>NC_134353.1:154849713-155449713 GCF_048569485.1 Anomaloglossus baeobatrachus | reverse complement strand
TATATATATAATATATGTAAAGCTGAATGTGTGTATGTATGTATGTCCGGGATTGGCATCTGCACCGTCGCAGCTACAGCCACAAAATTTTGCACACTCACACGTCTGAACCCCGAGAGCGTCATAGGCTATGTTGTGAGGCGAAATTTTAACCCCGTGCGTTCCAATTTACCAATCAATTTTGCCCCTATCTACATAATAAAAGAAAAGTGAAACGAAAAGTGTATCCGCACCGTCGCATTTACAATCACAAAATTTTGCATAGACACCTCATGTGACCCAGGGAACATCGTAGACTATGTTTTCACAGGAAAATGTAACCCCGCGCTTTACAGTTACTCTCCAAAAAACATGGCTCCATTAAAGAAAATGGAGCCTGGAACTACAGGTTATTAGTAGGAGCTGTGATTGGTTGCTAAAGGAACAAAAGACATTCATAGTATAAGAAGCTTATATGTGAGGTAATAAGATGTCGGTGGGGAGACGGATAGAGAGAGACAGACAGAGAGACAGACAGAGATGGACAGGGAGACAGAGAGATAGAGACAGACAGGGAAAGAGACAGACAGAGACAAACGGTGAAAGAGACAGACAGAGACAGATGGGGAAAGAGACAGACAGAGACAGACGGGGAAAGAGAGAGACAGAGACAGACCTGGAAAGAGACAGACCTGGAAAAAGACAGACCTGGAAAGAGACAGACGGGGAAAGAGACAGACGGGGAAAGAGACAGACGGGGAAAGAGACAGACGGGGAAAGAGACAGACGGGGAAAGAGACAGACGGGGAAAGAGACAGACGGGGAAAGAGACAGACGGGGAAAGAGACAGACGGGGAGACAGACAGACATGCAGACAGGGAAAGAGGAGACAACCAGAGAGACAGACAAAGATAGATGGGGAAAGACACAGACCTTGATAGAGACAGACGGGGAAAGAGACAGACGGGGAAAGAGACAGATGGGGAGACAGACAGACATGCAGACAGGGAAAGAGGAGACAACCAGAGAGACAGACAAAGATAGATGGGGAAAGACACAGACCTTGATAGAGACAGACGGGGAAAGAGACAGAGAAATAGAGACAGACAAGGAAAGAGACAGACAGACAGGCACACAGGGAAAGAGACAGACAGGAAAAGACACAGACAAAGAGACGGGGAGACAGACCTGGGAAAGAGACAGACCTAGAAAGAGACAGATGGGGAAAGAAACAGAGAGATAGAGACAGACAAAAAAAGAGACAGAGACAGGCAGATGGGGAAAGAGACAGACCTGGAAAGAGACAGACCTGGAAAGAGACAGACGGAGCATATTACTTGGCCAATCTAGTTAAATCTGTGTGGAATATCTGTGGTGTTGAAATATATGTTGTGAAATGCTTCGTTTTTGCCTTTTAATAATTACATTTCTATTTGTTTTGTGTTTTTTGTGCAGAATAAATTTTTGTTAATACATTTTATTTTGTTAACAACAGTTATTAACCCGGGCAAAGTACGGCTAGTATATATATATATATATATATATATATATATATATATATATAATATATATATATATTTTTTTTTTTTTTATGTGAATCCATTTATTTAGTGTGAGCTATCTATAATGGTGAATATAAAGTAAACTACTACATTTTCTTTAAAAAATGATCTCAAAACGTCTAATTACCAAGAGAAGGTTAAGCTTTACAATGTATTATCAGAACAAGTTTTTAATGTCGAAAGTGATGTAAACAGTTAATGTGAATGGGTTTTCCTCTTTATACTCATTATGTTCTCCCAATAAATATCGCCACATATATTATACCTTTCAGGTCGAAATTCCTCTGGATCAGGCCAGAGCTCAGGATCACGGTGCAGCACAAAGACAGGGATAACAGCCACAACGCCCTTTGGGATGGTCACTCCATTGATCTCAGTTGTCGTTTTACAGACACGCTCAAGTCTCAAAGATGAGGGGTAGAGTCGTAAGGTTTCATTAAGCACCATATCAAGGTACTCCATCTGCTTTAGAGCTTCGTATGTTGGAGGAGCCTGAAAACAATTTAATACATTGCTGGTTTATCAGGCATTTAAGAATTTCACCACCGATGACACCACTACCAAGTGGGTTAAAATGAAGTTCACACAGTCACTAGCCAATTCATTTTTTAGAGAGTTTTATGTTAATGGCAGCAATTAATGTGGAGATTTCTTAAAATTAATGGCAAGTCTGCTTACCTAAGGATTCCATACACATTAAATGTATATCGGTCAATTTTTATGGGCCTGGCTAAACATAAAATTTGTATGGGGGACTCCTTATTGTTCTATATTCTATAGTTAATTTTGTTTCTATGGAGAGGAACTACCAAAAGGAAGAGTATATCAGGAGTAGAGATGAGTGGACCCGTGGAAGTTCGGGTTCTGCGGGTTCAGCCGGACTTTATATAAAGTTTTGTTCTGGACCAGGACTTGACTTGAACACCATTGGAAGTAAAAAATTGGGCAATTCGTCTCTCCACCCACATACAGCCAGCTATAAACAAAACACTTCCGGGAGAGGGAGGGTTTTTTCAATTATTTATTTATTTATTTGGTGCACACTACATCCAATAAGGCTGATCTTACCCCAAGAGCAAGCCATTTAAACAAGGCTGAGCACCGCATTTACCCAAGCACAGCGATGCTTGCTCGAGTGGTTAGCATACGCGAAGCACCCAAATTCTGAAGTTGAACACTGACTTCTTTGTAAAGTCTGTGTTCGGTACGGACACCAAACTGTAAAGTTCGTATTCGATGATCTCTAATCAGGAGCTTACTCTCTTTCCTGCATGCATGCTCAGCCAAAAACAATGGCTTTCTAATATATACCAACAAAGGAGAACACTGGGAGCATTAAATGGCTTAAAGTGCAAATATTTTTATTGATCAAAAATGTGCAGAGAATATTAAAAAAACACACATTAAAAACAAGGTGCTCCATGATGTTACAAGGAAAGAGGGATTAACAATCCCAAGGTGAGCAGACAATAAAGTGTTTCGTATTGGGAAATCCACTGAAGACAACCAATTTAGAGACAAAGGGGAAATGGAACAATGAATAAACTATTTAGACACGGTTGTCACATCAGATAACAGAAAGATTACTGTTACAATGAACACAATATAACACAGTCCTAAATAGAGTCCCCAAAAATAATAATGGAGTCTTCTCCCTGACAGTCACATAACATCGCGAAACGCGCGTCGGAGATCCACTTAGGCAGTGAGCGGCACATTGTGGGGGCTATTACTCTTTCCATGGGTAAGACGCCATTATTATTTTTGAGGACTCTATTTAGGACAATGCGTTATATTATGTTTGTTGTAGGCAGTAATATTTCTGTTATCTGATGTGACAACCGTGTCTAAATAGTTTATTCATTGTTCCATTTCCCCTTTGTCTTTAAATTGGTTGTCTTCCATGGATTTCCCAATACGGAACACTTTGTTGTCTACTCACCTTGGGATTGTTAATCTCCCATTCCTTGTAACATTGTGTAGCACCTCATTTTTAATATTTGTGTTTTTAATATTCTCTACACTTATTTGCAATTTAAGCCATTTAATGCTCCCAGTGTTCTCCTTTGTTGGTGTTCTATGATGGAGTGGCTTTATTATTAGACATTGATTTTTGAGATGTTATGCATCAATTCTATTCTGTTGTACTTTGGCTTTCTAATGTATGGTCAGTCTTATAGCTGAAAACAGAAACCAGCTTTGTGTATCATGCCAATGTGAAAGTGTGGCCTGTGGATACAATTGTTGTACATTAACCATGAATTTATCTATTTAGCTTGTCAATTTAAACCTTACACTCATGCATACACAAGATTGTATTGAACATAATTATATACATTTAAGATTATACTATAGTGAGATTATATATATATATATATATATATATATATATACATATATACATATATATACATATATACATATATATATATATATATATATATATATATATATATATATATATATATATATATATATATATATATATAGTCTCACCTTATTGGGAAGAAAGGTGTCAATCTCCTCTTGAAGTTTGGTTTGGACATCCGGGTGAGTTGCCAGATGATAAGCCAGAAACATGAGTGTAGTGCTGGTGGTCTCATAACCAGCCATAATGAAGATAAGTCCCTGAGCCATAATTTCAGTGTCTGTTAATTCTGTGATATAAATACAACGTAGAGTTGGTTACAATCATTTTACATATGAGCGCGTGTACGGTGTGAAATGAGAAGTAGTACATGAAAGCCAGAAATGTATGCTGTATTTACTAACTTATGCACTAAGTTTAGGATACCTAAATCATAGACTAAATTGTAAGAGTGTGGGCCTGTATTCACACTGGTCAATAAAATAGATAGACATGAAAAGGACATTAGTTAAGTTATGAAATTGAAATGCAACTCCAAGAAGGAAAGTTGTGAAATTCACAGTATGGATAGATATGTTAATGATGTGCAAATGTAGAAAAAAAGGAAACAAAATTTTCAAAACATCTTAATTTATTCATTATCGAGAATGAGTGCCATGTGCAGAAGTATATGCACTTGCATTCCTTGGTTGAGGTTATTATTGGTTACCTGAGAAATGTTCTTCTACGCTAAATGCACATGAGCAAATCATCAAGAACCGCAGCTGGCAGCCATCTTTGCAATTGCCAATCATTGATGTCAATGATCTGCTCAATGAGATACTAGTCCAGAGATGTTGCAGGCTGTGGTAGAAAGTTTAGGACACACTAGCTGCTCACAGTACGCAACATGCAGACTGACATTGTCATGTTGAAAAATAGCTCCTGAGACACTTTAATTTGGTGGTGGAACCATTTCTCTAACTTTTTCTCCAATGTGACTCCAAGCTGTTAGTATACATGAAATGAATATTAGATGGCTTCGGCTACTGTATATTATGTCACCCACACCACAATCTCAGGAGTAATTCCATAGTGGCATTCCTTTGTGAATGCCTCCATAGAGAAAATACAAATCCGGCTTACCTGGCCAGTGGAGTGCATGGACTAAAATCCAATTGATTCTACAAGTCCACCATGAGTAAGTCCAGTTTACGCGTTTTAGAGATATACCCCTTATTCATGAATAAGTGTTATATCCCCGAAACACGTTTACTTTGTTTGGGTTATTTCACTTGTATGTGATGCCCTGGAAAAACCAGGTAGTCACACATTAGGCCCCCGCATAACACCTTCCCTCACCTAGGTTACATACAGCCGACCTGAAACCCTAGTCACCCCCCCTCAGGGCAAGACAGGCACACCAGTGGGCGGGACCAGGCAGTTAGGGAACGCCCACCTAGGGGTCTAGACAGCCCGGGGCGGGAAAGCAAACAGACTAAGTTGTAGTTCAAGTTGAGAGGAGTGTGGGCTGGAGCTAGGTGTAGCTCCAGCGGAGGAGAAGTTCAAGTTGAACGGTGCCAGGGTCGGAGCCCTGGTACTTTGGCTAGGTGGCAGATGGTGGTCTCCATCAGCAGGAGACGGGAAGATGGCTCAGCAGATCCAAGGAGGACCGGAGTAGGGTTGGAGCCCGCCGGTAACGACACCGGAGACCCGACCGGAAACCGTGCACAGAGGGTGTACTCGGACCCTGAAGCCAGGACCGGAACCAACGGCCTAGCTAATCAACCGATTGAGGGCAGGATTATAGGTCCTGTCCCAACCAAAGTCCCAAAAGCAGACAACCACCCACAGAGAGGGATAGGGCAACCGCCAGGGCCCATAGATCCCACGGGTCAGCGTCACCAGGCACGGCTCCTCAGGCACACAGAAAGCCAGGAGCGGACTCCCGTGTTCCATACCGGGAAGTCTAAAAACACAACCACAACTAGTGCAGAGGAGAAGACGGCGACCATCACCCCGGGTGGGGGACCAGAGTACAACCGGCCGCGGCGGCCAGCCACCAGCACCTTGGTTTACCAAAGGACTCATGTGATTCTTTTACTTGTGAGTAACCAAACATCCCCTGGTCCATCCGGGTGCGCAAGCCCCTGCCATCGCCATACCCTGCACAGAGACACTGGGCCCCGGGGCAACCATCCCTACCCCCGGAGGGGTTAACATCCGGCTGCCATTACATCTCCCCCGGGTATCCCACAACAGCAGCGGTGGTGTCCCACTTCACCACACACCGTGGGTGGCGTCACGAACCAAATACGTTAAAGGCCGTACAACTACGTTCCCCTTTACATTCGGCGTGTCCGCGTGACCCCCGGGTCCGGCGGATCCCTCGAGCAGCGCCGGCTGCTGGTACGGGGGCGGCACATGTATATTCTGGTAGGTTATATGATGGTTTTTCCTATGACTGTTCCTATAGTTGTTTTTATTTTGGAATAACTAATAAAGATATGGATTTTACTAAATAGCAGATGTGCTGGACTTTCTCATGGTGAACTTGTTGGATCTCTTCATGGCCTTACCCATGTGGTCTCCAGAGCAATTTCAGCCATTATTGTGTCCAAGATAAAAGTGGTACTAACCCATGAAGATGATTTACCACCATTGCAGTATTGCTCTGTAACATGATATCCTTTGAGAGATCAATAGAACACCTGAAGCTGGACATTTGGTCCATAGCCCAATGTCGTGCAAACACGTTCTGCCTTAGGCTTAGTATGAGACATCTAATTTCACTTGCAGTAAAGAATGGATAAATCATGGAACCAGTGGTATGACCGTTACTCTAATGCAGGGGTGGGGAACCTCCGGCCCGCATGCGGCCCGCCATGACCTTTTCTGCGGCCTCCGGGCAGATTCCCGGGGCGGCAGTGCTCCGGCTGCCGCCGCGGTCTTACCGGTCGCCGGCCCTTTAAATCTCTACATGCGCTAAGTGCACCAATGACCTCTTTCACTGGCAAGTGCCAGCGTGCTCAGGAATAACTTTGTGGGCAGGTTTAGAGCTCTATGCTTCCGTCCCACAGCAACTTCACCGCTTTCAGCATTGTGCCACCTGCTCTCCGGCGGTGTGTGCCGCCCGCTCACCGCCCTTTCTCCTGTGCCCCCTCCAGTGATGTGCAGCTCCCAGTCCTGTGTGCAGCCTCCCCAGTGATATGTATTACTCCAAGTGCTGTCTGTGCCTCGCAGTCTCCTCCTAGTGATGTCTGTTCCCCCCTCCTAGTGATGTCTGTGCCCCCCTCCTAGTGATGTCTGTGTGCCCCCTCCTAGTGATGTCTGTGTGCCCCCCTCCTAGTGATGTCTGTGTGCCCCCCTCCTAGTGATGTCTGTGTGCCCCCCTCCCAGTGATGTCTGTGTGCCCCCCTCCTAGTGAGGTCTGTGTGCCCCCCTCTTAGTGAGGTCTGTGTGCCCCCCTCTTAGTGAGGTCTGTGTGCCCCCCCTCCTAGTGAGGTCTGTGTGCCCCCCTCTTAGTGAGGTCTGTGTGCCCCCCTCTTAGTGAGGTCTGTGTGCCCCCCCCTTAGTGATGTCTGTGCCCCCCCCTTAGTGATGTCTGTGTGCCCCACCTTAGTGATGTCTGTGTGCCCCCCCTTAGTGATGTCTGTGTGCCCCCCCCTTAGTGATGTCTGTGTGCCCCCCTCCTAGTGATGACTGTGTGCCCCCCTCCTAGTGATGACTGTGTGCCCCCCTCCTAGTGATGTCTGTGTGCCCCCCTCCTTGTGATGTCTGTGTGCCCCCCTCCTAGTGATGTCTGTGCCCCCCTCCTAGTGATGTCTGTGTGCCCCCTCCTAGTGATGTCTGTGTGCCCCCCTCCTAGTGATGTCTGTGTGCCCCCCTCCTAGTGATGTCTGTGTGCCCCCCCTTAGTGATGTCTGTGTGCCCCCCCCTTAGTGATGTCTGTGTGCCCCCCCCTTAGTGATGTCTGTGCGCCCCCCTTAGTGATATCTGTGCCCCCCTCTTAGTGATGTCTGTGCCCCCCTCTTAGTGATGTTTGTGCCCCCCCCCTTAGTGATGTCTGTGCCCCCCCCTTAGTGATGTCTGTGTGCCCCCCCTTAGTGACCTTAGTGATGTATGTGTGCCCCCCTTAGTGATGTATGTGTGCCCCCCCCTTAGTGATGTCTGTGTGCCCCCCCTTAGTGATGTCTGTGTGCCCCCCCCTTAGTGATGTCTGTGTGCCCCCCCCTTAGTGATGTCTGTGTGCCCCCCCCTTAGTGATGTCTGTGTGCCCCCCCCCCCCTTAGTGATGATCTGTGCCCCCCTCTTAGTGATATCTGTGCCCCCCTCTTAGTGATGTTTGTGACCCCCTCTTAGTGATGTCTGTGCCCCCCTCTTAGTGATGTTTGTGACCCCCCTTAGTGATGTATGTGTGCCCGCCCTTAGTGATGTCTGGGTGCCCCCCCTTAGTGATGTCTGTGTGCCGCCTCTTAGTGATGTCTGTGCCCCCCTCTTAGTGATGTCTGTGCCCCCCTCTTAGTGATGTCTGTGCCCCCCTCTTAGTGATGTCTGTGCCCCCCTCTTAGTGATGTCTGTGCCCCCCTCTTAGTGATGTTTGTGACCCCCTCTTAGTGATGTCTGTGTGCCCCCCCTTAGTGATGTCTGTGTGCCCCCCCTTAGTGATGTCTGTGTGCCCCCCCTTAGTGATGTCTTTGTGCCCCCCCTTAGTGATGCCTGTGCCCTGCTAGTGATGTCCGTGCCCCCCCTAGTAGTCTCTGTGCTACCCTAGTCATGTCTGTACCCCACAAGTGCGTCTGTGCCCCACAGCAATGCTTATGCCTCCCAGTGACCTAGTAATGTCTGTTCCCCAGCCCCTCTTGTCATGTATATGCCCCAAGCATCTCCTGTCATGGATATGCTCCAGTGTCTCCTGGTATGTGGATGCCCCCAGTGTCTCCTGTGATGTGTATGCCCCAACCCCTCCTCTGATATATAAATCACATTGGAGATGTTAGGGGCATATACATCATAGGAGGAGATGGAGCATATACATCACATTGGAGACGCTGGGGGCATATACATCACAGGAGAAGCTGTGGTATATACATCACAGAAAGGGCTGGGGAATATACATCACAGGAGGGGCTGGGGGCATATATCTCACAGGAGGGGCTGGGGGCATATATCTCCCAGGAGGGGCTGGGAGCATATATCTCACAGGAGGGGCTGGGAGCATATATCTCACAGGAGGGGCTGGGAGCATATATCTCACAGGAGGGGCTGGGAGCATATATCTCACAGGAGGGGCTGGGAGCATATATCTCACAGGAGGGGCTGGGAGCATATATCTCACAGGAGGGGCTGGGAGCATATATCTCACAGGAGGGGCTGGGAGCATATATCTCACAGGAGGGGCTGGGAGCATATATCTCACAGGAGGGGCTGGGAGCATATATCTCACAGGAGGGGCTGGGAGCATATGTCTCACAGGAGGGGCTGGGAGCATATGTCTCACAGGAGGGGCTGGGAGCATATATCTCACAGGAGGGGCTGGGAGCATATATCTCACAGGAGGGGCTGGGAGCATATATCTCACAGGAGGGGCTGGGAGCATATATCTCACAGGAGGGGCTGGGAGCATATATCTCACAGGAGGGGCTGGGAGCATATATCTCACAGGAGGGGCTGGGAGCATATATCTCACAGGAGGGGCTGGGAGCATATATCTCACAGGAGGGGCTGGGAGCATATATCTCACAGGAGGGGCTGGAAGCATATATCTCACAGAAGGGGCTGGGAGCATATATCTCACAGGAGGGGCTGGGTGCCTATACCTCAGAGTAGGGGCTGGGCGCATATACCAGCACCTCGTGTGATGCATGTGCCCTCAGTGTCTCCTGTGATGTAGGGGTCTCCTGTGATGTATATACAACAGTCCCAGCGTCTCAGTCCCCGCGTCTCCTATGTGATGTATATACAGCAGTTCCAGTGTCTCCTATGTGATGTATATGCCAACAGCCCCTTCAGTCATGAAAAGCAGCTCCAGCCACCACAGTAGGGGTGAGTTAATTAACTGTTTGATTAATATAGCCGGTTCATTAACACATTGATAATTTTGTGCGGCCCCCGAAGGTTTCCAATTTCCAAATGGCCCCTGGCAGTAAAAAGGTTCCCCACCCCTGCTCCAATGTGTCTCAGTAGTCATTTTTCAACAGCAATGCAAGTCCACATTTTGCTCATGCTACTGTGAGCAGCCAATTGACCTAAATGTGGTTACCATTACCTGTAGCATCTCTAGATATGTCTCCCATTGAGCATGAGTGGAATGTCATTGGTCGGCAATTACCATAGGAGTTGGCAGCATGATGATTTGCCCAACTGCATTCAGAGTTGCATGACAGTCTTCAGATAACCATTAATAGCCTCATCGATAGCATACCAAGACGTATAAGTGCGGGTTTGTCTGTGTGTGGTGTCACTACCCTATATTGAATAAATCAAGAAGTTTTGAAAATAGTTTTCATTTCTATTTACCATTAAAGTGTCTATCAATCCTGTGATTTCCATAATTGCACAATTTATCCTTCTTAGTATTTTATGTTGAGGAAAGTATATTGCAGAAAGTCAGCCTTCATACCTTTATAGCCATGATCTGACTCTCCTGTACTGTTTTGTTTAGATTGAGCATCTACCATGAGTTGTAGGAAATCTACTCGAGCCTAAAAGATCAAAGAAAAGATCAGAGCAAGCAAAGATACAGAAAACGGTATTTGTAATCTTATGCGCCATACTGCAACATTATGTCCCAGATACTTTAGCGACTACTTTCACTACTTCATATATTACAGTATCATATATTGTACTCTGCGTTTCTCTTAATAAGGGTTCTGTGCAGGGCCGTATTTGCCACTAGGCACCCGTGGTCCCGTGCCTAGGGCGGCACGTTGCGGGGGGCGGCACTTTCTGGCAGCAAAAAAAAAAAAAAAAAAATTATAAATTTTTTTTTTTTTTTTTTTTTTTTTTTTTTTTTTTACATCCCCGCCCCCCGTCCCTCCCTCCGTTACACTCGGCTGTGTTCCGGGGGGGGGGGGGGAGGCGCACTTCTGCTGTCTATTTCAATACATGGCGGGCGCCAGGCATAGTGAGCTGACTAACCCCGGAAGTTCCATGGCCTGCACTTCCGGGGTCAGAGGCGCGCGGGCGCGACATTCAGCTGACTGCCCCGTGCTGCAGCGTCCAATGCTGCAGATGACACATGCCGCGGAGGAGGACGCGTCTGCAGCTGGAGCCAGCCAGAAGAGGAGCCAGCCAGAGCAGGGCGGCGGGCACCGGAGCAGGTAAGGCAGAGGCAGAGCCTAGAATGTATGGGCTCCTTACAGGTTAGTTGATGATCGTTGCAAATTGCGATGCCTCTTTTTGTCCACTGTAATCATGCAAGGGGAGGCTGGGGGGAGAGAGGCTGGGAAGAGAGTGAGGCTGGGAAGAGAGAGAGGCTGGGGGGAGGCTGGGAAGAGAGAGAGGCTGGGGTGAGGCTGGGAAGAGAGAGAGGCTGGGGGGAGGCTGGGAAGAGAGAGAGAGAGGCTGAGGCTGGGAAGAGAGAGAGAGAGGCTGGGAAGAGAGAGGCTGAGGGGAGGTTGGGAAGAGAGAGAGAGGCTGAGGCTGGGAAGAGAGAGAGACTGAGACTGGGGGGAGGCTGGGAAGAGAGAGAGGCTGAGGCTGGGGGAGGCTGGGAAGAGAGAGAGGCTGGGAAGAGAAAGAGGCTGAGGCTGGGGGGAGTCTGGGAAGAGAGAGAGAGGCTGAGGCTGGGAAGACAGAGAGGCTTAGGCTGGGGGGAGGCTGGGAAGAGAGAGAGGCTGAGGCTGGGAAGAGAGGCTGAGGCTGGGGGGAGAGAGGCTGAGGCTGGGGGGGAGGCTGGGGGGAGAGAGAGGCTAAGGCTGGGGGGAGAGAGGCTGGGGGGAGAGAGAGGCTGAGGCTGGGGGGAGAGAGAGGCTGAAGCTGGGGGGGAGGCTGGGAGAAGAGAGGCTGATTCTGGGGGAGTCTGGGAGGAGAGAGGCTGATTCTGGGAGGGGGAGGCTGATGCTGAGGGAGGCTGGGAGGGGGAGGGGGAGGCTTGGAGGAGGGAAGCTGATGCTGAGGGAGACTTGGAGGAGGGAGGGAGGAGGGAGGCTGATGCTGGGGGAGGCTGGGAGGAGGGAGGCTGATGCTGGGGGAGGCTGGGAGGAGGGAGGCTGATGCTGGGGGAGGTTGGGAGGAGGGAGGCTGATGCTGGGGGAGGTTGGGAGGAGGGAGGCTGAGGCTAGGGGAGGCTGGGAGGAGGGAGGCTGATGCTGGGGGAGGTTGGGAGGAGGGAGGCTGAGGCTAGGGGAGGCTGGGAGGAGGGAGGCTGAAGCTGGGGAAGCCTGGGAGGAGGGAGGCTGAGGCTGGGGGAGGCTGAGGCTGGGGGAGGCTGGGAGGAGGGAGGCTGGGAGGAGGGAGGCTGGGAGGGGGAAGGTGAGGCTTGGAGGAGGGAGGCTGATGCTGGGGGAGGCTGGGAGGAGGGAGGCTGATGCTGGGAGGAGGGAGGCTGATGCTGGGGGAGGCTGGGAGGAGAGAGGCTGATTCTGGGAGGGGGAGGCTGATGCTGAGGGAGGCTGGGAGGGGGAGGGTGAGGCTTGGAGGAGGGAAGCTGATGCTGAGGGAGACTTGGAGGAGGGAGGGAGGAGGGAGGCTGATGCTGGGGGAGGCTGGGAGGAGGGAGGCTGATGCTGGGGGAGGCTGGGAGGAGGGAGGCTGATGCTGGGGGAGGTTGGGAGGAGGGAGGCTGAGGCTAGGGGAGGCTGGGAGGAGGGAGGCTGATGCTGGGGGAGGTTGGGAGGAGGGAGGCTGAGGCTAGGGGAGGCTGGGAGGAGGGAGGCTGAAGCTGGGGAAGGCTGGGAGGAGGGAGGCTGAGGCTGGGGGAGGCTGAGGCTGGGGGAGGCTGGGAGGCTGAGGCTGGGGGAGGCTGGGAGGAGGGAGGTTGGGAGGAGGGAGGCTGGGAGGGGGAAGGTGAGGCTTGGAGGAGGGAGGCTGATGCTGGGGGAGGCTGGGAGGAGGGAGGCTGATGCTGGGAGGAGGGAGGCTGATGCTGGGAGCAGGGAGGCTGATGCTGGGGGAGGCTGGGAGGAGAGAGGCTGATTCTGGGGGAGTCTGGGAGGGGGAGGCTGATGCTGAGGGAGGCTGGGAGGAGAGAGGCTGATGCTGGAGGAGGCTCATGCTGGGGGAGGCTGGGAGGAGAGAGGCTGATGCTGGAGGAGGCTCATGCTGGGGGAGACTGGGAGGAGAGAGGCTGATGCTGGAGGAGGCTCATGCTGGGGGAGGCTGGGAGGAGAGAGGCTGATGCTGGGGGAAGCTGGGGGAGAGAGGCTGAAGCTGGGGGAGGCTGGGGGGAGAGAGGCTGATGCTGGGGGAGGCTGGGGAGAGAGAGGCTGATGCTGGGGGAGAGGCTGCTGGTGAAGGCGGGAGAGAGCGGCTGCTGCTGGGGGAATGGGAGAAAGGGGCCAATGCTAGAGACAGAGGACAAGGGTTGAGGGATAGAGCAATGACAATATCGATGGGGGGGAGTGTAAGGGCTCAGAATAAGAGGGGGCCAGCATTGGGAGCTCATTATGGAGAAGGGGCAGCATGTCTGGGCTCAGTATGGAGTGGAACAATGTAGGGGAGTCAATATCAAGAGTGGGGTAGTGTGTGTGTGGGGGGGGGGGTCTCAGCATAAGCGTTAGTCTGGTGGTCTTAGGATGAATGGGGCAGCATGGAGGTGACATTATGGAAAAGAGGAAGGCAGCATTAGGAGCTCATGGAGAGGGGCAGCATGCACAAGACACTGAGGAGGGGGCAGCATGCATGGGACATTGTGAGGAGGGGACAGCATGCATGGGACACTGTCAGGAGGGGGCAGCATGCATGGGACACTGTCAGGAGGGGGCAGCATGCATGGGACACTGTGAGGAGGGGGCAGCATGCATGGGACACTGTGAGGAGGGGGCAGCATGCATGGGACACTGTGAGGAGGGGGCAGCATGCATGGGACACTGTGAGGAGGGGGCAGCATGCATGGGACACTGTCAGGAGGGGGCAGCATGCATGGGACACTGTCAGGAGGGGGCAGCATGCATGGGACACTGTGAGGAGGGGGCAGCATGCATGGGACATTGTGAGGAGGGGGCAGCATGCATGGGACATTGTGAGGAGGGGGCAGCATGCATGGGACACTGTGAGGAGGGGGCAGCATGCATGGGACACTGTGAGGAGGGGGCAGCATGCATGGGACACTGTGAGGAGGGGGCAGCATGCATGGGACACTGTGAGGAGGGGGCAGCATGCATGGGACACTGTGAGGAGGGGGCAGCATGCATGGGACACTGTGAGGAGGGGGCAGCATGCATGGGACACTGTGAGGAGGGGGCAGCATGCATGGGACACTGTGAGGAGGGGGCAGCATGCATGGGACACTGTGAGGAGGGGGCAGCATGCATGGGACACTGTGAGGAGGGGGCAGCATGCATGGGACACTGTGAGGAGGGGGCAGCATGCATGGAACATTGTGAGGAGGGGGCAGCATGCATGGGACATTGTGAGGAGGGGGCAGCATGCATGGGACATTGTGAGGAGGGGGCAGCATGCATTGAACATTGTGAGGAGGGGGCAGCATGCATGGGACATTGTGAGGAGGGGGCAGCATGATGTGAGGACAGTGTGCAGATCATATTTCATAATTGAGGAAGGTGTGGTGGATATAATTTATAAGGGAGGGCAGTGTGTAGTTTATTAGGGGCAGTGTGACAGTCACAGTATATAAGTGGGGACGGTGGGAATATTTTATACTCATGCTATGTTTTGATGTGCCTGTGGTGATTCCCATTGGGGGGGGGGTTAGTGCCCTTCGTTTCTCATTGATACTTTTTCAAGTGTTTTACAGAGTAGATCTGCCTTAAACAGATGTCGTGTGCGAAAACTCAGTTTTACGTTGTCAATAAGGGGCGCGACCACTTAAAGTGCCTAGGGCAGCACGAAGGCAAAATACAGCCCTGGTTCTGTGATACTTAAAAATCAGTTTAGGTTCAAAATGAAAATCATAAAATTTTTATTAATGAAATTTGGTGATAGGGGTTACAAGAGAATCCCTCTACAAATTCTGCAGTTGAGTTAAACATTCACTTACGGTGTGATCTCCTTTCTGCCTGCTTTTCTTAATGCTTTTAATAGCATTTTGAAAAAAGTCGAGGACGCTCTTCGGAAGGAAGCAAAAATTCAGTTTGTTCAAAAGAGGAATCAGAAATGGAAACAGAACTGTAAGAAAAAAAAAAAGAACTTGAATCATTCAGTCAGCACAGTGGTTTTATATTCCATAGTGTTAGGAGCTTTGGGCTGTTCCTGATTTCAGTAGGGACATGGAGGCGATGGCTGTACTTACTGTCAGGTCTACATCATGATTTTAGAGTAGACCTCCATCAGGTGCCATTTGTAACTAAATGATTGTGCCACATATTAACCAGTCTGCTGACATCAGCACGTGATATAGAGGTTATTAACAGATCTTACCTGTTATTAAGAACAGAGGGTTTAAAAAGGAGAAGGTGAAAAGTTTTCTTGCATTGGTTACAAATGGATCATTGGGATTGTTCAATGAATCCACATTCACACTGAAGGATGTGCTCAGGACAATGTCCATACTGTAGCTTCCAAAGATGCTGAAAAGACAAAATGGTAAAATATAAGACAGAGCTAAATAACACCAGGACCCTCATGTATCATCTTAAGGGGGCTTTACACGCTGCGACATCGCTAATGCGGAGTCGTTGGGGGTCACGGAATTTGTTACGTACATCCGGCCGCATTAGTGATGTTGCTGCGTGTGACACCGATGAGCGATTTTGCATCGTTGCAAAAACGTGCAAAATCGCTCATCGGTGACATGGGGGTCCATTCTCGATTATCGTTACTGCAGCAGTAACGATGTAGTTCGTCGCTCCTGTGGCAGCACACATCGCTATGTGTGACGCCGCAGGAACGAGGAACCTCTCCTTACCTGCCTCCCGGCCGCTATGAGGAAGGAAGGAGGTGGGTGGGATGTTCCGGCCACTCCTCTCCGCCCCTCCGCTTCTATTGGGCGGCCGCTTAGTGACGTCGCTGTGACGCCGCACGGACCGCCCCCTTAGAAAGGAGGCGGTTCGCCGGTCACAGCGACGTCGCCGGGCAGGTAAGTATGTGTGACGGGTCTGCGCGATGTTGTGCGGCACGAGCAGCGATTTGCCCGTCTCGCACAACAGATGGGGGCGGGTACCCACGCTAGCGATATCAGGACCGTGTAAAGTAGCCTTTAGTATTCATGCTTCAACTAACAGTTTGACATCTACTTTAGTAGAATTGTAAACTAAATATTTGGTGCAGTAAACACGATATAATATTTTACTGTAATATTTTGTATTATGTAGACTGTAGGATACCCACTAGTGATGAATGAGAACTACCATGCTCAGTACTCGAAAAGAGCAGGCTGGACACTTGGACGGGCTCCACTCCAGTACCGAGCATAATGGAAATCAATGGGAAACTAGCATTTTTCCAGAAGATCTTCAGGAAAAATGCTTGATTATACTACTTTAAATAAAGATTTTTTCAGTTTGTATTTATTTCTTTTCACTTACAGATTAGTGATTGGAGGGGTCTCATAGATGCCTCCCATTACTAATCTAGGGCTTAGTGGCAACTATGAACTGTCATTAATCCCTTGTATTACCCCAATTGCCACTAGGGCAAATCGGGATGAGCTGTGCAAGGTGCCAGAATTTTTGCATCCAATGGATGCGACAATTCTGGGTGGCTGTGGGCTGTTATTTTTAGGCTGGGGGGGAGTGTTAACCATCGGCTTCTGCAGCCTGGCAATTCCAGCCCCCTGCTGTCGGCTTTATCTTGGCTGGATATCAAAATTAGGGGGGACCTCACACTGTTTTTTAAAAAATTTAAATAATTTTTAAAGAGCCGCATGGGGTCCCTCACATTTTGTTATGCAGCCAAGATAAGTACACGGCTGTGGGCTGCAGCCTGTAGAAGTCTGTTTTATCTGCACTGGGTATCAATATAGGGGGGATCCTAAGCCAATTTATTTTTACACTCCATTAGGGGACAGCGTGTGTGATTCCAACCAATCACAGACGCTGTCACACAGGTTGAGGGCGCGGTCTGACTGTAACCAATCAGAGATGCCGGGACAGCTGGTGGACAGGGGAAACAGTGAAAATGTATGAGGGTTAATGAGAGGACCTGGAAGCAATGTGACAGCCATGTGGGAGACTCGGTAAAATATATTCCTTATTTTCTTTCTTTTCTAGCCCCCCTAGCCCTTACTAACACCAGCCTCTCTAGCCCTTGCTAATACAAGTTTTGTCTCCCATTGAACTCAGTGGTGTTCGGATATCTTTGTCGAGCTGTTCAGTGAACATCAGGAAAGGCGGGAAACATGAACTGAACCTTGACAGGTTTGCTTATCTCTACTGAAGAGTAGGAACAACTGTGCTGTATTTTATAAAAATTTAATAAAGTTATGTACTTACTTCTTCATATTTAATGATTCTTTGTTATCAACTTTCTCAGAAATATTCTTTACTAAAAGTTCTCCATATTCTTTTATTATTGGAAACATCTGTAAGGAGGATGAAACAATATTAGGTTTACATATACAGTTAGGTCCAGAAATATTTGGACAGTGACACAAGTTTTGTTATTTTAGCTGTTTACAAAAACATGTTCAGAAATACAATTATATATATAATATGGGCTGAAAGTGCACACTCCCAGCTGCAATATGAGAGTTTTCACATCCAAATCGGAGAAAGGGTTTAGGAATCATAGCTCTGTAATGCATAGCCTCCTCTTTTTCAAGGGACCAAAAGTAATTGGACAAGGGACTCTAAGGGCTGCAATTAACTCTGAAGGCGTCTCCGTCGTTAACCTGTAATCAATGAAGTAGTTAAAAGGTCTGGGGTTGATTACAGGTGTGTGGTTTTGCATTTGGAAGCTGTTGCTGTGACCAGACAACATGCGGTCTAAGGAACTCTCAATTGAGGTGAAGCAGAACATCCTGAGGCTGAAAAAAAAAGAAAAAATCCATCAGAGAGATAGCAGACATGCTTGGAGTAGCAAAATCAACAGTCGGGTACATTCTGAGAAAAAAGGAATTGACTGGTGAGCTTGGGAACTCAAAAAGGCCTGGGCGTCCACGGATGACAACAGTGGTGGATGATCGCCGCATACTTTCTTTGGTGAAGAAGAACCCGTTCACAACATCAACTGAAGTCCAGAACACTCTCAGTGAAGTAGGTGTATTTGTCTCTAAGTCAACAGTAAAGAGAAGACTCCATGAAAGTAAATACAAAGGGTTCACATCTAGATGCAAACCATTCATCAATTCCAAAAATAGACAGGCCAGAGTTAAATTTGCTGAAAAACACCTCATGAAGCCAGCTCAGTTCTGGAAAAGTATTCTATGGACAGATGAGACAAAGATCAACCTATACCAGAATGATGGGAAGAAAAAAGTTTGGAGAAGAAAGGGAACGGCACATGATCCAAGGCACACCAAATCCTCTGTAAAACATGGTGGAGGCAACGTGATGCCATGGGCATGCATGGCTTTCAATGGCACTGGGTCACTTGTGTTTATTGATGACATAACAGCAGACAATAGTAGCCGGATGAATTCTGAAGTGTACCGAGATATACTTTCAGCCCAGATTCAGCCAAATGCCGCAAAGTTGATCGGACGGCGCTTCATAGTACAGATGGACAATGACCCCAAGCATACAGCCAAAGCTACCCAGGAGTTCATGAGTGCTAAAAAGTGGAACATTCTGCAATGGCCAAGTCAATCACCAGATCTTAACCCAATTGAGCATGCATTTCACTTGCTCAAATCCAGACTTAAGACGGAAAGACCCACAAACAAGCAAGACCTGAAGGCTGCGGCTGTAAAGGCCTGGCAAAGCATTAAGAAGGAGGAAACCCAGCGTTTGGTGATGTCCATGGGTTCCAGACTTAAGGCAGTGATTGCCTCCAAAGGATTCGCAACAAAATATTGAAAATAAAAATATTTTGTTTGGGTTTGGTTTATTTGTCCAATTACTTTTGACCTCCTAAAATGTGGAGTGTTTGTAAAGAAATGTGTACAATTCCTACAATTTCTATCAGATATTTTTGTTCAAACCTTCAAATTAAACGTTACAATCTGCACTTGAATTCTGTTGTAGAGGTTTCATTTCAAATCCAATGTGGTGGCATGCAGAGCCCAACTCGCGAAAATTGTGTCACTGTCCAAATATTTCTGGACCTAACTGTATGTTCACAACTGGATCATTATTTACATTCATCACAGGCCTTTAAAAAAGAATGGCAATAGTAAATCCTTATCATATAGTACTACTTTTGTAGGCATTCTTTTATTGAATCTGCACAAGTTTCCAACCCAGATATTAACACAGCCTAACTTTTTTGCGCTTTTTTCTTCTAAAGGGTAAATTCTCTCCTTGAGGAGAATCCATGTTTGTGTCAAGAGCCTTATAGTCTGAGCAAAGCCTCTATGGTAATTTAAATACGCAAATAGCATCTTTAGAAAGGAAGCGGACTAGAACTCTAGTGCTAGCTATTGGATCTAGCAATCCTAAAAGTCAAAATCAACCCTTTCATGAGCTGTGCCATATGAGGATATGAGACCAAATCAAAATCTACATTTGCAAACATGTGTTTCAGTGTGATTAACGATCATCAATGCAAAACAGTAGAACTTATTTGGCTGGGTGAGAGTCCACCGATAGTGATTATAAGTGCTAAAGTCTCTCCATGTGAAAAGTACTGTCTCTGAAGAGGCTACTAGCCTATTTAAATTCCCAGAGGAACATTGCATGGCCTATCAGACTCGTTATGCCACCTTGGCACTCTCCACATGGAGAGACTTATCCCCTTAGGCCTAAGACACACTGCATGAAAACTGGACCGAGTGGAGTGCGATAAAATATCACATTCTACTTGGACCAATATTAGCCCATGTGTCAGCACCCATGAGCGATTATTTTCTCAGCCCCAAATGGACTGAGAAAACAATCGCAGCATGCTGTGACTATAAAGCGAGACTTTCTCTCGCACCCATTCAAGTCTATGGGGTGAGTGAAAGATCGCACTGCACTCGCGGTACACCGGTGTACCGCGAGTGCAGTGTGAGAATCGCAATAGCCGGCTACGGAGAAGAGAGGGAGATAAATCCCTCCCTCTCCTCCTCCATGACGGCCCACCCCTCCTCAGCGCTGGCAGGCCCCTCCTCAGTGCCAGCCCGTCCCCCGCAGCTGAGGTCCGATTGCATGATTGGACCTCAGTCGCAGTGACACTCGCATTACACTCGGCTCCCGCTGTGCTGCCAACGCGAGCTTAGTGTCATGCGAGGATCGCATTAGTCCCCGTGTGGCCCCGGCCTTAGATCACCTGTCAGAGGCCTCTTACCCAGCCAAATCAGACCTCACTGATGAATGGCAAATACCAAGAAGCATGTGTTGCAAATGGATTGTCTGGCGTGGCTTCTTATGCTAGGGAATATGGCAAGGCTCGTTAGAGGGTTGATAATGACTTAGGATTGCTACATCCAATAGATGGCACTAGAATTCCTGTTCTCTCACTCTGAAAAGGCTATTTGCATAGGACTGTATATGTAAGAGGGAACAGTAGGCATTGACAAAACATTTGATGCATGTAGGAAGTAGGTAAGAGAACACTATCTTATCAGACTTCTCAGTAAGGCCTAAGCCACACGGCGAGAAAATCGGTGCGAGTGGAGTGTGATAAAACATTGCATTCCCCTCGGACCAATTCTAGCCTGTGTGACAGCACACATGAGCGATTATTTTCTCGGCCCCAATCGGACAGAGAAAACAATCGCAGCATGCTGCAATTGTAAGGCGAGACTCTTTTCTCTCGCACCCATTCAAGTGAATGGGGCGAGAGAAAAATCGCACTGCACTCGCGGTACTCCGGTGTACTGCGCGAGCAGAACGAGAATCACAATAGCCGGCTACGGAGGAAAGAGGGAGATAAATTCCTCCCTCCCCTCCTCCATGCCGGCCTGCCTCTCCGCAGCGCTGGTCCGCCCCCCTGAGAGCCGGCCCGCGCCCCGCAGCTGAGGTCCGCTCGCAGGGTTGGACCTCAGACGCAGGCACACTCGCATGACACTCGGCTCCTGCTGTGCTGCCAGCGCGAGCCGAGTCTCATGCAAGCATCGCAGTAGTGCCCTGTGTGGCCCCAGCCTAAAACAGATGCTCATACACTAGTTCATATGTAAGGATGTAGCAACCTTTAAAGTAGGGTTGCACAACCTTTTCTGGTCTGAGGGTTATATTGTCATCCGAAATCTCAAGGGCAACAATGAAACTTAAGGGGCATCACCATCTGAAACATTTCGGGCACAACAAAATTATGTCATAAATACCTGGTAGGTAAAAGTCTAGAAAGTGGAACCTGTGCTTATGGGAAGAATTAGGGTTCCCTTTTCTACTAGTTTGCACTCCAGATAGGGGAAGGTTATGGGTGCATTTAGCGCTGCATTGTAAATTCAAATGCTATAAACTATAATGGAGAGAGCCACATACATTGATTGCCACCTGTAAGTCATATACACTGTTTAGAGAACCAAACAGAGGTCAAGAATTCCCTTTCTCCTAATATTTATGGGCAGCACATAGATGGCTACGTACCACTCCTTTTTTCTCTAATTTGGAATTAATATTTAATGGGGTTGTCTAGGCTTAGGGCACAAGTCTGCAGTCACTCCATGTGATTGCAGACTTGTGATTCCTCTCAAAGTGTAGTATGTGTACTGTTGGGATTTTACAGTACTTGGAATGAGTGGTCATGAAGTATGCGATATGTATACTTCCAGCCACATTTGGACTAGGTGTATCCAGCCTCATACAATTCATTTGTATTGAGTGATGCAGCAAATTAAATATTTGTGGTCACCAGCTTATCTGCCCCTGGCACCAAGGAATCCTGACAGTGTGCGCTGTCTGATTCACAAGTCTGGAGTCGCTAAGGCTACTTTCACACATCAGTTTTTTGCCATCAGGTTCAATCCGGAAAAAAACGGGTAAAACGGATCCGGTACCGCATCCGTTTTTTCCCCATAGACTTGCATTGTTACCGGATTGTACCGGATGGCTTTGCGTTGCATCCATTTTTTTCCGGATGCGGCAAAATTAGTTAAAGCGGCGGCCGGAGGCAACGTAGCTTGCAACGTTTTTTTGTCCGGCAAAAAAACCGCATCGCGCCGGATCCGGCGCAATACGGCGTGTTTTACAATAGAAGCCTATGGACGCCGGATCCGGCGTAATGCGGTAAAAAACGGATGCGGCCGCCGGATCCGTTTTTCTAAACTGAGCATGCTCCAATGTAATTAACAAAACGGATCCAGCCAAAAAACGGACGAAAAGGATGCAAAAACGGATGCAAACCGTATCCACCGGATCCGTTTTTTAACGGATCCGGCATAACGGATCCGTTAAAAAACGGATCCGGTGGATCCGGTTTTCACTTTTTTTTCAGGATCCGTTGGATCAGGAAAAAAAAGGACTGTGCCTGAATACAGAAAACTGATGTGTGAAAGTAGCCATAGAGTGAATGCAGACTGGTGCCCCAAGTGTTGACAACCCCTTAATGCATTAACGCACAGGTGAACATATCTGGGGGTCACAAAGAATGCCACTGTGGACCACATGTGACTCGCGGCCAAAAGGTGAGCATGCCTCCTTAGAGTTTTCAGTATCTAAGGTTGAAGTAAAATGTGGTAGGTTGGTAAGAACTTTCCATCTTATTCTGCCATTTTACATCATGTTCCAGTATAGTGTAAATACTGCATTTTTTATGCAGAAAATTTGCTGTGTTTTACAATTAAAGAAAAAGGTGGGTGGGATTTTATGAAAACTCATGCCCACTGTACATTTAAAGATATGGTTAAACTAATTTTTTTTGGTGTGTTTATTCCCCATAGGCCTCTATGGGAACCCTAGGAAAAGCATGTAAAAAACACAAATGCTTTTTATGCAGAATCCGTATGTGTCTGCTCTAAAAACACATAAAAATGAATCATCTCTGTATAAAAATAAGATAAAAACACATACAAAAACAAAGCAAAAATTATCAAAAAAGATTGCAATTGAGTATTTTGCATTGTATTTGGTGGGGTGAGGCTTGTCTTCACCACTATTTTGTATCCTTGCACCATATTACTTTTTCTATTTTGATTAATAAAAATCTAAAATTGATAATGTGGACAGTTGTTCACCCTCTTTTTTCTTTGCTTGGTTTACTATTATTCCTGTGAGCCGTATGTGCAATATACTGTTTATACTTATGATTTGTCTACATAGTTTACCTGTTTAATTTTACCGCTGGTGAATGTCGGTGACAACACTGTTCGTATCCTCTTCCATTGATCATCAGCAGCAACATTGACTGCAGATTCTAAGGGGCCATTAAGGCCAAAATTCTAAAAAGAAGCAAATATATCATTAATAGAGATCACAAAAATTCCTAGAAACAGACATAAACAAACCAGAATTTAGTTGGAGGACTTACCCTTCTGTTGGTAAATACAGTATAGCATTCCTTAACCAGAATGGATTTAATGATAGCTGGGTCCATAACTGCCAGTACCGGCTGTCTCCCATCAAAGAACCTGATAGAGAAAACTGATTTGTTCAGATACAGTCATGGCACCCTTGAAGTTGTTCCAGAAAACTATTTATTTCTTCTAGAAAATACATGTTTTGTTATAAACCTTTTGTGAGTGTGTGAATCAGAACAACACACACACAAAAAAAAAAAATATTAACATAATTTTACACAAAACCCCCAAAAAAGGCCAGACAAAATTGTTGGCACCTTTCCAATATTGTGGGTAAACAACTTTGCTTCAAGCATGTGATGCTCGTTCAAACTCACCTGTGGCTAGTAACAGGTGTGGGCAATATGAAAAGCACACTTGAAATCAGACAAAAAGCGAAGTTGACTCAATCTTTGCATTTCCAGAAAAAAGGGGGGTTTCTTTCAGTTCACCTATTCAGTGTCCATATTACTGGCTGTGAGTTCACTTGATACTGGGCGGTGCAGGGAAACAAGACGCCGGGCAGTCCAGGATACTAGTGAGTGGAAGGAGATCCAGCACTCGTCCAGATAAAATCAATTTTCTTTATTTAAAAAATTAATTTCTATGGGGTTTATTACAACTAAACAGGCGGAATTTTTTAATCCTGATTTTCCTAAATCCCCCTTATTTCATGCACTGCCTAAAGTGCATAAGGGGGGATTTTCCTCCAACCTTTAGGCTATGTGCGCACTAGAGATGTGAAGTTTCTCAAGAAACTTTCTCGAGAAACTTCTTTGAGTGAAAGATTTCCGGACCTCCGGAAAAAATCCGCGTCAAATCCGCATGCGGATTTGACGCGGATTTGCCGCGGAATTGCCGCGATTTTCCCGCGGGTGGTTCCCTGCGGATTTTTGCAGGCTGTACTGCAGAAATCCGCAGGGTACCCGCGGAAATAATGGACATGTTCATTTTTTCGAGAAAGTTTCTCGAGAAAATCCGCATGCGGAAATTTCTCGAGAAAAATCCGCACCAGTGCGCACAGCTTTTTTTTTTTGCCATAGAAATTGCTGGGAAATGTCTGCACAAAGATTGCAGACATTTCTCAAGAAATTTCCGCGGCAAATCCGCGGGCAAATCTGCGGGTAAAAAGCTCTAGTGCGCACATAGCCTTAGACCCATTGTGGCTGGCAATGATTCTTTGTTGGAAAATCTATGTTCGTGGCTTGATGAAAGGCTGCAGCTGTTGGTACTTAGATCTCTAAGGCTGCTTTCACACCTCCGGTTTCTGCAATGCGGCACAATCCGGCACTTTGCAGGAAAATCGCAACCATTTTTTTTTGCTGCCGGTTGCGTTTTTTCTGCATAGACTTTAATTAGTGCTGCATTGTGCCGCATGGTCTTGCGTTCCATCCGGTTTTTGCCGCATGCGGCAGACTTAACCGATGCGGCGGCCGGATGGAACGTTGCCTGGCACGTTTTTTCGTGCGGCAAAAAAAAATTCATCACGCCGCATTCGGCCGATGCGGCGCATTTTTCAATGCATGCCTATGGCGGCCGGATGCGGCGCGATGCAGGAAAAACCGCATACGGCCGCCGCATGCGTTTTTTGCCACTGCGCATGCTCAGTAGCATGCCGCAAGGGGCAAAAACCGGACGGGCTGCATGGGAAAAACTTATGCAAAGGATGCGGTGTTTTCACCGCATCCGTTGCATAGCTTGCACAGCCGGATTGAGCCGCACAGCTCAAGCCGGATGTGTGAAAGCAGCCTTAGTTGGCTTATCTTTAGGAGGCATCATCTTTCCCATGTCCTGTTGTAACATTCATTTAAATGTTGTGATTTGGTCTCAGTAATTCATTTGTAATTTGCCTGAAGAAGGAGCCTTTGTGCTCTGAAAGCTTGCTAATATAATTTTTCTGGTTAGCCTATAAAAAGGTACCACTCCTAATATGCTTTTGTCATTCTTGGGACATAGTATTTCAATAAGTTATGTACGAGATAGCAAATCCATTCTGCAAATCATGGATAGGTTCTGTTGGAAAGGAGATTATTCTTGGGTCACCTGTGATATTGTGGCCCTCTACTCTTCTATACCTTACGATTTGGCATTAATAGCTCTGGTAGATCAATTGAGAAAATACACCAAATATTCTATTGAGTTTCAGGTCTATTTGGTGTCACTTGCCAAATTTTTGTTAAAAAACAATTATTTTATGTTTGGCAACAAAAATAATATGGTTTTACAACACAGAGGCTGTGCGATGGGGGCGAAATTCTCCCCATCGCTGGCTAATATTTTTGTCACTTGGTGGGAGGAATCAAAAATTGACAGTTAGAATAATCCCTTTTTGCAACAAATAATATTTTTATGGAGGTTCATAGATGAAGATTTTGTTTTGTATCTGAATGACAACACAGTAAATTTGAAATTCACTCATCACATAAATAGGAACCAAATTTCCTTTCTGGATATCATGTTGACAGGGAACGCATCAGCTTGTAAAGTGGATAGTCAAATTTACAGAAAACCTGTTATGGGAAATACACTATTGTATGCCACTAGTAGTCATCCCACATATGTGGTGAAAAATCTCCCGGTGGGAGAATATGTACGTGCGCGTAGATGTTGCAGCATGGAACCTATGTATCTTAAAGGGAACCTGTCAGCAGAAATTTTGCAATAAACCTAAAAGATTCCCCTTCTGCAGCTCCTGGGCTGCATTCTGTAAAGGTTCCTGTTGCTATTGTGCCCCCTTTGAGACCAAAATAAAGACTTTATGTACACAGGGCGGGCTGTCTTGCGTCCGTTAGTCGCCCTCCTGCCGCTTTACGCCGCCCCCCATCGCTCATTTCCATAACTGAGGATGCCGCCTAGTGCTCCCGAGGTCTCGTGCATGCGCTGTGCCACTCTCGCGGGACTGAGCACTGTGCACAGTGTGACCGCTGGTGACGTGTTGCGCAGGCGTGAGATTATGGGTGGCGCTGTCATCAGCAAGTACCCGCCCATAATCTCGTGCCCGCGCTTTCCCCTCTGCCTCCACCATTCTGTGAAAGCGCTGGCTAGATGAACCCATGTCACCTCTTACCCATCTTTCCCTGGAGCAGGAAATAGATGGGAGGAGCAGAGCAGCATAACGGTGGAGGCAGAGTGAAAAGCGCGGGCACGAGATTATGGTCGGGTACTTGCTGATGACAATCACAGCGCTGCCCATAATCTCACGCCTGTGCAATCACATCACCAGCGGTCACACTGCACAGTGCTCACTCCCGCGAGAGTGGCACTGGGCATGCGCGGGGACCTCTGGAGCACTGGGCGGCATCCTCAGTTATGGAAATGAGCGATGGATGGCGTAAAGCGGCAGGAGGGAGAATAACGGACACAAGAGAGCCCGCCCCTGTGTACATAAAAAAAAAGAAGGTTAGCATACAAAAAGGTAAGACTTTATAAAGTATTATTTTGGTCTCAAAGGGGGCACAATAACAACAGGAACCTTGCTAGAATGCAGCCCAGGAGCTGCAGAGGGGTTTATTGCAAAATTTCTGCTGACAGGTTCCTTTTAAAGAATGTGCGATAATAGATGCAAGACTTAAGGCCCTGTCACACACAGAGATAAATCTGCGGCAGATCTGTGGTTGCAGTGAAATTGTGGACAATCAGTGCCAAGTTTGTGGCTGTGTATAAATGGAACAATATGTCCATGATTTCACTGCAACCACAGATCTGCCAAAGATTTATCTCTATGTGTGACGGGGCCTTTAGGAAAGAGGGTATCACCAAAGTCTACTAATTAGGTACAGAAACATTACAGAGAAAAAAACTAGAGCTGATTATTTACAGGATTATTCAAGGAAAATTCATCATAATTCTAAGGTATACTTTGCTACACAATATAATAATCATAGAAAAACAAAGACCAAGTACAGCGAACCTCATAATGATGGTAGTGTACATGAACCCCATAGAATACATACAAAAACTTGTGAACGAGGGGGGGTATTTACCATGTTTTTTTGGAGTAAGAATTACTGCACCACAATTGTGAAGAAAGTATACAGTTTTTATTATTACAAAAAATACAAAATACTGGAAATCACATGTGATTACCAGTATTTTGTATTTTTTGTAATAAAAACTGTATACTTTTTTCACAATTGTGGTGCAGTAATTCTTACTAAAAAAAAACATGGTAAATACCCCCCCTCGTTCACAAGTTTTTGACAATATAACAATCAGTACAGTAAGATTGTTCAAATAATTAAAATTCATATGCCGATATTACAAACTGATCCGGTTTTAGATTCTATGTTATCGAAAGGTTGTAATTTCATTCCCAAACGAGAATTAACGTTAGCTAATATTCTTTCTCCGAGTGATCACACAGCGAAAAAAGGGATATCAAACGAGAAAAATTGGATGAATATAAGAGGATGCTACAAGTGTGGACAAAGAACACGCGGTCTTTGTAAATTTCTAATTAAAACAAAAAAATTCAAAATCGGCATCTACTGGTTTACAGTATGATATAAAAAGTTTTATTAACTGTAGCCAAACATTTGTGGTGTATATTGTCGCGGGCGGCGGGGCGCTGCGCTCACCACGCTCGGGTCCGGCGCTGCTGCTGCTCGGTGGCTCGAGCGGTGGGCCGGATCCGGGGACTCGAGCGGCGCTCCTCGCCCGTGAGTGAAAGGGGGGGGTAGTTCGGTTTGGGGATTTGGTCTGTGACGCCATCCACGGGTTGTGGTGAGGTTGGGCACCACCGCTGATATTGACGGAGATCCCGGGAGCGATGGTAGGGAGCAGCTGGGATGTTTCTTTTTTTAAATCAGATCTTTTTTTATTAAATCATTAGGGATCAATACAGAGAGTATTTCACTTTTCATATAACTGATAACAATAAACAACAGATAAACACATGTGATTTATAAATCAGGTTCTTTCTCTGCATGTATGTAAATATAGTAATAGAGTTCTCAAATCATAATTATATTATATAGCTTGAGCCTACAAACCTCGTGGCTCTACAAATAAACAAAACTTAAATTATGCAATAATGCCTCAGACTAACAGGAACACCTCCTCCATCAGCCTTGTCGCTCCACATCATATTGCTATACTCTCCCGCCGCTCCATCTCCGTGCAGTCATCCATGAAACCGTTCCAGTCCTCTCTCACCTCTTCATTCAAAGTCCACTTCGTCACAGAAAAGACTAGTTTTAATTCCCTTCCTCACACATGCCATCACTGCAGGCACAACAGTAACCGGTCCAGCATTGCATCCCGAACCAGTGCACTAGAGGGTAGGCCCAGCAACTCCATCCATGGCCGCCAAATGCTGTAAAACTTTTTCAATGTTTTTCTTTTTAAATAAACTCCCCTTTCCAATCTTATGACGTTATTTAATTTGTTTTTGAGCTCTGGTAATGTTGGTGGTAGAGGGTCTAACCAGTGATATCCAAGTAGCTTTCTTGCTTGGTACAAGATACGGGCTATTCCCAGAGCTGTTGGAGAATCCGGATCCACTTCTCCTTCCCACAGACTCAACAGGCACAGGCGGGGTGACGGTTGTATTGTGATATGATATATTTGATCTATAAGTCCCAGGGTTTGGTTCCAGAAATCACCAATGTGTCCACACTCCCACATAACATGCATCAAATGGGCATCATCCTGTCCACACCTAACACACTGTGTGTTTGGTCTGAGTCCCATCTTAAATAGTAGACTGGGAGTTTTATATACCCTGTGGATGAGATATATTTGAGACAGCTTTTGGCACTCCGATACCGCCAGTTTAGGAACTTGTTCCAATATATCAGACCACTGGCCTTCCAGGGGACCGACGTCTCGTTCCCATTTGCTTTTAACAATCAATGGATGTGTTTCCAGATGGGCAGGTAGTAATTTTTTATATAGTTCCGAAATAAGACCTTTAGAGGACTCAGATGTAAGCAGCCTATGTAATGTTTGATTATGTGTCACTGTTACCTGGTTTGTCCTCCCCTGTCTTTCCAGTGCGTGTCTCAGCTGCAAATACTGATAAAAGAAGACATGCGGAAGGTGAAACTCCGTTCTCAGTTGTTCAAAGCTTTTAAGAGTATTATTTTGTAGTACTTGTGACACTAAATGGATCCCTTTATCCTCCCATCCTCTGAACCCTACTAATTTTTTAATTTCTGGCAAGTCGGGGTTCTGCCACAGTGGCCAGAGCTCTGTAGGTCCGCTTATCCCCAAAAGAGACTTACCCCTGTCCCACACCCGGAATATCATAGCCAGTGTGGGATATCGTGCCCCATTTATCTGTCTTTGTCCCACATCCAACCGGCAACCTGGGTACTTCCATACTGATCCCTCTCTCACTATATCACCACTGGTATCATACCCTCCTTCTTTGCCCCAACCCCTCAGATGTTGCATCTGGGAGGCTATATAGTATATATATGGGTTTGGTACCGCCAGTCCTCCCTCCTCCTTTCCCCGCTGTAGCACTTCCAGTCGAATCCTAGCTTGCTTTTTCTTCCAAATAAGTTCCCGGAATATTGTATTAATTTTTACAAAAAATTCCCTACATATCCACACTGGAGAATTATGTATAAGGTATAGTAATTGTGGCATCATTACCATTTTAATTAAATTGGATCTGCCGATATTTGATAGCGGCAAGCGGCACCAGGTATGCACTTTTGCTCTGAATCGCTGTAACAGGGGTTCCAGATTTAGGGCCTGGAAATCCTTCGGGATTGGGCTGACAATTACTCCCAGATATTTAAACTCCCGGACCACAGGAACTGGAATCTGTAAGTCCAAAAAGTCCCCCGGAAGGGGGTCCAATGGCATTAAAGCCGACTTGGACCAGTTGATTCGTAGACCAGACCTCTGTCCAAATTCCCGAATGATATTCATTGCCGGCAAAATCGAGGAACGTACCCTGTCTAAATATAAGAGTAGATCGTCTGCGTATAATGATATCTTTTGTTCCACGACTCCACACCGAAATCCCTCTACCTCCCTGGATTTCCGTATTGCCACGGCCAACGGCTCCACTGCAGTCGCGAATAGCAAGGGTGAAAGCGGGCACCCCTGTCTAGTACCTCTTCCAAGAGGAAAAGACTCGGAGACCCTGCCATTAACCCTAACCTTCGCCACCGGTGAGTCATATAGCAGTTTTACCCAATTTATGAATCTATGTCCAAAGCCCATTTTCCGAAGTACAGCCCACATATATTCCCATTCAAGGCTATCGAACGCCTTAGCGGCGTCTAAAGACAAAATTGCCCTTTCCCCCGGTACCTCAGAACTATGTTGAATTCCCAAATATAATTTCCTGAGATTCATAGATGTGGCTCTGCATGGAATGAATCCTGTCTGATCACTCTGCATTATAGATGAGATGACTCGGGACATCCTATTGGCGAGCACCTTGGCCAGCAATTTAATGTCTGTTTGTAGGAGAGAAATTGGGCGATACGAATCCGGGATCTCTGGATCTTTTCCGGGTTTTAATATTAAGACTATTAAGGCTTCCCTCATAGAGGGTGGGAGGACCCTCTGCCTTTCAGATTCTTCAAATACCTTAAGTAGTTTGGGTAGCAGTAAGGGTGCATACGTTTTATAAAACTCTCCAGGCAGGCCATCCGTTCCCGGAGCTTTTTCATTTTGTGTCTGGCCAAGCGCTTCCTCCAGTTCTACCAATGAGATGTCCCAGTCCAGCAATTCCCTGTTTACATCACTCAGTGTAGGAAGAGAGAGAGCATCCAAATACTGCTCAATCTCTGTCTCCGTGAGGTCACAGTCTGATGTGTATAGCCGCATATAATACCTCTTTATTTCTCTTATTATATCCTCGCTTGCTGTTACAAAGTCACCTGATTCCATTTTTAACCTATTTATATAGGAAGATCCTTCCTGTGCTCTAATGACTGTGGCCAGTAGGTTCCCCACGCCCTCCCCCGCCATAAAATAATTTTGTTTAAGGAAATAGCGTTTATTTTCTGCCACCGACATGAGATTTTCTTTGAGTGACATCTGTGCCTTCTCTAGAGTGTTTTTAGTGTCTACTGTCGGGTTGAGCACCACCGCAGCCTCCGCATCAGATACCTCCTGAATCAGACTCTGGGTGTAACATTTGGTTTGATTTTTGCGTATGTATATTTCTCTAATATATATGCCCCTTACCACAGCTTTCATAGAGTACCAAACTATGTGTGGCGGTGCAGAGCACTCATTAAGATGAAAGTATTCCAGAATGTTATCATATAAAGATCCCCCAATAAGCTGGATCCAGAAGGGATTAAGTTTCCAGATAGGCCTGGGCAGAGCGAGGGGGTTTCCCCATGCAAGCGTAACATGTAATGGTGAGTGATCAGATACACTTCTAGGTAGGTAGGCCACCTTTTATGTATATGAGGCCATAAGTGCGTTTCCAATAGCCAGGTCTATCCGTGACATGGTGTGGTGGGAGCTAGAGTAACAGGAGAATTGTTTGGTTGTGGGGTGTTGGGCACGCCAAAGATCTACAAAACCCAGCTCTGTTAGCATTCTAGCAAATGAAGTCGGGGCGGCGTTCTCCGATATGTTTCCAGAGTGTAATTTATCTAGATAGGGATGTAAGTAATTATTAAAATCCCCTATCAAAAGCGTCGGCGCAGATGGAAGGGAATCTAAAATAGACAATATCCTTTTTACCGGTTCGACTGAATATGGTGCAGGGATATATATCGCAACCAGAATAAATTGTATACCATACAGCGTGCAAAGCAAACATACAAATCTGCCCCCCGGGTCAATCACTGATTTGGTACATGAGAACGGGATGGATTTATGCACCAACACACTCACACCCCGTGCATGGGTCGAGTATGTGGAATGATATTCATGCGCGATCCATCCCTTCCTCAGCCAATGAACATTATCCTTGACCATGTGGGTCTCGGAGAGACATAAAATAGCCGGTAAAAGTTTCTGTAGGTGAGTAAATATAGCACATCTTTTGTTCGCATCTCCGAGCCCTCTAACATTCCACGCTACAATATTTAAAGATGTCGCCATAAGCGTAGACTAAGATATGATCCGGACGGATACTTCATACCTGGAGGAGAGAGGCGTTCTCCACCGATTCTCAAAAACATTAGGTTGAGCGACACGACTGAGGCACACCACACTTCCCAAACAGATTGCATCATACAACAATAAACAAGAAAAACAAGGAGAGAGATAGGGCTCCGCACACCAGTGCGCAGTGCCCCTGCCCTCAAAATCAAGTGTATCTTACACATTTCTCCCAAATAGAGAGAATCAGGGCTAAAAATACGCCCCAAGTCCATGCAGGGAGGGGGGTCCACAACTCGCTAAAGCAGCGTGTGTCCACAATGAACCGGCCGTCTCCCAACCTGGATCCTAGATGAATTTAACTGTAATGAGCTCACCAGCATAGCGTCCCAAACAAAAACAACGCCTGGCGGCAGAAAGGGAAATCTCAGGTATTCTTCCTCCTCAGGGATCTCTCATTGATATGAAGCCAAGACAATGCCGCCCCAGCCGTCTCAAAAAAATGAGTCTCTCCGTTCGCAGCAATCCGCAGCTTAGCAGGGTACATCATGGAATATGGCACTTGTAGGTTGCGCAATCGTTTTTTTATCTCAATAAATTGCGCTCTTTTACGTTGCACTTCCATGGAGAAATCAGGAAATATTGATATCTTCCTCCCATCAATTGCAAGTTCTTTGATATCTCTGGCTCTGCGCAGGATAGTGTCCCTATCTTTATAGTGCAGTAGTTTAATCAGAATAGGACGTGGGGGTGCTCCCAGCTGTGGGGCACGCGCAGGGACCCTGTGCGCTCTTTCAATGGTGAAAAAAGAGGATAGTATGTCTTTTCCCATGGTGTCTTTAAGCCATTTTTCAAAGAAATTCAGTGGGTCCTTGCCCTCCATCCTCTCTGGGACCCCCACCAGTCTCAAATTACTTCTGTGGGAGCGGTTCTCTAAATCATCCACCTTGTTTAGCAGTGTGGAGATATTTTGCGTGGCCTTTCCCAGCTCTCGTGACATTGGTGGTAATTTATCCTCTGTTGTACTCACTCTTTCCTCCAGCTCCCCCATTCTGACAGTCATCCCTTGCAGCTCATGTTTAATACAGGCCATATCTGAGGTGACAGTTCCCATCTGGCTGCTTAGAGTGGCCAATGTGGTATTGCAAGAGTTAATCGCTGCCAGAATGTCTCTCAGTATGGCCTCAGTGAAAACAGGTGTTGTTTGCTCCACATCTCCCCCTCCTCCCTCTGCCAGCGCAGGCCTCTGTGTCTGCATATCTTGTGCTGCTGAACATGCAGGGCCCAGGGTACTCAGTCTCACCATCGGGTATGTTTTCTCCCTGCTCCAGGGCCCGTTCAGCGCTGCCATCGGGTGCCTCGTTGTAGGTAGGCTCTGTGCCAGGGGCCACTCTGGCAAACCGCTCCAACCTGCTTGCTACTCCCACTGCTCCAGCTCGGGATGGTGTGGATGCCGGCGGCGCCATATTGGATTCTTCAGAGGCGCGCTCCTGCGCGTCTCTGTCCCTTTTATTGCTGCTGCGGGTCGGCATATCCTGGCTGTGCTCGCTTCCCCGGGTGTTATAAGTAGTGTTGCAGCCCTCCAGGGTCGGTAATGCCTGTCAGCAAGGCCGGTGTGCAGGATATTTCAGGATCCAGGCAGGAGCTCACCCACGCTGCTTCCTCTCTACATGAGGTCCAGGCCACGCCCCCAGCTGGGATGTTTCTCTCCCCTCCGTGGGTAGGGGGTTGTTGGTCCCGGGGCCCGGTGAGGTGTCAGGGAGGCAGGGTTGGCAAGATGCAGGGTCGCTTGGACTGCGCAGCGCTGTGCCGGATGGCACGGTAGTACTCACTCAGCCACAAATGGATGCAAAGTCTCTGGTAAACCAAATGGCTGGATGGACGGGTCCCGCAGCCGGCTGCTGTGGTTTCTCCCGGACGGCTGGTGGTGGCTGCCTTTCCCTGCACCTTTGTGTATGTTCGGTCCCGATGGATTCCCACCGGTAACCAGCTCCCCAGAGTGTATATGTGCCGGAGGACCCCTTTTGCCTGCAGGCTCTGGCCCTTGGAACTCTAGCTGTGGCGGTAGCTGTATTTCCTTTTGCTGGTTGGACGGTTGCCTTTAATCGGGTCTTGGCTGTTAGGAAACCCCTGGGGCTCCGGTCACTGATGGATTTGACCTATTTAACGGCGACTCCAAGCCTGGTCGGGGTCCGCAGGCCCTGCCAGTTTGTGCTAGCTTCACTTCTCTCCCCGGTTCGGTACTGGCGGGCCTCCGCCCGTCCCTGGTCCTACGGTTCCGCGTCGATCTGCCTCTCCTGCAGACGGCCACCACCGTCTGCCAACCTTGCTCTCGGTGCCCGGGCCACGTCCCCGGACACAGTCAGTTTGCTCCTCTACTACCACTGTACTCCTTACTCTTCCACTTCCCTAACTGATCTCTACACTCCCTTCCTTTTCCCGCCTCCAGGACTGTGAACTCCTCAGTGGGTGGGGCCAACCGCCTGGCTCCACCCCACCTGGTGTGGACATCAGCCCCTGGAGGGAGGCAACAAGGATTTTGTGTCTGGCTGATGTGCCTATCTCGGGGTGGGGGTACATGTTGTAGTACCTGTGACGACCTGGCTAGTCCAGGGTGCCACATATATGATCACTTGTGGTATCTGTAAAAATAGTATGCTGGGAGCACGACCAGAACATTGCGTAAGAGAATATGAGAACATCTATATGACATTGGGAATTGCAGCACTAGAAGTCCTTCAGGTGCTTCAAGGCATTTTGCTTATTGCCATGGTGGTGACACCAGCGAGTTTAGGGTAATAGCTTTGGAAACAATTCCAATACTAAATAGGGGAGGTGATAGCTTCTCTTTTTAATAGCAAAGATCTCCTATGTGGATTTTAAATCTAAACACCAGAATACCGGATGGACTTAACATTAAATCTAGACAAAAAGACTGACAACACTCACCAAACTGAGGTGTGAACAGGTGCATAACTGAACATGACATAAAATACAAAAAAAAGACAGCTTGCACTCTGATAATGCTAAAGTATGGAAACCATGAATGTGTGAACATGGACCTGCATTACTGCTAAGGAAAATCAAAGAAAAATTAGATATTTAGCATATATAAATGGCCATTTGTAGATCTGCCCAGTTGCCACTTCACGGCATATGTCGTAACTGGGTACCTACACTATGTTGCAGTAATAAAATACAAAAAAAGACAGTTTGCAGTCTGATAATGCTAAAGTATGGAAATCAGGAATATGTGAACATGGACCAGCATTACTGCAGCATAGTGTAGGTACCCAGTTACAAGATATGCCGTGAAGTGGCAACTGGGCAGATATACAAATGGCCATTTCTATATGCTAAATATCTAATTTTTCTTTGATTTCCCTTAGCAGTAATGCAGGTCCATGTTCACACATTCATGGTTTCCATACTTTATCATTATCAGAGTGCAAACTCTTTTTTTGTATTCTTTTTGTATTTAACATTAAATCTGACATGGCATTTATTTATTAATAGTTTCTGTGTCATGGTTTGATGCAGGAAGTTTACTAATGTTTGCATAATCCAATTACTCCCTTTATGCTTTATGGAACGTTATCATGTCAGTCATATCGATGAGTTTTGATTAAAAATTAAAATGTGATCTTGCTTATTGCAATGTTAATTGCCCCTTTAGGTGCTGTATAACATCTTGCTCACTGTTATGGCAGTAACAGAAGGAAGCTCAGAGTAACAGTTTTAGTAATAAATCTAATTTTTTTATCCTCATTGTTAAAATAAGAAAATATGTGGATTTCAAATTAATTCTTTGATTATTTGCCATTCTTAAGATTGCACATTAAAGGATTTATTATGATGATATTCATGTTTACCCTGTTTATGCTTTTCTATGTATGTTTCACTTTGGGGTGATAACAGTGAACTCCGGACAATAGCTTAAAGCAGGTTATACTCAGAAGGTTTGGATAATTGCCCTTGGGAGTTCCTGATATCACCCTGATAGTGCAATCTTTCATTGAATAATTGTTTCATTGTATAATTGCACATTTGAATATGCTAATTACGAATAATGTTGTCTTGTGACTTACTTCCTCTTTAGCTTTATAAAAATGGCTTATGTTGTTAAATCATTTATGCTATGAGTAAGGACCTCACGGTGTGAAATGTGTAAGCAGTGTTTATTGGTGCCAGTACCTTGTTTTATTATGGGCCATGTTTTTTATGAATTTTTTAAATAAAGAAAATTGATTTTATCTGGATGAGTGCTGGATCTCCTTCCTCTCAGTCTTTGCATTGTGTCTGTGTGTGCCACACTAAGCATGGAGAACAGAAATAGAAGAGAACTGTGTGAGGGCTTCAGAACCAAAATTGTTGAAAAATATTAACAATCTCAAGGTTACAAGTTCATCTCCAGAGAGTTTGATGTTCTTTTGTCCTTTGTGTGCAGCATAATTAAGAAGTTCACAACCCATGGCACTGTAGCTAGTCTGCTTGGACGTGGATGGCATAGAAAAAAAATTGATAAAAGTTTGCAACACAGGATAGTCCGGATGGTGGATAAGCATCCCTAATCAAGTTCCAAAGAAATTCCAGCTGCCCGGCAGGCTCAGGGTCCATCAGTATCAGCGCAAACTATGTGGCCTCATTTGAATGAAATTAAACACTATGGCCAAAGACCCAAGAGGACCCCACTGCTGATACAGACATAAAAAAGCTATACTGCCATGTGCCAAAATATATGTGAGTAAACCAAAATTCTTCTGTCAAAGTGTCTTGTGGATAGATGAGACCAAAATAGAGTTTTTTGGTAAAGCACATCCCTCTACTCTTTAATGAAAATGGAATGAAGCCTTCAATGAAAAGAACACAGTACCTACAGTCAAACATGGTGGAGGTTCAAAGATTTTTTGGGGTTGTTTTGCTGCCTCTGGCCCTGGTTGCCTTGACTGTGTACATGACATCATTAAATCTGAAGATTACCAAAAGATTTTTGGTCGCAATGTTGTGCCCAATGTCAAAAATCTGGGTTTGCATCCCAGGTCATAGGTCTTCCGGCAGGATAACAACCTCAAACTTACTTCAAGAAGTCCTCAGGAATGGATGGAAATAAAGGGCTGGAAGTTCTGTAGTGTCCAGTAATGAGTCTGGATCTACAGTAAATCCTATTGAACACCTGTGGATATCTTAAAATTGCTGTTGGGGCAAGACACCCTTCAAAAAAGAGAGACATGGAGCAGTTTGCAAGAGAAAAGTAGTCCAAAATTCCAGTTGAGAGGTGTAAGACGCTTGTTGATGGTTATAATAAGCGATTAATTTCAGTTATTTATTCCAAAAGGTAAACAGGTATTAGTTGAGGGTGCTAACAATTTTCTCCGGCCCATTTTTCGAGTTTTGTTTGAAATGATGTTGAATTTGCCTTTTTTCTCTGTTTTTCTGTGCTGTTCCGATACACACAAAGAAAATATGCATGTGCATAACTACGGTAATCATGTGTAATTTAAAAACAAAATTCTGGGAGATATACTACATTTTCTGAAACAAAGGTGCGAACACTTTCGGCCATGACTGTATATTGTGAAACCACCACTATAAGTACAGATTGATTGTTTACATTTATTAAGTAAATGTTGAATAGTCTCAGCTGTGCACCTCAGTGATAAGATTATAAATACATTTAATTTACCATAAAATATTACTGTTTCATTCGCACACTTTATATTTTTTACTTACCCCCATATTTTTCCAAATTTTTTGAAACATTCTAAGTCAAATTCTGTAAGTCCCTAAAAGAAACAATATATTAGGTTCACTCACAAGTAGGAATAAGGAATAATAATTACTAATTTAAAAAAACATTGATACACGCACATTAGATCACAGTTGGCCATTACAGATGGATGATGCAAGCTGTAATTACCCTCACAAAACATGGATGTGATGTGAACATAAAACTAAGGCCATGGTAAATGAGCATATGAAAAATTGTCCAATTTTTGTCGAGAAACTCGGACAATTTTCCATTGTATGTATGTATGTCCATTGTGTGTATGTATGTCCATTTTATGCCCACGTGAGAATCGTATGGTATCTGTATTTATGTGTCAACATTTTAAAATGCACATGATCAAATGCAACTTATTATGTTAATGATGGCAATGTGTCCGTAAAGAAAATCTGATGCTATATGGAAGATTGGTATGGGATCCAATTTTTTTTTTTTGAGGCAGATAATAATGTATGGTGCTGTTTTTTAACACAGACACTCAAACTGTATGAAAAAATGGTCATCCTAATATTGCTGTCTAAATACATTGATCAATGTGCTGTCCAATAATATGCTTGTCTACACGAGACCCAAGTGTAAACATCAAACCTAACCTCCATGACTCAACACAGACACCACTATGCCGATCACCAAGGTATAGGGCTGAAAAGATAAATGCTCCAGGAACCTGATTCAGCTATGTGGCTACAGCAGAAACCTGTCCATTAGTGTTGCCAATTTCGCTTTTTATTTTTCCTGTACAGCTTATAAAAAAAAAATCACAGACTGACAATATTTTTTATGGACACATTGGAAAACCATAAATCGTTATTATTAGAAGTGGTATATGTCTAAGCCCAGTGGCGTAACTAGAGTTACTGTCACGGGGACACCAATGTCAGCTGCTGCCAATGTTTAGCGGTCAGCTTTTTTTGCAGTGCGGGGACCAGCGGGTCTCTGTGTTGCAATGCATTTCAGCTGGATGTGCCCCCTTGAATGCACATCCAGCTGAAGCAGGCGCTTGGGTCGACGGGCCACCTTGCCCCCGGTGGCGGACGAGATATCTGCCAAAGTTCCGCACTTGTCTAAGCCCATAACGCCACAGTCACATGTTGAGCATTTGGTCAGTATTTTACATCAGTATTTGCAAGCCAAAACCAGGAATGGGACTATCAGAAAAGTATAATATAAACACGAGCACGACTTATGCATGTTTCACCCACTACTGGTTTTGGCTTACAAAAACTGAGGTAAAAAGCTCACCAAACAATGAACGTGGCATAATTCTGATAAATATCAGCTTCATTAACTGTAACATGATGGTAATTAGGTTGCGTGTCCATAATTAGTGTTCACAGTGTTTTGGACGCAGCATGTTTCAGCTGCGTTCAAAACGTTGAGTTGTATAGTACAAGCACAGTGGATGGGTTTTTATAGAAATCCCATGCCCACTGTGCATGTAAGTGTAAACTGACATGCATTGCGGATCCCCGAGACGCAAGGATGTCAATTGTTTGTTACGGAGACGCAAGCTGTTCTCCGCAGGGAGAAAAGGGAGATCCGAACCCTGACCATGGGCGCAAGCAACTGATGTCTCCTGCAGAGGAGACTCGCGGCCCCGCAGGTTAGGACCCGTCGCGTCCAGGACGCAGCAGGTCCTGATCGTGGGCACATATCTTTACAGTCAAAATAATCTCTATCAGTGTGTTTAGCTTTGAAAAAAAATTACTGACACCTTCAATTTTCTTTACGGACAGGGCAAAAGAGTACTTTATTTTTACAGATTGTCTTGGAATTTCTGGATGGTTAGCAACACTGCTGAAATGAAGCCTATTTTGAGTTGGCAGGTATAATGACGCATTTTACGTGCTTTGATAATTCAGATTAATCATTCATAAAACAGTATTTTACAATCTTTGGTATCCAGGAAGTTCTGCCTTCACTGATTACTGTGGCAAGTAGCCTGAGTAAAGGTCACATCAAGATTTATCTTATTATGTTCCACCATATACTGTGTACAGATAGAAATGCAGGATTCTCAGTGCCAGACCAGCTTCATCACCACCAGACCTGCTTCATCACAACCAGACCAGCTTCATCACCACCAGACCAGCTTTATAACCACGAGACCAGCTTCATCACCACCAGACCAGCTTCATCACCACCAGACCAGCTTTATAACCACGAGACCAGCTTCATCACCACCAGACCAGCTTCATCACCATCAGACCAGCTTTATAACCACGAGACCAGCTTCATCACCACCAGACCAGCTTCATCACCACCAGACCAGCTTCATCACCATCAGACCAGCTTTATAACCACGAGACCAGCTTCATCACCACCAGACCAGCTTCATCACCACCAGACCAGCTTTATAACCACGAGACCAGCTTCATCACCACCAGACCAGCTTCATCACCATCAGACCAGCTTTATAACCACGAGACCAGCTTCATCACCATCAGACCGATTTCATGACAATTTTTTTTTTTTTTTTTTTTTTTTGCCACTTCTTTATCTTTTTTTGATTTTGTTTTTCTTGTATATTTATATCTAACTTTAACTAAGTAGGCTTGACTTCACATCTTCACTTTTATATATATATTTCGTCTTTGTCAATATTCATTGATTTCACTTGATTTTATTATATGTGTATTTGCTATCACTCTCACTTACCTTTTATCTATTATTTTATTATTTTTTATTATTTTTTATTTATTTTTTATTATTTTTCATCAATTTTATGTTTTTGTTTTGGTAATTTTTCTTCGTCTGTATGTTTTTTCTATACTATTTATTTCACTCTAATTTATATAATTGAATATATAATATATGCATACTATATGAATTTTATGGTTGCATCTCTAAACTTCATGCACGTCTGCACTTTAATTGTGTTCTGTTGGTCCGGTATTATATCATTATGAAGCTCTGCCTGGGTCCTGTGATTTACCGTGATGTGCGCTGTTGTGTCCGGCCTGTTTCCAGATTGCCATGGCAACGCGTCTCATGTACCTCGCCGCCCTCCGTCCACGTCATGACGCGTCTGACGTGGGCTGAGCGTGGTGACGTCAGACGCCGCACCTGGCGGTCGTGGGGGCGAGGCGGGACGCAGGAGCGCCATTGATCATCACGGCTACCAGTGAGTACAAAAACTCTGGGTATACTATTCATCTGCACCCCCTGGAAGAAGCTAGACGCGAAACGCGCGCGTAGGGGTATTCCTTTTGGTTCTTTGGCTGTCATATTTGAGCACACGCTATAACCTAGGTAAATCTCCTGCTGCCTCTTGGACTTTTTCCATATTTCTCTCTGCTGTTGCTTCACTTTGGGTTTGCTTTTAAACAACCCTTACAGCTGTTCTACCAATTTTTATTACTTGCCACTATGGCGAATATATTGATGTGTAAACCAAGTATGGCAGCAAGCATTATACTTATGGGGTTTTCATATTGAATCTCTTCTGGTCTTATTTTAACATAAGCAAATTTTGCAGTCTCTTTCATCATTTCTCGTTTTGGGCTTTCTTTACTTGAGATTTTCTTTTTTTCTTTTTATCATACTCACTGTTGGTCTGTTGGCCCCATTATATGCCAGTATGGCAGAGATATGAGTATGGTGAATATGCCATTATGGCAGAGATATGAGTACGGTGAATATTGTGATTTGACAATATCCCTATACACAGCTACATACTGTTGAGCCCCTGGGCCCCCAGGTCTTCTTTCTCCCCTCTTTTTGAGATATCTCTATGGTAATGCACAAGAATAACTAGCCCTAGTTTGGTGGGGTCAATTCCTCTTGTATTTTTCAAAATTCTTGAGGAGATTCTTTTTCTTCCACACTTGTTTGGCAGCACCTATTTAGATAATTGTGTGTCTCATTCAGTGACAATCACTGTATCTATGTCTATATATTTGCATGTACAAAATTCTGGCAACCTTGAACCTTTGTCAGTGTCCTCTTTTTTAAAAAATATTTTTTTAATTTTTTCAATAAAGATTTCTAATTTTATATATGAAATACTCTTTCTGGCTCTATTTACTCGTTTCACTATATAGGTTTTTTTTTTTTGCTTCTCCAAGAGCTGATATGGGAAAGACCTATCAACCTCTTCCAGCAGCACTGTGCAGAGCCAAATTAGTCTTGACTCCGGATATGGTTCCTGCTTGGACCATTGAGTATTTGGTGACTTTTTTACCTCAGTATTTATAGCCAACACCAGCTGTGGGTGACAAATGCAGAAGTGGTGCCCAAGTTTCTATTATACTTTCCTGTGATTATTCCACTCCTGGTTTTGTCTTACAAATACAGAGGTAAAAAAAACTCACCAAATACTCAACGTGTGCACGTGGCCTTAAGGTTTAATCTCTCTAAGACGCTGGAACATTTCAGACAAATTTATACCTGGCTATAATCATTCCAGGATCTGATTTATGCTGCCCATTGTTTAGACAGCATGAATCAGTTGAGAAGTTCCCGTTAATGCTTATTTCTGTATATTATTTTTATCTGCAAATCTCCTTTAAGCAGATGATTTGTCTTTATACTCACATTTTTGGTTTCAAGAAAAGTTCCAATAAATGGTAGGGGTTTAGGACCGGGTATGCCATATTTTTTGAATATTCTGTATGGCCAGATCCCATAACTGGAAAGAAAATGGAAATAAAAAAGGGTTATTATTGGAGATGCGCGAATAGTGAAATATTCGGGTTTGGATTATGCTATCCAAATACCTAGTACTATTCCAGTATTTGTCACAAATAACAAATCTAATGCAAATCAATGGGAATATGAGTATTTTTCTTGAAGATTTCCCTGAAAAATGCTTGGGTTCACCACTGACTTGCATTAGGTTGATTATGAATACTGTCAGTGAAAAAAATTGAGCATGCTGCAATTTTGCTCTGAAATCAGATGGCTGTCACCCATTCATTTCTATGGGAATGTGAAAATCATTGGACTGCACTCGGGTGACATCCAAGTGCAGTCTGATTTCTGTCAACTCAAAGAATGGAGAAGATGGAAAAATTTAGTTCTCCACTTCATGTCACAGTGTTCTCGTTTCTCATCCAAGAAAATCGGATCACAGTATACAGACACTTGGATCAAACTCTGATCAGATTGTCATTAGCATAATCGAACCAATTCTCTCAGATGAGAGAATCTACGGTCGTGTAATCCCGGTCTTAGGCACATTTAATAAAAGTAGGCCGCACACCAGAAAACTTCATCCACTACAAGTTCATGTTAAGGACCTACAACTCTTCCGTTCACCTCGCCTACTTCCCCACCCTTATCGCCTCACTATCCAACAATCCAAAAAAAGCTCTTTGACACCTTTCACTCCCTCCTCAGTCCGAAAGCACAGACCCCTATCAAAGACCTTCATGCTGATGACCTAGCCTCGTATTTCACAGAGAAAATAGAAAACATCCGCCGAGAGATCATCTCCCAGCCACCAAGCTTTGTGAATCCCATCCCTCCCCATATCCCATCCAGCTCACTTTCAACATTTGACCCAGTCACAGAGGAGGAAGTCTCCAGGCTCCTTTCTTCTTCTCGTCCTACCACTTGCCCTACTGATCCCTTTCCCTCACACCTTCTCCAGTCCCTCTCTCCGGTTGTCACCACTCACCTAAATAAAATCTTCAATCTCGCTCTCTCTTCTGGTATCTTCCGCTGCTCCCTCAAACACTCTATCATTACTCCATTGTTAAAAAAAACTTCTCTTGATCCGTCCTGCACAAGCAACTACAGACCAGTCTCCAATCTCCCCTTCATCTCCAAACTCTTGGAGCGCCTGGTCTACTCTCGTCTCACCTGCTACCTTTCCACTTACTCTCTTCTAGATCCTTTACAGTCTGGCTTCCGCCCTTTACACTCAACAGAAACTGCCCTTGTCAAAGTGACCAATGACCTATTGACAGCAAAACGTAACGGTGACCACTCTCTGCTTATTCTTCTTGACCTTTCTGTCACCTTTGACAATGTTGACCACCATCTCCTTCTCTCTATGCTCCATTCTATCGGCTTAAAGGACACTGTGCTTTCCTGATTCTCTTCCTATCTTTCTGGCCACTCATTCAGTGTATCATTTGCTAGCTCCACATCTTCTCCTCTGCCTCTCACTGTTGGGGTCCCTCAAGGTTCAGTCTTTGGCCCTCTTCTTTTCTCCCTCTACACTGCCCCAATTGGAAAGACCATCAGCAGATTTGGCTTTCAGTACCATCTTTATGCTGATGACAAACAGCTATACACCTCATCCCCTGAGCTCACCCCCGTTGTACTACAGAACACTAGTGACTGCCTGACTGCAGTTGCAACATCATGTCTGCTCTCTATCTGAAACGTAACCTTTCCAAAACTGAACTTCTTCTTTGCCCTCCGTCTTCCAACCTTCCTAAACCTGATATCTCCCTCTCTGTGTGTGGCACAACGATAAGTCCTAGGCAGCAGGGCCGCTGTCTGGGTGTTATACTTGACACTAATCTCTCCACATACAATCTCTTGCCCGCTCCTGCCGCTTGCACCTCAAGAACATATCTAGAATCCGCCCCTTTCCCACAATGGAAACGACAAAAACCCTCACCGTGGCCCTGATCCACTCTCGCCTTGACTACTGTAACTCTCTATTAATTGATCTCCCCCTAACTAGACTCTCTCCTCTACAGTACATCCTTAATGCAGCAGTCAGGGTCACCTATCTGGCTAACCGCTACTCGGATGCCTCTGCTCTGTGCCAGTTATTGCACTGGCTGCCCATATATCACAGGATCCAATTCAAACTGCTTGTTCTCACCCACAAAGCTCTCCACAATGTGGCACCCCCCTACAGCTCCAGCCTCCTCTCTGTCTATCATCCCACCCGTTCTCTACGCTCTGCAAATGACTTTTGACTAACATCCACACTAATTCGAACCTCCCACTCCCGAATCCAAGACTTCTTCCGAGCTGCACCAAACCTCTGGAACGCTCTACCCCAAGAAGATAGGACGAATCACAACTTACTCAGCTTCAGATGCACCCTAAAAACGCATCTTTTTAGGGCAGCCTATTACACTCCCTAGCCGAACTAATTTCACCTAATCCCTCCACAACTTATCAGAAAGTAACCCCACGTCAAACTCCACGGCACCCAAATGCATCTCAATGCTCTGGCCAACTGATCCAGGAAGCCATTATCTATCCTCCATTTTCTTGAGATGGCTGGATTGTCATTGTAAATAAGCACTTGTACCTTGCCCCCCCATCTCATTGTAGATTGTAAGCTCTCATGAGCAGGGTTGTCTTTTTTCCCTTTAAATATTGTATTTTCTATAACTGTTACTTGTTTGTATATGATACTCCTGAAATGTAAAGCGCTGCGGAATATGTTGGCGCTATAGAAATAAAAGATTATTATTATTATCTTATGTGTCTGGGGGGGGGAACGCCTGACTGTACACCCTCCATCCCCCTGAGTGTCCCCTGTGTATGTGGAAATCGGAGAGATAGCTGTCATGGAACAATCAAGTTTGAGAATACGCCAGATGTTTTGCCAAATGCAATTCACAGACAGTTATCAGTTTGGGTATGTATCAGGTTCATGAAATGGTATTATTTCTGCACGTATTGTGTAATTAAGTCACGTGTGATTTTGTGTGCGTTTTTTTACGTGTTTTTATTGCATTCTTGATGCTGCCTTTTTTGTGTCTGTGGTGTGAGGCTTTAACCCTTTTAAAATCTTTGATGTTCCAGTACGTCTGTCATAGGTTGTGTCTGTCCCTTTAATGCGGGCTCGCGCAGAGAGCTGACATGTTATGCCACACGTCAGCTGATCTGATCAGCCGACATGTGCAGCTAACAGGCGCCTGTTAACTAGTTAAATCCTGCTGTTAATCTCTGACAGTGGGATTTAACGGGAGCACGCCATTCCCCTCTGCCATTGGCGGCCCCATGACGTGATTGCGAGGCACCAATGGGATGTCATGAAAGCCGGGGGGTCAGCTGATGACCACTGTCACTGTCATGACGTATTTCTGGTGTGTGAATGCCAGGGAATCGGCATTACTGCTGTTCAGAGCGGTGCTGCAGCCGAACCACTAGGTGGCGCCTTTGGTAATAGTCCTGCTCTACTGTATCTGGAACATGTACCCAGTTAGCATCATAACATACACATCTAGCAATAAGCATAACACATTGCACTCTACATAACCATATACTTTATATTGCAGGGCCCGACCACCACCTACATGTACACACATCTGCAGATAAAAAGCTTTTTCAGGGTGACAAGTTCCTATTAAAGGGAATCTGTCACCACATTTGATCTATCTAAACTGTTAAAGGGAACCTGTCATCAGAAATTTTGCTTTAAACATAAATGTTTCCCCTTCTGCAGCTCCTGGGCTGCATTCTAGCAAGGTTCCTGTTGTTTTTTTGCTCCCTTTTAGACAAAATATAATACTTTATAAAGTTGTACCTTTTGGGATGCAAATTTTCTAAATCGTCCATGGGGGCGGGCTCTCTGGTGTCCGTTATGTCCCTCCTGCCGATTTACGTCGTCCCCCAACGCAGCATTTCATACTTCCAGGATGCCGCCCAGTGAGCCCGTGGTCCGGCGCATGCGCAGTGCCACTGTAGCGGGACTGTGCACTGCGTGCACAGTGTGACCGCTGGTGACATTTGCGCAGGCACGAGATTATGGGCGGCGCTGTGTTATCATCGCAAGTGCCCGCACTTTCCCCTCTGCCTTCAGCGTTCTGCGCAAGCGCTGGCCAGATGACCGCACGTCCCCTCTTTCCCTGTAGCAGGAAATAGATGGGAGAATCGGAGCAGGACACCACCGGTTACGGCCAGCGCTTGCGCAGAACGCTGGAGGCAGAGAGGAAAGCGCGTGCACTAGATTATGGGTGGGCACTTGCAATGATAATCACAGCCCCGCCCATAATCTCATTGGGGGACGTCGTAAATCGGCAGGATGGACATAACGGACACCAGAGAGCCCGCCCCCATGGACGATTTAGAAAATTTGCATCCCAAAAGGTACACCTTTATAAAGTATTATATTTGGTCTAAAAGGGAGCAAAAAACCAACAGGAACCTTGCTAGAATGCAGCCCAGGAGCTGCAGAGGGGGAAACATTTAGGTTTAAAGCAACATTTCTGATGACAGGTTCCCTTTAATATGGGCATACAGGTTATAGAATGCTGGAAAAAAAAGTCATTCCTGTCTGCCTCATATTAGAAGCATTGTTGATAAATCATCTTTTATCATCTTCATGTAAATGAGCTCTTCCAGGCTATGGGGCGGATGCTGACAAGAAGATAATTCCATTTCCAGAAATTATAAATAGAAGGAGGAGTTATGAGTGTGATGTGTGATGGCCACTGCAGAGCTGTGTGTGATTAGAAGGGCAGAGTCACACTGGCATATTACTCACATGAGTGCAATACGAGAAAATCTGGAGGTGGCGATAAATGGAGGCAGAAGATAAATGTGTGCATTTAACAGAATAAATGATGTGCAGTTACCTTTCTAAGGCTGAGTTCACATGTCTTGTAATTATCCATTGGAACGGATCCTTCAGAGATCTGTTAAGAAAAAAATTCTGCAAAATACAACTTTTTTGTCCGTTGTTAGATAACTGATGTCTGCCAGATCCTTTTTCTTTTCGTAACATTGGAGTCTATGCAGAATGGATCCATTAACGAATTGCTATTTAGCCATCCTTTTTTCTTGCATTTGTAATTGATCTGTTTTTTTTTCTTAGGGCACTCTCACACATCCGCTTTTTCGCCGGTTTAACGGATGCGGCACACGCCAGTACAGTGTCTACAGTACACTGGCAGCGCAACAAGCGCCGGTCACATGCTGTCATGTTACCGGAGCAAGTGACCCCGGAAGTTGCGGCGCTGCCACTGTACTGTATCATACTGTACTGGCATGCGCCGCATAAGGCAAAAAGCTGGATATGTGTACCCGGCCTTAAGGCCGCTTTACACACTGCGATATCGGTACTGATATCGCCAGCGTGCGTACCCGCCCCCATCAGTTGTGCGACTCCCATGTTAAAAAAAATCGGATTCGGCAGAAATGCTTTTGCCAACGGAACTCTGCCGGATCCATTCAAACAGATGATTACAGGACATGTGAACTCAGTCTAACATATTACATTTGGACAGTACATATTACTGACCTTAGGAGTGTCAGCGTCAGGAATGTTTACTGTAAATACGTCCCATCCATTTATAAGAAATAGACCTACTCAGGATCACGGATATAAAGCCACTATCTTTCGCCTATTATCGCAATGAAAGGACGCAGACAAACCACTTCATATAAAGAGAAACTAAGCATAGGAACTTACTAAGTGAGAAGTGCCAGCAGTGTGAGGAGCAGGATCCATGTTTCCTTGGAGAAATCTGGGATGAGATACATGCTTAATCCTTCTTAGATGTTACTCTCTCTTATAGATGCCGGGTCTTTCCCTTCTTCGTGATGGTCTTCCTGCACTTCTGGTTATGGACACCTGAGCTGCAGTTTATATTTTGCTCCTTCCCTTGTGGTGACGTTTCCCTGCTCCCTCCCCTGTGACGCTGGAGGAGGAATCACATACTGAGAACATTGCTGGCCACAGACTGCTTTCTTCTACCTCACTATGGACTTCCTGTAAAAACTTCTCCATACACAGAAAGGCCCAGAGAGTTTGTACGCCTTGATCACATCAGGCTCATCCAGACAGTGATTTTTTTTGAGTGAGTTTCATTAATGATTTGAATCATCAGACTTTGAGGGTTTTTTTTCACTCATGGGGAAAAAAAAAAGTTTGTCCATCTATCAGTCAGTGAAAAACAGATATCACATGAATGTTGTCCGATTTTTTATTTTTTTTTTTCCTGACCCATAGACTTTCATTGCCGAGTTTGATCCGACACTGGTATCAATACCGGATATGATTCTGTGATTTTGCGTGGACCACTTGGTCTGCAAAAACGCACAGACATGCACTCATATTGGAGAAACTGACGTGAATAAGCAAAAAGGGCTTTTTCATGTGCGGGTGATATCCATTTTTTTCACAGATAGAAAATCACACCTATGACAGTCTACGGGGCTACTCACAAGTCCGTGACATTTTGCAGACCAAGTGGCCTTGATGCCATCCCTGTGCTGTTCATTTTACACTAAGGCTGGGGCCACACGGGGACTACTGCGATCCACTTGCATGACACTCGGCTCGTGCTGGCAGTACAGCAGAGCCGAGTGTCATGCGTGTGTCCTTGCAACTGAGGTCCGTTCGTGCGAGCAGACCTCAGCTGCGGGGGGCGGGCCGGCACTGAGGAGGGGAGGGAGGAATTTCTCTCCCTCTCTCCTGCGTAGCCAGCTATTGCCATTCTCGCACTGCACTAGTGATACACCGATGTACCACGAGTGCAGTGCGATTTTTCTCTCGCCCCATTCACTTGAATGGGTGCGAGAGAAAGAGTCTCACATTACAGTCACAGCATGCTGCGATTGTTTTCTCAGTCCGATTAGGGCTGAGAAAATAATCGCTCATGTGTGCTGACACACAGGCTAGAATTGGTCCGAGGGGAATGCGATGTTTTATCGCACTCCACTCGCACTGTTTTTCTCGCCGTGTGGCTTAGGCCTTACTGTTAAATAGGAGAAGGTGGAGAAACATTTTTTTTTCTCATCAATGAATGTAACTGATGTCTGATTGAGGCCTAAAGGCCCCGTTACATGCTACAATTTATCTGACGATATGTTGTCGGGGTTGCAGTTTACGTGACGCACGTCCGTCGTCGTTAGTGACGTCATTGCGTGTGACACCTATGAGCGACTCTGAACGATCGTAAAAGTAGCGAAAATCGTTGATCGTTGACACGTCGTTCATTTTCAAAATATTGTTCGTCATTTCAAACGTAGCAGAAATATTGCTACATTTGACACCCTGCAAATGACGAACAACATCGTTAGGTCGTCCGTCATCAGCGACGCGGGCGTGTCGTTACGAGCAATGCTCCACGCCTCCTCTGCTCTGATTGGTGTCACGCCAGGGTGTATGCTATGGACAATTATACGCCTCTGTCATTACCGGAATCATTGGGAGAAATGCTGTGTGACGGTGTCCACACGACCACCTTGGTCAAAGAATATATCACTGAACGATGTAGCGTCGTTTGTGAGATGGGTAAGTGTGACCGCTACAAAACGACCTATGAGTGATCTCGGAAAATCGTAGCAACGATCTGGGCGTGTCACATCGCTAACGAGATCGCTAACGATATCATTCTGTGTAAAGTGGCCTTAAGGTCAACTTCACAAGTTTGTGCTACACGGTTAGTTTTGGCCATCCATATGGCCATCGTGTGTCATTTGTCTGACCAGTACTGGGAAAAAACGCATGATGCTGAAATTAATGTTTTTTTTAATGTGTTAAAGATGTGCAAAGCTAGAAAAATGCCTTCGCCTCAGCTCTTCCCTTTGCCATGGTGTGATGGCAAATGGGGTAGTATGTGGGGTTGATGCCAGTTGTGAATTGACAGCTGACATCAATCCCTGTTATTATTACCACCTTCTGTGAGCGATCAGCTGATCACCCGGCCGCCGGCTTTTGAGAGCGGTCAGCTGATCTCCTGGCGGCTGGCTAATGAGAGCGATCAGCTGATCGTTCACAATAGCCGGCGGCCGGGAGATCATCTGATCACTCTCACAAGCCGGCGGCCGGCTATTGTGAACGATCAGCTGATATTTCTCTCTCTCATGTTGTACAATGGAATCCACTTTCTAATTCCAATTCTTGTCATCCGTTGTACAACGCATCAGTCACATGCGTCAAGCAACGCATGTGACTGATGCAAAACAACGGAAATGTGAACCTAGCCTAACTGACACAGAACTGGAAAAATGACATTTGACTTCTTGCAAACACATTTTTGCAGTTCCCTGAGCTCTACTTGATTGCAACAATATTGCAACACAGTCTGCCTGTAAGCCTGGGGAAACATTAGCGTATGGCATGCGAGCGCATCGGATGCGATATGCTAATGACACTCGGCTCCCGCTCTGCTGTGAGTGTAAGTCGAATGTCATTCAACTGTGATCTGATCTTGCGAGGAGAGGGAGGAATTATTCTCCCCATCTCCTCCATTGTCAGCCTGTGTGTATATCGCACTGCACTTGGAGAACATCGGAGTGCAGTCCAATGTTTCTCTTGCACCTATAGACTTGTATGGGTGTGAGTGACACGTCTCTAGCAGACAATTCCAGCATGCTGCTATTTTTTCGCAGTCCAATTAGGGCTGAGGAAAAACTCGCAGATCAGAGCTGCAGCATTGTCTTACTTGGGGCCGAGTGCAATGCGAGATTTTCTCACTGCACTTATGCGAGTCATATATCAGTGTAACTCTACCCTAAGATGGAGGCTGAAGCTGGGAGGGACCTGAAGAAGTGTCTATAATCACATACAGCTCTGCAGTGAGAGCAGAGAGCGGCCATCACACTGTTAACGCCCCTTTTATTTAATATAACTCCACCTACAGAGGTTATCTTTCAGGCTGTGAAACTCCGCCCACAGCCCTGTCATTCACAGAGAATGGGTCCCGCCTCGATGATGTCGGGTCAACAGGAAGTTGACGTGACATCTCCGGATCTCAGAGGTCACAGAGCCCTGGGGTCACATGCTGGGGATGAGCGGACAGGAATAGCGCCGCTCACAAGCACTATTGCCAACACAAGGTATTTGAGAAAAGCCTTGTTTCTGAATGTTATATTAATGTGGCTAGTAAAGCTAACTAGTGAACCACCCCTTTAAGGGTATAGGATCTATTGTTATTTTGTGATATAGTCTGGGGTGTATAGATATCGCGGGAGTCTGGTGTGGGACATATATTTATTAAGAGGTCAATGTTCTGTATTTAGTTAGGGGATCTTTTCTTGCATAAATAATTATTTGGAGCATTTATAATTCTTTCTGGAGTCTGGTCTAATGTTTGTATCTTTTCTGGGTCTTGTCTGGGGTCTGTAGTTGTTTAGGGTTCTGGTCTGGGTCAGTACTTAGTGACCTGTAGTTATATAGGGGGGGTCTGATTTGGGATCTGTAATTTCAGGTGTTCTGGTCTGCGTTCTGAGGATATTTAAGTTGCCTGGTCGGGGCAGGGGTGTTGCTAGGCTTAGAAATGATCACGGGCCCAATCCCCGAGGCATAGGTTTTGCAACCAAACACCCCCGCCAAATAAAAAAAATGAACATCACAATATAACTATATGACTACAGATAATGTAGTAATGTCACTTGCAATCCTATGTAAGACCACAGATAAGTGTTCTGAATAGAGATAATGGAGATGTCATCTGCAGTCCTATGTTACACCACAGATAGCACAGAGATAACTATGAATACAGATAATGTAGATGTCATCCACAGTCCTATGTAACACCACAGATAACACAGAGATATCTCTGAGCACTGATAATGTAGATGTCATCTACAGTCCTATGTAACACCACAGATAACACAGTGATAACTATGAGTATGTCGCGGGCGGGGAGGAGGGTGTCAGCACACTACGCTCACCCCTTCTGCTCGGGTCCGGCGGCTGCTGCTCAGTGGTGGCTCGAGCGGTGGGCCGGATCCCGGGGGTTTCTCGAGCGGCACTCCTCGCCCGTGAGTGAAAGGGGTTGGTTGGGTGTGGGGATTGTTTATTGTCCGGGACGCCACCCACGGTTGTGGTGATTGCACCACCGCTGCTCTGGATGGGGATCCCCGGGGATGGTGATGCGGAGCAGCCAGGTGTTGTGTTGCCCCTCCGTGGGTAGGGGTTGGTGATCCCGGGGCCCGGTGATGGCTTGGGGGGTGCAGGGCCTGGTGGGCGCAGGGACGCGGGGGCAGCGCTGTGCCTTGCGGCACTGTGGTACTCACTCAGCCTGAGACGTTGACACAGTTTTTACGGTAAACCAAACGGCTGGTAAGACGGTCCCACGGACGGCTGCACTTGCTCTCCCGGTAGGTGACGGTGATGTCCCTTTTCCTAGCACCTTTGTGTACTTGTTGGTTGCGATGGGTCCCCACCGGTAACCCGCTCCCCGGCTTCAAGCTGGACCGGGGGAGCTCTACTCTTTGCCCACAGGCGCTGGCCCTAAGAAACTGGTGCCTTGGCGGTGGCGGTGTCTCTCTTACACTGGCTGGGCTGTTGCCTTCAATCGGGACTTGGTTGTTGGGGGATCTACGTCCCCTTCACTGACGGATTCGGCAAATTCTGGCGACTCCAAGCCTTGCCGGGGTCCGAGAGGCCCCTGCCCTGGTGCTGACTGTCCTTCGGAACACTGCTCCAGACCGCCGGGCACACAGCCTCCGGGGTCCTTCCAGGAACTTCCAAACGGTCCCCCTCCAGACAGTCACCGCCGTTGCTGACCTTGCTGACCTGTCCTGCACACAGCTGGACTACTTCAGGCTTTTGCACACTCTTGCTTTCCTCCTTTACTACTTTACTTCCTTCTACTTTCACTTCCTTAACTCATCTTCAACTGCACTCTAGCCCTGCCTGGGCTAATCTGCCTGGTTTCTCCCGCCTCCAGAGCTGTGATCTCCTCGGTGGGCGGAGCCAACCGCCTGGCCCACCCCCTGGTGTGAATCATCAGTCTCTGGAGGAAGGCAACAAGGATTTTTGGTTAGCTTAGATGTTCCTACCTGGGATGTAGGGTGTGGTGGTGTGTGACCTGTGTCCCCTGGCTTGCCCAGGGCGACACATTCCCCCTTAGCAAAATGCAGACCGTCCGCGGGCTGCCGTCCAACACCGGTTTTATTTTTCTGTAAAAGATAACATGGTAAAATAACATATGTACATTTTTAATAACTCTTCCCAAAACGGGAGGCACATTTCTTTAACGTTGCAAACGGTTTACGGTTACGGTTTCCGCTCTCTCCCACCCAAGCAACCTGGCCCTGATGCTGCCCCTAAAGCCCAGGCAGCACCCCTTGACCCACAGTCCAGCACACGGTACCCGAGCGGGATCTGTCCTTCCCTCCAGAGGGTATCCACCGGTTCCTTTGGTGGCTGGGCCCCAGCCTGCTCTGCTGAGGGCCCTCCCTCCAACCTGCCTCTCCGGAGGCAGCATTGCGGAAACGGTAACGGCAAACAACATATTTACAAGCCACTTAACGTTTGTGGGTGCCCTGCAAGTTCACGGGCTTGTCCATGGATAGTTCCCATGCAAAACTTTTTAACGGTCCCCTCAGGGACAACGGTGCCGGCTCCAGCCGGTTGCAAATCAACAAAGCAAATCAGGTGAAACTTCGGTAATCATCTTTTTCTTATCATTCTTTCAAACTTTCAAACAAACAACCACTCTTTACATCCCTGACTCCTTTACTCACAGAACAGTCTCCCTGTACCTAAGTGGAGGTCTACCTAGGTTGGAACGGGTGGACCTTCGGGGACCGATGTCAGTGGTGCTAGACAGTGGGGTAGAGGAAACAATCGGTTCCTCCTCCCTGCTATAGTGTGGAGCAGGCGGAGGTGTAGGGGAGCTGAGTACAGGTTCATCCCTGGGCACTGGCACTGGTTCTGGCTCACGGTTAACCTCTTCCACTACTTCTTCATCCACGGGTTGTGGGAACAGTATCACTGGAAGAATCACCGCGCCGTTCTGTGTAGGCCAGTTTGCTGGGAAGTCACCCATTACAGTGTGGATTACCTCTGCTGCCTTCTCTGCTGGTGGAGGAACCGGTACTTCAGCCTCTGCCTCCAACGCTGGGGGGCACCTTTTTAGATGGTCCCGGGAAACTGTGGCCAGGGTGCCCCCTTGGTCACGACTGATCTGGTAGGCCTTCCCATCTCCCCATTCTGTGGGTTGTATGACGTAAGGGACTTGCTCCCACTGATCATCCAGCTTGTGGGCCTTCCTCTTCCGTTTCAGCACTACATCTCCTGGCTGGAAAGGACCTGCGGACGCCTTCTGATTGAACCGGTGCTCCTGCTGTTCTCGACTTCGACTGAGGTTTTTCTCCACATATTCCTGGATTTGCCGGTATTGTGCTCTCCTCCGACTTTCCCACTCCGCCATCGAAGGGAGTGCTTCTGGGGCCTCCAACCCCATCTCCAGGTCCACCGGCAGGCGGCCAGGCCGAGCCCTCATCAGATACGCTGGGGTGCACTTCGTCGAGCTAGAGGGGATATTATTGTACATGTCGACCAAGTCGGGTAACTTTTCCGGCCACAGATTGCGTTCTTCCAGCGGTAGCGTCTTGAGAAGCCCCAGGACCAAGTGGTTCATTTTCTCGCACATGCCGTTGGTTTGGGCGTGGTACGGAGTGGTCCGGATTTTCTTGCAGCCGTACAACTGGCAGAATTCGTGGAACACCTCCGCTTCAAAGGCCGGGCCTTGGTCAGTCAGCACCTTTTCGGGGTACCCATGGGGTCGGCAAAAATAAGCCTGGAACGCTCGAGCAGCAGTTCGACCAGTCAGGTCCTTAACGGGGACTACCACCATAAATCTTGAGTAGTGGTCTACAATGGTCAATGCGTAGGTGTACCCACTTCGGCTAGGGGTGAGCTTGACATGGTCTAGGGCGACCAACTCCAGCGGCTGATGGGTGACTATTGGATGTAAGGGTGCCCTCTGGCTAGTCTCGTCCTTTCTCCTCAGCGTACAAGGACCGCACTCTCGGCACCAGGCTTCCACCGATTCACGCATCCCACTCCAATAGAACCGCTCCCTCAACAGCATCTCCAGCTTCTTCCACCTGAAGTGGCCAGCACCATCATGGTATGCCCGCAGGACAATAGTGACGTCAGCTTGAGGAATGACCAACTGGCATATTTTCTCATGGGTCTTCGGGTTGATCAGCTCACGGTACAGCCTCCCTTGGTGTAGGTAAAGCCGTTTCCGTTCCTTCCACAAGCGTTGGGCTTCGGCTGGAGCGGCAGGGTCTATTCCCGTAGCACCTTGTTCTACCAGAGTCTTGACAAGGCGAACAGCCGGCGCTTGGTCCTGAGCTTCCTGCCACTCTTGACTGGGCCGTGGGTCCAGATCCACTCGTTGCTGATGTACTTGTACCCTCTCAGTAGGTGGCTGGTGAAACGCAGGCAACTCGATCTCCTCGAGGTTGTCATCCTCGCACCCCTCTTCTGACAAATGGGGCATTCGGGAGAGTGCATCCGCATTTATGTTGACGCGACCGGCTCGGTACTTTATGGTGAAATCATAGTTGGCTAGCCGGGCTACCCACCGCTGCTCCAGCGCGCCCAACTTGGCCGTGTTCAGGTGAGTCAGCGGATTGTTGTCCGTAAACGCGGTGAATGTTGCTGCCGCCAAGTAGTGGCGGAACCGCTCCGTGATAGCCCACACCAACGCCAATAGCTCGAGCTTGAAGGAGCTGTAGTTCTCAGGGTTCCTTTCGGTCGGCCGGAGTTTTCGGCTGGCATAGGCAATCACCTTCTCCTTTCCATCCTGGACCTGGGATAGGACCGCTCCTAGCCCCACGTTACTGGCGTCCGTGTGGAGGATGAACGGGCGCCCATAATCAGGGTACGCCAGGACCTCTTCTCCGGTCAAGGCCGCCTTCAACTGGCAGAAGGACTCCTCATGCTTGTCCTCCCACGACAGTGGGGCTCCAATGGGTCTACCACCTTTGGTCTGTCCCACGAGGAGGTCTTGCATGGGGGCAGCCATCTTCGTGTACCCCTTTATAAAGCGCCGATAGTACCCCACCAGACCCAGAAACTGCCTTACTTCCCTCACTGTAGTTGGTCTCGGCCAGCTCTGGATGGCAGTAATCTTCTCAGGGTCGGGGGCGACACCATCCGCACTCACCACATGCCCTAGATACTGCACCCGGGGTTTCAGCAGGTGGCATTTAGAGGGCTTCAATTTCATCCCGTACTTGGCAAGGGACGCGAACACCTCGGCCAGGTGCTCCAGATGGGCCTCATACGTCTGGGAATAAACAATCACATCATCCAAGTACAACAGGACGGTCTCGAAGTTTAAATGTCCCAGACAGCACTCCATCAGCCGTTGAAGGGTTCCGGGGGCATTGCACAGCCCAAACGGCATGCTATTGAATTCGCAGAGCCCCATCGGTGTGGTGAAGGCGGTCTTCTCCCGGTCCTCTGGGGCCACGGCCACTTGCCAGTATCCGCTGGTGAGGTCAAGAGTCGAGAAGTAGTTTGCAGTTCTTAGTGCAGCCAAAGACTCTTCAATACGAGGTAATGGATAGGCATCTTTATGGGTTATCTGGTTGATCTTCCGGTAGTCCACACACATCCGCATGGTACCATCCTTCTTCTTGACCAGTACCAACGGAGCGGCCCAGGGACTACAGCTGTCCCGAATAACCCCTGCCTCCTTCATATTCCTCAACATATCCTTGGCACACTGGTAATGTGCAGGGGGAATAGGTCTATACCTCTCTTTGATAGGGGGATGTTCACCGGTGGGGATGTGGTGTTGGACCCCCTTGATCTGCCCAAAGTCTAGGGGGTGCTTACTGAAAACCTGTTCGTACTCCTGCACCACCCTGTATACCCCTGCCCTGTGATGTGTAGGGGTATCAGCAGTGCCTACATGTAGCTGTTGATGCCACTCCTTTGTCTCCCCCTGGGGTGGGGAAGTGCTGGTGGTAGGTGGGAGTGTGGATGGACTGGCTTCATGGATAGTGTGAGGGTCCAGGGTGAGCAGCTTGGCAATGGTGGCATACCGGGGAAGCCTGACTTCTTCCTCTCCACAGTTCAACACTCTCACAGGCACTCTCCCTTTCTTCACATCCACCACCCCTCGGGCGGCCATTACAGTGGGCCAGTGCTCGGAAGGCATGGGCTCCATCATCACAGGGTAGTCACGCCCCTGAGGCCCTACTGCTGCCCTACACCAGATCATCATCTCGCTCCTAGGGGGCACAGTCAATGGAGCAACATCCATCACTCTCACTCCACCAATCTCCCCTCCTGTTGAGCTTACATGCTGGCGGTACATCAGGGCTCGGATCTCACGCTGCACAGCCCTCTGCCGGCTCCCTGCCGCTGTGGCGGCCAGCTGTTGTAATAGGGTTAACACATCAGCCATGCAGTGCTCCATCACATTGGTTCCCAGCACTATTTTCGGGTTATGATCACTGGGTTCATTCATGATCACAATCATACCCTGGTGTTGCAGTTCAGCTTGCCCCACTGTCATAGCTACTTGTTTATACCCCACCTGGGTCAATGGAAGTCCATTAGCGGCAATCAACGTTATACTATTGTCTGGGGGCGCCAGCTCGTCTATGGCCCAATACCGCTGGTACAACGTGTACGGTATGGTAGTTACCTGTGATCCAGTGTCCAAGAGAGCCATCACTGGTATGCCGTCCACAGCCACGGGGATGATAGGGCGGGCCCCGATATATCGGTCTCGCCAGTCCGGGGGGCCACGATGTTCTACTCCTGAGGATTGGCCCGGGGCCCCAGGGGTTGCTCGTTTAACGGGCACTGTCGGAAGTAATGACCAGGCTTACGGCACTTGTAGCAGATTGGAGGTCTGCTCCGCGGGTTATTAGCACTTCTCCGCTACATCCAGGGAACATCCTCGGGGCTGTCAGCAAGCTGTATCTGTGCTGGAGGCGGAGATCTAGTCAGAGGTTGTAGTGCAGCAAGGATCTTGGCGAGGTCTCCGTCCATGCGACGGACCTGGGCTGCCAGTTCTTCCACTGTGCTGCTTGGGGCTGCAGGTATTGGAGAGGTTGGTTTGGCTGAGGCCGCCACAACGGGAGCCGTCTCGACGGGCCACGGGGCGGGTTCCATAACTTCGGCAGCTGGGGGCTGTAGTGCTTTAATGGCCCGCTCCTTTAACACAGCAAAGTCCACATCAGGGTGTTCCAGGGCCCACAGCCGGAGTTGTTTACGATCCTCAGGGGACCTCATCCCCTGCGCAAATTGCTCCACTAACATCTTGTTGCTATCCGCCTCATTAATAGGGTTCACCCGCTTCAGCGTGCGGAGGGCGGTCTGCAGACGTAGAGCATAGTCCCGAATGCTATCCCCAGCTCGTTGCCGGCACTGGTAAAACTGCATCCTCAGCTCAGCTTCAGTCCGGGTCTCGAAGGCAGTCTGTAGCTTCTCAAAGATGGTGGCTACAGAAAGCCGGTCCCCCTCGGCCCAGGTCTCCGCTTCCTGCTCCGCCGCACCGGTTAACTGGCCCAGCACTATCGCTGCACGTTGCTTATCAGTCAGTGGGTACAGCTCTAGCAACGGGTTAAGCTTTTTCCGGAAGGCCTGTAGGGCATCCGGTTTCCCATCATACTGCGGTAGCCAGACAGCTCCGGGCGCATAGGGCAAGGAGAACGGCATGACCTGAGCGAGTGCGGGGGCCGCGGCACCTCCCGCCGGTGCGGCCGGGACCTGGGCAGGCCCATTCCCATCCGCGGGTGCCGCTGCGGCTGCGACCACCGCTCCTCCAGCGGCTCCGTCGGGCGCAGACATCTTGTTTCCGTCCCCCCTTAGCTCTTTCCGGCCCCTCCTCTCTCGGGGCGGGGTTTTGGCCTTCGTGCCTCTACTACTCGAGAAGACGCTCGAGCGGGAACTTTTCGCGCCAAAGATGGCGGCTTCTGAAATTTTTCTGCCGGATACCTCCAGCGGTAACAAGGCGCACCTCTACCAGACGGCAGAGCGGTAAGATCCTGTTCGTGACGCCAAGTTGTCGTGGGCGGGGAGGAGGGTGTCAGCACACTACGCTCACCCCTTCTGCTCGGGTCCGGCGGCTGCTGCTCAGTGGTGGCTCGAGCGGTGGGCCGGATCCCGGGGGTTTCTCGAGCGGCACTCCTCGCCCGTGAGTGAAAGGGGTTGGTTGGGTGTGGGGATTGTTTATTGTCCGTGACGCCACCCACGGTTGTGGTGATTGCACCACCGCTGCTCTGGATGGGGATCCCCGGGGATGGTGATGCGGAGCAGCCAGGTGTTGTGTTGCCCCTCCGTGGGTAGGGGTTGGTGATCCCGGGGCCCGGTGATGGCTTGGGGGGTGCAGGGCCTGGTGGGCGCAGGGACGCGGGGGCAGCGCTGTGCCTTGCGGCACTGTGGTACTCACTCAGCCTGAGACGTTGACACAGTTTTTACGGTAAACCAAACGGCTGGTAAGACGGTCCCACGGACGGCTGCACTTGCTCTCCCGGTAGGTGACGGTGATGTCCCTTTTCCTAGCACCTTTGTGTACTTGTTGGTTGCGATGGGTCCCCATCGGTAACCCGCTCCCCGGCTTCAAGCTGGACCGGGGGAGCTCTACTCTTTGCCCACAGGCGCTGGCCCTAAGAAACTGGTGCCTTGGCGGTGGCGGTGTCTCTCTTACACTGGCTGGGCTGTTGCCTTCAATCGGGACTTGGTTGTTGGGGGATCTACGTCCCCTTCACTGACGGATTCGGCAAATTCTGGCGACTCCAAGCCTTGCCGGGGTCCGAGAGGCCCCTGCCCTGGTGCTGACTGTCCTTCGGAACACTGCTCCAGACCGCCGGGCACACAGCCTCCGGGGTCCTTCCAGGAACTTCCAAACGGTCCCCCTCCAGACAGTCACCGCCGTTGCTGACCTTGCTGACCTGTCCTGCACACAGCTGGACTACTTCAGTCTTTTGCACACTCTTGCTTTCCTCCTTTACTACTTTACTTCCTTCTACTTTCACTTCCTTAACTCATCTTCAACTGCACTCTAGCCCTGCCTGGGCTAATCTGCCTGGTTTCTCCCGCCTCCAGAGCTGTGATCTCCTCGGTGGGCGGAGCCAACCGCCTGGCCCACCCCCTGGTGTGAATCATCAGTCTCTGGAGGAAGGCAACAAGGATTTTTGGTTTGCTTAGATGTTCCTACCTGGGATGTAGGGTGTGGTGGTGTGTGACCTGTGTCCCCTGGCTTGCCCAGGGCGACACAAGTACAGATATTGTAGATGTCATCTGCAGTCCTATGTAACACCACAGATAGCACAGATATAACTATGAATACAGATAATGTAGATGTCATCCACAGTCCTATGTAACACCACAGATAGCACAGAGATATCTCTGAGCACAGATAATGTAGATGTCATCTGCAGTCCTATGTAACACCACAGATAACACAGTGATAACTATGAGTACAGATATTGTAGATGTCATCTGCAGTCCTATGTAATACCACAGATAGCACAGAGATATCTCTGAGCACAGATAATTTAGATGTGTTCTGCAGTCCTATGTAACACCACAGATAACACAGTGATAACACTATGAGTACAGATTATGTAGATGTAATCTGCAGTCCTATGTAATACCACAGATAACAGTGATAACTATGAGTACAGATAATGTAGATGTCATCTGCAGTCCTATGTAACACCACAGATAACAGTTATAACTATGAGTACAGATATTGTAGAGGATGTAATCTGTAGCCCTATGTAACACCACAGATAGGCGGCGGGGTGCGGTGATAGTCGTTACAGATGCTGCCAGTTTGCTGGAACAGTTCTCTGCACCGCGTCTGCCCCTCTAATACAGGGGAGGAGGAGCTTAGGGACCCCAACGGGAGCCTGAGTACCAGGGAAGCGGCCGACCGCAAAAATGTATAAACTATCCGTTGCTATTGGTAACCCCTTCAAAGAACAAGATTGTGCCCGCCTCAGGCAAGATAAAGAACTGTTTTTGAAGACATTTTTGAAGACATTGGCAAGTAAAGAAGTTTGGTTACAAGAACCTGTGACAGTCAGTGCTTCTGACACATGAAGAAAAAGTCTGCTTATTATTGTATTGCACTAAAGTGGTGGTTTGGGAGCGGAGGAAGAACACCGGGCTGTGCGGCAGCCAAACAGCAGGCTCTGCCACGACTACAATGGCCCCCGACCGCCCCTTTAACATTTGGTGTAGTCGGTAGGATGGACCTCCGTGTCTTGGCCCTGCTTGCAGGGCAAAGATTAAGTGGTGTGCCGTTGCCAGAATGCAGCTGAAGAGAACTAAAATGGCCGACGCAGTGCGGCTGAAAAGAACTAAAATGGCAGCCACAGTGTGGGAGAAGATGCAGCCCTGTCGTGGCTGTCTCTACAGCGCTGTTGCACAAAAATGTGGTCAGTCCCTGGCTGGAACAGAGAGAGTTGTGCAGCCACGGAGGGTGTTACCGAGGAGGCGTCCTCACCCATTGCTGTACAGAGAGGTGCAGCGGAAGTGGAAGAAAATGGGTGCAGCGGCTGGAAGAGGCCCCACCCTGGAATGCGTGACCCAAAAGAAGAGGACTCCCTCTGGAGACTGGGCTGGCGCCATTATTGGTGTGTCCTCGAGACAGAATGGATCGGCTCCTGGAGAAACATAGTGGGAAAGAAAGGGCAGCGGCTGCCATCCCACCGGTGATTGTGGCCTGAAAGAAGTGACTGCAGCTGCAAGAAGCGGCGCTGCAGCCAGGAGGCCTGATGGAGTTGGAGGTCCCCTGGCAAGTTTGGATCTGGGACCGGAGCTACTGACAGCCAAGATGTATGTGAGAGCGGCTGCAGTGTAAAGCACAGTGTAAGGCTATGTGTGCACGTTGCGTACAGTTCACTGCAGAAATTTCTGCAGCGATCTGAAGAGCACATGTGCGCTTTAAATCGCTGCAGAAATGTCCGTAGTGAAACCGATTCCATGCGCTCTGCCTGCAGCTTCTGCCATAGACAGAGCGGGGGCTGCCGGCAAAGCGCACGGAAGAAGTGACATGTCACTTCTTAGAACGCAGCGCTTCGGCAGTAGCCGAAGCGCTGCGCTCTAAAACGCCACGTGCGCACGGCCCCTGCACAATCTCCATAGACTGTGCAGGGGAGGCAGGACGCATGCAGTTATGCTGCGCTACAAAGCGCATCGTAACTGCATGTATTTACGCAACGTGCGCACATAGCCTAAAGCTGGAGTCAGCGACGCTAAGCCCTTGTTGTGACTGTTGCACCTGGAGAAGAGGAATTGTTCTGTGTTCCTGAGGGCTGTAGCAGATGATGCTTTGAGTACGCCTAACAATGGCTGAAGTCTGTGTTGTCCCCCCCCCCACTGTATGAAGTGCTAAGGGACTGTTCCGCGTCCCTGAGGGTTAGAGACCAGGAGGCCCTATGTTCTCTTTAAGTTTTCTTTGGGCCAGAGAAGTGGCTGAAGATGTTTTATTTTTTTCTCCCTCCCAGTTTTGTTGTGCATGTTGTGCCCACCCTCTGCTGAATATCGGGACTGACACTTTAAGTCTTATGGACTGTCATCTGCAATATATGGGCTGTGTCCCTTTATCCAGCGCCCACTGGAACTGTGACTTTGCCTTCCGGACATTGCTGGACCACTGAGGGCACTGCTGAGTGTAAAGGAGGGAGGGGGAAAAGCGGAAGGACTAGTCAGGCCCTGTACCCATGGACTGTGGACTTGTGGATCCGCCGGGTCCTGATGGAGAAGAAGTTTTGAGAACTGTGAAAGCTCGCATATGTAACTTTGCCCATTTCGGTTGCGGTTAATTTTTTTTTGTTTTTTGTTTTTGCAGTCACTGTATCTTGTTTGCAATGTTTTAAGGACTGTGCCCGGGAGAAGCGGACTCAATGTACCTGAGCCTCCTGTGAATGTTTCTATGTTATTGTTTTAATGCTCAGGTGAATGGACTCCCACGTGAGCCCCTGAGGACTCTGGCTCTTAAAAGGCTTCGGGCCTGAAGTGCTGCCGGGTCGACACTCGGGTGACGGCAGCAGCTGAACTGTCAAAAGCAATGTTTTATGAGAAGTGTGATGTCAGAGAATGCTTTATTTAAGTATTTTGCAGAGAATGTAATTGTATTGCGTGCGGATTGTGTTTTTGCTTTTGGTGTTTTGCAGGTCTGAAGCATGCTTGTCCAAGAGGCCAAGTTTAAAGGAGGGAGGAGTGTAAGGGGGGTGCAGGGCTCATCCCACCCCAGACCTGCAAACCGGCAATATACTGTATGTTGTTCTGGTATACTATGTATTATTGGTAAACGGCCACAGTATGTAAGGCTATGTGTGCACGTGTGCGCTCTGCACCACACACAAAAGGTCCCCTTCAGAGCGCAGCTGAAAAGCTCCGTTCTGAAGCGCCTGGTGCCTGCAGAATTCATGCACTCTGCATGCTGCCTCTCCCTATAGACAGCATGCAAAGCGCATGAAAGAAGTGACATGTCACTTCTTAGAACGCACGCTTCGGGCAGCAGCCGAATCGCTGCGTTCTAATACGCCACATGCGCACGTCTCATGCACAACCTTCATAGATTGTGCTGGGGACGCAGGACGCATGCAGTTACGCTGCGGTGCAGAACGCAGTGTAACTGCATGCAATATGCACACGTGCGCACATAGCCTTAGGCTGCTTTCACACATCCGGTTTTTGCTGAGCGGCACAATACGGCGTTTTGCAGAAAAAACGCAACCAGGTTTTTTTGCTGCCGGATGCGTTTTTTCCGCATAGACTTGCATTAGTGCCGTATTGTGCCGCATGGCCTTGCGTTGCGTCCGGTTTTTGCCGGATGCGGCATATTTAGCCCATGCGGCGGCCGGATGGAACGTTGCCTGGCACGTTCTTTTGTGCATTGAAAAAAACGCATCCGGCGCGATTTACAATGCAAGCCTATGGACGCCGGATGTGGTTTTTTGCACTGCACATGCTCAGTATCAAGCCGCATCTGTCAAAAAACGGACAGGCCTCATGGAAAAACTTGTGCAACGGATCCGTTTTTTTCACTGCATCCGTTGCATAGGTTTTTGAGCCGGATTGAGCCGCACTGCAAAAACCGGATGTGTGAAAGCAGCCTCAGCTGCCTCCCTGGTGCTCCCGGGTTGGAGGGAGTTAGTGAAGGGGAGGGGCTTAGTTTAAAAAAGAGCAGTTAGTAAGTCAGTTGGTGAGGAGAGTCCCTGAGGTAGAAGGACAGACGGCGTCTGTGAGAGGCGTGGTGGAGGAACACCCCAGTAACTTTAAGTCTGGCGTGACCTTCTGGATTGAATACGGGTGCCGGACACACAGTGCGGCCTGGGTAGTGGCCATTCCCTGGCGGAGACCTAACGAATCCCCTCATTCAGTAGGTCCTGACTGCCCTGAAAGATGGTCGATTCTGCCATGGATAGTGAAGCTGAAGGGGAGGAAGAGGAGCTTAGGGACCCCAACGGGAGCCTGAGTACCAGGGAAGCGGTCGACTGGAAAAATGTATAAATTATCCGTTGCTATTGGCAACCCCTTCGGGGAACAAGATTGTGCCCGCCTCAGGTGAGATAAAGAACTGTTTTTGAAGACATTTTGAAGACGTTGACAAGTAAAGAAGTTTGGTTAAAGAACCTGTGACAGTGTCAGTGCTTGTGACGCATGAAGAAAAAGTCTGCTTATTATTGTATTGCACTAAAGTGGTGGTTGGGGAGCGGAGGAAGAACACCGGGCTGTGCGGCAGCCAAACAGCAGGCTCTGCCACGACTACAATGGCTCCCGACCGCCCCTTTAACACCGATAACACAGTGATATCTTTGAGTACAGATAATGTAGATGTCACCTGCAGTCCTATGTAACACCACAGATAACACAGTGATATCTCTGAGTACAGATAATGTAGATGTCACCTGCAGTCCTATGTAACACCACAGATAACACAGTGATGTCTCTGAGCACAGATAATGTAGAAGATGTCACCTGCAGTCCTATGTAACACCACAGATAACACGGTGATATCTCTGAGCACAGATAATGTAGATGTCACCTGCAGTCCTATGTAATACCACAGATAACACGGTGATATCTCTGAGTATATCCTAGAGCGGACAACCCCTAGTAGTTCCATATAACTCCTTTAAGGACCCAGCATTTTTCTGCTTTCGTTGGTTCCTTTCATTGTTCTAAGACCTTCCTTAATTTTTGCCATGAGGGATTGTTTTGGAGCACAAGTTATAGTTTATCATATAATATGTTGCAAACAGAAACAAAAATGAGATGAAATGGTAAAAAAACCCTGCAAATCCGCTATTATTTTGGGGTCTTGATTTAACAGTGTTCACTCTGCAGTAAAAAAGAAATGGCAAAACTAGTTCCCTAGGTCAGTACAATTATGCCCATATGAAACGTAGGGAAATTGGAATAGATAAACTACAGCAATCAGAGTAAATTTCGGTTGTGGCAGTCTTTGGCTGTGCAGTACAGCCGACATCTGCCATGTATGAAGTGCAGCCGATCTGTGACGAAAATGTACGTTTTAGGTCGTTAAGTTGTTAATACATGTGGAACCTTTTTTCTCCACCTAAAAAACTGATTTAAAAATCCCTTAACCCCTTCATGGCGATTTTCCGTTTTTACTCCCCTTCTTCCGAGAGCCATAACTTTTATATTTTTCCGTCAATCTTGCCATATGAGGGCTTATTTTTTGCATGAATTTAAATTAAACCATAAGTTTTACCATATAGTGTACTGGATAATGGAAAAAATTCCAAGTGACGAAAAATTGCAAAAACGTGTGATTGCATGGTTCGTTTTTGGATATTTTATTCACCGTGTTCACTATATGATAAAACTGACATATCATTGTGATGCCTGAGGTCGGTGCGAGTTCATAGACACAAAACATGTATAGGTTTACTTTTATCTATAAAGGTTAAAAAATTCTGAAGTTTGTCCTAAAAAAGTGGTGCACTTTTTGCGCCATTTTCCGCGACCTGTAGTGTTCTCATTTTGGCGCTCAGTGATGGCTTATTTTTTGCGTCTCGAGCTGACGTTTCTAATGGTACCATTTTTGTGCAGATGCTACATTTTGATCGCCTGTTATTGCATTTTGTGCAAAATTTACGACAACCAAAAAACATAATTTTGATGTTTGGAATTTGTTGCCGCTACGCCGTTTACCAAGCAGAATAACGGATTTCATATTTTGATAGAGCGGACATTTCTGAACACGGCGATACCAAATGTGTGTATATTTTTTATTGTTTTTTCTACGCTTTAGTTTTCAATGGTGCAAATTGGGGGGGTGATTTGAACTTTTAGGTTTTTTAAAACTTTTTATTTATTTTACTAGTCTCCTAGGAGACTATAAGGAACAGCAGTCTGATCACTCATTCATTTCTCCTCATCAGCGCAGCATCGCTCTGATCAGGAGAAATGCATCGTTCCTGTTACAGCTGCTGCTCTGCCGATTGCAACAGGACATGACCCTGTGCTACCATGACACCCATCGGCTCTATGTGATTGCGTTATGGGGCCTCCGATTGTGAAATTGAAAGGTATGTCCCTTGCTACCGGCATTTAATTTGCGCTGTCACATTTTACAGCGCGATTTTAGGGGTTAACAGGCGCAGGTTTATCACAGAGCCACATGTGAGACACACGTCTGCTGTGCAAATCAGTAGACATGTGCAGCAGCGGTAATCACCGCAGCAGCCAGCGGTGATTACCCCTTCATGATTTAGGACGTACCATTACATCCTCAGTCGTGAAGAGGTTAAGGACCGGGTGAATTTTCATTTTTGTGTTCTCACTTTTTTTTATTTTTCTGTTGATATAGCCGTGTGAGGGCTTATTTTACCATAAAACTGGCCTGACAGTATGATTCTTCATGTCAGTAAAATTATGTAGTTACCAAGCATGTATAGTTTTTTATTTAAGTGGTGATAAAAAAAAATTCTGAAATTTTGAAAAAAAATTTGTGACTTTTTGAGAGCTGCAACGTTTTCAGTTTTTTGGGATCTGGGGCTATGTGAGAGCTTATTTTTTGCATCACGTACTGATGTTTTTATTGATTGACAGTATTTTGGGGTATGTACGATATTTTGATCGTGTGTTATTACATTTTTTTTTGCTGTTGCGGATGCAAAAAACCCTGCAATTCTGGCGTTTTGATTTTTTTTCTCGTTACGCTGTTTACAATCAGAATCATTTATCCTATAGTTTGACAGCTCAGACTTTTACGAACTCGGCAATACCAAATTTGTGTATTTTTTATTTCTTAATTTTTAATATTATCACCAAAAAAAATATAAATGTATGAGAAAACATCCATAAAAGGATATAAATCACCAACAAGAGAAGAAAGGAGGTCCAATAAAAATTAACTTTTATTAATAAAATATAAAAACATAGACAAGGATGTCTTCAGGAAGACCAAACCCCATAGTTGGGTCAAATGTAACTCACAAAATCACGTTTGGGAACACCATAATTTCACATAGCAATGATAATAACCATGAAGATATACCAGTATTCCTGCAGCTATAAGTATATATGTAATATAACACAAAGGTGTTTGTAAAAATACAAGGCTCAACCAAATCAGTTGAAACAGAGTAGCAATCGGTATACCTACGGAATCTTACATGAAAGTGAATGATGTCCCGCACCCTCTCCGACGCACGTTTCGCGCTGTATAGCGCTTTATCCAGGAGTGAGGTACAAATGAAAAAGGTCCCATTATATAGCACTGATATCCAATCAAAAAAAGTCCATGAGCAGACGCCTCCACCATACGTTCTTATTAGGCACAGCTGTTAACAAACGTCATGTCCTCTCAGCACGGATAATAAAGCCCGTGATTCAGTGTTCATTGCCGGGTGGAAAGAAGCGTGCGCCGTATCCAATCATTGCGTACTTCCCAGGAGTGTAGTCAAGGACTCGTTGCCATGTAAATGTCCACTTCCAATCACTCCATATCTGAAGAATTCCATGTTTAGAAAACCATCAATAGGTGGAGAATTATACCGCTCCTCCATGTATGCATGTTACTAGGGACGCATTGTCAGATGGAAAACCGCCGAACAAGAAAAATCCTTTTAATCCCCAAAGAGTGACAATCACAGGGAACAAAATAGCAGCAATATATGTAGAAGGGTGATTTTCTTAAATAAAGTACGAGTTGTACTTAATAACATTACAAAGTGCATTCAAAAGCAACTACAGGTGTAACACAGGTTCATATCACAAACCATAATATCAGTACAAATAAATGTCTCATAAAACGGGAAAATGTTCATAATTCAAAATTTTTCATATATTTGAATAGAAAAATGTTAGATTAAAAGGAACATGTTAAATATCAAAAAACACATATGTATGTATACGTACAGATATCTCAAATGTGAATAACAAAAAACAATTATTTATGAAAAAAAATTCCCTTTTTTTCCATGAAGATTGCCACCAACCGATGTCCGGATGAGTCCGGGCACAGATTGGTTAGCAAACTATTCAGAAAAATCGGACAGTCCGACATTTTTTATATACCACAAATTAGTGCACTATAATAACACCTCCACCAAGAAAAAATAACAGAGAAAAAAATGATAAAACTAAAAAACGTGAAACAAAGTGCATATAGAGTGGTGATACAACAAATCAGGCATTATATATATTGGGAATATTACATGTACCATAAGATTAATATATGCATGCAACAAATATAATTAAACCAACGTGTTAGAAGGGAGTGTATATACATGTGAATATTACAGCTGTATTATATATGTGCACATGTTTGTGCAAGCGTGTTACATGTGTACACATGAATATGTGACACAAAAATAACTGGTGAAAATATAAAAATAGTATGTAAAATAAGTAACATGATGACAATATAAGTCATTTAATAACATGTAAAAATACACACCCAAATGATAAATAAATAAAAGTGTAGAAAACTGAACAATCTCAAAGTAAATATATGATTAAAACCGTAAATACAAGGGAGTTGATCAAAACAAGATCAATCTTGATCAATAAAAATTGTATTAGATTGAAGCATGGTGTATATAAACCTGTAAATATAAAACACTAATAAGATAATGATCAATATACACACTAATAAAAATATGAGAAAATATATGTATATATATATGTGAATATAAAAAAGGTGTGTAACCATATCAAAATGACTACGAAAAAATGTGCATGTGATACTAGTTAAAATGTGCAACATATAAGCAAACACATAAATAAATACAAAAACACATTCCAAATACATGAAAAATTATGGTATTCCCATACCATAAAAATATGAGCAATAATAATCTCAACATGAGACATATACAAACAACAACATGACATATGCATAATAGATATGAAGTACGGTGGTACCCATGGAATCCTCAGAGTATATCAATCAAGGGACCTAAAATAGTAGAAAAAAACCGAGAGAAAAAAAATATATAAATAAATAAAAAATAAAAAATAAAAAAATATATAAAAAAAAAAAAAAAAAAATATATATATATTTTTATATATTTTTTTATTTTTTATTTTTTATTTATTTATATATTTTTTTCTCTCGGTTTTTTTCTACTATTTTAGGTCCCTTGATTGATATACTCTGAGGATTCCATGGGTACCACCGTACTTCATATCTATTATGCATATGTCATGTTGTTGTTTGTATATGTCTCATGTTGAGATTATTATTGCTCATATTTTTATGGTATGGGAATACCATAATTTTTCATGTATTTGGAATGTGTTTTTGTATTTATTTATGTGTTTGCTTATATGTTGCACATTTTAACTAGTATCACATGCACATTTTTTCGTAGTCATTTTGATATGGTTACACACCTTTTTTATATTCACATATATATATACATATATTTTCTCATATTTTTATTAGTGTGTATATTGATCATTATCTTATTAGTGTTTTATATTTACAGGTTTATATACACCATGCTTCAATCTAATACAATTTTTATTGATCAAGATTGATCTTGTTTTGATCAACTCCCTTGTATTTACGGTTTTAATCATATATTCACTTTGAGATTGTTCAGTTTTCTACACTTTTATTTATTTATCATTTGGGTGTGTATTTTTACATGTTATTAAATGACTTATATTGTCATCATGTTACTTATTTTACATACTATTTTTATATTTTCACCAGTTATTTTTGTGTCACATATTCATGTGTACACATGTAACACGCTTGCACAAACATGTGCACATATATAATACAGCTGTAATATTCACATGTATATACACTCCCTTCTAACACGTTGGTTTAATTATATTTGTTGCATGCATATATTAATCTTATGGTACATGTAATATTCCCAATATATATAATGCCTGATTTGTTGTATCACCACTCTATATGCACTTTGTTTCACGTTTTTTAGTTTTAGCATTTTTTTCTCTGTTATTTTTTCTTGGTTGAGGTGTTATTATAGTGCACTAATTTGTGGTATATAAAAAATGTCGGACTGTCCGATTTTTCTGAATAGTTTGCTAACCAATCTGTGCCCGGACTCATCCGGACATCGGTTGGTGGCAATCTTCATGGAAAAAAAGGGAATTTTTTTTCATAAATAATTGTTTTTTGTTATTCACATTTGAGATATCTGTACGTATACATACATATGTGTTTTTTGATATTTAACATGTTCCTTTTAATCTAACATTTTTCTATTCAAATATATGAAAAATTTTGAATTATGAACATTTTCCCGTTTTATGAGACATTTATTTGTACTGATATTATGGTTTGTGATATGAACCTGTGTTACACCTGTAGTTGCTTTTGAATGCACTTTGTAATGTTATTAAGTACAACTCGTACTTTATTTAAGAAAATCACCCTTCTACATATATTGCTGCTATTTTGTTCCCTGTGATTGTCACTCTTTGGGGATTAAAAGGATTTTTCTTGTTCGGCGGTTTTCCATCTGACAATGCGTCCCTAGTAACATGCATACATGGAGGAGCGGTATAATTCTCCACCTATTGATGGTTTTCTAAACATGGAATTCTTCAGATATGGAGTGATTGGAAGTGCACATTTACATGGCAACGAGTCCTTGACTACACTCCTGGGAAGTACGCAATGATTGGATACGGCGCACGCTTCTTTCCACCCGGCAATGAACACTGAATCACGGGCTTTATTATCCGTGCTGAGAGGACATGACGTTTGTTAACAGCTGTGCCTAATAAGAACGTATGGTGGAGGCGTCTGCTCATGGACTTTTTTTGATTGGATATCAGTGCTATATAATGGGACCTTTTTCATTTGTACCTCACTCCTGGATAAAGCGCTATACAGCGCGAAACGTGCGTCGGAGAGGGTGCGGGACATCATTCACTTTCATGTAAGATTCCGTAGGTATACCGATTGCTACTCTGTTTCAACTGATTTGGTTGAGCCTTGTATTTTTACAAACACCTTTGTGTTATATTACATATATACTTATAGCTGCAGGAATACTGGTATATCTTCATGGTTATTATCATTGCTATGTGAAATTATGGTGTTCCCAAACGTGATTTTGTGAGTTACATTTGACCCAACTATGGGGTTTGGTCTTCCTGAAGACATCCTTGTCTATGTTTTTATATTTTATTAATAAAAGTTAATTTTTATTGGACCTCCTTTCTTCTCTTGTTGGTGATTTAATTTTTAATATGTAAAGGTGGGTGGTTTTAACACACACACACATACATACATATATTTTTTTTTTTTTAAATATTTGTATTTCAAAAACGGGACTTGAAACTACAATGGTCTGATCACTTGTTCACTATACAGCAATGCCTTAGCATTGCTGTATATGCAAGAAATCATAGTAAGCCATGAACGTCGGCCTCAGGTCACAGGAGTACTATAATGACAGACACGCTGACCCCTGGCCGTCATGACAACACATTGGTGTCTTGCGATCACTTTGCGGGTGTGCCGATAATGGGTCAGAACAGTGCGCCCCCTGCTGGTGTGCGCTAAATGTCGCTGTCAGAGATTGAAATTAACAGTGGTGGGCAGAGAGCTGTTCCACTCGCGGCTGTTGGAGGCAGATGATGGCTGAATATTCAGCCTTCAGCTGCATGGGAAGATGAGGCAAGGGGTTTAAGGTATTGCAGTAATTTAATGGAAGGCAAAACAAAACTTTAAGCGTTATGGGGAAAAAAACAACACAAAAAAACAGGAGAAATTACATATAACTGATGTACATTTCCATCCCCTTTTATTGTAGTTGATATACAGATTGCTAAATGCTATGAAGTAACTGTGACCAGAACATCAAGAAGATTTTTCAGCAAATTTACAATGTTATATACACACAGATGAGCTGCACCAGACACACACACACACACACACACACACACACACACACACACACACACACACACACACACACGGGTATCATACATACAACACACACACACAGCAAGGCATCACACACACACACACACAGGTGCACCATCATACACACAGCGGGGCATCACACACAAACACACACACACATACACACACAGCGGGGCATCATATACACACACACACAGAGCGGGGCATCATACACACACACACAGGTGCACAATCACACACACACACACAGGTGCACCATCACACACATAGCAGGGCATCATACACACAGCAGAGTATGATATATACACACAGCAGAGTATGATATATACACAGCAGAGTATGATATATACACAGCAGAGTATGATATATACACAGCAGAGTATGATATATACACAGCAGAGTATGATATATACACAGCAGAGTATGATATATACACAGCAGAGTATGATATATACACAGCAGAGTATGATATATACACAGCAGAGTATGATATATACACAGCAGGGCATCATACACACATGACATCTGCAGGCCAGTAACACACACACATATATATATATGTATGTATGTCTTCCTTATCATGTAACCAGTGGCAGTAGTACGGAGGCGGCGGCCTGAAGTTGAAATGAGCAGCAGGGGATGGGCTGTACACACAGGAGACCCTCAGCCCTACACAACCACCTTCTCCTCCTGTCCCTCTTGTCCCGACTGCTGAGCTGCTGACACTACAGGTGGGGGAGGGGGCTCCTATGTACGCACAGCAGAGACATATGTGGGAGGCTGCTCTTCTCTTCTCTCTCTCTCACCAAGCCGGTCACGCCCACTCACCAGGTAGGTCCTTAGCCACTGGGATTTATCCACAACCCTCTCCTCTCGGCCGGCTGTATTGTTGTACCCCAGAGATTTGGCCACGCCCCCTTCTGATACTAATCTAAGCTCCGCCCCTTGCCCCCTCATCACCTAGTTGATGTGCAGATACTATCCACGAGGACGGATCAATCCTCTTCTACAGTGGGAGGAGCCCAGGGTGCGGGGAGGAGGAGCCCAGGGTGCGGGGAGGCGGAGCCACCGGGGTGCGGGGAGGCGGAGCCACCGGGGTGCGGGGAGGAGGAGCCACCGGGGTGCGGGGAAGCGGTGCCACCGGGGTGTCTATGGAGTCGCACGGTCTATGGAGTCGCAGCTGGGATGTCAGTCAAACCCTGCTTGTGTACGTACCTGCACAATTAATAAAGTTTATTCAATAAAAAAAAAAAACTGAGGAAGGATCCAAGTGCCTAGCGAGGCGCCTGGGGTTTAGTCAGGGGCTGCTTCGGGATACTGTTATTTAGCGGTCTGTTTATAGGGTCTGGACCCGGGATTTTATTTGGTCTAAGCCCTGTAAGTAATATGGGGTCCATATGGATATGAGTTCTGGGGTCTGTATTATGCAGAGGGCTGTCTGTGCTCTGGCCTCAGGCCTGTAGTCTGCTTTGCGGCCCCACTGACTGGATTCCCGCTTTCTCGGCCTGGTTGCAGTGACTAGGACGATGCAGAAATATGGTGCGTGACTGATAACCTGACAGTGACAGTAATCTGCCCATCAGAGCTGCCCTCACACGGCTGTCGGCATTTTATACTGCATTCATTGTAAGGCTACTTTCACACTTGCGTTCAGCGGAGTCCGTCACTATGGAGAATAGCGCATTCCGTCACTATGGAGAATAGCGCATTCCGTCACTATGGAGAATAGCGCAGTCTGTTAACGCACTGCGCTATTCTTCCTAGACTTGTATGAACGACGCACTGTAACGCAAGTGTCAGCGTTGCATCCGCTGGACGATGCAGCGTCGTTATTTTGACGCTGCGCTGGGCGGATGGAACGCTGCATGTAACTTTTTTTTTGAGCAGCGGAAACCTTTATTTTTCACTGCGGATGCTCTTTTTTTTTTTTTTTTTTTAAATCACAAACTTTATTTTATTTCTCGGTGGCCAAATGTTCAGCTGAGCGCTCGGCCGCCGGCATGTCAGGGCACTCAGCTGAGCGCTCGGCCGCCGGCATGTGAGAGCGCTCGGCCGCCGGCTATTAAGAGCGATCAGCTGATCGTTCACAATAGTCGGCTGCCGGTACTGTAAAGAAGAAAAAAAAAAAATAACGCTTTCCGTTATTTTGTACGATCCGTAGCATTACGTTGTGCCACTATATGCAACGCATCCGTCGCATCCGTCACACAACGCAATGCTACGGAAGCCGTCCAACCCTAGTGTTAAACTAGCCTAATACAATTGGGTTGGTCAGTCAGCGACCGTATGTGTCACCATGGCATGTTATCACATACAGCTTTACATGGCAGTTGTGCAAGTGTTCTCAATGGGGAGAGAGGAGTATAAGCCGCTGAGAGCAAAGGATTAGACATGTTAATTCAAAATGTCCTATCCTGTACCCAACATTAACCCATTCAATATTCTTTTTAGGCACAGCTCCACTAGTCCTGACTGCTGCAACCTGAGGACCGCTAACTTCTGAAAACAAGCATCATTTAAAGGGTCAGCGAAGACCTCTTGCGTGGCCTGCACTTGATCCACAGTGGGGTGGAAGGTGAGTATGACAATTTTTTTAAATAGTTTTTTCTGTATAAGAAAACACCTTTAAATAATAGACACGCTGCTATGCCAAATTATAAGGCAGTGGATCCAAATGGATCTTATCTGAACTTGTTAACTTCTAATAGAACTGATCGAGGTTCAGCTACGATTTCTGTCCAGCAGAGCTGAAAATAGGTGAGAACGCAAATAGCAGCGCTAACATAAAATAAAGCAAGTTGGCAATCTAAACTAATTTGTAATATTGATGCATTCAAAATTCCCTACCCTTTCTAACTACACCATCTAACTGCTATTGTTTTTTTTTTTTCTTTATAACCTGTTGCATGTTTGTCTGATGATGCTTTGCATGAGAATCACAGTCCATACTGGAATACACAAAGTGCCATCAGGGGGCAGAGGCTGTGGTAACTGACACAGCGCCCCCGCCTCCCTGAAATGAAGTGTCACCAGTGATGCATGTTTAAGCAGCTGGACTGGTCCCTTGTGCGCTGTCATTGTGCGATTTGCACAGTGACAGCAAGTTCTGTGTTGTCAGCTCAGATTAGTAGAGCCGGCAACAGAGCAGCACTCCCTATCACTGCAGTTTCACAGTACCCAGCGTCATGCAGAGACCAGTGCTGCCCCTGCAATTGATGTCACTTGTGTTGTCACCTAAGGCTATGTGCGCACGTAGCGTTCTGTCCCTGCAGAAATTTCTGCAGTGATTTGAACATCACACGTGCGCTTCAAATCTCTGCAGAAAGAGTCCGTAATGAAAAAAAAAGTCGATTTCATGCACTCTGACTGCAGCCCCTCCCATAGACAGAGCAGGAGCTGCATGCAGAATGCAGGAAAGAAGTAACATGTCACTTCTTAGAACGCGCGCTTCGGGCAGCAGCCGAAGCGCTGCGCTCTAATACGCCACGTGCGCACATCTCCTGTATAATCTTCATAGATTATGCTGGGGACGCAGGACGCATGCAGTTACCCTGAGGTGCAGATCGCAGCGTAACTGCATGCAAATACGCAACGTGCGCACATAGTCTTAGTCTGAACGCCACCGGGTACTGTGACACCACGCACTAACAGTGCGCACTGCTCTGTTGCCGGTTCTACTGAGCCAGCAACACAGTGTGTGCTGTCACTGTGCAAATCGCACAATGACATCATGCAGAGACTAGACCAGCAAGTGAAGAAAGCATCACTGATGACGCCTCATTTCAGGGAGGAGGAAGGGGCTGTGACAGTAACTGCAGCCACTGCCCCCTGATGGCACTTCATTTGAGTATTTCAGCATGCACTGGGATTGTCAAAGCATCATGAGACTAAAGGGGGCTTTACACGCTGCGATATCGCTACCGATTTATCGTCGGGGTCACGGTGTTTGTGACGCACATCCGGCGTAGTTAGCGGCATCGCAGCGTGCAACACGTACAAGCGACCTTAAACGATCGCAAAAGAGACAAAAATCGTTTGATTTGGAGAGGTTGTCCAAACACCAAAAATCGTTGTCTCGTACGTAGCGATGTTGTTCCTCGTTTCTGCGGCATTACACATCGCTATGTGTGACACCACAGGAACGAGGAAACTCACCGTACCTGTGTCCTGCTGGCAATGAGGAAGGAAGGAGGTGGGTGGGATGTCCCAGTCGCTCATCTCCGCCCCTCCTCTGCTATTGGACGGCTGCCGTGTGACGTCGCTGTGACGCTTGCACGAACCGCTCCCTTAGAAAGGAGGCGGATCGCCAGCAACAGAGACGTCGCAGGGCAAGGAAGTAGTGTGACGGGTGTTAGCGATGTGCGCCACGGGCAGCAATTTGCCCGTGTCGCACAACCGACGGGGGCGGGTACGCTCGCTAGCGATATCGGTACCGATATCGCAGCGTGTAAAGCCCCCTTAAGTAAAAAAAAACCAATATCAATTAGATATTTTGGTTAGGAAAGGGTAGGAAGTTTTTAATGCAGCCATATTAGAAATTAGTTCAGATTGGTACAATAAATAGATAGGGATTTAGATTAAAACATATTCAGCCTTCGGACCACTCCTAACGTGTACTAGTATTGTAATGAATAGTTCATCTTATTATGGACAGGACCAGTCAGTGGCGGACAAATAGAAGAAAACCCTTGGGCAGAGACAGTATATGAGCTCTTTCCAGTCCAATAGTTCTCCTATGACAGAACCTTTTTGGTGCTTTGGAGGTGGAAATGATACTCCTTACCCTTGGGCCCCTGTGCGGCTGGACAAGCTGCATCGATTCTATGTATACCCCTTTGTCCCGTATTCTAATATTTTATACTGTACAGTAGTGTAGAACAAGTCTCTACTAGGGATGGGCAAGCATGCTCGCCGGTACTTGGTTCTCGCCTGAGCATCTCAGTACTCTAGATACTCGGCGAGCGCTGAGTACCGGCGACATGCTCGGGCACATGCTTGGCTCCACCTCCCTGCATTTTGGTGCTCTTTACAGAGTCATCCCACATGCAGGGATTGGCTGCCACACACTGTAATGCCTATGAGACACCCCCTATTACTAACCTGTAAGTGAAAGTAATAAACACAAACAGCCAGAAAATCCTTTATTTGAAATAAAATACAAAAAAGCCACCCTCTTTCATCACTTTATTAACACCCCAAACACCCCTCCAGGTCTGAAGTAATCATTATGAGGTCCCACAACGCTTCCAGCACTGCTACATCTGATGCTCTCAGCGAGCGCCATAGGACAAGACTGCCTGCTGCCACCACACCAGGGTAATCGGGAAGAGCAGGGTCCAGCACCAGTACTGGCGCATCTTATGGATGCGCCACTTCTGGGGTGGCTGTGGGCTGTTATTTTTAGGCTGGAAAAGGCCAAATAATGATAATATTCACCCCCGGCTGTCTGCTGTACCTTGGCTGGTTTTAGAAAAATGGGGACCCCACGTCTTTTTTTTTTTTTTTTTTAATAGCTTAAATACTTAAAAAAAAAAACAAAAAAAAAACCGTGGGATCCCCTTTATTTTTCATAATCAGCCAAGGTAGAAAAGACAGCTGAGGGTTGCAGCCCGAAGCTGCTGGTGTTACTGTGCTGGATATGAAAAATGAAGGGGACCTCACGTCATTTTTTTTTCTATAAATAAAAACAAACAAACAAAACAGCTGTCCCAGCTAGCTATCCCTCTATAAAGCCATTCTGTTCTTTCTTATCGATTCTATATGTTCTGTCTAACTATCTATTCTCTCTATCATCTATTCTAGCTATCGATCAATTATCGTATCCTATCATTTTTTTCTCCGTTAAAAAACAGATTAACAAAAACGCACCTATATGACAAGTGTTTTTTTTTACATATCCATGCTCTCTGTGACAAGGTGCAGTTTTTGTTGCAGTTTGTATGCAAAAAAAAACTTCAGCATGCGCATATAGCCTAAAGCTATGTTTGTAATGCACATGTAAATAGCTATTTAACCCCTTTCCTGTTCATGACATAAATTTCTGTCATGGGTGGGAACCAGATATCTCTTAAGGCTGCTTTATACGGGACGATCTATCGTGCGATAGATCGTCGGGGGTCACGGTTTTTGTGACACACATCCGGCATCACTTGTGACGTCGGCCTGTATGACACCTCCTAGCGACGCAGTATCGCTCACAAATCGTTTAGTCGTGTACTCGTCGCTAGGTTTCATAATATTGTTTATGAAACATGGCGCTGGTTGTTCATCGTTCCCGTGGCAGTACACGTCGCTCCGTGTGACACCACGGGAACGAACATCGCTTATCTGCTTCCCGCGGCTCCCGCCGGCTATGTGGAAGAAAGGAGGAGGGCGGGATGTTTACATCCCGATCAGCTCCGCCTCTATTGGCCAGCCGCCAGGTGACGTCGCCGTGACGCCGAACTTCCTTTCCACTCCAGGAAGTGGATGTTCGCCGCCCACAGCGACGTTGCATGGGAGGTAAGTGTTTGTGACGGGGGTTAAACGACTTTGTGCGCCACGGGTAATCAATTGCCCGTGACGCACAATTGACGGGGGCGGGTACGATCGATCGTGAAATCGCACGATCGGTCATCCCGTGTAAGGCCCTGTGCGCACTTACCGGGTTTTGCCGCGGATTTCCTGCATGTTTCGCTGCAGAAAATGTTCATAACATCTCTGCAGTGAATCACCAGCAAAACCTATGGAAAAAAAAATGCTGTGCGCACTATGCGGAATTTGACAGCTGCATGTTTTGCTGCGGGATTCCCACAGCAAAAACAATTGCATGTCACTTCTTTTTTGCACGTCGCTGCGGGATTTCACTCCATTGACTGCCATGTAATCGTGAAATCCCGCAGGGAATAACGCAGGCAGCAAATTCTGTGTGGTTCATTGCGTTTCCCTGCGTTATTCCCTCCGGTATTTCGCGGTTTACCTGCGGTAATGTACATCGTTGCCCTGCGGTTTGCAGGGAAGCGATGTCATTATGACAGGAAGAGGAAGTGGAGCAGAGAGTAAACACACACACACATCACAGACACAGACATAGAACACACATATATCACAGACACACACAGACATAGAACACAGACATATAGAATACACATAGAAAGCAAACGGAAATATAGAAGAAAAAAAAAACACGTGGGCTCCGCTGTATTTTTACCTTCCAGCCGAGGTAAGCACACAGCGGTCGCCCGGTATTCTCAGGCTGGGGAGGGCGGGGGGCAGGGTTAATGTCCCCCGCCTCCCTCCCACAGCCAAGAATATCAGCCGCAGCTGCCCCGGGACTGTCGCATGCATTATGCAACAGTCCCGGAGTGTCCCTGGCTCTTGTTGCCGTGATGCAGTGGCAATCAAGGTAATGTAAGGAGTTAATGGCGGCGGATCACCGCAACTAAGTCCAGGCTTGATCATGGCAGCGTCTATGTGACAGCTGACATGATCATCCCATGAGTAAAGTGAAAAAACACACACACCGAAAAATCCTTTATTTTAAATAAAACACAAAAAAGCTTCTGGTTCACCCGTTTATTAACCCCCCCGAAACACACGGCTCTGACGTAATCCACGTCCTGCAATGCTTGCATCCAGCCGTGGCTGACACAGACACAGCGCTGAATGCAGCCTCGCAGCAAGACAGCAGAGGTAACCACAGGGCATTTCCCACGGCCGGTAATGTGAACTCACTGCCTACCGTGAGAAATGCAGAGTGTGCTCACAGGGACTCTATCTATTCTTCTATTTCTCTATCTATCTATCGATCTATCTATCTATCTCAGAATGAAATTACCTTTTTTTTTTTTTCAATGTGCTTTATTGCATTGAATGCAATAAAGCACATGTACCAACCCGCACGCGGCAAAACTGCGGCAATACCGCGAACAATACCGTGGTAAAACCGCAGCAAACCGCATGCGGTTTTCGGGTGCGGTTTGCCGCGTTTTTTTTACTGCAGGTGCGGTAATCTTTCAATGCCTGCGGAATTTTCTTGAGAAAATTCCATTTTCCAGTGCGCACAAAGCCTAAAGCAGGCTTTAGATGCCACGGTCGCTATTGAACACTGCATCCAACAGGTTAACAAAATGAAGGACTCCCTCTGTACCCTCCGTCCCGTATCGCGTTTTTACCACGTCAGTGGCCCTGATAGAGAAGCTCTGAGAAAAAACACACCTGGAACCACTGCAGCCTAACAATCAAGATTCCTGAAATTCAAAATGCCTGCTATTTTTCCCTCTCATTATCCTCCGTCAGTAGGACATTTTGGGTTCCCCTTTTAAAATTCACAGTATAACTTTATATTATATACGGTACATTGGTTCAAACATTTTCTCCACCACAAACCTCACGTACCACATAATAAAAATTTTACATCATAGGAACATAAAAGTGGTTAACCTATACACTTATCTTTAACTTCCATTTCTGAATGTCACTTATACTACATACAGATAACCTTATCACTGTTCTGAAGAATTCCGCACCTAACTAGAATACCAACTGATAAAATACATCTCACTGTAACGTGGCATATTACCCAACTAAACTAACTTCAAGATAACTAGGTTATAATCATCTGAGGACCTACCTCATCAATTAACATCTTACATCAAAAAGCAGTTTTAGCGCGACAGATCAGGTCCCATTTCTTTGTCGCTCCATTGGGAGACCCAGACAATTGGGTGTATAGCTTCTGCCTCCGGAGGCCACACAAAGTATTACACTTTAAAAAGTGTAACCCCTCCCCTCTGCTATACACCCTCCCTTGCATCACGGGCTCATCAGTTTTATGCTTTGTGTTGAAGGAGGCACACATGCACACAATGCTCCACATTTTAGTCAGCAGCAGCTGCTGATTATATCGGATGGAAGAAAAGAGGGCCCCTAGCAGGACCCCCGGCATGCTCCCTTCTCACCCCACTGAGTCGGCGGTGCTGTTAAGGTTGAGGTACCCATTGCGGGTACACAGGCAGGAGCCACATGCCGTTTTCCTTCCCCATCCCTTAGGGGCTCTGGGGAAGTGGGATCCTAACCGGTCATCCAGCCACTGGGACCGGGCTCCCTCCGCAGCCCCTGGGGGAATCTGCCGGACAGGAGACGGAGTATCGTCAGGGACATGGCCCTGCATCTACAGGTACTCTGTGTCCCCGTTGGGACGGTGCATGAAGCACCTTGGCCTCAGACGCAGCTGCGACTGCGGTGTGGATTTTTTGTCTGGGACTACCACGCCGACCGTGCCTGTTTGCCGGCCGCGGTTTTTACTTTAGTCCCCGGCTTTTGCGGCCTAGTCTGTTAAACTCCCGCCCCTGAGCCTGCCAGTCAGGGAGAAAGGCGGGACGGTCGGTATGATGCCGACAGTGAGGGCTGGAGCACACTTCGCTGTCCTCCGCCCCCCTCACTGATCACTATGGGCCACCAGGTTCCCGCACTTTTGCGGTTCCGCCCACGGCTCTCTCCTTTCCTCGGAACGCCGGCAGCCATTGTTATAATTCTGCCGGTGGAGGATCTCAGAATCTGCTCCACTGCTCTGGGAGAGGGGGATCCTAACCGGTCGCCATGCACTGGGACCGGGCTCCATCCGCAGCCCCTGGGGGATTCTGACGGACAGGAGACTGGACATCATCAGGGACAGAGCCCTGCATCATAAGGTACTCTGTGTCCCCTGAGGGACGGTGCATGCAGCATCTGTGTTACAAACGCCGCAGCGGTTGCTGAGTGGTTTGTGAGACTGGGACTACCGCGCCGACCGCGCCATGTTTGCCGGCCGCGTTTTTAAATTTAGTCCCCGGCTCTTACGGCCTAGTACCATATACTCCCGTTCTCGGGCCTGCCAGTCAGGGGTAACGACGGGACGGCCGACTGGACGTCGGCAGGGAGGGCTGGAGCATACGTTGGTATCCTCCTTCCCCCTCACTGAGCACTGTGGGGCACCAGTTTTTCAGGTGCTGACCCCCCTTGGTGCCGCAGTGTATATATATATATATATATATATATATATGTTTATTTATATGGTATATGATCTCACTGTTCGGCAGCATTATTTGCTTTTGGCTGTATACCCTCACTGTTTACTCTGCGGACGACATGCTGTTGTCTGCTCTTAAAGAGTAAGGGTGCCAAGGCACTGGCTTATTTTACAACCTGTACCTCTTGTGAATGCTTGGCCCCGGGGGCACTCACTCAGTCGGAGCCTCCGGCACTGGTGGGACCCTCGGCCAGGTGGTACCGCCGGTTTCCACTGCACAGATGACAGGGACAGAGTTTGCATGTTGGAAACAGCAAATCTCTGAGTAGCTTTCACATTCCAGGACTCAGTCTATGGACAGAGGGTCTGCTAAGATACTGGAAGCCTTGCAGTCCAGACCGATAACACAGGGCCAGGGAGCTGTGAGTTCATCGCTCCCGGGTCCCTCTGGGTCGGTACAACAAGGGGCTCCTGGGGTAATACCCAGATCCCGCGGTGAGAACTCCGTCACGGACCGCGGCCTATGATAGGCTAAGCGGGCCCGCTGGGAACCTTCCCCGACTTCATCAGGAGTGCGTGTTTCGATCACTCTAACTCCAGAGGGGCCGTCCAGAAGCACAGAACTTTACGGACAAGCGCTTACTAAGCGCCTTATTGACACGCGTTACCCTTTTCCCCCCTGACGTTGTTAAGGGTTGGGCTCAGTGTCACAGGGTGGATCCTCCAGTCTCTAGGCTGGCGGCTAGATCCGTAGTATTAGTGGCAGATGTCCATCTCTCACGAATGCCACTGACGGGCAAATAAAGCTTATGATGAAATCCATCTATGAAGCCATAGTCGCATCTTTTGCTCCAGCCTTCGCAGCCGTGAGGGCACTCCAAGCTATCTCAGCTTCTCAGGCTGAGATTATTGCGGTTGCACATACCTCTGCCACGCAGGTTGTGTCCTTCACTTCTCAGGCGTAGGTTTTTTCGTTCTACGCCATGAACGCCGTTCCTGGACTCTGCGAGCCGTACAGCGGTAGCATCCACCAATTCGGTGGCAGTCTGCAGGGCCATGTGGCTACGTGAATGGAAGGCAGGCTCTGCTTCCAAGAAGTTCTTAACCGGTTTGCCATTTTCTGGCGACCGTTTGTTTGGCGAGCAATTGGATGAAGTTACTAGACAGTCCAAGGGAAAGGTCTCGTCCTTGCCCCAGTCCAAAGGTTTCGGTCATTTCGGTCCTCAGCAAAGTTCCGTTCCTCCACGTCCAACAGGTCAGAGGAGGGCTAGAGGAACTCTTCTGCATGGCGGTCTAAGTCACAAGGCGGCTTCCTCATGACTTCGGCCTCACCAAGACCGCGTCCTCGGTCGGTGGCAGGCTCTCCCGCTTTTGCGACGCCTGGTGGCCACATGTCCAAGACCGATGGGTGAGAGACATTCTGTCTCACGGTTACAGGATAGAGCTCTGCTCTCGTCCTCCGACTCGTTTCTTCAAAACATCTCCGCCCCCCGAGCGAGCCGATGCACTTTTTCAGGCGGTGAACACTCTGAAGCCTCGATGTCACAAGGAGACTTCCTAGCATCAATTGACATCAAGGATGCTTATCTCCATGTGCCGATCGCACCCGAGCTTCAACGCTTTCTGCGTTTCGCCATCAGGGACGAACACCTTCAGTTCGTGGCACTGCCATTCGGCCTGGCGACAGCCCCACGGGTCTTCACCAAGGTCATGGCAGCAGTGGTGGCGGTCCTACACTCTCAGGGCCACTCGGTGATCACTTACCTAGACGATCTTCTAGTCAAGACACCCTCCTGGGTGGCATGTCAACACAACCTGACCATTGCTCTGGAGACTCTCCAGGGGTTCGGGTGGATCATCAAATTTCCAAGGTCAAAACTGACACCGACCCAATCACTGACTTACCTCGGGATGGAGTTTCATACTCTCTCAGCGATAGTGAAGTTTCCGCTGCATAGTCAGCGTTCACTACAGACAGGGGTGCAATCTCTCCTTCGGGCCAAGTCACCCCTTGAGGCGCCTCATGCACTTTCTCAGGAAGATGGTGGCAGCAAGGGAGGCAGTTCCCTTGCGCAGTTTCGTCTGCGTCCGATTCTATCGGACACCGCAAATGGGACAGGAGGTCGACGTCCCTAGACAAGAACGTCTCTCTTTCCCTTGCAGCAAAACCTCTCTTCAGTGGTGTCTTCTTTCCACTTCCTGGGCGAAGGAAAAATCCTTCCGGCCCCCAGCCGGGGCTGTGGTCACGACGGACGCGAGTCTGTCAGGGTGGGGAGCGGTCTTCCTCCACCACTCGGCTCAGGGAACCTGGACTCCGACAGAGTCCTCCCTTCAGATCAATGTTCTGGAGATAAGGGCAGTGGATCTAGCCCTAAAGGTGTTCCAGCGGTGGCTGGAGGGCAGGCAGATCCGAATTCAGTCGGACAACGCCACGGCGGTTGCGTACATCAACCACCAGGGCGGCACACGCAGTCGTCAAGCCTTCTGAGCAGTTCGGCGGATTCGGCTGTGGGCGGAAGCCACAGCCTCCAACATCTCCGCAGTTCACATCCCGGGCGTAGAAAACTGGGAAGCAGATTTTCTCAGTCGCCAGGGCATGGACGCAGGGGAATGGTCTCTTCACCCGCACGTGTTTCTAGAGATCTGTTGCCGCTGGGGAACGCCGGACGTCGATCTAATGGCGTCTCGGCACTACAACAAAGTCCCGGCATTCATGGCTCGGTCCAAGGATCACAGAGCTCTAGCGGCAGACGCGCTAGTTCACGACTGGTCGCAGTTATGACTGCCTTATGTATTTCCTCCTCTGGCACTACTGCCCAGAGTGTTACGCAAGATCAGGTCAGACTGTCGCCGCGCCATCCTCGTCGTTCCAGACTGGCCGAGGTGATCGTGGTACCCGGATCTGTGGCACCTCACGGTGGGTCAACCGTGGACACTCCCAGACCGACCAGACTTGCTGCCTCAAGGGCCATATTTCCTTCTGAATTCTGCGGCTCTAAACCTGACTGTGTGGCCATTGAGTCCTGGCTCCTAGCGTCATCAGGGATATCTCCAGATGTCATTGCCACCATGAGACAGGCCAGGAAACCAACGTCCGCCAAGATCTATCACAGGACTTGGAGGATCTTCTTATCCTGGTGCTCTGATCAGGGTTTTACTCCCTGGCCGTTTGCCTTGCCCACTTTTCTTTCTTTCCTTCAATCCGGAATGGACAAGGGCTTGTCTCTCGGCTCTCTCAAGGGACAAGTATCGGCGCTTTCCGGTCCCACCTTACAAGCGTCCGTTAACACCCTCGGATCTTAACAGGGTGCTGACGACTCTTCAGAAGCCACTTTTCGAGCCGATGCGGGATCTCTCTATCTCGCCTTTCGCAAAGGGTGGCCTTCCTAGTGGCAGTCACATCACTCAGAAGAGTGTCTCAGCTAGCAGCGCTGTCATGCAAAGCCCCCTTCCTGGTGTTTCACCAGGATAGGGTGGTTCTACGTCCGGTCCCGGACTTTCTCCCTAAGGTATCCCCGTTTCATCTCAATCAGGATATCGTCTTACCCTCTTTGGGTCCGCATCCAGTTCACCAATGTGAAAAGGATTTGCATTTATTAGATCTGGTGAGAGCACTCCGGCTCTACATTTCTCGCACGGCGCCCCTGCGCCGGTCTGATGCGCTCTTGTCCTTATCGCGGGCCAGAGTAAGGGATTTCAGGTTTTCAAGTCAACCTTGGCTCGGTGGATCAAGGAACCGATTCTTGAAGCCTACCGTTCTTTTAGGCTTCCGATTCCTGTAGGGCTGAAGGCCCATTCTACCAGAGCCGTCGGTGTCCTGGGCATTGCGACACCAGGCTACGGCTCGGCAGGTGTGTCAGGCGGCTACCTGGTCGAGTCTGCACACTTTCACGAAACACTATCAGGTGCATGCCGATGATTCGGCAGATGCCAGCCTAGGTAGGCGAGTCCTTCAGGCGGCAGTTGCCCACCTGTAAGAGGGGGCCGTTTTTCGGCTCTTTTTATCGAGGTATTCTTTTACCCACCCAGGGATTGCTTTTGGACATCCCAATTGTCTGGGTCTCCCAATGGAGCGACAAAGAAGAAGGGAATTTTGTTTACTTACCGTAAATTCCTTTTCTTCTAGCTCCTATTGGGAGACCCAGCACCCGCCCCTGTTCCCTTCGGGCTGTTGTTCTTTTGTGTACACATGTTGTTCATGTTGAATTGTTCTTTTGGTTCATGGTTTCAGTTCTCCGAACATCCTTCGGATTGAATTTACCTTAGACCAATTTATAAGTTTCCTCCTTCCTGCTTTGGCACCAAAACTGATGAGCCCGTGATGCACGGGAGGGTGTATAGCAGAGGGGAGGGGTTACACTTTTTAAAGTGTAATACTTTGTGTGGCCTCCGGAGGCAGAAGCTATACACCCAATTGTCTGGGTCTCCCAATAGGAGCTAGAAGAAAAGGAATTTACGGTAAGTAAACAAAATTCCCTTCTTTTCAAATCTGACATGTGCCACTTTATGTGGTTACCCTCTCCCACAGGCGCATCTAGGCTTTCCTGCACCCAGGGCTAAAGTTTGGCAGCCCCTCCTAGACACAGCTTAGGCTAGTTTCACACTTGCGCTATTTTGACGCAAACGGAATCCATCACTAATGTAGTACAGTTCATTTATTTACAGTGGATGCGCGTTACTATGGCGCGCGTGTGTGTCATGCAGTACCCGCTTGAGTCCACACGATGTTGCGCTTCCACTGTAAATAAATGAACTGTACTACATTAGTGACGGATTCCGTTTGCGTCAAAATAGCGCAAGTGTGAGTGGGCCCTTAAACAGTTTGAGCAGTGATCATGTGAACGCTCATGTGAAATTTGCATACAGTCACATGCTGTTCTTCCTAACTTTCTCAATGTTCAGTGCAAACTGCAGCCCTGGTTCATTAACCCCTTCCCGACACTGGATGTACCCCATACTTCCTGATTGTCAAGGCGTCCCAACCAAGGACATACAGGATACGTCCTGGTGATCATACTAGCACAGGGGCTGTGCAAGTGCGAACACTTCTGGGACTTTGGCCTGAACTCCTGCTGTCACAGTCATGTATGGTCCCCACCTTAAATGCTGCTACCAATATTGATAGTGGCATTTATGGAGTCTGGGAGAGGGAGTGCCCTCCCCTTTGATCACTGTCCTTGCGACGTAATCGCAAGGGCACGATTGTTACCATGGTGACCCAAGGTCATCATGATGACCTCTGGGTCACCCAGCTACTGAGAGTCTCTGGGATCATGCCAGGAGCATGATCTCTGCGGCTTATATCAGTGCAGCACTGACAGCTGTAATGTGTTGCTATGCTGGTGTTTTGCAACACATTACATCAGTGATCAGTGCAATAAAAGTTAGTGTCCCATATAGGGACTAAATAAAAGTAAAAAAAGTGTAAAAAGTATTTTTTAAAAATATGGAAATAAAGACCAGAAAATCCAATAAATATGTATATTTAGGTATAAAAAATAAATATATAGTACACATGTTTAATATGGCCATGTCAGAACAACCCAATCTCTAAAACTGTCACACTAATTAACCCTTCCAGTGAACACTGTAAAAAAAAAAAAAAGTAAAAAAAGTAGCTAGAATTATGTTTTTTTTTATCATACAGCTGCCAAAAAGTAGAATAGAACGCGATAAAAAAGTCATAATTAAAAAGGCATAGCTGAGAATGTCATATTGTCCCACAAAAAATAAGCAACCACAGCTCCGTGAGCAAAGCAAAAGAATAAAAAAGCTCTCAGAATACAGCAATGCAAAAACTATTTTTTTTCTATAAGTCAGTCTAAACTAATTTCTAATATTGCTTCATTAAACATTCCTTACCTTTTCCTAATTACACTATCTAACTGCTATTCATTTTTTTGTTTTTACCTATTTCTGATGACGCTTTGTATGAGAATCACATTGCATACTGGAATACTCAAACAAAACATCATCAGGGGCAGAGGCTGCTATAACTGAGGCAGCTCCTACCCTCTCCCTGAAATGAAGCGTCACCAGTGGCACTCATTTAAGTGGCTGGTCTGGTCCTTGCAAGCTGTCATTGTGCAATTTGCACAGTGACAGTATGCTCTGTATTTTCGGCTCAGATCAGCAGAGCCTACAAGAGAGCAGCACACACTATCAGTGCACAGTATCAAATTACCTGGCGATGTGCAGAGACCAGTGCAGCCCCTGCAATTGACGTCACTTGCGGGGGCTGTGTAGGTCTCTGAACGTGGCCTTGCACTGTGATACCACGCACTAAGGCTATGTGCCCACGCTGCGTAAAATTTGCCGCGATTTTTTTCGCGTAAATTCTGCGTATTTTTCAAAAATCCGCAGTACAGCGAGTCCCCAGCCATTTCTATGGCATTTGGGGAGTGCTGTGCCCATGCTGCGTTATTTTCCGCAGCGGAAATAGTGCAGATTTCCCTGCGGAAGAATCTGCAGCATGTGAATTATTCTTGCGGATTTTTCTACAGGGTCCAATACTTACCTTTCTTGATAGAAGACACCGGAGTCACTTCATCCAGTGCAGAGAAGCGTGGTGAAGCCTGGAGCGGGCAGCAGCAGGTGGTGGGCGGGGCCTGCACAAGCTCCGGTCATGTGACAGCCGGAACTAGTTCAGGCCCGCCCACCTTCTCCAGCAATGTGCAGACAGACACGGCCGGAAAGTGAAGTGCTGCGTGATGGAGGTAAGTATGAACTCCCGATCACTGCAGCACTTGTTCTGCATTGAGGATGCAGTGCCAAAGCCATTGTACTGTATTCTCAATGCAGAATGACCGCAGGATAGCCGCAGGACATTCCGCAATACAACCGCCGCACATCCGCAGCATGAAAACAGACAAAGTTGTGCTGCGGATTTCTGGGAGCTCCTGTGAAATTTCCTGCGGATATAGCCGCAGGATAAATTCCCCGTGGGCACATAGCGTAAGGCTATGTTCACACTAGAAAAATGATTTTTCTTAAGAAATTTCTTAAGAAATTTCTTGAGAGTGAAGGATTAGCGCACCTGCGTTAAAAAACGCACCAATAACGCAGGTGCGTTTTTGGTGCGTTTTTCATGCGTTTTCGGTGCGTTTTCTTTCATGTTGGTCCCTGCGTTTTTTAATGCCTTTACAGCAATAAAGCACATTGAAAATAAAAAAAAAATAGATAATACAGAGATAGAGATATGATAGATAGATAGATATAGATATTTAGGGGAATAGATAGAGTATAGAGGGATAGATATAGATAATAGAGAGAGGGATAGATAGATAATAGATATTTAGGGGTATAGATAGATAATATATAGATAATAGATAGAGGGATAGATAGATAGATGGATAGATAGAGGGATAGATAGATAGAGGGATAGATAGATAGAGGGATAAATAGATAGATATATATTTAGGGGTATAGATAAGATAGATAGGATAGATGGATAGATAGATAGATACATAGACAGATAGATGATAGATCGACAGAAGGATAGATAATATAGAAAGATAGACAGATAATATAGAAAGATAGATAATAGATAGATATTTAGGGGTATAGATAGATAATATAGATAGAGGAATAGATAGATTATAGATATTTAGGGTATAGATAGATAAATAATAGATAGATAGATAAATAGAGGGATAGATAGAGGGATAGATAGATAGATAATAGAGGGATAGATAGATAAATAGAGGGATAGATAGAGGGATAGATAGAGGGATAGATAGAGGGATAGATAGAGGGATAGATAGAGGGATAGATAGAGGGATAGATAATAGAGGGATAGATAGATAGATACATAGATAGATACATAGATAGATACATAGATAGATAGATAGATAGATAGAGAGATAGATAGATAGATAGAGAGATAGATAGATAGATAGAGAGATAGATAGATAAATAGATAGAGGGATAGATAGAGGGATAGATAATAGAGGGATAGATAGATAAATAGAGGGATAGATAGATAGATACATAGATAGATACATAGATAGATACATAGATAGATAGATAAATAGATAGAGAGATAGATAGATAGAGGGATAGATAGATAATAGAAGGATAGATAGATAATAGAAGGATAGATAGATAGAGGGATAGATAGATATTAGATACATAGATAGATAATAGAGGGATAGATAGATAGATAAATAATAGATAGATAGATAAATAAAGGGATAGATAGAGGGATAGATAGATAGATACATAGATAGCTACATAGATAGATAGACAAAGACAAAGAGTGTAAAGCCGTTCGAAAGACCCTGAGAACAGCCTCAAACAATAAACACAGAGACCCCAACAACCCAGACCTCAGGGAAGCCTATGACACCATACAAAAGCAGTACAAAACCATCCTCAGGAGGAAGAAGCAGAGCTACATCTCTACCAAACTTAGCCAACTCCAAGACACCCTCCAAGACAACTCCTTCTGGGAAATATGGAGCCACATGGACACAAAGAGCAAGAAAAAGAATGACACCCATATCCAAAATGGCAACATCTGGCTCCAGTACTTCAGAGACCTCTACAAAGACATCCCAAAAGAAGGACTAAGCCAAGAGCAGGAAAACATAACATCAAAACTAAAGGCAATGGAAGAGAATATCAAAAACTTCCAAAACCCACTGGACACACCAATTACATTACAGGAAGTTGCAGAGAAAATCACTTCCATAAAGTGTAAAAAATCTAGTGGTCTGGATGGAATCCCCCCAGAGATGTTGAAGTACAGCCCACCAGAAATTCAAGCTGCAATGGTTAAACTGTTCAACATTGTGCTGAGTGGTGGTTACTTCCCTCTACCTGGAACCAAGGACTCATTACACCGATCCACAAGAGTGGGGACAGGTATGACCCTGCCAACTACAGAGGCATATGTGTCAGCAGTAACTTGGGAAAACTGTTCAACAGCATCCTAAACAAAAGGATCATCAGTTTCCTTACCGAGCACAATGTCCTGAGCAAAAGCCAAGCAGGGTTCGTGCCAAACCACCGCACCACGGACCACATCTACACCCTGCACAGTCTCATTCAGAGCCACGTCCACAATACAAAGCATGGGAAGATATACGCCTGCTTTGTAGACTTTAAAAAGGCCTTTGACTCAGTGTGGCACCCGGGCTTGTTCTTAAAAATGCTGGAAAGCGGAATAGGAGGAAAGACCTACGATGTCATCAAAAGCTCCTACACCGAGAACCTCTGCAGCGTGAGTGTGAACGGTAGAAGAACGGCCTATTTCCAGCAGAGCCGAGGAGTCAGACAGGGCTGCAGCCGAAGTCCAACGCTCTTCAATATTTACATCAATGAGCTGGCTACTGCTCTAGAATCTTCAACTGCTCCAGGTCTCACACTCCATGACGCCCAGGTGAAATTCTTGCTCTATGCAGATGACCTACTGCTGGTGTCACCAACCGAGAAAGGTCTCCAAGACAACCTACAAATTTTGGAGAAATTCAGCTCCACATGGGCACTACCGATCAATCTAAAGAAAACCAACATCATGGTGTTCCAGAAGAGAAAAAGAAGATTTGACCAGCATCCTTCATTTGTCCTAAACGGCTGCACTCTAACAGGAACAGACAAATACACCTACTTGGGCCTGGAAATTCACCAGTCAGGGAGCTTCAAACAAGCCATAGAGACCCTGAAAAACAAGGCCTGCAAAACCTTTTATGCCATCCGAAGGAAATTGTATCATCTGAAGCCACCAGTGAGGGTCTGGCTAAAAATCTTCGATTCCATCATTGCCCCAATCCTCCTGTACGGCAGCGAAGTCTGGGGCCCTCACACTTACCCAGATTGGTCAAGGTGGGATTCCAGCCCAACAGAAATATTCCACCTGGAATTCTGTAAGCACCTTCTCCAGGTCCATCGAAGCACCTCCAACAGTGCCTGTCGAGCTGAGCTGGGCAGATTCCCTCTACACCTAGCAGCTCTGAAGAGGTCACTATCATTTCAGGCTCACCTACAGAGTAGCAATCCAAGCTCCCATCACCACAAAGCTCTGATATATATACGTGGGCCAGATGAACCAGGACCCCTGGCACAGCTCTCCCAAACCCAACTGGACAAAATAACCAATCACAGTAGCTTGACAAGAACCAGAATCAGGAAGATGGTAGACGAGGGCCAGGAGAGGTATGTCAGTGACTGGAGGACCGACATCAACACCTCACAGAAACTGACCACGTACCAGAGACTACAGAGAGACTACAGACTGGCCCCATATCTGGAAAAACTCCCGGATCCCAGAGACCGCAGGACCCTGAGCCGATATAGACTCAGTGCCCACAGTCTAGCCATCGAATCCGGTCGACACAAGCAGAGCTACAAGCCCAGGGAGGACAGACTGTGCCAACACTGTGACCTAGAGGCCCTTGAGGATGAAACCCACTTCCTGCTACACTGCACCAAGTACTCAGCAGTGAGGGACACTCACTTCAGGAGACTCTCCCATCTCTTCCCGGATTTCAGCTCCATGAAGGAGGAAGAGAAAATATATATCCTGCTGGGGGAAGAAGAGAGCGCAGTGGAGATAGCAGCGCGGTATGTGAGCGAATGTCATAGACTCCGAGAAAGAGAACTATGATAAGCCATGGACTTCCATAGCCCCCCATCCCAGATGTGGCCCCCCAATCCACACCCTGGATATGCCCCAACCACCGTTACTACAGTCCCCACCCTGGATATGCCCCATCATAAGCCATGGACTTCCATAGCCCCCATCCTAGAAGTGCCCCCACAGTCCCCACCCTGGATGTGCCCCATCCATCCTTCCTACAGTCCCCACCCACCATCCCCACAGCCCCAGTCCCTAATGTACACTTGCTTTGGCAAAACTAATTTGTATTTGGTCCTGCCAATAAAGCTTATTTGATTTAATTTGATTTGATTTGATAGATAGATAAATAGATAGAGAGATAGATAGAGGGATAGATGGATAATAGATACATAGATAGATACATAGATAGATAGATAAATAGATAGAGAGATAGATAGAGGGATAGATAGATAATAGATACATAGATAGATACATAGATAGATAGATAAATAGAGAGATAGATAGAGGGATAGATAGATAATAGATACATAGATAGATAATAGAAGGATAGATAGATAGATAGAGGGATAGATAGATAATAGATACATAGATAGATAATAGAGGGATAGATAGATAAATAATAGATAAATAGAGAGATAGATAGATGGATAGATAATAGAGGGATAGATAGATAAATAGAGGGATAGATAGAGGGATAGATAGAGGGATAGATAGAGGGATAGATAGAGGGATAGATAGAGGGATAGATAGATAGATAATAGAGGGATAGATAGATACATAGATAGCTACATAGATAGATAGATACATAGATAGATAGATAAATAGATAGATACATAGATAAATAGATAGATACATAGATAGATAGCTACATAGATAGATAGATTCATAGATAGATAGATAAATAGATAAATAGAGGGATACATAGATAGATACATAGATAGAGGGATAGATAGAGGGATAGATAGATAATAGATACATAGATAATAGAAGGATAGATAGATAGATAGATAGATAATAGAGGGATAGATATTCCAGCTTTATTTATGATGTTTCCCCCCACACACTGCACTTCTCATGGCCGGTAATGTGTTCACATCAGCGGCCGTGAGAAATGTCCTGTAGTTACCCGCAGCCCCGCTCAGGAGCTGCATTCAGCACTCGCTCACTGACCCGTGGAGAACTGTCACACGCGGCTGGAGCAGGGCTGGAAGCGCCAGGGGACATCGCTGTGGATTACATGGGAGCTGTGTCTGGGAGGGGTTAATACAGTGGAGAAAGAGGGGCTTTGTCTTTTATTCAAAATAAAGGATTTTTCAATGTGTGTTTCTTTACTTTCACTTTCAGATTAGTGACGGCGTGTCATAGACGCTGCCATCACTAATCTTGGACTTAGCGGCAGCTATTAGTTGCCGCTAACTCCATATTACCTGGATTGCCCCCCGCATCACGGCATCTAGAAGAGCCGGTAACACGCCGGGACTGTCGCATAATGGATGCGACAGTCCCGGGGCAGCTGCGGCTGATATTCTCGGCTGCGGGAGGCAGAGGGGGAGGGGGCAGTAACCCTGTCCCTCGCTCTCCCCAGCCTGAGAATACCGGGCCGCCGCTGTGTGTTTACCCGGCTGGAAGGTAAAAATACAGCGGAGCCCACGCTTTTTTTTTTTCTCTTCTCCTTCCTCTTCCTGTCCTAGTGACATCACTTCCCTGCAAAACGCAGTGCAGGGAAGTACACAATGTCTTGAAAACGAGAAATAACGCGGGAATAACGCAGGTATAACGCAGGAATAGCGCACATCACTTGCTACCTGCGTTATTCCTGCGCTATTTCATGATTACATTACAGTCAATGGAGTGAAATAACGCAGTTAGCTGCAGAAAAGAAGTGACATGCTCATTCTTTTTCTTAAGAAAATCTACTGAAAGAATTTTCTTAAGAAAAAAACGCAGTGTGCGCACAGCTAATTTTTTTCCCCATAGGTTTTGCTGGGGAATATCTGCAGAAAGGTTACAAGAATTTCTCAAGAAATTTCTGCAGCAAAAACAGACCAAAAACGCAGGTAAAAAACGCAGTGTGTGAACATAGCCTTACAGTGTGCGCTGCTCTGTTGCCGGCTGTACTGATCTGCGCTGACAACAACAAAGAGCACACTGTCACTGTACAAATCAACAATGACAGCGCACAGGGATCAGACTAGCTGCTGAAGTGAGTGTCACTGATGACACTTTGTTTCAGGGAGGGGGAAGGGATTATGTAATAATCACAGCCTCTGCTCCCTGATGACACTTCATTTGAGTATTTCAGCATGCACCGCAATTCTCAAAGTGTCATCAGACAGGAAATGGTTAAAAAAAAAATCGATATTGTAGTTAGGAAAGAGTAAGAAATGTTTAATGCCGCCATATTAGAAATTCGAATTGTGCAATAAATAGAGATTTAAATTAAAATGTATTCAGTCTTTGGGCCACCCCTTTAATGTGTCCTAGTATTGTAATGAATACTGCATCTCATTATGGACAGGACCAGTCAGTGGCGGACATTGATAGAAAAGGACCCTTGGGCAAAGACAGTATATGAGCTCTTTCCAGTACAATAGATCTCCTATGACAGAACCTCTTTGCTACTTTTGGAGGTAGAAATGATCCTCCTTAGCCTTGGGCCCCTGTGCGGCTGGACATGCTGCATCAATGATATGTCCGCCCCTTTGACCCGTTTTCCAATATTTTATACTGTATAGTATTGTCAAACAAGTCTCTACATGTCCCTGTAGGGATTCACAGTAGCCTTAGTTGCAATCTATACTTGGTAAGAATTCCAGATATCTGTCTGTTACTGATTAAGCCAATGATTGTAAAGGTAAAAAAAAATATGTAGATACACATAATGGGGAAAATAAGTATTTGATACAATGCCGATTTTGCAACTTTTCCCACCTATAAAGAATGGAGAGGTCTGTAATTTTTATCTTAGGTATACTTCAACTGTGACAGACTGAATTGCCCAAAAAAATCCACAAAATCCCATTGTAAGATTTTTAAATAATTAATTTGCATTTTATTGCATGAAATAAGTATTTGATCACCTACCAACCAGCAAGAATTCTGGATCTCACAGACCTGTTATTTTTTCTTAAGAATCCCTCCTACTCTGCAATTATTACCTGTATTAATTACACCTGTTTGAACTTGTTAGCTGTATAATAGACATCTGTCCACACACTCTACACCATGGCCAAGACCAAAGAGCTGTCTAAAGACACTCAGGACAGAATTGTAGACCTGCACAAGGCTGGAATTGGTACACGACTATTGGCAAGCAGCTTGGTGAGACAGCAACAACTGTTGGCGCAATTATTAGAAAATGGAAGAAACATAAGATGACTGTCAACCTTACTAGGTCTGGTGCTCCATGCAAGATCTAGCCTCGTGGGATAAGGATGATTCTGAGAAAGGTCAGGAATCAGTGCAGATGGGAGGATCTGGTCAAAGACCTGAAGAGAGCTGGGATCACAGTCTCAAAGATTACCGTTAATAACTTACTGCGCTGTCATGAGTTAAAATCCTGAAAGGCACGGAAGGTCCCACTGCTCACACCAGCACATATCCAGGCCCATTTGAAGTTTGCTAGTGACATCTGGATGATGCAGAGGAAGCATGGGAGAAGGTGATGTGGTCAGGTCAGATGGGATTAAAATAGAACTCTTTGGTATCATCTCCACTCGCCGCGTTTGGAAGAAGTAGTAGGAGTACAACACCAAGAGCACTGTTCCAACTGTGCAGCATAGGGATGGAAACATCATAATTTAGGGGTGTTTTTCTGCAAAGGGGACAGAACGACTGCACCCTATTGAACGGAGGATGGGTGGGGTCATAGCAAGATTTTGTCCAACCTCCTTTCCTCAGTAGAAGCTGTGACACTTCACTCAGTTCATACACTGTATAATGGGGGTTTTTAGTCACTTTGCTGCGATACGAGGTAGACTCAGAAACATTGTCTCTTTTAAAAGTCCATCTGTTTTTTTAAATACAACATAAACCACTCCAGGAACATGCACATGGTTTACGGACCGTCCGCACAGCTCCAGATACTCTCCAGTATCCCAGTGGAGCTCACTCAGCCTCCACTTACTCCAGTCAGATGAAGCGAACCCTCACTTTCCTCAAAAGGTCCCTTCCAGAGGACTCAAACCTCTATGAGAGTTATCAGTCTCTCCACGCTGGGTGTCGCGGGCGGGGAGGGGGCGCTGCGCTCACCACGGTCGGGTCCGGCGCTGCTGCTGCCTGCTGCTTGCGGCTCGCTGCTCGGTGCCTCGAGCGGTGGGCCGGATCCGGGGACTCGAGCGGCGCTCCTCGCCCGTGAGTGAAAGGGGATAGTTTTTGGGGTTTGGGAAGTCGGTCCGTGACGCCACCCACGGTTTGTGGTGAGGTTGGGACACCACCGCTGCTCTGGACGGGGATCCCGGGAGCGATGACAGGGAGCAGCCGAGATGTTTTCTCTCCCCTCCGTGGGTAGGGGGTTTTGGTGGTCCCGGGGCCCGGTGAGGTGACTGGTGTGCCTAACCGGGGTGTGGGGTGTGTTGTTGCAGTACCTGTGATGACCTGGCTTGTCCAGGGCGCCACATTCCCCCTTGGTTAAATGCAGACCGTCCGCGGGCTGCCCGTCCATCACCGGTTTTATTTTGTAACTGTAAAAGAGGTAGAAACAAGTAAAACATCAAACATAAGCATACTTTTATGAAACTTCCCTTAACAGGAGGCACTTTTTTTAACGTTACTAACAGTACATTTTTATTAACAATACACGGCTTCCGTTCTCCCCCCGCCCAAACAACCTGGCCCTGATGCTGCCCCTAAGAAGTGGGCAGCACCCCTTGTCCCAGTCCATCACCAGGCTGCCCGAGTGGGTACGATCTCTTTCAGGGGACCCACGTCCATGGGGGACCCCTGACCCCCGGAGGATCGCCACCGGTTACGGTAGTGGCGGGCCTGGGCCATCCCTTTCCTCCAGGCCCATCCTCCAAAACAGCCTCTCCGGAGGCGGCCACGGAATAAAGGCCAGAAATTATTTACATGCCACAAGTTTGTGGTTGCCCTGCAAGTTCTCGGGCGTGTCCGTAAGTAGTTCCTTACGCCAACGGTGCAAAGGGTCCCTTCAGGGACAACTTGCCGGCAACGGCCGGTTCAATCACGGTTGCTAATCAGGTTACAGTTCGGTTGATTCATTTTCATTTACTCACTTAACGGTGCTGATGGTCCCAACGGGGACAACCTGCAGCGGAGGGACTGCTGACTTTGGGCGGCTACCACCGCAGGGGGTCGGCACACTCAGGGACCGGACGGTACGTCGGGTTCTCTTTCCATAGGCAATGCAGTCCAGAACCACTGATCGCCGTTGGGAACGGCGGCGGGGGCAGCGTGCTCGGGACCCCCTCCTCCATCAGCGGCACTCTCTCCGGACCTCCTGCCACGGTACGGGCACCCGGCTCCCACGCAATCAAGGCTGGTTCAGGAGTTTGGGTGGCCTGATCGCGGCACGGCTGCCGCGGCCCCCTGCTCACGGGTCTCCTCCTTCACAGTGCGCGCCGATCACATGTGCCGAGCAGCTGACGGCTTCCTGTGTTCAGTGTGAGCTGCGCTGGCTGCTGCTGCTCGGCACTGTGCAGCTGTGACCCGGGGAGAGTGGGTGCAGATTCTTTGCACCCACTCTCCTCAAATGGAGGGTCTGCACTACTAGAAAATGGGGGACACGTTCCCTGAGCGTGCCCCCCATATTCTAGAAGGTCCAGAGGCGACGTGGGACGTCAAAAATGGATACTGCGGACCCAATTTTTTTTCTTTTCAATAAATTGGTGAAAGAGGATATGTTTTTGGGGAGTGTTTTTTCAAATACATTTTTTTTTTTGGTTGTCAATTTTTTTTGCTATTACTGTAAATTAGTTATGTCTGGTATCAAATAGACGCCGTGACATCACTAATTGCTGGGCTTGATGCCAGGTGACATTACACATCTGGTATCAACCCCATATATTACCCCGTTTGCCACTGCACCAGGGCGCGGGATGAGTTGGGGCGAAGTGCCAGGATTGGCGCATCTAATGGATGCGCCACTTCTGGGGCGGCTGTGGCCTGCTATTTTTAGGCTGGGAAGAATCCAATAACCATGGCTCTTCCCATCCTGAGAATACCAGACCCCAGTTGTCAGCTTCACCTTGGCTGGTGATCTAATTTGGGGGGGACCCCACGTTTTTTTTGTTTTGTTTTTTTTAAATTATTTATAAATAAAAAAAAAAACCAGCTTGGGGAGCCCTTCAAATTGATCACCAGACAAGATGAAGCTGTCAGCTGTGGTTTGCAGGCTACAGCTGTCTGCTTTACCCTGACTGGCTATCAAAAATAGGGGGGACCCCACGTCATTTATTTTAATTATTTTGTTTTTGGGCTAAATACAGGCTAGGCACCCTTTAGTGTCACATGAAAGGCACTAAAGGGCGCCAGCTTAGAATATGCAGGGGGGGTGGGACGTTATATATATGTTTGACATCCATTGACACATTTTAGGCTGTGTGCCCACAATCAGGGTTTGCAGCGTTATGGGCGCAGAGTGTTTTCCCTGCGTCCATAACGCTGCGTTGTGCAGTAGAAGCACAGTGGAAGGAATTTTAGAAATCCCGTGCCCACTGTGCTTCTCTTCTCCGCAGCATAAACTGACCTGTGGTGCAGCTTCTCGAGCCTCAGCAAGTCCATTTATGCTGCGGAGACAAGAGTGTTCTCTGCAGGTAGCATAGAGCTCCACAGCAGCCTGAACCCAAATCGTGGTCATGGGCAGCTGCGTTCTCCCGTGGACAACACTCACATCTCTGCAGGAAGGCTGACACTGTGTACTGGATGTACTGTGACACTGTCACTGGATCATGTGGTCAAAAACGCACCTGAAGAAAACGCATGGAAAACGCATGAAAAACGCACGAAAAACGCATGCGTTTTTGATGCATTTTTCCAAAACGCATTGTTTACAATTCTCCCCTCTGCCAGAGGGTGCGTTTTTTTCCGCGCTGAAAACACCAAACACCAAACGATGCTTCCAATCGATGGATCTGGTCTCCAGGCCAAGACACACTGGCTCACTAAAAATAGATCTATGCGGCTATACGAGTCATGAGAGGTGGAATAAAAGGTGTAGTCCCTACCCATTGGGTGCATGCTGCGCCACACGTCGTTAAGATGCATCTGATGTATGTCTCGCTTTAGGGATGTCAGTCGCTTCATGGGAATGCTGCTCCTTCCAGCCGAGTTATCTACCAAGGGATTCAAAGACAGATTAAAATCACCGGCCAAGATCATTATTCCCTCTGCGAACTCCAATAGGACCTGTAAAAAGGCCCTGCATGTCTGTATCTGCCCCGTGTTAGGAGCATACCATCCTGCCACTGTGTACACTGTATCAGATATCTGTATTTTAACTATGATGTATCTGCCTTCTGCATCCTATTTCGTGTCAATAACAGAATGTGGCAGATTTCTGTGTATGGTTAAAGACACTCCCCTCGACCGAGATTCAGCATTGGCGCTGTGGAACCACGTCACATAGTTGCGGTCTCTCAGGTTTGGTACATGTCCCACTTTAAAATGTGTTTCTTGAAGGAGCAATATGTGGACTTTCTGTTTGTGCATCTCAGCTAGTATTTGGGCCTGTTTTTGTGGCGTATTGAAACCCTTTGCGTTTAAGGATCCAAATTTCAGTTCCGCCATGTCTAGTTTCCTGGCTATTAGACAAACGATGGACACAAATGGGTAGAAAGAACCGTCGAGAACGGAGTGTGTCAAGAGGATGTATAAGAGATCTGTAGAAAAGAAAAGAGGAGAGGGGAGTCTAGAAGTAAAAAAAAAACAAAACCACAAGTATAGAAAAGTGATAGAGAATATAACACCAGCAGCCGTGTCCTGGTGTCTCAAACCGTCTACGTTGTTGGGGGAGGCTATATCTAACTATACCTTGTCCAGCACGGTATAGTGCCCCCTAGAGTGCGGTGGTCTTTCCAGGGAGAGTCGCTCCCTGCCGGTGCAGTTCTCCATTATCCATCTATTACATAACTGTTTCCAACTGTATTAAATCAAGGAATGAATGAATTGGGACCCATTCCAACATGTATTACTATGTCTCTGCTCTAAATACCGCTCTGTCTATCCAACAATGAATTGTAAACAATTTCCTGGTAATATTCCCCTTTCCCAACTGAACCCTTTTTTTCAATTTAACTTTAGCAAGGACAATGAACCATCCTCTAAACATCAACTATGGTGTCCTGTTTGTTTGCTATATTCGGGGACCCTACCCGTCCCCAGCAAAACTCAATGTCCCCCTTTATTTTTTCTGAATGGTAGGGCTCTGAGATCATCCGAGATCCATAGGCGCCTCTCTTCGCCTCCTCTGAGGGACTGCCGCAAGTGGTTCCACCCCGAGGGCCCCCGGGGGCAGGAATGGCTAGTCCCGTATCGTCACTGAAGGGATTTGGAGGGCTGCAGTGAACGCAGGTATGCCCCCCGGGTGGCTGAGGACATGCATCCTTCCCGCCCTTCGGACTCTTAGGCGGAATGGGAAACCCCAGGTGTACTGTATGTTCCGCTGACGCAGGAGATCCAGTAGAAGTCTCAGGGCCTTTCTCTTCTGGAGAGTCCATCTGGACAGGTCTGGAAGAATTTGTATCTTTCGCCCTTTATAGGAGATATCTTCAAGTTTCCGTGCTTGAGACATAATATTATCTTTCATTTTATACTTGTGCACTTTACATATCACGTCTCTGGGGAACTCTGGATCTATTGCTTTAGGGCCCAGCGCTCTATGAGCCCTGTCTAATTCCAGTGGAGAGTCAATAGGTACATGCAGTATGTCATTGAAAATGTGGCATAAAGTCTCATTTAGGGCTGTGTGTTCGACCGACTCAGGGAGACCGCGTACTCTAATATTATTACGCTGGTTTCTGTTTTCAACATCATCTAGCATATCTGCCAAATACTGAAGTTGTATAGAATGAGATGCATATCCAGCCTCCTGTTCTGTTGCCTTAGCTGACATTCCCTGTACCGTGGATTCTACTGTTGTGACTCTTTCTTCTAATTGTTGTACTTCATCTTTAAGTCCAGAAAGTTCAGCCTTATATGAATTCTCCAGTCTGGAGATATACTGCTCCATGTCCTTTTTTTGTGGGGATATTTTTAATATGTGTACTCAGTTGCCCAATGATCTGCCATAGCTTGCTGGTATCCTGGCCCACCTGCACCCCTTCCTGACTGTTGATTTTTAGCATGTCAGTGTTTGGGGGCTTTCCAAGGGCTGGGGCGGTAGCTGTCAGTTCACTGGGCTGCAATGATATGTTTGTCTGGGCTCGGCTGTCCTCTACATTCTCTGCTCTGCTCTCCTCATTAGCCCCGTCTTCTCCTGTGCTCTCCATCCGCCTCCCCTCAGGCATTGCTTGGCTCCCTCCCCCGCTGCCTTTCTGTTCACTGTGCCCTGGTGTCTCAGCGCCATTTTGCGCTTTCAGCGCGGGCGCTGTGCTTGCCTCTCTGTCACCGGGTCGATCTGCACTCACCGCTCCCCGGGTTGTCTCCACAGTCTCCGCTGCCTCCACTGCTCGTGCCGCCCGTACTGCATCTTCCATCTCTACAGCCGCCGCCATCTCCCTGCAGGACGCACGGCTGCTTCTGGTGGTTATGGCGGTGTCAGCCATTTTAGGAGCGGGTCCCGCTGGTGCTGTCCTCACCATATATCTCCAGATACTCCGACCTGGGGTGTTTGACTGGTATGAGGTGGGCTGGGACTCTTCTTTCTTCCTCCTGTTGCCCATTCGGTTCGTTGGGGGTCCTGAATTGAGTCTCTGATTTGATATATCCCCGCGCTGGCAGAGGAGCTGATCCAGAGCATGTCTCTATCCCTCCATGGCCAGGCCACGCCCCCGTCCTGTTTTTGGATTTTATATATAAAAAATATAAAATTTAGATTAAGAGGGGACCTGTCATGAGAAATGTGCCTACTCCACTATCCACTAAAGCTATGTTTGTAATGCACATGTAGATAGCTTTTTAACCGCTTACCAGCTCATGATATACATCTGTTATGGGTGGGGACTGGATATCTCTTAGATGCCACGGTCGCTATTGAACACTGCATCCAACAGGTTAATTAAATGAAGGACTCCCTCTGTACCCTCCGTCCCTCTCTTTTGGCCTCTGTGAGACAGTGCTGCTTCCAAACTCCTCTTAGAGAACAAAAAGATCAGCGGTCTGGAATTGGACAGGCCAGATCCTTAGCTCTTCCGACATCATCTGTAGACGGACGGATGGGGGCACACATACACTGTTGGCCTGCAATATCTGCATGTTTGGTCGAGGTTAGTCTAATGTGTGTGAGGGGGGAGCCTAATTGTAGGTGTATATCACGTTTTATCACATGTCTGGCTCAGACAGGAAGCCTTGAGAAAAAAAAACACACCTGGAACCACTGCAGGGTGGTAAAACATGATGTGAACCTAGCCTAACAATCAGGATTCCTAAAATTTTCAAAATATCTGATATTTTTTTCTCTGTCCTCCATCAATAGGACTTTTATGTTCTCCTAAAAATCATAACATAACTTTATTTTATATATGTTGTTTCAGACTTTTCCTCCACCACAAACCTCACGTACCACATAATAAATGTTTTACATCATAGGAACATAAAAGTGGTTAACCTATACACTTATCTTTAACTTCCATTTCTGAATGTCACTTATACTACATACAGATAACCTTATCACTGGTCTGAAGAATGCCGCACTTAACTAAAACACTGACTGATAAAATACATCTCACTGTAACGTGGTATATTACCCAACTAAACTAACTTCAAGATAAATAGGTTATAATCATCTGAGGACCTACCTCATCAATTCATGTTCAAGCAGCAAACAGTTTTAGCGCCACAGATCAGGTCCCATTTTTCAAATCTGACATGTGCCACTTTATGTGGTTACTCTGGAATCCCTCTCCCACAGGCGCATCTGGGTTTTCCTGCACCCAGGGCAAAACTTCGGCAGCCCCTCCTAGACACAGCTTAAACAGTTTGAGTAGTGATCATGTGAACGCGCATGTGAAACCTGCATACAGTCACATGCTGTTCTTCCTAATTCTCTCAGCAAACAATAACCTCTTCCTGATTGTCAATGCGTCCCGACCAAGGACGTACAGGGTACGTTCTTACGATCACGCGGGCACAGGAGCTGTGCACGGGATAAATCCACCAGGACTTTGATTTGGTACCTGATTGCCAAGCTCTGACTGTCCCCACACTGTCCCTGGCTATTTAATCCCTTAAATGCTGCTATCAATATTGGTCACAGCATTTAGGGGTTCCCTGGTGTGTCATTCTAAGGGCCTAATTACTACCATGGTGACCTGAGGTTGTCATGACAACCTCTGGGTCACACAGCTATTGAGAGCCTCTGGGATCTAGTCAAGAGCATGGTTTCTGAGGCTTATATCAGTGAATAGGGCAATAAAAGTTAGGTACTGAGTTAAAGAAAAAGTTTTAAAAAAAATTTGTGCAAATAGTTTTAAAAAAATCTGAATACAAAGAACACAAAAAAATGGAAGAAAAAAATGATGCCAATAAACATTTATATTTGTTAAAAAAAAAAAAAGTTACACATGTTTAGTATCACCACATCTGCAACAGCTCAATCTATAAAACTGTAACAAACAGTGACAATCTGATACAAACCCTTTCAGTGAACACAGTAAAAAAATAAAAAAAAGTAGCATGAACTATGTCTTTTCATCATAAAACTGAATAGTGGAATAGAAAGCGATCAAAAATCATATATAAATAAAAATGGTACCTCTGAAATCATCATAATGTCCCACAAAAAAATAAAGCTATAGCTCACAGAATACATAAATGCAAAAACTAGTTCTTTTTCTATATACAGTACAGACCAAAAGTTTGGACACACCTCATTCAAAGCGTTTTCTTTATTTTCAGGACTCTGAAAATTGTAGATTCACATTGAAGGCATCAAAACTGTGAATTAACACATGTGGAATGAAATACTTAATAAAAAAAAGTGTGAAACAACTGAAAATATGTCTTATATTCTAGGTTCTTCAAAGTAGCCACCTTTTGCTTTGATTACTGCTTTGCACACACTTGGCATTCTCTTGATGAGCTTCAAGAGGTAGTCACCGGAAATGGTTTTCACTTCCCAGGTGTGCCCTGCCAGGTTTAACAAGTGGGATTTCTTGCCTTATAAATGGGGTTGGGACGCCCAAACCATTCCAACTAAATCTGATCTCAAATATGGCGCTCCTTCCCTTCTTCACTTCACTTTGTACTGTGCATCAAAAGTAGTTTTTGACCACATATGGGGTATTGCTGAAGTTAGCAGAAATTACACAACAAATTGCACAGTCCATTATCTCCTGTTATCAACATTTTTGTGGTAAATTTTTTTTTTTTTAATTTTCATGGCTCAACTTAATAAATAAAATTCTGTGAATCACCTGGGGGTTCAAGATGCTCAGTACACACCTAGATAAGTTCCTTGAGGAGTCTAGTTTCCAAATGGGTCACTAGTTGGGGGTTTCCACTTTTTAAGCATATCACTGGCTCGCCAAATGCGACATGGCATCCGCTATCTATTCCAAAAAAAATTTGCATTCCAAAAGTCGAATGGCGCTCCTTCTTTCTGAGCCCTGCTGTGCTGCCAAATAGATTTCCACCAGATATGGGGTATCGGTGTACTCAGGAGAAACTGCACAACAAATTGTATGGCACATTTTCTGTTACCCTTTTTTAAAATGCAACATTTTATGACTAAAGTAATATTTTTGTGGAAAAAGTAAAATTTTCATATTTTCCTTCTACATTGCTTTAGTTCCTGTGAAGCACATACAGGGTTAAAGGGAACCTGTCAGGTCCCATATGCTTTGTAACCTACAAGCAGGGTGATGCTTGGCCTATAAAACCTCTTCCTACCCATCCCTTGGTTGTAATATTGTGTAAAATGAGCAATGCCACCATCCGCTCCTGGGAATCCCGTGCATGCGCACTTCTCATTCGACCAGCCTTCTTAGCCAGGTGCTTGCCAGGTTTAGATGCGCTCTGCGCATGGTGAGAAGCGCAGGAGTTTTCAAATCATGCGCAGTGCGCTTGTGAAGCCGACAAGTATACACCCGGCTAAGAAGGCTGCGCGAGATTCCCAGGAGCTGACTGTGACGTGATACCACGGAAAAAGGGAAAACTAGATGGGGCGAAGCGACGCCCAGTGGACTAGTCCCTCTGCTCATTTACATAGGGAACACGTAAGTTTAAAACTTTTTTTTATATAATCATTTTACGCAATATTACAACACGGATGGGTAGAAAGGAGTTTTCTTTATCGTTCCTTTGGGAGACCCAGCTCATGGGTGTTTAGCTTCTGCCTCCGGAGGACACACAAAGTACTACACTTAAAAGTGTAGCTCCTCCCTCTGAGCTTATACACCCCCTGGTGAGCAGACCCAGCCAGTTTATCGCTTTGTGTTCAGGAGGCATACATCCACACATGCATTCTCATCTGATTTGTTTGATTTTTGGAAAGAGTTTGAAGAAAAAGCGGGTCCACGTCTGGACTCCCGGCATGTCCCTTCTCACCCCACTGTGTCGGCGGTGTTGTTAAGGTTGATTTCCAAGGCTGGAGCCTTACATGCCGCGCTCCTTCACCATCCCTCATGGGCTCTGGCTTGAAGGGGGAGCCAGCACGGTCTCCATGCCTGGCAGGAGACCGGTCTCCATCCGCAGCCCTTCAGGACCCTGCTGGACCGGAGCACTCATCCCCAGGGACCTGGCCCTGCGTCTCGGCAGCTAAGTACCTGAAACGTTTATGTATGGGGGTCCCTGTGTTTTATTGTTTGGGGAGAGTGTGCTTGCTGTGTTTTTTGACATTTCCGGCGGGTTCTCTAGCTGTCGCACGAGAACCGCGCCGATGGTGCCTGCTCGTCGGCTTCGCCGCTCAAATTTAGGCCCCGGCTTCGCCGGAGGCCTAGTTTCTGTTCACTGCCCTCACATGTCACTCATGCAGAGGGATAGGCTCGGCTCCGCCCGGCGGCCGTTCTGCACAGGGGAGTGACACTCCCCACTGCTGTGCGTGTCTCCTCCCCTGTAGGTTTCTATGGCCCTCCAGATCCCGCTCTTCAGGCAAAGTCCCGCCCCCTCTCTTCGCTCCAGCGGCCATTTTCTCAGAGATTCACTCAGACGCTGGTCTGCGCTCTGCATCCCTGCTGGGTGCTGTGTTTGGAGGTCCGGGCTTTGGGATCTGGAGGGCACACAACACCGCTTCAGCGGTCTGGTAAGCCACAACCTCTGGTTGTGGACCTCTGTATATACTCTCTGGGGTTCATTCTCTTGCAGAGCCCCTACTCCAGCAGCATGTCTCACACGCGGAGCAAGGCTCCAAAGCTTTATTCAGTATGCACTGCATGTAAGCTCCTGCTGCTTGAACCGAGCATCTATCCACATTGTGATGCCTGCTCTAACCTGGCGGTGCCACAGCCTGGAGTCTCACCCCCAGTGGTCTCTCAGGCTGCTCCTGTGGCTGAACCCCCGGCTTGGGTAGAATCCTTTTCTAGGTCTATCTCCCAGTCTTTTGCTGAGTCCATGGGACTTCTGTCCAGGACTTTGCTGAACATGCATCAGCCCCCTTCACAGGGTGCCTCTGCTGCTAGGGGTCTTTCAGGACCGGAGCTCACAGAGGATTCATCATCTGGTCCCAGACCCCGTCCTCCTAAGAAGAGACGCAGGGTTCCCTCTCCTTCCTCATCCCGCGGCTCTGATTCAGGAGCTGACTCGCAGGATGAGGAGGATGCCTTTACAGGGGGCTCGGAGGCTAACTCCATGTACCCCATTGATCTGTCCGAAAGTGACTCAGATGTTAGTGACTTGATTGCTTCCATTAATTCTGTACTGGATCTCAATCCGCCAGTATCAGAGGAGCAACCCTCTCTGGCAGAAAAGCACCAGTTTACCTCGCCTAAGAGAGCAAAGAGTGTGTTTTTTAACCACTCCAGTTTTCAGGCCGCTGTGACCAAGCCCAGGGCCTGTCCTGACAAACGCTTCCCAAAGCGTGGTTCTGATGACCGCTTTCCCTTTCCACCTGAGGTGGTCAAGGAGTGGGCTCATTCTCCAAAGGTAGACCCCCCGGTGTCTAGACTCTCAGCCCGGACCGTTGTGTCGGTGGCTGATGGCACCTCCCTTAAGGATTCCACTGACCGCCAGATTGACCTTCTGGCCAAATTCGTATATGAAGCGGCGGGGGCCTCGTTCTCCCCGACTTTTGCAGCAGTGTGGGCTCTCAAAGCCATCTCTGCTTCTCTAGAGGAAATGCATTACCTCGCCAGGGAATCTATGCCCGAAATGGTTGCCTTAACTTCCCAAGCTTCAGCTTTTTCATCCTATGCCATGTCTGCCATGCTGGAGGCTTCTCACCGCACCGCGGTGGCTTCGGCTAATTCCCTCGCTATCCGCAGGATCTTGTGGCTTCGAGAGTGGAAGGCAGATGCTTCTTCAAAGAAGTACCTTGCTGGGCTCCCTTTTGCTGGGTCCCGGCTGTTCGGAGAACAGCTGGATGAAATTATTAAGGAAGCTACTGGCGGGAAGAGTACTTCCATGCCACAAACCAAAACCAGGAAACCTGTCCAGGGTAGGAATCAGTCGAGGTTTCGCTCCTTTCGTTCCTCCAACTGGTCGTCCTCTAAGCCCTCGGCCTCGTCCACTAACTCAGCCAAGGACCAGAAATCCAACTGGCGCCCAAAAGCGCGTCCACAGAAGACCGCAGGAGGTGCTGCCGCTAAGGCAGCCTCCTCGTGACTATCTGTCCGCGCCAGCAACGTCCTTAGTCGGTGGCAGGCTCTCCCACTTTGGCAACGCGTGGTTTCAACACGTCTCCGATCAGTGGGAAAGGGATATCATCTCCCACGGCTACAGGATAGAATTCTCTTCCAGCCCGCCAAACAGATTTTTTCTCTCAACTCCCCCCTGCTCCAAGGCCGCCGCCTTCTCACAGGCCGTGGTATCCTTGCAGGCCAACGGAGTAATTGTACCGGTTCCCGCCCGGGAACGGTTCAGAAGTTTCTACTCAAATCTCTTCCTAGTCCCCAAAAAGGACGGTTCCTTCCGGCCCATCCTGGATCTCAAGCTTCTCAACAAGCATGTTCAGGTGCGGCACTTTCGCATGGAGTCTCTGCGATCAGTCATTGCTTCAATGACCCAAGGGGATTTCCTGGCGTCCATCGACATCAGAGATGCCTATCTGCATGTGCCAATTGCAGTTTCACACCAGCGATGGCTACGTTTTGCAATCGGAGAAGATCATTTCCAATTCGTGGCTCTCCCCTTCGGGTTGGCCACAGCTCCTCGAATATTCACCAAGGTCATGGCAGCAGTGATTGCGGTCCTGCACCTACAGGGGTTGGCAGTGATTCCTTACCTGGACGACCTTCTAGTCAAGGCTTCATCCAGCGCGGACTGTCAGCGGAGTGTCTCGCTCACTCTCGCCACTCTAGCCCAATTCGGGTGGCTTGTCAATCTTCCCAAATCCACTCTGACTCCGACCCAGAGTCTCACGTACCTAGGGATGCAGTTCGAGACTTTGCCGGCACTTGTGAAGTTGCCCTTAGTCAAACAGCAGTCCCTCCAACTGGCGGTGCACTCTCTGCTGAAGCCCCGCCGTCATTCCCTCAGGCGCCTGATGCAGGTGCTGGGTCAAATGGTGGCGTCAATGGAGGCTGTTCCCTTTGCCCAGTTCCATCTGCGTCCCCTGCAGCTGCACATTCTCCGCTGTTGGGACAAGCGGCCTTCCTCCTTGCACAGGTTAGTGGCTCTGTCGCCACAGACCAGGAGCTCTCTTCAGTGGTGGCTTCGGCCCCTCTCTCTGTCCCAGGGGCGCTCCTTCCTGGCCCCGTCCTGGGTGATCCTCACCACGGATACCAGTCTATCCGGCTGGGGAGCAGTATGTCTCCACCACAGAGCGCAGGGCACTTGGACTCCGTCCGAGTCAGCCCTTTCGATCAATGTGCTGGAAACCAGAGCCGTGCTTCTGGCTCTCCTAGCTTTTCACCACCTGTTGGCGGGCAGGCACATCCGAGTCCAGTCAGACAACGCGACAGCGGTTGCCTACATCAATCACCAAGGCGGGACACGCAGCCGCCTGGCAATGTTGGAGGTACAACGCATCCTTCAATGGGCGGAGGACTCCAAGTCCACCATATCCGCAGTCCACATCCCAGGCGTGGAAAACTGGGAGGCAGATTATCTCAGCCGTCAAACCGTGGACGGTGGCGAGTGGTCCCTGCACCCGGCATTGTTTCAGTCAATCTGCCGCAAATGGGGCACTCCGAACGTGGACCTAATGGCATCCCGTCACAACAACAAAGTTCCTGTTTACGTCGCTCGCTCTCACGATCCTCAGGCATTCGCCGCGGACGCTCTGGTTCAAGACTGGTCCCAGTTTCGTCTGTCCTACGTGTTTCCCCCTCTAGCTCTCTTGCCCAGAGTCCTGCGCAAGATCAGAATGGAGGGCCGTCGAGTCATCCTCATTGCACCAGACTGGCCCAGGCGAGCTTGGTACCCAGACCTGCTCCATCTGTCCGTAGAGGTGCCGTGGTATCTCCCGGACCGTCCAGACCTTCTCTCACAAGGTCCGTTTTTCCGCCTGAATTCTGCGGCTCTCAAATTAACGGCGTGGCTCTTGAGTCCTGGATCTTGACGGCTTCTGGTATTCCTCCGGAAGTCATCTCCACTATGACTCGGGCCCGTAAGTCTTCCTCCGCCAAGATCTATCACAGGACTTGGAAAATTTTCCTGTCCTTGTGTCGCTCTTCCGGCCATCCTCCTTGGCCATTCTCCTTGCCGACCCTTCTGTCCTTTCTACAGTCCGGTCTGCAGCTAGGGCTGTCCCTCAACTCTCTCAAGGGACAAGTCTCAGCTCTGTCAGTGCTGTTCCAGCGGCGTCTCGCCCGGCTGGCTCAGGTCCGCACCTTCATGCAAGGCGCGTCTCACATTATTCCTCCTTACCGGCGGCCCTTGGATCCCTGGGACCTTAATTTGGTTCTCACGGTTTTGCAGAAACCCCCCTTTGAGCCTCTTAGGGAGATTTCTTAGTTTCGTCTTTCACAGAAAGTGGCCTTTCTAGTGGCCATAACTTTCCTCAGGAGAGTCTCCAATTTGGCTGCGCTCTCTTCGGAGTCACCTTTTTTGGTTTTTCATCAAGACAAGGTGGTTCTCCGTCCGACTCCAGACTTTCTTCCTAAGGTGGTCTCTCCTTTCCACCTTAACCAGGACATTACCCTACCTTCCTTTTGTCCGGCTCTTGTTCATCGCTTTGAAAAAGCGTTGCATACTCTGGATCTGGTGCGTGCTCTCCGGATCTATGTGTCTCGCACCGCTGCTCTTAGGCGGTGCACTTCTCTTTTTGTGCTAACCACAGGCCGGCGCAAGGGCCTCTCTGCTTCTAAGCCGACCTTAGCCCGTTGGATTAGGTCGACCATTTCGGACGCCTACCAGTGACATGCAATTACGTACGGCTGCGGGAAATCCACAGCATTTTCCGCAGCCGCAAAAACTGCAGCATTGATACAGCACTCCTCAAATCCCATATGATAACATGGGGAGTGTCTGTACTTGCATAAACCTGCGAATTTATCTGGAAAATCTAGCAAAATCTGCAGTTACTTTCTCCCATGGGCACGTGGCCTAAAAGTGTGGTCAATTAGTTTTGTGCTCTTCTGAAAAGAACATCTCTGAACAAAGGCCAAATGGTGTCCAAAGTATCTCTGCTGCCTTATTTTAGCACCTTGAACTAAAAAGTGTAATTCTGGTGTTTGAAATTTTTTTCTTGCCACGCTGTGTACCGATCAGATGAATTGATTTTATATGTTGCTATATCGGCATAAACCCAGCAATACCAAGTATGTGTATAGTTTGTATTTTTTTTAACCGTTTGACTTGCAATGGGGCGAATGGGGGGTGATTTGAACAAAGCTGATACCAGGAAGCAACATTTTTCTGTTGGCTGAGGCCCCGCCCCTTCTGGTCACATGGGTATGACAGCACAGGTCCTTCTACTCAAAAAGTAAATAGATTTTATAATAGAATTGGCATAAATAACAGAGGGAGGGGATAATTATGAATACCCCCCCTCGCTATTATCTGATCCTCAGCAGTTGTTGTCGTGGGCGGGGAGGATGCCGTCGCTGCTGCGCGCTCGCTAACGTTAGGGTCCGGCACTGGTGCGGCTGCTGCTGCTCGGTGGCTCGAGCGGTGGGCCGGATCCGGGGACTCGAGCGGCGCTCCTCGCCCGTGAGTGAAAGGGGTGGTTGGTTTGGGGGATTTAGTCCGTGATGCCACCCACGGGTCGTGGTGAAGATGGGCACCACCGCTGCTGGTGACGGGTGTCCCGGGAGCGATGGTAGGGAGCATCTGGGATGTTGTTTTCCCCCTTGTGTGGGTAGGGGTCGGTGGTCCCGGGGCCCGGTGTTGATACGGGGAGGCTGGATGGCTAGGGTGCAGGGTTGCAGGGGCAGCGCGGCGCGGTGCCGGATGGCACTGGTGTACTCACTCAGGCAGTTAATGACAGAGTCTCTGGTAAACCAAACGGCTGGATGGACGGGTCCCGCAGCCGGCTGCAGTGTCTCTCCCCGGACAGGTGATGGCGGCTGTCTTTCTCTGCACCTTGATGTTCTCGTTTGACTACTATGGATCCCCAACGGTAGTCCGCTCCCCGGTGGATGGATGCCAGAGGAGCCCCTTTGCCCGCAGGCGCTGGCCCTTGCGTCTCTAGCCTTAAGCGGTAGCTGTTTACCCTCACGGTGTGGGCGGTTGCCTTCAATCAGGACTTTTGCTGTTAGGAAACCCCTGGGATTCCGGTCACATTCGAATTTGACTATTGTCGGCGGCTCCAAGCCTGGTCGGGGTCCGATGGCCCTGCCTGTGTGTGCTGGCTTCACTTCGCTCCCCGGTCGGTACCGGCGGGCCAACGCCCGACCCCGGTCCTACGGTTCCACGTTGCTTCACCACTCCTGCAGACGGCCACCACCGTCTGCCAACCTTGCTGTCAGTGCCTGGGCCACAAACCCAGACACCCAAGTGCTTACTCCTCACTCCTCAAACTCCAACACTCAACTGTCACTTTTCCCGTCTCCAGGCCTGTGAACTCCTCGGTGGGTGGGGCCAACCGCTTGGCTCCTCCCCACCTGGTGTGAACATCAGACACTGGAGTGAGGCAACAAGGGTTTGGCTGGTGTCCCTGTCTAATGGGGGTGGTGGTGTTTGTGTGTTATCTGTGACGACCTGGCTAGTCCAGGGCGCCACACTGTCACTCAAGAAGCTGATGATTTTACAAACTTTACTTGATTGGATTTTAAACATACATCCGAGCTGACCACTAAAGGTATCTAGAGAATCAGCCTGATAGTGCCAGTATAGCACTGGCTTTAGGTTATATACGAAAATTCACCTAGATCACCATTACACAACCCCGTCTGGAGACACGCCCATCCCTTTCAACTGTTACTACCGGACTCCTCGGTCTGTCTCTTTGTCTGTCCCCTCCCACAGGGTTGTCATCTAGTGGACTGCACAGGCTCCTCCCCTGGGTGGCCATCCATTGGGTCCCGGACTAGTCAGTCACCCCTGATTGGGAGAGGGAAACTGGGGATGTTATGTGTTTTGGTGGTCCCTGGGGGTAGGCCCTGCATCTGTGACCGGATACAGTACCTAGTAGTGCCCTAATGGGTTCAGGGGCACTACAATTGCATTGGGCTTATGTTAACTGATCTGTTGACCTTAATATAATTCAATAAAAACTACAGTTATAAAAAAAATGCCTTTTCAAAAAAAGTGAACCACAATGAATTGAAGTAGAACATAGTAAGCAGAATATGGAATTTATTCAAAAGTGAGGCCCCTTTCACATTGCATTTTTACTTAAGTTCACTGGTCCCATTGGGGCATCCGTCCGAACGGCTCCTCCCCCACCCCACAAAATATGTTTCGGACGCATGCGCCGACAGGACCATTGACTATAATGAAGCAGACTCAGTTAGCGTGTGCCCTGTCTTGCACCATTTTTGCACATATACGTTTTCTGCAGGCGGACACCCGAACATAGTCGACTACGAATATGTGCAAAAATGGTGCAAGACAGAGCACACGCTAACTGAGTCTGCTTCATTACAGTCAATGGCCCTGTCAGCACATGCGTCCGAAACACGTTTTGCGGTGTGGGGGAGGCTCGGTTTGGACAAATGCCCAGATGGGACCACTGAACGTAAGTAAAAGCGCAATGTGAAAGGGGCTTCACTTTTAAAGATAAAAAAAACCTTGTTGCATCTAAAAGAAATGGAAAATGAAGGACTAACTAATGATATAAATCTGAATGAAAATGTCAAAATTTCTAACCCACTATATTATCCAACTCAATCACGGCAGCCAATATTAGACACCTTCCAAGAATTAATAGAGGCAGAATTAGTGGAATTAAAAAACAAAAATAAAAGGACTTTTAACCAGTTAACGACCGCGGGCGGTAAAATTCTGTCCTAGCGGTCATAATGTTAATCTCCCCCAGCTGCCGGAAGCCAGGGGAGATCGGTGCATGTCTCAGATGATTTGCACAGCTGACATGTGTGCCTGTTAGGCACGAGCGGAATTGCTATCCACCCGTGCCTTTTAACCCCTTAAATGGCGCTGTGAAGATGTGGAAATCATTGCAATGCAGAGAATTCGTTCCACGACTTGTTAAATGTCCCATCCTGGTTCCCTATTGTGTCATTCCACACACGTACAAACACACACAAACACACGCACAAACACACGCACACGCACATATTATGCTCACCTTACCTTCTGTTCCCTCGCCGGTCTCCTGGGATTTGCTGTTTTCCGGTACGGGCTGTGTATTGGGTTACCATAACGACGAGGGAGGAACGTCCGTTGCCAGAGTGCTGACGTCAAAGGCAGGAGCCGCTTGCCTCTGATTGGCCAGCGCGCTGCCTTTCAGTAGCGGTGACACAGGAAGTTCCTGCTTCATCGCTATGGTTGCCGATGCACAGTCTGGAGTGGTGCGGCGAACTACAGGACCCAGGAGGCCAGCAATGGAACTGAAGGTACACATATTATGCTCACTTTACCTTCCGAACCATCGCCGGCCTCCTGGGTCTTGTAGTTCGCCGCGAGGATGTCGCGATGTACCAGCGGACTACAAGAACCATGATGCCGGTGGTGGAATGGAAGGTAAGGTGAGCATAATACTGTGCGTGTGTGTTTGTGTGGACTGCAAGTGCGGGTTACAGCTTGGTGGATGAACGAAACCTGAAGTGTGTGCAGTGAGTATTTTGCTCGTACAGCAAAGCTTTCTCGTAAACCGAGTTACAAATTTACAGAAAGCTTTGCTTGATAAGCGAAATTCTCGTTAAGTGGGTTACTCGTTAAGCGAGGTTCCACTGTATAACAATAATAATCCTTTTGCAGGCAAGATCTTTTGCATGGGCAGATACATAGATGACCTGCTGTTTGTGTGGAGTGGATCAAGAGAACAAGCGGAATTTTTTATGAAATATCTAAATGTGAACAATTTTAATCTTAAATTCACAAACAATATAGAGGAAAGAAAAATTGACTTTCTGGACATAACACTTCTTTTCTGCTGACAATGTTAACAACTCCATATAGAATACCCACAAGCACTAACAATATATTGGCTGAAGATTCTTGTCACCCTCCCGATGTTATTAAAAGTATCTCTGTAGCGGAATTAATATGCATGAAACGTAATACTGCCACCCATGATATTTATGAGAAGCAGAAAGACAAAGTATGTGCAAGACTTAGGGTGCAACCGCACTTTGCGTTTCCACCTGCGTTTCTGCTTCTTTTTAGGTCAGTTTTGAGAAGCACCTTTTTCATGCCAAAAGGCATGCGTTTTGATTTTCCAGCAAAGTTAATTGAAAATGGTGATTTTCAGACCGCACTTTGCGTTTCTAAACGCTGCGTTTAATTTACATATTTTGTGTCAAAAACCATGCGTTCAAAGAAGCAGCATGTCAGTTGTTTTTGCCATTTTTGGTGCGTTTTGCTAACATTGAAGTCAATGAGAAATGGCAAAAACCAAGATTCCTACAAATTCCTGCGTTTTACCTGCTTTTTATGGGCAGAAAACATGCATTTTGGACATTAAAATAATGATTTCATATGTCCCTTTACACACACACACATAGTCCGACAATTAAACTAAAGAAAAATAAAAAATTATTGCTATTTTTCAAAAAAATAGTATATTACCGCCAGGGCCGTATTTGCCACTAGGCACCCGTGGTCCCGTGCCTGGGGCGGCACGTTGCGGCGGGCGGCACTTTCTGGCAGCAAAAAGAAAAAAAATATATAATTTTTTTTTTTTTTTTTTTTTTTTTACATCCCCGCCCTCGCCCCTCCGTTACACTCCGCTGTGTTCTCGGGGGGGGGTTGAGAGGGAGGAAAGGCGCACTTCTGTCTCTTTAAATACACGGCGGGCGCCAGGCATAGTTAGCTGATTAGCCCCGGAAGTTCCAGCGCCTGCACTCCCGGGTCAGAGGCGCGCGGGCGCGCCAATCAGCTCACTGCCCCGTGCTGCAGCGTCCAATGCTGCAGACGACACACGCCACGGAGGAGGACGCGACTGAAGCTGGAGCCAGCCAGAAGAGGATGATCAGCAGAGCAGGGCAGCGGGCACCGGAGCAGGTATGCGCTAAGGCAGAGCCTAGAATCTATATGGGCACCTTACAGGTTAGTTGATGATCGTTGCGATGCCTCTTTTTGTCCACTATAATCATGCAAGGGGAGGCTGGGGGGAGAAAGGCTGGGAAAAGAGAGGCTGGGGGGAGGCTGGGAAAAGAGAGGCTGGGGGGAGGCTGGGAAGAGAGAGAGGCTGGAGGGAGGCTGGGAAGAGAGAGGCTGAGGCTGGAGGGAGGCTGGGAAGAGAGAGAGGCTGAGGCTGGGAAGAGAGAGAGGCTGAGGCTGGGGGGGAGGCTGGGGGGAGAGAGGCTGAGGCTGGGGTCGAGGCTGGGAAGAGAGAGGCTGAGGCTGGGGGGGAGGCTGGGGGCAGAGAGGCGGAGGCTGGGGGTAGAGAGGCTGAGGCTGGGGGGGAGGCTGGGGGGAGAGAGGCTGAGGCTGGGGGGGAGGCTGGGGGGAGAGAGGCTGAGGCTGGGGGGGAGGCTGGGGGGAGAGAGAGGCTGAGGCTGGGGGGGAGGCTGGGGGGAGAGAGGCTGAGGCTGGGGGGGAGGCTGGGGGGAGAGTGAGGCTGGGGGTGGAGGCTGGGGGGAGAGTGAGGCTGGGGGTGGAGGCTGGGGGGAGAGAGAGGCTGAGGCTGGGGGGGAGGCTGGGGGGAGAGAGAGGCTGAGGCTGGGGGAGAGAGGCTGAGGCTGGGGGGAGAGAGAGGCTGAGGCTGGGGGGAGAGAGAGGCTGAGGCTGGGGGGAGAGAGAGGCTAAGGCTGGGGGGAGATAGAGGCTGAGGCTGGGGGGCAGGCTGGGGGGAGAGAGGCTGATGCTGGGGGAGAGAGAGGCTGATGCTGGGGGAGGCTGGGGGAGAGAGAGGCTGATGCTGGGGGAGGCTGGGGGAGAGAGGCTGATGCTGGGGGAGAGAGAGGCTGATGCTGGGGGAGGCTAGGGGAGAGAGAGGCTGATGCTGGGGGAGGCTGGGGAGAGAGGCTGCTGCTGGGGGAGGCTGGGGGAGAGAGAGGCTGATGCTGGGGGAGGCTGGGGGAGAGAGAGGCTGATGCTGGGGGAGAGAGAGGCTGATGCTGGGGGAGGCTGGGGGGAGAGAGGCTGAGGCTGGGGGGAGAGGCTGATGCTGGGGGAGAGAGGCTGATGCTGGGGGAGAGAGGCTGATGCTGGGGGAGGCTGGGGGAGAGAGAGGCTGATGCTGGGGGAGGCTGGGGGAGAGAGAGGCTGATGCTGGGGGAGAGTGAGGCTGATGCTGGGGGAGGCTGGGGGAGAGAGAGGCTGATGCTGGGGGAGGCTGGGGGAGAGAGAGGCTGATGCTGGGGGAGAGAGAGGCTGATGCTGGGGGAGGCTGGGGGAGAGAGAGGCTGATGCTGGGCGAGGCTGGGGGAGAGAGAGGCTGATGCTGGGCGAGGCTGGGGGAGAGAGAGGCTGATGCTGGGGGAGGCTGGGGGAGAGAGACTGATGCTGGGGCAGAGAGGCTGATGCTGGGGGAGGCTGGGGCAGAGAGAGCCTGATGCTGGGGGAGGCTGGGGGAGAGAGAGGCTGATGCTGGGGGAGGCTGGGGGAGAGAGAGGCTGATGCTGGGGGAGGCTGGGGGGAGAGAGGCTGATGCTGGGGGAGGCTGGGGGGAGAGAGGCTGATGCTGGGGGGAGAGAGGCTGAGGCTGGGGGGAGAAAGGCTGGGGGGAGAGAGGCTGAGGCTGGGGGGAGAGAGGCTGAGGCTGGGGGAGAGAGAGGCTGATGCTGGGGGAGAGAGAGGCTGATGCTGGGGGAGGCTGGGGGGAGAGAGGCTGAGGCTGAGGGAGAGAGAGGCTGATGCTGGGGGAGGCTGGGGGGAGAGAGGCTGAGGCTGGGGGAGAGAGAGGCTGATGCTGGGGGAGGCTGGGGGAGAGAGAGGCTGAGGCTGGGGGAGAGAGAGGCTGATGCTGGGGGAGAGAGAGGCTGATGCTGGGGGAGAGAGGCTGATGCTGGGGGAGAGAGGCTGATGCTGGGGGAGGCTGGGGGAGAGAGAGGCTGATGCTGGGGGAGGCTGGGGGAGAGAGAGGCTGATGCTGGGGGAGAGTGAGGCTGATGCTGGGGGAGGCTGGGGGAGAGAGAGGCTGATGCTGGGGGAGGCTGGGGGAGAGAGAGGCTGATGCTGGGGGAGAGAGAGGCTGATGCTGGGGGAAGCTGGGGGAGAGAGAGGCTGATGCTGGGCGAGGCTGGGGGAGAGAGAGGCTGATGCTGGGCGAGGCTGGGGGAGAGAGAGGCTGATGCTGGGGGAGGCTGGGGGAGAGAGACTGATGCTGGGGCAGAGAGGCTGATGCTGGGGGAGGCTGGGGCAGAGAGAGGCTGATGCTGGGGGAGGCTGGGGGAGAGAGAGGCTGATGCTGGGGGAGGCTGGGGGAGAGAGAGGCTGATGCTGGGGGAGGCTGGGGGGAGAGAGGCTGATGCTGGGGGAGGCTGGGGGGAGAGAGGCTGATGCTGGGGGGAGAGAGGCTGAGGCTGGGGGGAGAAAGGCTGGGGGGAGAGAGGCTGAGGCTGGGGGGAGAGAGGCTGAGGCTGGGGGAGAGAGAGGCTGATGCTGGGGGAGAGAGAGGCTGATGCTGGGGGAGGCTGGGGGGAGAGAGGCTGAGGCTGAGGGAGAGAGAGGCTGATGCTGGGGGAGGCTGGGGGGAGAGAGGCTGAGGCTGGGGGAGAGAGAGGCTGAGGCTGGGGGAGAGAGAGGCTGATGCTGGGGGAGAGAGAGGCTGATGCTGGGGGAGAGAGAGGCTGATGCTGGGGGAGGCTGGGGGAGAGAGAGGCTGATGCTGGGGGAGAGAGAGGCTGATGCTGGGGGACGCTGGGGGGAGAGAGGTTGATGCTGGGGGGGCTGGGGAAGAGAGGCTGATGCTGGGGGAGAGGCTGCTGCTGAAGGCGGGGGAGAGAGGCTGCTGCTGGGGGAATGGGAGAGAGGAGCCAATGCTAGAGACAGAGGACAAGGGTTGAGGGATAGTGCAATGACAAAAACGATGGGGGGGGAGTGTAAGGACTCAGAATAAGAGGGGGGCAGCATTGGGACCTCATTATGGAGAAGGGGCAGCATGTGTGGGCTCAGTATGGAGTGGAGAAATTTCAAGTCAATATCAAGAGTGGGGTAGTGTGTGGGTGGGGGTGTCTCAGCATAAGCGCTAGTGTGGTGGTCTTAGTATGATGATTGGGGCAGCATGGAGGTGTCATTATGGAAAAGAGTAAGGCAGCATTAGGAGCTCATGGAGAGGGGCAGCATGCATGTGACACTGTGAGGAGGGGGCAGCATGCATGTGACCCTGTGAGGAGGGGGCAGCATGCATGTGACCCTGTGAGGAGGGGGCAGTATGCATGGGACCCTGTGAGGAGGGAGCAGCATGCATGGGACATTGTGAGGAGGGATCAGCATGCATGGGACACTGAGGAGGGATCAGCATGCATGGGACACTGTGAGGAGGGATCAGCATGCATGGGACACTGTGAGGAGGGATCAGCATGCATGGGACACTGTGAGGAGGGAGCAGCATGCATGGGACACTGTGAGGAGGGAGCAGCATGCATGGGACACTGTGAGGTGGGAGCAGCATGCATGGGACACTGTGAGGAGGGGGCAGCATTAGGAGCTCATGGAGAGGGGCAGCATGCATGTGACACTGTGAGGAGGGGGCAGCATGCATGTGACCCTGTGAGGATGGAGCAGCATGCATTGGACACTGTGAGGAGGGATCAGCATGCATGGGACACTGTGAGGAGGGGGCATCATGCATGGGACACTGTGAGGAGGGGGCAGCATGCATGGGACACTGTGAGGAGGGGGCAGCATGCATGGGACATTGTGAGGAGGGGGCAGCATGCATGGGACACTGTGAGGATGGAGCAGCATGCATGGGACACTGTGAGGAGGGATCAGCATGCATGGGACACTGTGAGGATGGAGCAGCATACATGGGACACTGTGAGGATGGAGCAGCATGCATGGGACACTGTGAGGAGGGATCGGCATGCATGGGACACTGTGAGGAGGGATCGGCATGCATGGGACACTGTGAGGAGGGATCGGCATGCATGGGACACTGTGAGGAGGGATCGGCATGCATGGGACACTGTGAGGAGGGAGCAGCATGCATGGGACACTGTGAGGAGGGATCAGCATGCATGGGACACTGTGAGGAGGGGGCAGCATGCATGGGACACTGTGAGGAGGGGGAAGCATGCATGGGACACTGTGAGGAGGGGGCAGCATGCATGGGACACTGTGAGGAGGGGGCAGCATGCATGGGACACTGTGAGGAGGGGGCAGCATGCATGGGACACTGTGAGGAGGGGGCAGCATGCATGGGACACTGTGAGGAGGGGGCAGCATGCATGGGACACTGTGAGGAGGGGGCAGCATGCATGGGACACTGAGGAGGGGGAAGCATGCATGGGACACTGTGAGGAGAGGGCAGCATGCATGGGACACTGTGAGGAGGGGGCAGCATGCATGGGACACTGTGAGGAGGGGGAAGCATGCATGGGACACTGTGAGGAGGAGGCAGCATGATGTGAGGACAGTGTGCAGATCATATTTCATAATTGAGGAAGGTGTGGTGGGTATAATTTATAAGGGAGGGCAGTGTGTAGTTTATTAGGGGCAGTGTCACAGTCACAGTATATAAGTGGGTACAGTGTGGTGGGAATATTTTATACTCATGCTATGTTTTGATGTGCCTGTGGTGATCCCCATTGGGGGGGTTAGTGCCCTTCATTTCTCATTTATACTTTTTAAAGTGTTTTACAGAGTAGATCTGCCTTAAACAGATGTCGTGTGCGAAAACTCAGTTTTACGTTGTCACTAAGGGGCGCGACCACTTAAAGTGCCTAGGGCAGCACGAAGGCAAAATACAGCCCTGATTACCGCTATAATTTTAATCATTAATTCTATTTTCTAAATTATTTCTAAAATTCTGTGTTCTTTTTTTTTCTCTTTTTTTCATTCTGTTTGACTGTTTAAACTTTATTTAGCAGTGTCTTGATCTTCAAAACGCATCTGTCAAAACGCAGGGGAAAAAGCATGTTAAAAGCGCTGAAAACGCATCTAAAAAGCAGTAAATACGCATACGTTTTCAGCGCTAAATTTCTGAAAAAGGCAACTTAGGTCAAATTAATTAAGCCCAAAAAGTGCATTTAGAACTGCAAGTAGGTGAACGCAAAGTGCGGACGCACCCTTAAAATAGAGTTTATACAAAATGAAATCTCCATTGTGCTTGTACTATTGTAGAAAATATAACCGTAATATAAACCGTAAAGATTTAGATCTCTTCCACAGATTATAGTGTGCAGAACAGAGAAATACAAAATATTATAAGCTGATGTTTTTATTCGGTACCATATTTGCGAGATGTGCCGTTTTGATCGCCTGTTATTGCATTTTGCGCAAAATTTGCAATGATAAAAAACGTAATTTTGGCATTTTGACCTTTTTTTGCCGTTTACCGATTAGGTTAATTGATTGAGTGTGCATTTCTGAATACAGCGATACCAAATATGTGTATATTTTTAATTTTTTTTAACCGTTTCATTTTCAATGGGGAGAGGATTTGAACTTTTAGGGGTTGTTTTTTTTTTATTTTATTTTACTAGTCCCCCTAGTGGGACTATAAGGATCAGCAGTCTGATCGATGGTTGATTCCTATTGATCAGAACAGCTTCTCTTTCATCAGCAGAAATGCATTGTTCCTGTCAGAGCTGCTGCTTTGTCGGCTGTAACAGGAACTACGTCATTATAGCGACAGGAGTCATCACGTGGCCCGTCACTACCATGGCAACCATCAGCTTCCCATGATCATGTCACGGGGCCTCCAATGGTGGCGGGGAAAGGCGATTTCCCCGCCACGGCCATTTAAATCACGCTGTCAGTATTTGACAGCGCGATCTAAGGCGCTCACATGACAGGTGTGCAGGTGGATTGCGGATCCACCTGCGCCTGTTAGCCACATGTCTGCTGTTCAAATCAACAGACATGTGCAGGGATCACTGCCGGCTCACTACAGCAGCTGGCGGTGATTACTCCTTCATGATTTAGGACGTACCAGTATGTCCTCAGTCGGGAAGGGGTTAAAAAATTACTAGAGTCAACAAGGCAATTTGTTTAACCCCTTAGTGACGGAGCTAATTTTCACCTTATGACCAGACCAAATTTTGCAATTCTGACCAGTGTCACTTTATGAGGTTATAACTCTGGAACGCTTCAACGGATCCCAGTGATTCTAAGAATGTTTTTTCGTTACATATTGGGCTTCATGTTAGTACCTAATTTTGGACAATATTTTTTGCGTATATTTATGAAAAAAAATGAATTTTGGCGAAAATTTAGCAATTTTCAACTTTTGAATTTTATACCATTAAACCAGAGAGTTCTGTGACACAGAATAGTTAATAAATAACATTTCCCACTTGTCTACTTTACTTCAGTAACAATTTTGGAAACAATTTTTTTTTGTTAGGAAGTTAGAAGAGTTCAAAGTTTATCAGCAATTTCTCATTTTTACATCAAAATTTACAAAACCATTTTTTTAGGGACCACATCACATTTGAAGTGACTTTGAGAGGCCTAGGTGACAGAAAATACCCAAAAGTGACACCATTCTAAAAACTGCACCCCCCCAAAGTACTCAAAACCACATTTAAGAAGTTTATTAACTCTTCAGGTGCTTCACAGGAACTAAAGCAATGTAGAATGAAAAAAAGCAAAAAATAAAATTTTACCTAAAAATGTTTCTCTAACCCAAATTTATTCATTTTTAAAAGAAATAACACAACAAAATGGAGCCCAAAACTTGTTACCCACTTTCTTATGAATGCGCCGATACCCCACATGTGGTCAGAAACCTCTCTTTGGACAAATGGGAGGGCTTGGAACAGAAGGAGCAATATTTGAATTTTGGGAAGCAAATTTGGCTGAAATAGATTGCGGGCACCATGTTGCATTTACAGATCTGCTAAGGTACCTAAAGAGCAGAAACCCTTCACAAGTGACACCATTTTGGAAACTAGACCTCTCAAGGCTTCTATCTAGGAGTATAGTGAGCATTTTGGACCCACAGGTACTTCACAGATTTTTATAACATTACATTGTCATATTGAAAATTTTAATTTTTTGTTCTCAAAAATGTTGCTTTAGCATCAATTTTCTCACTTTTTTAAGTGGTAATTCCAAAGATTTGACCCCAACGTTTGTTACCCACTTTCTTATGAGCGCGGTGATACCTCACATGTGGTCTGAAACCTTTGTTTGGACAAATGGGAGGGCTTGTAACGGAAGAAGCAATATTTGAATTTTGGAAAGGAAATTTGGCTGAAAAAGATTGCGGCACCATGTTTTATTTGCAGGGCCCCTAAGGTACTTAAACAGCAGAAACCCCCCACACGTGACCCCATTTTGGAAACTAGGCTCCTCAAGGAATTTATCTAGATGTTTGGTGAGTATCCTGAACCCCCAGGTACTTCATAGATTTTTATAACGTTGAGCCATGAAAATAAAAAAATAAAATTTTACCACAAAATGGTTACTTCAACCAGGTAGCTTTTTTTTCACAAGGGTAACAGGAAAAAATTCAGCACAAAATTTTTTGTGCAATTTCTCCTGAGTTTGGCAATGCCTAATATGTGGTGGAAATCAACTGTTTGGGCACACGGCAGGGCTCGGAAGGGAAGGAGTGCCATTTGACTGCAAAATTGGCTGGAATCAATAGTGGACGCATTAGGAGAGCCCCTAAGGTGCTTAAACAGTGAAGCTCCTCAACATGTGGCCACATTTTGAAAACTAGACCCCTCAAGGAATTTATCTAGATGTTTGATGAGTACCCTGAACCCCCGGGTGCTTCACAGAAGTTTATAATGTTGAGCTGTGAAAATAAAAAAATACATTTTTACCACAAAATTGTTACTTCAACCAGATAGCTTTTTTTTTTTTTTTTTACAAGAGTAAAAAGAAAAAAATCAGCATAAAATTTATTGTGCAATTTCTCCTGAGTATGCTGATACCTTATGTGTGGTAGAAATCAACTGTTTGGGTGCACGGCAGTGCTCGGAAGAGAAGGAGCACCATTTGACTGCACAATTGGCTGGAATCATAAGCGGACGCTATGTCGCATTTGGAAAGCCCCTAAGTTGCCTAAACAGTGGAGGTCCCCCACAAGTGACCCCATTCTGGAAACAAGACACCTGAAGGCTTTTATCTTGGTGTATAGTGAGCATTTTGAATCCACGAGTACTTCATAGAATTTGATAAGCTTAGGTCGCCATATTGAAAATTTTCATTTTTTTCCACAAAAATGTTGTTTTAGCATCAAATTTCTCACTATTTCAAGAGGCAAGAACAAAAAGTGGTCCCCAAAGGTTGTTAAGCAATTTCTTATGAGCGCAGGGATACCCCACATGTGGTCAAAAACCTCTGTTTGGATAAATGGGAGGGCTTGGAATGGAAGGAGCACCATTTGAAGTTTGGAAAAGTTGAAATAAATTGTGGGCACCATGTCACATTTGCAGGGCCCCTTGGGTACCTATACAGCAGTAACCCCCCACAAGTGACCCCATTTTGGAAACTGGACCACTCAAGGATTTTATTCAGGAGTATAGTAAGCATTTTCAATCCACAGGTACTTGTACTTGCTGTAGCAACAAATATCTCACTTTTAGGCTATGTGGCCATGATCCAGCGACACGGCGTCTAGTACACAGTGTCAACCTTCCTGCAGAGATGTGAGTGTTGTCCACGGGAGAACACAGCTGTCCATGACCTGGATTTGGGTTCAGGGTGCTGTGGACTTTAGTTCTATTCTACCTGCAGAGAACACTCTTGTCTTCGCAGCATAAATTGACATGCTGAGGCTCGGGAAGCTGCGCCACAGGTCAGTTTATGCTTCGGAGAGAAGAAGCAAATTGGGCATGGGATTTCTAAAAATCCTTCCACTGTGCTTCTACTGCACAACGCAGCGTTTTGGATGCAAGGAAAACACTCTGTGCCCAAAACGCTGCAAACCCTGATTGTGGGCACACAGCCTAAAATGCTACAATGGATAAATGGATAGATGTCAGATATATATATATAATGTCCCACCCCCCTGCATATGCTAAGCTGGCGCCCTTTAGTGACTGTCATGTTGCACTAAAGGGTGCCTAGCCTTGTATTTAGCCCCCCCAAAAAATAAAAAATAATAATTAAAATAAACGACGTGAGGTTCCCCCTATTTTTGATACCCAGCTAGGGTAAAGCAGACAGTTGTAGCCTGCAAACCACAGCTGGCAGCTTCACCTTGGCTGGTGATCAATTTGGAGGGCCCCCAGGCTGTTTTTCTTAAAATTATTGATAAATAAATAATTAAAAAAACAAAACAAAAAAAACTTGTGGTCCCCCCCAAATTAGATTGCCAGCCAACGTGAAGCTGACAGCTGGGGTCTGGTATTCTCAGAGTGGGAAGAGCCATGGTTATTGGACTCTTCCCAGCCTAAAAATAGCAGGCTGAAGCCGCCCCAGAAGTGGCGCTTCGCTCCAACTCATCCCGTTGCCCTGCTGCGGTGGCAAGCTGGGTAATATTTGGGGTTGATACCAGATGTGTAATGTCACCTGGCATCAAGCCCAGCAGTTAGTGATGTCACGGCGTCTATTTGATACCCGACATAACTAATTGACAGTAATAAAAAAAATGACAAAAAAAAAGTATTTGAAAAAACACTCCCCAAAGCATTCCCTCTTTCACCAATTTATTGAAAAGAAAAAAAAAACGGGTCCGGTGTAATCCATTTTGGAATAATTGTATTCATTTATAATAATAATTTTATTAATTTATATAGCGCTATTAATTCCACAGCGCTTTACATACATTGGCAACACTGTCCCCATTGGGGCTCCCAATCTAGAGTCCCTATCTGTATGTCTTTGGAGTTTCGGAGGAAACCCACGCAAACCCGGGGAGAACATACAAACTCCTTGCAGATAGTGTCCTTGGTGGGATTAGAACCCAGGACCCCAGCGCTGCAAGACTGCAGTGCTAACCACTGAGCCACCGTGCCGCCCACGATGGGAAGACCCACGACGATTCTGTGTGGGTGCCAGCGTGCACTGAGAAGGAGGAGGGGGCCGCGGGTGATCAGCGCTGCATAAGGTACGGGGGAACACCCGTGGTGTTATAGGGGGTGACCTGGCAGGGCCTGGGGAGCAGTTTTCTGTCGCATGTGTCATGGCACATGCGACAGAAATCAGAGGAGGAAGAAGAATGCGGGCGGTGCGCTCCTGTGTGCGCTGCCATCTTGGATTATGGAGGGGGGGTTGGGGGTCGGAGGGGGCACTTTGGCGACACCGGGGGACTGGAGGGAACCGGGGAGGAGATTTATCTCCCAGCAGACATGTTTGATCATGCCAGATGGGAGATAAATCTTTTTTACCGGCGCTGTCATTTACTATAACGTGATCATTGGTATACGGTGTATACTGGTGATCACATGATCAGGGACCGGAAAAAAACGGCCTGAATCATGTTCGCCAGGGTCTCAGCTACCCCCGGTAGCTGAAACCCCGGAGATTTTCTGTCGCTGGGGGGCGCTATAGGCTTTTTTTTGGCATGACGTCTCAAAGCGTCGGTACAGAACAAGTACCTTGTTTTTCCGACGTCTTGAGATGTTAGGCCGTCGTTATGGGGTTAAAACATTCCCATATATTCTTTCTCTACATAAAATTGTTATATACATATATATATATGTCTGCACATTCTGTATTGCTTCATTTTGTGATGTCCTCTTCTCATGTTTACAGTTAAGTCAACAGTGACAATTTTCATGGACCTGGTTTAGAAAAAATAAGATACTAAAAAGTTATTTGGGAAACTAGTATATATGCGAATAGGGTAATACACCCTCTTGTGTTTAATTAGCACACACCTGGTGAAGGGAACCATTTCTTACTAGTGTGTGTGTATCTATGTATATAATATATATATATATATATATATATATATATATATAATGATTATAAGGATTAAACATCATAGTAACATATGACCATGATTAAGGCGTGCATTTAACATCGAAACACGTAACTTAGTATACCACTCTGCCAATGGAATTTTAATGAATTTGTAAATACAAATTGATTTTTTTTCAATGAAAATTACCTGAATCAATTTTTCTTTGGGGAAAACGATACCAAGTATCTCCGCTGAATATTCCTCTGCTCTTCTTATTGTCTTTGAATGTGAAAGTTCTGCAACAAAATAGCTCATGTTCATGTAAATGTAGAATGAACATTATCTGCCCCCTAGTGGACAGATCATTTACAAGCACAACAATTTTATTGTTGACCCACTAAACTGCTATATAATGCAAAAGTGTAAACACTAAGGCTGGGGCTACATGGTGACGTGTTGCACGGCAGCTCTGACAACAAGGCAGAAAACATTTGTGCGATTTCTGTCATTTGCTGTGTTGTGACTATTTTAGAGCTTTGATTTTGCTGTAAATAAAATAGTGATGTTGCACACAAGTCTTATTTTCATATCTAGCTTACTTACAAGTCTATGGCAGGTGTATCATGTGCGACTTGTGACCAGCGATAAAAAAATTCATTAAATTTGGAAACATTTGAGTCACAGCTGAACAACATAGGAAATCATTACATTCGGTGTTGTGATTGTAGAGTAGGGATGAGAGAGTATACTCGTTGCTACACGGTACTCGCTGAGTAGTACGGTATTCTGACTACTCGTTACTCCACGAGTATCCTTGTATTACTCGTTAGGAGTAGCGAGTCCAATGTAAGTCAATGGGAAATGCGAGTAATTCTCTGCTGGACCCTACAAAGCGGTCTGGGAGTTGAGTAAAAGGCTGAAATGGATCCATGATTCTTTAAAAGCCGGGTGGTAAAAAGCCGTCAGCTTTATTAAGCAATCAGCTGATGCTCGCTCCCCGCCTGGGTCCTTCACTCCCCGCTCCCTGATGCTGTGCTCCCCTCCCGGTCCTAACTTGGGATCGGGCGGGGCGTCGGGGGAGCAAAGCATCGGGCAGCGGGGAGGGAAGCACCAGGCGGGGGCGCGAAGCAGCGGGGAGGGAAGCATATGATGAGAAAGCAGTCGGTGAAGTCTTACCTGGCTCCCCGCTGCTGTCCGCGGTGCTGTTCCTCTACTTCCAGAGCAGCTCATTACACCTAATGTAATATGCACTGCATCGCCCCACCCACTCCATGTGACAGCCGAGCATGTAAATAAATAAATTTAAGAAACCACGTAGGGTCCCCCCCAATTTTGATAGTCAGCCAAGATAAAACAGACAGGGTTGTTGGTATTCCCCCCCTGGGGGGGCACATAGTTATTGCCCCCCCAAGGGTAAGCATAGCAACCGGCAGCCGTCCAAGATTTGGCGCATCCATTAGATGCGCCATATCTGGCATTTATCCCGGCTCATCCCAATTGCCCAGGTGCGGTGGCAATCCGGGTAATTGAAGGAGTTAATGAATGGTGATAATTGACACCTGTAATTAAGCCCTGGATTTGTCATATTTAGGTTTCGATAAGACCTCCATATTACTAATCCTGTAATTGAATAGTTAATATCACACACACACACAGAAATCCTTTATTTAAAAATAAACACACAGACACCCTCTTTAATCCCTTAACGACCGCCGATACGCCTTTTAACGGCGACAAATTAGGGTACTTCTTCCAAACCGCCGCTTTTTAACGGCGGTCGGAAAAAAGGGTCTAGCGCCCCCCAGAGTCGGAAAATTTCCGGGGTCTCAGCTGCCGGGGGTAGCTGAGACCCTGGAGATCATGATTCAGGCCGGTTTTTCCGGTCCCTGCTCACCTGCTGGTATACACCGTATACCGATGATCAGGTTACAGTAAATGGCAGCGCCGGTAAAAAATGATTTATCTCCCATCTGGCATAAACAAACATGTCAGAAGGGAGATAAATGTCCCCTCCGGTCCCCCGGTGTTGCCAAAGTGTCCCCTCCGATCCTCCCCGACCCCCCCCCCCCTCCCGAAAATCCAAGATGGCTGCGCGCACACCGGCGCGCACAGCAGCGCGCCGTCCGCATTTCTCTGGTTTCTGTCGCATGTGCTATGACACATACGACAGAAAACTGCTCCCCAGGCCCTGCCAGGTCACCCCCTATTCCCACCCCGGTGTTCCCCGGTGTCCCCCATACCTGTCTCAGGTCTGATCCCCCGCGGCCCCCTCCTCCTTCACAGTGAACGCCGGTCACACGTGCAGAGCGCGGCTGTTAGATCAGCTTCCTGCTTTGCTTTCAGAGACGCTGTGCTGGCTGCTCGCACTCTGCAGCTGTGACCCCGGGGAAGGTGGGTGCAGATTCTTTGCATCCACTCTCCTCAAATGGAGGGTCTGCACTCCTAGAAAATGGGGGATACGTTCCCTGAACGTGCCCCCCATATTCTAGAAGGTCCAGAATTGCTGCAGGACTTTCACAATGGATTACAGGGACCCGTTTTTTGTTTTTTTTTTTACTTTTCAATAAATTAGTGAAAGAGGGAATATTTTGGGGAGTGTTTTTTCAAATACATTTTTTTTTTGTTGTCAATTTTTTTTTTTTTATTACTGTCAATTAGTTATGTCTGGTATCAAATAGACGCCGTGACATCAATAATTGCTGGGCTTGATGCCAGGTGACATTACACATCTGGTATCAACCCCATTTATTACCCAGTTTGCCACCGCACCAGGGCAACGGGATGAGTTGGGGCGAAGCGCCAGGATTGGCACATCTAATGGATGCGCCACTTCTGGGGCGGCTGCGGTCTGCTATTTTTAGGCTGGGAAGAGTCCAATAACCATGGCTCTTCCCACCCTGAGAATACCAGACCCCAGCTGTCAGCTTCACCTTGGCTGGTGATCTGTTTTGGGGGGACCCCACGTTTGTTTGTTTTTTTAATTATTTAGTTATAAATAATTAAAAAAAACAAAACAACAGCTTGGGGAGCCCTCCAAATTGATCACCAGACAAGGTGAAGCTGTCAGCTATGGTTTGCAGGCTACAGCTGTCTGCTTTACCCTGCTTTACCTTTATTTTAATTATTTTTTTTTCTTTTTGGGCTAAATACAAGGCTAGGCATCCTTTAGTACCACATGAAAGGCACTAAAGGGGGCTAGCTTAGAATATGCAGGGGGGTGGGATGTTATATATGTTTGACATCTATCCATTCATCCACTGTAGCATTTTAGGCTGTGTGCCCACAATCAGGCTTTGCAGCGTATTGGGCGCAGAGTGTTTTCCCTGCATCCATAGCGCTGCGTTGTGCAGTAGAAGGACAGTGGAAGGATTTTTAGAAATCTCCTGCCCACTGTGCTTCTTTTCTCCGCAGCATAAACCGACCTGTGGTGCAGCTTCCTGAGCCTCAGCATGTCAATTTATGCTGCGGAGATGAGTGTTCTCTGCAGGTAGAATAGAGCTAAAGTCCACAGCAGCCTGAACCCAAACGTGGGCATGGGCAGATGTGTTCTCCTGTGGACAACACTCACATCTCTGCAGGAAGGCTGACACTGTGTACTAGATGTCGTGTCGCTGGATCATGGCCACATAGCCTAACAGTGAGAATATTGTTGCTACAGCAATATTTTTGTGAAGTACCTGTGGATTCAAAATGCTTACTATACCCCTGAATAAAATCCTTGAGGGGTCCAGTTTCCAAAATGGGGTCAGGGGTTTCTGATGTATAGGCACCCAAGAGGTCCTGCTAATGTGACATGGTGCGCACAATTTATTTCAACTTTTCCAAAATTCAAATGGTGCTTCTTCCATTCCAAGCCCTCCCATTTATCCAAACAGAGGTTTTTGGCCACATATGGGGTATCCCTGCGCTCACAAGAAATTGGATAACAACCTGTGGGGTCCACGTTTTGTTGTTGCCTCTTGAAAAAGTGAGAAATGTGATGCTAAAGAAACATTTTTGTGAAAAAAATGAAAATTTTCAATATGGAAACCTAAGCTTATCAAATTCTGTGAAGTATTCGTGGATTCAAAATGCTCAATATACACCTAGATAAAAGCCTTGAGGTGTCTTGTTTCCAGAATAGGGTCACTTGTGGGGGACCTCCACTGTTTAGGCACCTTACGGGCTTTCCAAATGTGACATAGCGTCCACTAATTATTCCAGCCAAATGTTCAGTCAAATGGCACTTTTTCCCTTCCGAGCCCTGCTGTGCACCCAAACAGTTGATTTCCACCACACATAAGGTATCAGCATACTCAATAAAATAAATAATAAATTTTATGCTGCTTTTTTACCTTTTACTCTTGTTAAAAAAAAAGCTATCTGGTTGAAGTAACGATTTTGTGGTAAAAATGTATTTTTTTTATTTTCACAGCTCATCATTATAAACTTCTGTGAAGCACCTGGAGGTTCAGGGTACTCACCAAACATCTAGATAAATTCCTTGAGGGGTCTATTTTCCAGAATGGGGTCACTTGTGGGGGACCTCCACTGTTTAGGTACCTCAGGGGCTGTCCTAATGCAACATGGTGTCCGCTATTGACTGCAGCCAATTTTGCCGTCAAATTGCACTCCTTCCCTTCCAAGCCCTGCCGTGTGCCCAAACAGTTGATTTCCACCACATATAAGATATCACCAAACTCAGGAGAAATTGCACAATAAATTTCATGGTGATTTTTTTCCTGTTACCCTTGTGAAAAAAAAGCTACCTGGTTGAATTAACAATTTTGTGGTAAAATTTTATTTTTTTATTTTCATGGCTCAACATTATAAACTTCTGTGAAGCACCTGGGGGTTCAGGGTACTCACCAAACATCAAGATAAATTCCTTGAGAGGCCTAGTTTCCAATATGGGGTCACTTGTGTTTTTGTGCTGTTTACGTACCTTAGGGGTCCTCCAAATGCGACATGGTGCCCGCAATCTTTTTCAGCCAAATTTCCTTTCCAAAATTCAAATATTGCTCCTTTCGTTCCAAGCCCTCCCATTTGTCCAATATGTGGTATCACCGCGCTCATAAAAAAGTGGGTAACAAACATGGGGGTAACTTTTTTTGGAATTACCTCTTAAAAAAGTCAGAAAATTGATGCTAAAGAAACATTTTTGAGAAAACAATTTTCAATATGACAACGTAACGTTATCAAAATCTGTGAAGTACCTGTGTGTCCAAAATGCTCACTATACCCCTCGATAGAAGCCTTAAGGGATCTAGTTTCCAACATGGGGTCACTTGAGGGGGGTTCCTGCTGTTTAGGTACCTTAGGGGATCTGTAAATGCAACATGGTGCCTGCAATCTGTTTCAGCCAACTTTGCTTTCCAAAATTCAAATATTGCTCCTTCTGTTCCGAGCCCTCCCATTTACCCAAACAAAGTTTTCTGACCACATGTGGGGTATTGGCGCGCTCATAAGAAAGTGGGTAACAAAGTGTGAGGTCCAATTTTTGGTGTTAGCTCTTGAAAAAGTAAGAAAATTAGTGCTAAAGCAACATTTTTAGGTAAAATGTTAATTTTTATTTTTTTTCATTCCACATTACTTTAGTTCCTGTGAAGCACCTGAAGGGTTAATACACTTCTTGGATGTGGTTTTGAGTACCTTGAGGGGTGCAGTTTTTAGATTGGTGTCACTTTTGGGTATTTTCTTTCACCCTGCTCTCTCAACGTCCCTTCAAATGTGATGTGGTCCCTAAAAAAATGGTTTTGTATATTTTGTTGAAAAAATGGGAAATTGCTGATGAACTTTGAACCCTTCTAACTTTCTAACCCCAAGAAATTTTGTTTCAAAAATTGCGCTGATGTAAAGTAGACAAGTGGGAAATGTTATTTATTAACTATTTTGTGTGACATAACTCTCTGGTTTATGGGCATAAAAATTAAAAGTTTGAAAATTGCAAAATTTTAAATTTCTCTGACGCCTCATTGGGGGACACAGGACCATGGGTGTTATGCTGCCTATCCATAGGAGGACACTAAGTAGATGCAAAAGCATAGCTCCTCCTCTGCAGTATACACCCCCTGGCCGGGCCAGGCAACCTCAGTTTTAGCTTAGTGTCTGTAGGAGGCACTTCCTTTCAAGGTTTGTTATTTTTTGAGGGCGACGGTTTCCTTTTGGCACCGATCTCCCACTACCATCAATGGGCGGGAATGTGGAGTGTCGCCTCCACGTACCCCCTCCTGCGACGCTGGATCCTGGGCTGGATGACGGGTTCCACAGACACCGATTTTCCAAAGCCCAGGGTAGAGGCCTGTGTCCCTATAGCCCAATTCCTCAACCCCTCTTTGCAGGCTCTGAGTTGCATATGGCACCAATTCCTCAGCCCCTCTTTGCAGGCTTTGAGTTGAATATGGCACCGGTGTGACCGGACACAGCAAGCTGACTCTGCTATTTTCACTGCCTGGACGGAAGCAGTGTTTTAAGGTGAGATCCCCCCTGACTGGTTTCCCAGACAAATGGAGAAAAGACGCTGCAGGGAAGGCTCCCAGGACATTTACAGTATTTATTATGAGAAAGTCCCTTTCTGAGTGCGAGGAGGAGAGCCCCAGGGATCCTGCACACACAGTGTTAACTTTTCTCTAGCTTGCTGCCTGGAGGAGGGGGGGGGGAAGTCCCTCCTGTTTGCAGAAAGTCCTGCAGATAATTTCCCGGTGGCAGGGGGAGGGCCCAGGGCTCAGGGACTCACGCTGTTTATTTGCTCTGTTTATTTGCTCTAGCAGAAAAGCCGGCTGATAACCACCAGTGACAAGCTGTGTGGTGACTGGAGGGAGAGGGAGGAAAACTATCAGTAGCTCCCTTCCCGCTGTTTTTTACTACCCACAGCACGGGGGGGCACACTGACTTCATCTTCGCGCTCTTTTAGCGCTAAGCCCCGCCCCCCAGGAAAGCGTGTAAAGATCTCCATAGAGCTTAATCCTTCCTGAGGACAGGGCCATCGGCTGACTCTGGTGAGTTGCTTGCTTCACTTGTAGCTCTGCTGAGCATTGCTCCCCCTCCTGGCATACTCCTATTAGGAACATGCAGAATTCTAAGGGCACTAAGAGTGCTAAGGCCCACATAGTCTATTATTCAGCCTGCACTGCCTGCCATGCTGAGGTACCACGTAAACACACCTCTTCTCTCTGTGAGTCCTGTGCCCCTATAGCCCCCCAAGACCCCCCTGCCACCACCGCCGCAACCGTCAGCCCAGAGCCTAGGGCTCTCAGCCCACCGGAATGGGCACAGTTTCTGTCCCAATCCATGGAAAAACTGTCACAGAACCTGGTGCTGGCTATGCAATGTCGTCCTCCACACCCTTCTGGGTCCCTGGACGGAACGCAGCCTGAGGATACCCCTATGGAGGATCCTTCTGAGGTAATCCGGGCACATGGTTCACCGGTTGCAGGGATCAGGAAAAGAGCACACGGCCGGGTGTCTCCAGCGGGCTCTCCCTCGGGAGCACACAGGGCAGGCTCTCCCACACGCTCCACGGCTTCTGAAGAGCTGGAGGAGGGAGAATGCTGTTTATACCAAGAGGATTCCTTGGTTTCAGCCTCTCCAGATGATCAAACTGCAATAGACTCCCTTATAGCAGCAATCAACCAAACTCTGCATGTGGAGGATCCCCCATCCATTACCACTGACCATGCGGTCTCCTTTAAGAGGGCAAGGAAACCCTAAAAGGTTTTCGCTGATCACCCAGAGTTTCAGGATTTCCTCACAAAGCAAAGGGAGAAGCCTGACAGGCGCTTCGGTAACCGAAAACTCATGGAGTCCCGGTACCCTTTTGCCTCACCTGCCCCTAAGGGCTGGGCCGATCCGCCCTCGGTCGACCCCCCGGTCTCCCGCCTTACCACAAAGACGCTCCTGTCTTTACCCGATGGTTCCTCCATCAAGGACCCGACAGACAGACAGGTGGAGCACCTCGCCCGCTCTGCTGTTGAGGCTGCGGGTTCCTCCCTCTCGCCCTCCTTTGCCGCTGTGTGGGTCGCAAAGGCGATCTCAGTCTGGGCAGAATCCCTTAACACTTCGCTTGAGGAATCCCAGTTCACTCATACCTTCACAGAGGTAACAGCTCTAATTGCCGCTGCGGCGGAGTACCTCATGCAGGCCTCCATGGATGCTGCTACCTGCGCAGTGTTTGCCGCCTCAAATACCATAGCCATCCGTAGAGCTCTCTGGCTCCGACAATGGCGAGCAGACTCTGCCTCCAAGAAGTCTCTTACGGGCCTTCTCTTTTTTCCAGACCGATTGTTTGGCGAACGTCTGGACAAGCTCATTTCTGACGCCACGGGAGGAAAGAGTACCTCCCTCCCCCAGCTGAAGTCCAGGACGTCCTTCACCAGACGTCCACAGTCCTCGTTCCGCTCCTTTCGGAACTCATTTGGTTGGTCGACATCCTGTTCTGTCCCCGCCACCAGCCGCGGACTACGCAGGGACCGACCTTCTCAGCTCTCCCCGAAACCCACTTCGTCATGGCAGCCTAGACCGAAACAGTCCAGGACTAGGGAGACTCGGCCACGACGTTTTCCCCTCTCATGACTCCTTCGGTGCCCCGGAAGACACACTCATTGTAGGAGGTCGACTGCGGCTCTTTCATCACATCTGGGTTGCAGCCTCAGACGACAAATGGGTGCGAGACCTTGTGTCTTCCGGTTACCACATAGAATTTCGGACCCGACCCCCGAGTCGGTTCTTTCTCTCAAACCCCCCAAAGACTCGAAAACGACGTGAAGCTTTTTTCTCAGCAATCCACTCGCTCCAAACATCAGGAGTGATAATACCTGTCCCAAACGACGAGAAGTTCGGGGGGGTTTTATTCCAACCTCTTTGTGGTCCCCAAAAAGGATGGGTCAGTTCGACCCATCCTGGACCTCAAACACCTAAACAAACATGTGCACGTACGGAGATTCAGAATGGAGTCCCTAAGGTGCATTATTGCATCCATGGTCGAAGGGGAATTCCTCGCCTCCATAGACAACAAGGACGCGTACCTGCACATACCCATCGCCCCAGATCACCAAAAGTTCCTCCGCTTCGCAATTCAGGACTCCCACTTTCAATTCGTAGCTCTACCCTTCGGCCTTGCCACCGCACCAAGGGTCTTCACCAAAGTCATAGCGGCCGCCATGAGCGTCCTTCACGCCAGGGGAGTAGTCGTTCTCCCTTACTTGGACGACTTCCTCATCAAGGCCCCCTCCTTCCGCGACTGCTCAACCAGCGTACAGATCACTGTGGACACCCTATCCCGCTTAGGGTGGCTAGTGAATCTGGACAAAGCATCCCCGATCCCATCACGATCAATCACCTTCCTTGGCATGTCCCTGGACACCCGTCGGGGCTTGATCCTTCTCCCTCAGGACAAAGCGATCGCTCTTCAACGAGCGGCACGCTGCCTTCTACGTCCTCCGTCTCGCTCCATTCGATTCAGCATAAAAGTGCTCGGCAGGATGGTGGCAGCTGTGGAAGCAGTACCCTTTGCTCAACTGCACCTCGGCCCACTGCAGCTAGCCCTTCTAGCGGCCTGGGACAAGAGCCCCTTCTCCCTGGACAGACATCTTCACCTGACGCCTTCAGTCAGGTACGCACTCCGCTGATGGCTTCGGTCCTCATCCCTATCGAAGGGGAGATCTTTTCTCCCAGTGAACTGGCTGGTCCTGACCACGGACGCCAGCCTCCTAGGCTGGGGAGCAGTGTACCGGCACCACACTGCTCAAGGACGTTGGACGCCCCAGGAGTCTTTCCTACCCATAAACATCCTGGAACTCCGCGCTCAGAGCGTTCTGCCCTCTTCTAGCGGGTCGTCAGATTCGAGTCCAATCGGACAATGCGACACCTGTAGCCTATATCAATCGGCAGGGGGGCACCCGCAGCAAAGCGGCTTATCTCGAGGCCCACAAGATCCTCAGCTGGGCCGAATAGTCGGGATCAGTGATATCAGCGGTACACATACCGGGGGTAGAGAACTGGGCAGCAGACTTTCTAAGTCGCCAAGGCCTGGCCGCCGGAGAATGGTCTCTCCACCCAGATGTGTTTCTACACATCTGCACTCGCTGGGGCTCACCAGACGTGGACCTTATGGCCTCAAGGTTGAATGCAAAGGTACCCGTGTTCATAGCCAGGTCACGCGACCCGCAGTCCATCGGCGCGGATGCTCTAGTCTGCTCCTGGCACCACTTCCGCCTGCCTTACATATTTCCACCTGTACCCCTGCTGCCGCGGGTAATCAGGAAGATCAAGGCAGAGGGAGTCCCGGTGATACTGATAGCACCGGACTGGCCCAGGCACGCCTGGTACGCCGAATTAGTACAAATTCTCACAGACGCACCGTGGCGTCTTCCAGACATCCCAGACTTGCTGACCCAAGGGCCCATTTCCCATCAGAACTCCAGAGCCCTGAAGCTGACGGCATGGCCATTGAGACCTGGGTATTAACAAGAGCGGGATTCTCCCCCGCAGTTATTTTCACCATGATCAGCGCCCGAAAGCCTGCTTCATCCCGCATTTACCACCGTACGTGGAAGATCTTAGTTTCTCTGCCCCATGAAAGGAACGTCCAGCCTTTGCCTCTGGCCATCCCCAGAATTCTCGACTTTCTACAGTCTGGCTTGCAAGCGGGGTTGGCTCTCAGTTCCCTTAAAGGGCAGGTCTCAGCGCTCTCAATCTTCTACCAATGCCGCCTGGCTCAAAAACCGCAAGTCAAGACCTTCCTCCAGGGCGTTTCCCATCTAGTTTCCCCGTACAAACGGCCGCCGGAACCATGGGACCTCAACCTCGTTCTGGACGGTCTCCAGAGGTCTCCCTTTGAACCCCTCAAGGAATCTTCCCTTGCTCTTCTGTCCTGGAAGGTAACATTCCTGGTGGCATTTACGTCCATCAGACGGGTTTCGGAGCTAGCAGCACTCTCTTGCCGCGAGCCTTTTCTGATTTTTCACCAGGACAAAGTGGTTCTGCGCCCCCTTCCGGATTTCCTTCCAAAGGTTCTCTACCCCGTTTCATTTGAACGAGGACATTGTTCTGCCTTCCTTTTGTCCACACCCGGTTCATAGGGTGGAAAGGTCTCTGCATTCGTTAGACCTCGTCAGAGCTCTCAGATATTACATATCCAGGACAGCCCCCTTTAGGAAAACGGACTCTTTGTTCGTCATTCCTGAGGGGCCTAAGAAGGGACAGGCAGCTTCAAAGGCGACTCTGGCTCGCTGGATTTTCTCTGCGATCCAGGAAGTCTACCGCTTGCAACTCAAGCCCATTCCTAGTGGGCTGTGGGCTCATTCCACGCGAGCAGTTGGCGCTTCGTGGGCCATTCGGCATCAGGCTTCAGTGGAACAGGTGTGTAAGGCTGCGACCTGGTCTAGCCTACATACGTTTTTAAAGCATTACAGAGTCCATACCCAGGTTTCAACTGAGGCAAATCTGGGTAGGAAAATTCTGCAAATGGCAGTAGAGCACCTCTCTCTGTAGGCACTCCAGGCTGTCTGGGACTGGTTCCTAGTCCTTGGGTTGTGTTGTCTTCTTTTATTTTTCCCACCCATGGACTGCTTTAGGATGTCCCATGGTCCTGTGTCCCCCAATGAGGCATCAGAGAAAAATGGATTTTTGTGTACTCACCGTAAAATCGTTTTTCTTAGCCATCATTGGGGGACACAGCACCCACCCTGTTGGGCCTTGGTTCTCTCAGTACCTTATTTGGTTATGACTCTTCTTTTCTCATGTTCCTCTGTTGAGAAGTTTTTACTGTTTTTTTCTCCTACTGCTTGTGTACTAAAACTGAGGTTGCTTGGCCCGGCCAGGGGGTGTATACTGCAGAGGAGGAGCTATGCTTTTGCATCTACTTAGTGTCCTCCTATGGATAGGCAGCATAACACCCATGGTCCTGTGTCCCCCAATGATGGCTAAGAGAAAACGATTTTACGGTGAGTACACACAAATCCGTTTTTTTTTTTGTCAAATTTCAGATTTTTTCACAAATAAAATAAAAAAATATCATCCTAAAATTACCTCTAACATGAAGTCCAATATGTCACGAAAAAACAATCTCAGAATCACTGGGATCCATTGAGGCGTTCCAGAGTTATTGCCTTATAAAGGGACACTGGTCAAAATTACAAAAAATGGCCTGGGCATTAAGGGGTTACCCCATTTATTAACCCCAAACATACCCAGCTTCGACGTAAATCCACAACCGAGGTCCAACGCCGATTTTGCTGTATCCAGTCCTCGTACTGAGCGGTGACATAAAGTTGCCGCTTAGTGCAAGAAACAGCACAGAATGACAGCTGTGAAGCCCACTGTTATTGGAACGATGATGTCAGAGCTATCATTCTGCGGCTCGGCGTCTACCTACCAACACTAAACTGTGTTGGGCAGCGATGACGTCATTGCTGTCCGACACACTGTCATACCTGCCTAATCCCCGCCGCATGAACTCTAGTAACCTAGTCATTCTTTTGTTAGCGGCGGTAGAGAGAGGATTAACCCTCAATACTATCACTAACATGGAGCTGAGCTGATGACTGCGTGGGACCTCATATTGGACTACTTCAGTGGGATTTTGGGGATTTAATAAAATGGTAAATGAGGGTTTGTGTGATTTTATTTACATTAAAAGTTTGTTTTCTGTGTTTAATTTTGAATAAAGGTGTTTTTAGTTTGTGTTATTTTACTTTACTACAAGTGAATTAATAAAATCCGGTTACAAGCGAAGATGAACTTTATTAACCCCTTCACGACCATGGACGGATCTTTCCGTCATGGTGCCCTGGGCCTTAACGACCAAGGACGGATCTTTCCGTCATGGCGTAATGGCAGCACCGGAGCCTCCGGTGACTGCGAAAAGTTAGCATAAACCGCAGATTCGGGTAGGAGGGGACCTGTACCTGACCTCAGGAGGGGTGGTGCCTCCTCCCCGGACCTACGGACGCTGTGATTGGCTGATGAACGCCGCTCAACCAATCACAGCCACTGTAATGTTCCAGCCATTTAAAATGACTGAAACATTGAAATCCAGCCCTGACTAGTGCAGCTGTAGCACTGGCCATTGGCTAGAGCTGGGTGACCTCACTGGATCACCCTCCCCCAGTTCCAGCAGCTCTGATTGGAGAGATCGGCCTTGTGACCGATCTCTCCAATCACTATGGACCTGTTGCCGGTGACCGTCACCGTCACTTGTCGTCCCTGCAGCACACCAGCACAGTGAGTGTATACAGTGCAATGGCAGGGCGACAAGCTCCGGTCCCATGCTGTTATGTAACCGGAGCATGGGACCCGGAAGTTGCCGCGCCGCCATTGCACTGTATGAAACCGGTGAAAAGCCTCCCGATCCGCCGCCGCCGCTGCCCTCCACGATCTGCTGCCCGCACCCCCACCCCTCGTATCTGCTGCCCGTACCCTCACCCCCACACCTCCCAATCCGCCGCCGCTGCCCTCCGCGATCTGCCACCTGTCTCCGCGATCTGCTGCCCGCACCCCCACCCCTCGTTATCTGCTGCCTGCACCCCCACACCTGCCGATCCGCCGCTGTCCTCCGCGATCTGCCACCTGTCTCCCCGATCTGCTGCCCGCACCCCCACCCCTCGTGATCTGCTACTCGCACCCCCACACCTCCCGTTCCGCCGCTGTCCTCCGCGATCTGCCACCTGTCTCCCCGATCTGCTGCCCGCACCCCCATCCCTCGTGATCTGCTGCCCGCACCCCCACCCCCACACCTCCCGATCCACCGCTGCCCTCCTCCGTCTGCCAGTGTCACCGCTCTCCCCGATCTGCTGCCCGGCCCCTCCCCCTCGTGATCGGCTGCCCGCCCCCTCTCCTCCATTATGCGCTGCGCGCCCCCTCTCCTCCGTTATGCGCTGCCCGTCACTCCCCCTCGTGATCGGCTGGCGCCCCCACCCCTCCGTGATGTGCTGCCTACTCCCCCCCCACCTCTCACCCCTGTGATTGGCTACTCGCCCCCTCCCCTGTCACCCCCGTGATGTGTGCTCCCTCCCCTGTCACCCCCGTGATGTGTGCTCCCTCCCCTGTCACCCCCGTGATGTGTGCTCCCTCTCCTGTCACCCCCGTGATGTGTGCTCCCTCCCCTGTCACCCCTGTGATGTGTGCTCCCTCCCCTGTCACCCCCGTGATGTGTGCTCCCTCCCTTGTCACCCCCGTGATGTGTGCTCCCTCCCCTGTCACCCCAGTGATGTGTGCTCCCTCCCCTGTCACCCCAGTGATGTGTGCTCCCTCCCCTGTCACCCCAGTGATGTGTGCTCCCTCCCCTGTCACCCCCGTGATGTGTGCTCCCTCCCCTGTCACCCCCGTGATGTGTGCTCCCTCCCCTGTCACCCCCGTGATGTGTGCTCCCTCCCTTGTCACCCCCGTGATGTGTGCTCCCTCCCTTGTCACCCCCGTGATGTGTGCTCCCTCCCCTGTCACCCCCGTGATGTGTGCTCCCTCCCCTGTCACCCCCGTGATGTGTGCTCCCTCCCCTGTCACCCCCGTGATCTGTGCTCCCTCCCCTGTCACCCCCGTGATCTGTGCTCCCTCCCCTGTCACCCCCGTGATGTGTGCTCCCTCCCTTGTCACCCCCGTGATGTGTGCTCCCTCCCCTGTCACCCCCGTGATGTGTGCTCCCTCCCCTGTCACCCCCGTGATGTGTGCTCCCTCACCTGTCACCCCCGTGATCTGCTGTCCGCTCTCCCGCCACCTCTCACCCCCGTGATCTGTGCTCCCTCACCTCTCACCCCTGTGATCTGTGCTCCCTCACCTCTCACCCCCGTGATCTGTGCTCTGCTCACCTGTCTCCCCCGTGATCTGCGCTGCGCTCCCTCTCCCACCTCTCACCCTCCCCGATCTGCTGCCTCCTTAATCTCCTGTGATCCTGCTGCCTAGATCCATCCTGTAGGGTAACTATCCCCAATCTCACCATCCCCCCATCCCCACTTCACCCCATCCTCTGCCGCGCCTGCATCCACTGCGCCCTCTCCCATCCGCCCCCACCCTATCCCAGCCGCCTCCACCCTATCCCAGCCGCCTCCGTCTCACAATCACAGATGCTCCCTTTATATGCCGCTGCCCCCCCCCATATGCCGCTGTTCTGATCCATCCTGTAAGTATTGTTCGTGGCTCTTTTCTAACTATCCCCAATCGCATCTCCCACTCCCTCTCCCCCCCTCCTCTCCCACCTGCTTGCCGCCAAGTGCTGATCAGCTACGTGATTGGCTGATCAGGTACGTAATTGTTGCTCTAGTTTTTGCTTTTTTTGTGCACCCCAAATAAAAAAAAAACAAAAAAAAACACTTGAACAATTAGGTACCTGATCAGCAATCGTCCTGCAGTCGTACTCGACTTTGGACAGGACTTTTTTCCATCCCACCTAGTCCCCCCCCCTTTTTTTGCAGAACATTCGTGCGTGCGCCCTGTTTTTTTTTTTCTATGCCATGGGGGGTCTAGTTTCCAAAATGGGGTCACATGTGGGGGAGCTCCACTGTTTCGGCACCTCAGGGGCTCTCCAAACGCAACATGGTGCGGCTAACGATTCCAGCTAATTTTCTATTCAAAAAGTCAAATGACGCTCCTTCCCTTCCGAGTTCTGCGGTGCGCCCAAACAGTGGTTTTTCGCCACATATGAGGTATCTGCGTGCTCAGAAGAAATTGCCCAACACATTTTGGTGGTTCATTTAATCCTGCTACCCTTGTGAAATGCAATATTGGAGGATAAATTAACATTTTTGTTGCAAAAACTAAAATGTTCGTTTTTTCCTTCCACATTGCTTTAGTTACTGTGAAGCACCAGAAGGGTTAATAACCTTCTTGAATGTGGTTTTGAGTAGCCTGAGGGGTGCCGTTTTTGGAATGGTGTCACTTTTGGGTGTTTTGTGTCATGTAGACCTTTCAAAATCGCTTCAAATGTGATGTGGTCCCTAAAAAAAAGTGGCTTTGTAAATTTTGTTGTAAAAATGAGAAATTGCTCATAAACTTTGAACCCCTATAACTTCCTTAATTTAATTTTTTTTTCCCCAAAATTGTTCTGAGGTAAAGTAGACATGTGGGAAATGTTATTAATTATTTTGTGTTATATGTCTCGTTGGTTTTAGAGCATAAAAATTCAAAGTTTGAAAATTACAAAATTTTCAAAATTTTCTCGAAATTTCTGTTTTTTCCACAAAGAAACACAAAAAATATCGGCCTAAATTTACCACTAACATGAAGCCCAATATGTCACGAAAAAACAATTTCAGAATCAGAATCACCGGGATCCGTTGAAGCGTTCCAGAGTTATAACCTCATAAAGTGACACTGGTCAAAATTGCAAAAAATGGCCTGGTCTTTAGGGTCAAAATAGTCTTGGGGCTGAAGGGGTTAATTCAGCTTCGCTTGAAAAATTCGCTTGGTAAAATTCAGGTGACAGTAACCCCTTAATACCCAGTTTGCCAACACACCAGGGCAATTGCAATGAGCCGGGAAAAACGCCAGATACGGTGCATCTAATGGATGCACGAAATCTGGGGCGGCTACTGGTTGCTATTTTTACCCTGGGGGCGGGGTGGGGGGGGGCAATAACTATGTGCCCCCCCAGGGGGAGAATACCAACCCTCAGCTGTCTGTTTTATCTTGGCTGACTATCAATACTGGAGGGGACCCTACGTCCTTTTTTTTAAAATGTATTTATTTATTTATTTTCACTCTCGGCTGTCACATGGAGTGGGTGGGTTGATGCAGTGCATATTACATTAGTTGTAATGAGCTGCTCCGGAAGTAGAGGAACAGCTCCGCGGACAGCAGCTGGGAGCTAGGTAAGATTTCACCTACTGCTTTCCCGTCCGATGCATCCCTCCCCGCTGTCTCGTTCCCCCGCTGCCCGGTGCTTCGCTCCCCCGCCGCCTCCCCGCCCGATCCTAAGTTAGGACCGGGTGGGGAGCGCAGTACCGGGGAGCGAAGGACCCGGGCGGGGAGCGTGCATCAGCTGATTGTTTAAAAGCCGGGCGGTAAAATGCCGCCGGCTTTTTTAAGCAATCACACATCCATTTCAGCCTTTTACTCAGCCCCAGACTGCTCTGTAGGGTCCAGCAGACAATTACTCGCATTTCCCATTGACTTGCATTGGGCTCGTAACGAGTACCCGAGTATTAGCACATACTCATTATGAGTATGGCGAGTCCGAGTATTTCACTACTTGCTCATCCCTATTGCAGAGTCATCGAGTAGTTACCACAAAACTGCTTAAAATTCACAATATTTTTGTACAACTTTTTTGCGCGATGATTTTGAAAATCTTATCTCGTGCTTGCCAACTCCTCCAAACTTTTATCACATTTGGGTGAAGCTTACCTGGGTTGAGTTTGGTTGCAGATGCACAGAAACTTTATCATAATTTACGCTACAAAGGTGAAGTAAAGTCATATAGAAATGTACTCCAGTCTGAGCTGTCACAAGGCAGCTGAAAAATGCACCAAATTCAAAGAGAAATGAACGCATTTTAATGAGAATCTCTCAGGTTTTTTTTGCTTTTTGCTATGTAATCTGAAGACCGCATGCTACAGGGGAGAATCCAGCAATTTGCTCCTTGCTCTGTGTGCTATTTCTTATCTGCAATGTTTGTTTTAGCTTTAGGAGACTACCATTGCATGCCACCTGCTGTGATTAGCAATTCCCTGTCTATAGACTTTGTACATAGATAGCCTGGTGAGGGCGAGGTTAACTTTCTCAGCTCTGCTAAATCTAAAAATTGTGTCAAAACCGCTGCACCCAGTAAAGTAAGTGATACATCGTTGGATTCCGAGTCTCTTTGCCTACATCATGCTGCTATAAGATGAGGTAGCAAAAACCTGAAGACAGATTCCCTTTAACCCCTTAACAACCGCGGGCAGTAATCTTACATCCTAGCGGTCATAGTGTTAATCCCCACCTGTTGCTGTAGGCGGGAATCCGCGCACATGTCAGCTGATTTGTACAGCTGACATGTGTGCCTCACAGGTATGAGTGGAATCATTATCCATTCGTACCTGTTATCCCCTTAAATCTCGCTGTCAAGATGTGACAGCGCCATTTTAACAGCGATTGCGGTAATCGCATACTCACAGGCCGCCACCGGAAGTCATTTGACGTGATCATGTGCATCCGATGGTTGTCATGGTAGCACAGGGTCATGTGATGACTTCTGTAGCTCACATGACTCAGGTCCTGAAACTAGCAACTGAGTACTACAGGTTATAAGAGATGATCATTTCTCCTGGTCTGAGCGGTGCTGCTCTGATCGGGAGAAAAGAAAGAGTGATCAGACTGCTGATCCTTAAAGTCCCCTAGGGGAACCAGTAAAATAAAAAAAAAAAAAAGGTTTAAAAAAAGTTTTGAAAAATTAAAAAAAAAACCTAAAAGTTCAAATAACCCCCCTTTCGACTCAGTGAAAATTAAAGGGCTAAAAAATTAAAATATATACCCACATTTAGTATTGCCGCATTCAGAAATGTCTGATCTATCAAAATATAAAATCAATTAATCTGATCGGTAAACGGCATAGCAGCAAATAATTCCAGACGTCAAAATTATGTTATTTGGTTGCAGCAAATTTTGTTCAAAATGGAATAACAGGCGATCAAAATGTAGCATCTGCGAAACAATTGTACCGTTAAAAACGTCACATTTGCTCGAGACGCAAAAGATAAGCCATGACTGAGCCATAGATCCCAAAAAATGAGAACGCTACGGGTCGCGGAAAATGGCGCAAAACATGCACCACTTTTTTTGGAGAAACTTCTTCTGTTTTTCTTTTTAAATTCTTAGATAAAAGTAAACCTATTCATGTTTGGTATCTACAAACTCATACTGACATGAGGCATCACACCCACACATCAGTTTTACCATATAGTGAACACACTGAATAAAATATCTCAAAAACAATAGTGCAATCACACTGTTTTTGCAATTTTTCTGCATGTGGAATTTTTTGCCATTTTCCAGTACATTATATGGTAAAACTCTTTGTTTAATTTTAAAGTGCAGCTCGTTCCGCAAAAAATGAGCCCTCACATGACTAGATTGACTGAAAAATTAAAAAAGTTATGGCTCTCGGATAAAGGAAGGCGAAAAAAAACCCGGAAAGCACAAAATCGGTCAGTCGTGAAGGGGTTAATGAATTCTGTTCACTTAAAGGGAACCTGTCAGCAGAAATTTCGCCCAAAACCTAAAAGATTCCCCCTCTGCAGCTCCTGGGCTGCATTCTAGAAAGGTCCCTGTAATTATTGTGCACCCTGTGAGACCAAAATAAAGACTTTATAAAGTGGTACCTTTTTGTATTCAGATTCTGTAAATGGTACACGGGGGCGGGCTGCCTGATGGCCGTTAGTCTGCCTCCTGCCGCTTTAGGCCGTCCCCCATCGCTGATTTCCATAGCTGTGGACGCCGCCCAGTGCTCCACAGGTCCCCGTGCATGCCCAGTGCTCATCTCTCGTGGATGAGCACTGTGCCCAGTGTCACCGCTGGTGACGTGCGCGCAGGCTTTAGATTATGGGCGGTGCTGTGATGTTTATTACCAAGCAACCGCCCATAATCGCGGGACCGCGCTTTCCCCCTCGGCGTCCTTCGTTCTGCGCAAGCGCGGTGCTGCTGACCCCACGTCACCTCTTTCTATCTATTTCCTGCCTCAGGGCAAGATGGGAAGGAGGTGACGTGGGGTCAGCAGCACCGCGCTTGCGCAGAACGAAGGACGCCGAGGGGGAAAGCGCAGTCCCGCGATTATGGGCGGTTGCTTGGTAATAAACATCACAGCACCGCCCATAATCTAAAGCCTGCGCGCACGTCACCAGCGGTGACACTGGGCACAGTGCTCATCCACGAGAGATGAGCACTGGGCATGCGCGGGGACCTGTGGAGCACTGGGCGGCGTCCACAGCTATGGAAATCAGCGATGGGGGACGGCCTAAAGCGGCAGGAGGCAGACTAACGGCCATCAGGCAGCCCGCCCCCGTGTACCATTTACAGAATCTGAATACAAAAAGGTACCACTTTATAATGTCTTTATTTTGGTCTCACAGGGGGCACAATAATAACAGGGACCTTTCTAGAATGCAGCCCAGGAGCTGCAGAGGGGGAATCTTTTAGGTTTTGGGCGAAATTTCTGCTGACAGGTTCCCTTTAACACTAATGCACACTTCATGAAGGGGTCATGCGCACTGAGCTGAAATTCAGCATCAAGCGGCGATGGCGGTGGAGAGGTGAGTGAGATCATCCTCTGACACTGCCCATTCATTAGCATGTTAGCACGCCCACAGGGGCCCACAGGGACATACTAACATACTTATTGGGACAACTTCCAAAGGAAGCAATGCCTTGGGACTAGTCCCTCGCTCATTAGCATACGATAAAAGATCTTTAGAAATACTTTTTCTAAAGATCTCTTTATGTATGCTACTAGATACAGGGACAGTTAGGTAGGGATTAGCAAAATGCACCCAGAACTGCTTGTGGCTCTGGGTGCATATTGCACCTGACAGGTTCCCTTTAAATACTAGTCAGTGACTCAGCCAGTCCTTAGCAGTAGCAGCCTGATAAATGCTTAGGTTACCTATTTTAACCGCTTAATGTCTTTGAAAACATGAAGCTGTTAAAAGATCAAAAGACTGAATATATGAGAAGCAAGTACAGATGTTCATTGTTTTAGCGCTTTTTGAAATCTTACAGAGTAAATCTGCCTTAGGCCGGAGTTCCACTTGTGTATGACTCGTGCAGTCTCGGTATCACCCGTGTCGGCGCACACTCCCCAGACACGAGAGCCTCAGCTGCATAGAAATACATGCAGCCGACCCGCTCCTGTAAGGGGAGTGTGCGCTGGCACGGGTGATACCGATGCAAGTCTACACGAGTCATACGCAAGTGGAATCATATCCTGAAATAGATGTTGTTTGCACATAATCATATCTTGAGTTGTCAGGAAAAGGCATGACCACATTAAAGTGGCTAGGGCAACATGAATGCCAAATACGGCCCTGAAGACGGCCATAACCTGGAAGCCTCCAGGATGTTAGGAATTCATTACATGTGCAGAGAAGGAAATGTTCATGAGGTTAGAAGCGACTGGTCTGCTGCTTTTCTCATGTCCGTGCTCAGACAGGCCGGCCGTACACTGGGTACTCCTTCCTTTAAATTAGGGATGATCATCTTTTTTTTATGCTCCAATCGCTGCATTGATAAAGCCTCTCCCAAGGGCCACAATAATATTGAAAATCTGATTTTGTGTCAATTGTATTTTTATTTTTTTAAAGAATTTTTAAAATATCACACTTTTCACATTGACAGCTAAATTTAAACCCAGACACATTATTACAGTTCTATAACAGTTCACAGAAGTCTCATTATCTTCACAGACTTAACTAGAACAACAAATACTGTGTTTCTTCAGAAATAAGATGCTCTCTTGTAGTATTTCTTTTCCCTAAAAATGTGCTAGGGCTTATTTTCAGGGTAGTGATTGTTTTGGGGGAAACACAGGTTGGAGTAAGTTTACCCACCCTAAAAAAGACAGACACCCCCCCCCCACCCGAGAGTTGTACTTCCCAGACCCAGGACATCTGTGTTGCTCCCAGGTCCTCCAGCGATCCACAGCGGACGCTCCCAGACGGTCCTTGTGTGTGTGTTCCTCAGCGTTCCTCCCCTGCTTCCAGCGGCAGGGGGCCTGAGATGCTGTGGAAAGCATCCCTCAGCACACACAGGCGCTCTCAATCTCTGTCTCTCTCATAGGGACGCAGATCTCTGTGGGAGAGCTTGTACACTATCGGCACCTGCAAGCTTTAGCTGTTCGGGGTCTAGTGATTACTATTGTGGGGTGTCTTCTCTCTTTTGGGGGTGTCTGCTTTCTTTAATTAAGTGTCCTGCAGTATTCTTTAACTCTTTTAGCTGCTTGGAGACTTCACTATTGAACTGCAACTAAAGCTTACTTTCGGGGTAGGGTTTATAGTTAAAGCTTACTCCGAAAAGGCCAAAAATTGCTGCTAGGGCTTATTTTCGGGGTAGGGCTTCTTTTCAGGTAAACACCATCTTAATACAAGTTAAATAAATCAAAACTCACCATCTGCAATAGGTAATGTCACAGCTCCCCTCCTCCTCCTCCCTTCACAATGACCTTTGCCCAGATCACATCTTGTTTAGAAACCTCTCCTATACAAGTGAACAGTGTCATAATCATATGCTGCTTATCTCTGGCTGCTGAAATAAAAGGAAGTATGAGTCTAATACTAGGCCTTGTGGCCAGTGCAAAAATTGCAAGATTTCTGTTTTCTTTTTATCTAGTGTAGATAGTAAATTAAAGAAAAAATCTCACGTTAAATAAAAATACATTTAAAATTAATTTTCTCATGACACTTTGTTTTTAAAGGGGTTTTTACCATATGAATTACTTTTAGCATATGGCAAGTATACAGAATATTGGGGTCCCCTTCTCCCCCGCATTTTGGAAGTCAAGAGGGGTTGAGACTTTCGCATGTAACCTTCTCTATAGAAATAAAATGTTTCCAAATAACATCCTCTAGCACCAAGCTGTATAGATCATGCAAATGTGTGTGGTCCAGGCCTCCATTTACACTGAGGATGAATCCTTCACCCAAACGAATGCCGCTATGCCAACCAGGGCTGTGGAGTCGGAGTCGTGGAGTCTGAGTCGGAGCTCATTTTGGTGGTGTGTATAAAATTCACCGACTCAGATTCCTAAAATATATAATAAATTGGGGACAGTAGTGCAATGCAGAATGTGCTGAATATTTTTTCATAGGAATTTGGGAAAGTTATGAAATGTCCTAAAAATATCTGTTCTATTCCTGATCTAAGGCTACATTCACACACAGCATTTTTGCTGCATTTTTGAGGATACATTTTTCAGCTGCAAAAGCAGATCAGCTTTTTAAAAAAACCGCATCACCTGAAAGGTTTTTGAGCTCATAAATAAGGCTTTCAATAGCAAAAGCAGATTAGAAAAACACCACACAAACTGACTGCTCATTCTTTGTGAGGATCCTCACAAAACGCTGTGTCTGAATGTCCTATCTTTTCACCCATTGCCTTTGCTGGGATGCTCAGAGTCACTGCATATCACTGAATTATTTTGCCATCAATGATCGATATGTTTGTGACAAGAAAAAAATTGTTAGTAAGACACTGGCAGTAAAAGATACTAAAGCTCATCACACTGGCCAGTTTCACCAGGCCTTAGTGGAAAAAGTTCTGCAAGATTACGAACTCAAAAAAGAACATGTTCTTGCTATTGTAACGAACAATGCTTCAAACATAAGTACAATTAAACTGATGAATGAGAGTAATGAAAAACAGCTAGAAGAAAAATTAGGAATCAGTATGTGTGAGATGGAAGGCCACAGTGCTGTTCATGTAACTGAGGAACAAACAGATATTACAACAGAAGAACAGCAATATGATACTTTAGGATTAGATGATCTTGTTGAAGCTGCTTCAGAACACTTTCATATTCATCACATGCGCTGTGTTGCGCACACGCTGCAGCTGGCAATAAGAGATAGTCTGCAAGAGGGACCCTGATTTCACACATCCGGTTTTTCGCCGGTTTGGCGGACGCGGCACACTCCAGTACAGTGTATACAGTACAGTGGCAGCGCGAAAAACGCCGGTCAGATGCTGTCATGTGACCCGGAAGTTGCGGCGCTGCGACTGTACTGTATCGTACTGTACTAGCGTGCACCACATCCGCCAAACCGGTGAAAAGCCGGATGTGTGAAACTGGGCAGACATGCTGGAAATCTGATTGGAAAAGGTGAGGAAATTGGTTATTGCCGCCAGAACCCCTAAAATTGATTCCATCTTGAGGAGACGTGCTGGGAAAGGGGCAATTGTTGATCAAGCCACTCAGTGAGGCAGCACTTATTTAATGACCGAGCGATTGCTTGAACTAAAATAATTTCTTATAGATATGGTGAACCCTCAAGTTACCTTAAATGAAGGTCAATGCACACAGGTGGCTGAATTGAAGGCATTGCTTAATCACCCATTTACCTTGACTAAAAAATTACAAGCTGAGGATTTAACTCTTGGCATTTTCATAAGGGAGTGGAAGAACTTGCTATTTTGCCTGTCCCAAAGAGGAGGTTTAATCGCAGATGGCATTTCTGCTTCAATGAAACGGAGAGAGACACAGCTATTGGAAAATAAAATTCTTCTGGCAGCTGTTTATGTGGACCCAAGTCATCGTATACTGCTTGAAGATCAACAGCTTACTAAAGGAAAAGAAGCTTTGAGTGAGGTAGCAGTTAGGATTGAGTAGCTACAGGACTGCCAGGCGCAAGAGGACTTGGGTGCTGACAGTGCTACTGCTGCCATATCTTCATCCTCATCAGATGAGGAGTTTAACTTTGACAAGTATTTGGATGACATGGAGCAGGCAAAGCATTGCCGCAAGGAAAAAGATTTCACTCTGTCTCCTATAGCAGCAGATTGACTGATTTCAGTAAAATTTTTCACTTGCTCTCAAAGAAATAGAAAAATTCAACCGTTCATCAAAACTGACTGTGCATGAGGCAATTCCTTTATACCCGGAAATTGTTAGAGATGTTGCCCATGTAGTTACAGCTTTGCCTCCAACTCAAGTTAGTGTATAGAGGTTGTTCTCTAGCCTTAAAATTATTAGGTCAGATTTGAGGTCATCTGCGAAGGAGGATCTGATGGAGGCAATTCTATTTCTTACAACAAATTCATAGACTGCACAAATGTTGTTTAGTATGTTTTTGTTAAACTGTTTTTTGCCACTTACATAGTGTATTACATAGTGTTATATATAACACTATAATACACTATATAACACTAAGTGTTTTATATATATATATATATATATATATATATATATAAAACACTATGTAATACACTATGTAAGTGGCAAAAAACTGTTTTCAACAAAAACATACTAAATAATAACATTTAGTATAATGCTTATATTTAAGTGAAAAATTTATTGTAGTACGATGTGAACATCAGACATTTAATAATTTTTATGATACAATAATCAAGATATTTAGATAGAACATAAAATATATTTATTGGATAAAACTTTAGAACACAAACCTGTAATAAATTGTAAATATGTAATACAATATATATATGCATATATATCTTGTGTGTGTGTATATGTATATATATGTGTATATATATATATATATATATATATATATATATATATATATATATATAAAATCTACTGTATCTTACATATTGTATTACATATTTACAATTTATTACAGTTTTTTGTGTTCTAAAGTTTATTGTATCATAAAAATGATTAAATGTCTGATGTTCACATTGTACTGCAATAAATATTTCACTTAACTATAAGCACTATATGTGGGAGTCGTGGAGTCGGAGTCTGATTCGGTGCAAGGGAAATTGAGGAGTCGGAGTCGAAGTTTTGACTTACCGACTCCACAGCCCTGGTGCCAACTCTAATAGTGTGATATTGCAGCAGCCCTTTCATTGTGTGTCCACCTGAAGGCACATAGTGTGATAAAGGCCACGTTTCAGCTGCCTATTGATCTTTTTCATGCTATAACTTCAATTGTCCACTTGTCTGATTTCCACATTATACCACCAGAGCCACAGTTTATAGTTTGTACAGACGCAGGTCAATCCATGGGATAATTTACTCTCGGATTTTCAAACCGCTTTTCCATGCAGATTATGTAGAAATGCAACTTTTTCTAAGTAATGTTTTGCATAGCATATGAATTGCACAGCAAATAAAACTCATTTACATATGTATTCTGCAGATTGGTGGCTTTTTAAATAAGGTTTTCAGGACAGAATCCATGTTATAATCTGTTCTTGACTTTGAGCTTGAAACTATTTAAAATTCTGGTCTGGGGGGGTGCGGGTCACACTTCACTCACAGTCCGGGGTCCTCCTAGCTGTTCAGCTCGGTATTTTTCACACCCATCCTTTATATATCGTTATTCTCTGACGCGGAATGTCACCTTGTTATTTCCTATTTTCCTATTAAGCCTTAGTTTACCTTTGATTATTTCCTATTACCCTATCTTACCCCTTGAAATCTTTTTCTTTTAATCTAGCTCTGGTATTATTGTGCTGAGAGCGGCACAGGGAAGGAACAATAGAGATTAGCATCAGGAGTGATGGGCAGTTATTCATTTATGTGACCACTGCGGTAAAGGACCCTACTACGGGTGTATGGGGTCAAGCTGCACAAACTGTGTAGAGCATTGTGGCACGCTACGTTAATAGCCTAAGACTATGTGCGCACGTTGCGTATTTGCATACAGTTATGCTGCGATCTACACTGCAGCGTAACTGCATGCGTCCTGCGTCCCCAGCATAATCTATGAAGATTATACAGGAGACGTGCGCACATCGCGTATTAGAGCGCAGCCCTTCGGCTGCTGCCCGATGCGCGCGTTCTAAGAAGTGACATGTCACTTATTCCGTGCTCTCTGCATGCAGTCCCCGCTTTGTCTATAGGAGGGGCTGCACTCAGAGCGCATGGAATCAGCTTTTTTTTTTTTCTTTCTGCAGCAATTTGAAGTGCACGTGTGCTGTTCAAATCGCTGCAGAAATTTCTGCAGGGACAGAACGCTACGTGCGTACATAGCCTAATACGTCAGCTGTTCTGTTAACAATTTAAACATCAACAAATAATTTTTGTAGAGTAATAAATAACACAATCCACACTAGAGCTTTGGCTTAAACACATATATTTTGTATATAAATATTTTAAATGAGAGAAACACAGGTAAAAATATACTGGTATGAGAAAGTTACAGATGCTTCTGGCAGGTGAACGGTAGCTGTAGATGGTTCTAGCGGATGGAAGTTAGCCGTAGATGGTTCTGGTGGGTGGAAGCTAGGTAATGATGGTGCTGGCAGGTGGAAATTAGCCGTAGATGGTGCGGGCAGATAGAAGTTAGCCACTGATGGTGCTGGCAGGTGGAAGTTAGCCACTGATGGTGCTGGCAGGTGTAAGTTAGCCACTGATGGTGCTGGCAGGTGTAAGTTAGCCGTAGATGGTTCTGGCGGGTGGAATCTAGGTAATGATGGTGCTGGTAGGTGGAAATTAGCCGTAGATGGTACTGGGAGGTGGAAGTTAGCCGCAGATGGTGCTGGCAGGTGGAAGTTAGCTGTATATGGTGCTGGCAGGTGAAAGTTAGCTGTAGATGGTACTGGCAGGAGGACGTAGATGGTGCTGGCAGGTCGAAGTTAGCCGTAGATAGTTCTGGCGGGTGGAAGCTAAGTAATGATGGTGCTGGTAGGTGGAAATTAGCCGTAGATGGTACTGGGAGGTGGAAGTTAGCCGCAGATGGTGCTGGCAGGTGGAAGTTAGCTGTATATGGTGCTGGCAGGTGAAAGTTAGCTGTAGATGGTACTGGCAGGAGGACGTAGATGGTGCTGGCAGGTCAAAGTTAGCCGTAGTTTTTTCTGGCGGGTGGAAGCTAGGTAATGATGGTGCTGGCGGATGGAAGTTAGTCACAGATAGTGCTGGCAGGTGGAAGTTAGCCGTAAATGGTGCTGGCAGGTGGAAGTTAGCCGTAGATGGTTCTGGCGGGTGGAAGTTAGGTGGTGATGGTGCTGGCAGGTGGAAGTTAGCCGTAGATGGTTCAGGCAGGAGGAAGTTAGCCGTAGATGGTGCTGGCAGGTGGAAATTAGCCGTAGATGGTGCTGGCAGATGGAAGTTAACCGTAGATGGTGCTGGCAGGTGGAAATTAGCCGTAGATGGTGCTGGCAGGTGGAAATTAGCCGTAGGTGGTGCTGGCAGGTGGAAGTTAGCCGTAGATGGTACTAGCAGGTGGAAGTTAGCTGTAGATGGTGCTGGCAGAAGGAAGTTAGCCTTAGATGGTGCTGTCAGTTGGAAGTTAGCCTTAAATGGTGCTGGCAGGTGGAAGTTGGCATTAGATGGTTTTGGCAGGAGGAAGTTAGCCGTAGATGGTTCTGGCGGGTGGAAGTTAACCGTAGATGGTGCTGGCAGGAGGAAGTTAGCCGTAGATGGTGCTGGCAGGTGGAAGTTAGCCGTAGATGGTGCTGGCAGGTGGAAGTTAGCCGTAGATGGTGCTGGGAGGTGGAAGTTGGCCACAGATGGTGCTGGCAGATGGAAGTTAGCCATAGATGGTGCTGGCAGGTGGAAGTTAGCCGTAGATGGTGCTGGCAGGTGGAAATTAGCTGTAGATGGTGCTGGCAGATGGAAGTTAGCCGCAGATGGTGCTGGCAGGAGGAAATTAACCGTAGATGGTGCTGGCAGGAGGAAGTTAGCCGTAGATGGTGCTGGCAGGTGGAAGTTAGCCGTAGATGGTGCTGGCAGGTGGAAGTTAGCCTTAGATGGTGCTGGCAGGTGGAAGTTAGCCTTAGATGGTGCTGGCAGGTGGAAGTTAGACGTAGATGGTGCTGGCAGGTGGAAGTTAGCCGTAGATGGTGCTGGCAGGAGGAAGTTAGCCGTAGATGGTGCTGGCAGGTGGAAGTTAGCCGTAGATGGTGCTGGTAGGAGGAAGTTAGCCGTAGATGGTGCTGGCAAGAGGAAGTAAGCCTTAGATGGTGCTGGCAGGAGGAAGTATGCTGTAGATGGTGCTGGAAGGTGGAAGTTAGCCGTAGATGGTGCTGGCAGGAGGAAGTTAGCCGTAATGGTGCTGGCAGGAGGAAGTTAGCCGTAGATGGTGCTGGCAGGTGGAAGTTAGCCGTAGATGGTGCTGGCAGGTGGAAGTTAGCCGTAGATGGTGCTGGCAGGTGGAAGTTAGCCGTAGATGGTGCTGGCAGGTGGAAGTTAGCCGTAGATGGTGCTGGCAGGAGGAAGTTAGCCGTAGATAGTGCTGGCAGGTGGAAGTTAGCCGTAGATGGTGCTGGCAGGTGGAAGTTAGCCGTAGATGGTGCTGGCAGGAGGAAGATAGCCGTAGATGGTGCTGGCAGGTGGAAGTTGGCCGTAGATGGTGCTGGCAGGTGGAAGTTAGCCGTAGATGGTGCTGGCAGGAGGAAGTTAGCCATGGATGGTGCTGGCAGGAGGAAGTTAACCGTAGATGGTGCTGGCAGGAGGAAGTTAGCCTTAGATGGTGCTGGTAGGAGGAAGTATGCTGTAGATGGTGCTGGAAAGTGGAAGTTAGCCGTAGATGGTGATGGCAGGTGGAAGGTAGCCGTAATAGTGCTGGCAGGTGGATGTTAGCCGTAGATGGTGCTGGCAGGAGGAAGTTAGCCGTAGATGGTGGTGGCAGGAGGAAGTTAGCCTTAGATGGTGCTGGCAGGAGGAAGTTGGCCGTAGATGGTGCTGGCAGGTGGAAGTTGGCCGTAGATGGTGCTGGCAGGGGGACGTTAGCCATAGATGGTGCTGGCAGGAGGAAGTTAGCCATAGATGGTGCTGGCAGGTGGAAGTTGGCCGTAGATGGTGCTGGCAGGAGGACGTTAGCCATGGATGGTGCTGGCAGGAGGAAGTTAGCCGTAGATGGTGCTGGCAAGTGGAAGTTAGCCGTAGATGGTGCTGGCAGATGGAAGTTAGCCGTAGATGGTGCTGGCAGGTGGAAGTTAGCCATAGATGGTGCTGGCAGGTGGAAGTTAGCCATGGATGGTGCTGGCAGGTGGAAGTTAGCCATGGATTGTGCTGGCAGGTGGAATTTAGGCATTGTTGAAACTGATAGTTGGTCACATCTGGTGGAGGCAGGTGGTATTTAGTGGTAATTGATGTTGGCCGATGGTAGGTAGTCAACGATAGAGCTGGGAAATGGTAGTTGGACATTAAGCTTCATTTGATGGTGACGATTTGTGGTGGTTCATGAAGTCTGGTAGGGTTTGGGGGCATAAGTTAGTAAAGGGTTGCATCTGATTCTGCATGTTTAGGAGTAGGTGACACGTGACCCCTGATGTTCTGGGGCAGTCACCAACTAGAACAAGGAAACAAAAAGGAAAATGTTTAGTGGATTTTTTATTCAGTGCAGATCTATATAATCATGGTTGTTTGCACCATTCCTCACCACTGTGATGTGTCGGCCTATGTTACACTATGGAGAATGTCATTATGTGACAATCCATTCTTTTTTTTTATAAAGACCCGTTCTGTTCATATTGATGATCATACTGTGAATATTTCTATGTGACTCCATCCCCTAATTATCAGTGTAAAAGGGCTGTTACAGAGTGGTCTTCCTCTCCCTCCCACCCCACAGAAATGAAGATATCGGCACTCTGTATTACCTCATTACTAATAGTTCTTTTTTGCTCTTTTCTTGGGGGGCGGCTTGCTGGTTGTATCAGCTTCGTGCCCCAAGTCATTCTCCTCATTTTGATTTTCTTCCCTGAAAAATAAAAGAAATCCTAATGTTCTACATGTGTAAAGGGCAAGAAATAAGATCATGAGATGAAGTTCTAGTTGGCGGCCGGTGCCATCGCGGAGGGTAACTCACAGGTCGGGTGCTGTGGGCGCCTCAGGTTTTCCTTGTAGCTCAATAAGCCCGAGTGCAGCCTCGATCTCGTCTCTATTTAGATTAGACAATAAAGGCATTAAGAAATGTAAGAATTTTCACTTAAGATCTAAAGAGACAAGACCCCTTCTATCCTGAATACATGGACGTAACAGAACCCTCCTAATCAGCAGGTATAGTACTGTGCGCATTGTGACTTACGGTGAGTACTGAGTGTCGTGTATTTCTGTATCAGGCTCTCCGATCTCGGGGAGTACGGCCGCCTGTTCCAGGAAGTATTTTAATGTTCTTCTCTTCCTTGGATATGTCGGTTCAACACGACGAACAGCTAATAGTGGAGAATATGGGGAATATTAAGAGAATTCTCTGCTTAGGAAATAATCGCAGCTAATTTGGGATTTACATTTTAAAGGGAACCGGTCAGCTTGTTTTTACTACCTCATCTGAGAGCAGCATGATGTAGGCAACTAGGGATCCTGAATCCTAAGATGTATCACTTAGATTACTGGTTGTAGCCGTTCTGACATAATCAGAATTGTTAGATTTAGCCATCTAGCAAAGCTGAGTGAGCTTCTGCGCCCTCACCAGGCTCTCTATGGAAATAGTGCATTGACAGTGAGGCATCAGTCGGGGAGGAGGTGGGAAGGGGGAGCTTTGCTGGACTGTCGTGAGGTGACATTATATTCGAAGCAATGATAAGTCCTGCTGGTTGAAGAAACATGGCAAATAAACAACAGATAGGACCTTGATAAGACAGGCATCTACGAATTCTATGTTTTAACTCTTCCACCTTACTGTCTTCAGCTTACATAGGAAAAATCTGCTGACAGATTCCCTTTAACTTCACCTTTCTTCCAGAAAATTTTCTTCCTGATCAATGATATCTATTTATTTTACTAGGATTATTAGTGATAATAAATATTAGGAAATGTCTTTTAATCCAGCTCTTTGTCAGGCTGCTCTTTTACCATGGTTAAAGGGAACCTTTCACTCAATTAAATGGACTTTCTCATCAGATTTTTGGCACCTAATCTAATAGCATAATGTAGAGACAGAGAGCCTTCATTCCAGGAATTGTCACTTACCGGGCTGCGCAGTGTAGGTTATATAAAATCACTGTTTAATTAGCAGAAGATTATCATTAGAGGACTATGTGGCGTGCTGCCAAGTAGTCCAGCAGATGCAAGAGCTCATTATAACCCTGCTAGAGCTGCTCATTCAAATAACTGCTAGATCTGCAGCAGAGATAACATTGATTTTATACAAATAACACCAAGCAGCCCAATAAGTGAGACATTTCTGGAATCAGGGTCTCTGTCTCCACATTATGCTGCTCCCAGAATCCCGGTGACAGAGTTCCTAAACTACGTGCAGCATGAACCACAGCCCGGCTACACAATGACAGCAAGGGATGTTTGTCTCTAAATACGCTTTGGTGTGTCAGAGACGTCATAGTGTGAAGAGCCGTCCGGGGACTTTCCTGACCTCTCTCTGCTGCCGTCCAGCTTTTCCCTACATGAGTCCTGGGGATTGATATGTACACATGAAGGAGACCTGTCAATCAGCTAAAAAGGTGCAAGGAAATGCTGCTGGATCATTTCAGACAAAGCTGTGATTGCTGCTGCCCGTGGCTCCAGCAGCATTGACCTAATGACAGGCTCTTTTTAGAGAAATGTTATTGTACAGTTATTTTCCATCTTCATTTTACACTTACGTGGTCTCTCCTTTTCCCAGAGGGAGTTGAGCCGGCCATTACATACAAATTCCTTGTATCTGGCCCCTTTATTTTGTCTAGCAGACCTTCTTTCAGTCATTATAGCGGATAGCGATGTCGATAGGTTCTCACTTCACAGAAAGTGAATAGAAAATGTCGCGTTTTCACCGAGTCAGTAAAACTGTCCCTGGCGGAATGTTATGTTGCCATAGAGACGGGATATTTGAATTGCTACATAATATGGCGGTTGGTGACGTCATTGCTCGCTGGGCAAAACCACTCACTGCAGGGTCGTATTCACCTCATATTTATAGCGCACCTGTCTTCAAAATACTGTTTTTAGGCTGTAATCACATATAATAATGAGATATTGTTTCTTGTGAGGAGCACTGACTTTCACATGCTTCTTTATTAAAATAATTGATAATAACACATCATTAGGACACTCCCCTCCCCCTATAATGTGATGGTATCTCCCACTGTATTCTGGTACTTGACATTTATTTAAGGCCGTCCCCTGAAGAAGCCGCCTCCTCAGACTTATAGTTACACACTTTTATTCTAATTCATCCTATTAAAAATGTATTTAATAACGTTAAACCTGACACTAATAAGAAGGGGTTTGCGAGGCTCCTTATTATAGTGCATAGTCTGATACTAATGTAACCGGTCAGCTTGTTATGTGGCTCAGCTTATGGTGATAAAGTGTCACAATCTGTTTTTTGGGATTTTTATATAGGACAGGAAAGTTATATAAACCCTTTAGTGAAGGAGCCAGTTTTGACTTTAACCCCTTCACCACCCAGTTTTTCACCTTCATGACCGGGCCAAATTTTTCTCATCTGACCAGTGTCACTTTGAGGTTATAACTCTGGAACGCTTCAACGGATCTCAGATATTTAGAGATTTTTTTTCTGATGTATTGTACTTCATTTTAGTAGTAAATTTAGGATGATTTTTAAAAATCGGGAATTTGGCAAAACGTTTGCTATTTTCAAACTTTGAATTTTTTTTGCCCCTGAACCAGAGAATTAAAGCACCAATCCCCAGGATTCTCCTATATAAACTGAATTCAGTGCTATACTGGTCCTGTCATGCTGATTCTATACAGGCCTTTAGTTGTCAGATTGGATGTATAGTAAGGTACAGAAATAGTTAATAATTTCGCACATGTCTACTTTGCATCAGCACCATTTGTGAAGCAGAATTTTTTCTTGTTAGGACGTTAGGTTAAAATTCAGCAATTTCTCATTTTTCCAGCAAAATTTACAAAACCACATTTGACGTGACTTTGAGAGGCCTAGGTGACAGAAAATACCCCAAAGTGATGCCACCAATTACATTTTACTTAAAAATATTTCTTTAGCCCTTTAGAGGGCTCGCAAGGGAAGGAGCACTGTATGAATTTTGGAATACAAATTTGGCTGAAATAGATTGCGGGCGCCATGTCGCATTTGCAGGACCCCTAAGGTACCTAAACAGAGGAAACCACCCAAAAGTGACCCCATTTTGGAAACTACACTCCTCATTGATTGTATCCAGGGGCATAGTGAGCATTTTTGACCTTCACAGAATTTGATAACATTAGGTCCTGATATTGAAAATTTTCATTTTTTTCAGAAAAATGTTGCTTTAGCACCAAATTTCTCACTTTTACAAGAGCTAATCCCAAAAAGTGGACTCCGCTGTTTGTTACACACTTTCTTCTGAGCGCGTTGATACCTGCGATACCTCACATTTAGTCAAAAACCTCTGTTTGGGCTCCATTTCGTATTTGCAGAGCCCCGGAGGTACCAAAACTGACCCCATTGTGGAAACTAGACCCTTGAAGGCATTTTTGTAGGGGTGTGTTGAGCATTTTGAACCCATAGCTGCGTCACAGAACTTTTAATGTGAATGTGAAAATGATAGTTGCATTTTTTTTTCCCTCTAAAATTTTATTGTAGCCCCAATTTTGTAATTTTGACAATGGATAATAGGAGAAAACGGACTTTATAGTTTGTTATACAATTTCTCTCAAATGCAGTGATACCTCATATATGGTCAAAAACTATTATTTGGGCACATGGCATGGCTCGGAAAGCGAACAGCGTTATTCAGTTTTTAGAACGCAAATTTGGACAATTTGTTGCATTTGCCGAGCCTCTGAGGTGTCAGAAATGCAGAAACACCCAAATGTGACCCCATTTGGCAAACTATTCCCTATAATGACTTAATTTACTGGTGTGGCGAGTATTTTAACCCACAAACTACACAGAATTTAATTATATTGGACCGTGAAAATGAAGAACGTTGAGGTTTTTCTGTTAGAATTCCATTTTAACCTCAACATTTTAATTCACACAAAGGGTAACAGGAGAAAATGTACAGGACAATTTATTATGCAATTTTTACTGAACATGGCAGTACCCCATATGTCAGGGGTGGGCAATTAATTTTCTCATGGGGCCACATGAGAAATTGGGATGGTTTTAGAGGGCCGGACAAATATAATTAACTCAGTTTTACCTAATACTGTATATACCGTATATACTGGCGTATAAGACGACTTTTTACCCCCTTAAAACAATGGCTACAGTGGGGGGTCGTCTTATACGCCGGATATACGGGGGGGGGGGTGTATATATATATGTACACTGCAGCGTCCAGGGGAGGTGGGGGCAGCAGCTCTGGAGCACAGGGGAACGCTGCGGGCTGCAGCCTTTGATCTCCTGCACCCGCTCATATAATATGCACAGCCGCTGTCCATCTCCAATGGTGCTGAAATCGCACGCAGTGAGGGGCTGGGGCAGCGGTGCATATTATATGAGCCTGCGTCCCAGTGTGATCGCACATGCCCAACCCTGTGTTAGATTTGGCCCCCAGGCTGCTGCTCATTCTAAAATAAAAAAGCTTTACTTACCCCTGCAGCGTTTCTCCCTGTGTCCCTGCTTCCACTGTGATCAGGCAGGCAGAGAGCTCAGGCTGCTGTGCCGATCACATGACCGCACTGAGAACCAGGAAGTAAGGAACAGAAGCACGGAGCCAGACAGGAGGGAGCTCAGCGCTGGAGGAGGTAAGGAAAGAGGGTTTTATTTTACTATGGGCAGCAGCCTAGGGGCCATATCTGACACAGGGGGACTTGTGCGATCTATAGGGGCCATGGGCAGCACTATGGGGGCCATATCTGACCTAGGGGGACTTGTGCGATCTATATAGGGGCCATGGGCAGCACTATGGGGGCCATATCTGACACAGGGGGACTTGTGCGATCTATAGGGGCCATGGGCAGCACTATGGGGGCCATATCTGACACAGGGGGACTTGTGCGATCTATATAGGGGCCATGGGCAGCACTATGGGGGCGATATCTGACACAGGGGGACTTGTGCGACCTATAGGGGCCATGGGCAGCACTATGGGGGCGATATCTGACGCAGGGGGACTTGTGCGATCTATAGGGGCCATGGGCAGCACTATGGGGGCGATATCTGACGCAGGGGGACTTGTGCGATCTATATAGGGGCCATGGGCAGCACTATGGGGGCGATATCTAACACAGGGGGACTTGTGCGATCTATAGGGACCATGGGCAGCACTATGGGGGCGATATCTAACACACGGGGACTTGTGCGATCTATATAGGGGCCATGGGCAGCACTATGGGGGCGATATCTAACACAGGGGGACTTGTGCGATCTATATAGGGGCCATGGGCAGCACTATGGGGGCGATATCTGACGCAGGGGGACTTGTGCGATCTATATAGGGGCCATGGGCAGCACTATGGGGGCGATATCTAACACAGGGGGACTTGTGCGATCTATAGGGACCATGGGCAGCACTATGGGGGCGATATCTAACACAGGGGGACTTGTGCGATCTATATAGGGGCCATGGGCAGCACTATGGGGGCGATATCTAACACAGGGGGACTTGTGCGATCTATAGGGGCCATGGGCAGCACTATGGGGGCGATATCTAACACAGGGGGACTTGTGCGATCTATAGGGACCATGGGCAGCACTATGGGGGCGATATCTAACACAGGGGGACTTGTGCGATCTATATAGGGACCATAGGCAGCACTATGGGGGCGATATCTAACACAGGGGGACTTGTGCGATCTATAGGGGCCATGTGCAGCACTATGGGGGCGATATCTAACACAGGGGGACTTGTGCGATCTATATAGGGGCCATGGGCAGCACTATGGGGGCGATATATAACACAGGGGGACTTGTGCGATCTATATAGGAGCCATGTGCAGCACTATGGGGGCGATATCTAACACAGCGGGACTTGTGCGATCTATAGGGACCATGGGCAGCACTATGGGGGCGATATCTAGCACAGGGGGACTTGTGCGATCTATAGGGGCCATGGGCAGCAGCATGGGGGCGTTATCTAACACGGGAACGTGTGCAATCCATAGGGGACCATAGGCAGCACAGGGGAACGTGTGCCATCACAAGGGGGCTATATTCAATATAAGGGGGCCATATCCAGATTAAGGGGGCTAAGTTTAGGATGGGGGGCTATGAGGGACATATACCCTATATGATTTGTTAGAGGGACACTGGCATTATAAGATGGACCCCATTTAACATTAAAAAAAAAAAATTCTCTTTTCCTTCACCAAATTTGGGGGTGCGTCTTATAATCAGGTGCGTCTTATAAAGCGAAAAATACGGTATATATCATACAGCAGGGGTCGGGAACCTATGGCTCGCGAGCCAGATATGGCTCTTTTGATGGCCGTATCTGGCTCGCAGACAGGGCTCCTACCTGTCTATGGGCAAATGCCGGGGCCCTGGAGAGCCGGGGGGGCCCACTCGGCCTCGTCAGTTCTCCTGTCCCTTGGCCGGGGCCCACTCGCCTTTATAGTTCTGCTGCCCCCGGCCGAGTTTCGGGGACCGCAGTCCTCGGCAGCAATCTGCGGCGCCGTCACTTTAAGGCGCGCAGACATCCTGTTTTGAATTTCATCTGTGGGCGGAGCTACCGCCTTCTCAGTCCCACAGATGAAGGAGGCGAGCTTCTGTCCGGCGCTGTGTGGGCCCCCTCTCCACCGTGACCTAATCGGGTAAATGCCCTCCCCGCCTCCCCATTATGGGCCCCGGTGAGCTGCTTCTAACCCCCCAGATGTATGCCCTGCCAATCCCCCCCCCGCCATTACCTCGGGTGCTGTACCCGCCGAGCCGCGGGTGCAGGCCCCACAGAGCAGCAGAGTTGTGTGTATTTGTCTGTATGTAGCAGAGTTGTATGTGTTTGTCTGTATGTAGCAGAGTTGTGTGTGTTTGTCTGTATGTAGCAGAGTTGTATGTGTTTGTCTGTATGTAGCAGAGTTGTGTGTGTTTGTCTGTATGTAGCAGAGTTGTGTGTGTGTGTTTGTCTGTTTGTAGCAGAGTTGTGTGTGTTTGTCTGTATGTAGCAGAGTTGTGTGTGTTTGTCTGTTTGTAGCAGAGTTGTGTGTGTCTGTTTGTAGCAGAGTGTAGTACCATTGTTTCAGTCCAGATGTGGCTTTATACAGCAGGGAGGAGCATTCCTTGCTGTACTAAGTGAACATTGGAGCGATTGATCTGTCAATGGCCCATTAAAAACATTGTACGGCTCTCGCGGAATTAAAATTAATATGTTGCAATCAAAGCAGACTTTTTTTCATTTGGGAGCGGGGTAGTCTTATACAGCGAGTATATCCCAAATTCTATATTTCTTCGGCGCTCTATTGGGAGACCCAGACGATTGGGTGTATAGCACTGCCTCCGGAGGCCACACAAAGCAATTACACTAAAAAGTGTAAGGCCCCTCCCCTTCTGGCTATACACCCCCAGTGGGATCACTGGCTCACCAGTTTTCTGCTTTGTGCGAAGGAGGTCAGACATCCACGCATAGCTCCACTGTTTGTAGTCAGCAGTAGCTGCTGGCTATATCGGATGGAAGAAAAGAGGGCCCATATGGGGCCCCCAGCATGCTCCCTTCTCACCCGCGGTGGTGCTTGTAAGGTTGAGGTACCTATTGCTGGTACAGAGGCTGGAGCCCACATGCTGTTTTCCTTCCACATCCCCTGGAGGGCTCTGTGGAAGTGGGATCTTGCCGGCCCCCAAGCCCTGGGGCCGGGCTCCATCCACAGACCCATAGAACCTGCTGGATTTGGAGCGGGAGTGCCGTTCAGGGACAAGGCCCTGCAACTTTCAGGTACTCTGTGTCCCCGGCAGGCACGGACACTCTCAGGCTTGCTGAGCGTTATAGTGCGCCGGGGACAGTAGCGCTGTGCGCCGGGGTTAGGTCACTGCAGCTTTGCTGAGTGACGTTTCATGTTGGGAACTACTGCGCCGACCGCTCCTGGAGCGGCGGCGCAGCTGCGACTTGTAGTGCGCCGGGGACTTTGCGCCGACCGCGCTTTTACGGCGGCGGCGCTTCTAACTTTAGCCCCCGGCTTCTGCGGCCTAGCGCCGCTTCGTTCCCGCCCCCACCCTGTCAATCAGGGTAGGGGAGAGACGCTGCTCAATTAACAGCGCCGAGGGCTGGAGCTTTATTTACATGCTCCAGCCCTCTCACTAGGCACAGGGGGAAGCAGACTTCCCGCTCTTCGTCGGTGTACGCCCAGGGCCCGCCCCCCCTCTCCACAAGGACGCCGGCAGCCATTACACATGCGGTCTGGCTGGGGAAAGGCAGCAGGCTCTGGGAGACCCAGACTAGAGGGATTTCTGGCGTCCACACACCGCTCCTAAGCGGGCGGTAAGCAGCACAGTAGTGCTGGCCCCTCTAGTGCCTCAGTGTTATATTAGTGTACACTGTTTGTACTGCATGTGGGGCTGATCTACCGGCAGGCTCCAATGACTCACATTGTGTGCAATGTTCAGTCCCAGTGGCACTTCGTCAGCCAGAGCCTATTGTGGTGGTAGCCCAGGCAGAGACGCCTGTGAACCCTGCCCCGGTGACGGGGACAGACTTTGCAGTGTTTGCTGATAAAATGTCTGTGACTATGACAAAAATCCTGGAGACCTTGCAGGCCAGGCCAGCTCCTCAGACCATGGACACTGCTGTGTCTATGCTCTCTGGTCCCCCTCAGTTGGAACTAATCCGTACTTCAAGGGGGTCTCAAGCATCACAAGCTGAAGTCTCTGACTCAGATGACAGTCCCAGGCAGCCTAAGCGAGCTCGCTGGGAAAGACCCTCGACGTCATCACACTGCTCAGGGTCTCAGCGAGAAGAGTCTCTCTGTGATGAGACTGAGGACGGTGATCAGGATTCTAATCCTGAGGCCCCTCTCAATCTGGATGCCCCTGATGGTGACGCCATGGTTAATGACCTTATATCGGCGATTAATAGACTGTTGGATATTTCTCCACCAGCTCCTTCAGCAGAGGAGGCAGCTGCACAGCAGGAGAAGTTCCATTTCCTGTATCCCAAGCGTAAATTAAGTGCTTTTTTGGACCACTCTGACTTCAGAGAATCAATCCAGAAGCACGACGCTCATCCAGACAAGCGTTTCTCTAAACGTTCTAAGGATACCCGTTATCCTTTTCCCTCTGAAGTGGCCAAACGCTGGACCCAGTGTCCAAAGGTGGATCCCCCAATTTCCAAGCTTGCGGCTAGATCTATAGTCGCAGTAGAGGATGGCGCTTCACTTAAAGATGCCAACGACAGACAGATGGACCTTTGGTTGAAATCTGTCTATGAATCTATCGGCGCGTCGTTTGCTCCAGCATTCGCGGCCGTGTGGGCACTCCAAGCTATTTCAGCTGGTCTGGCACAGGTGGATGCTATCATGCATCCAGCAGTACCGCAGGTGGCGTCCCTAACTTCGCAAATGTCTGCGTTTGCGACCTATGCTATCAATGCTGTCCTAGAATCTACGAGCCGTACCTCTATGGCGGCCGCCAATTCTGTGGTTTTGCGCAGAGCCTTATGGTTAAAGGACTGGAAAGCAGATGCTGGTTCTAAAAAATGCTTAACCAGCTTGCCATTATCTAGAGACAGACTGTTTGGTGAGCCATTGGCTGAAATCATAAAACAGTCCAAGGGTAAGGACTCTTCCTTGCCACAGCCCAGAGCAAGTAAACCTCAACAGAAAAAGTGGCAGTCGAGGTTTCGGTCCTTTCGAGGCTCGGGCAAGGCCCAATTCTCCTCGTCGAAAACGACCCAGAAAGGACAAGGGAGCTCAGATTCCTGGCGGGCTCACTCACGCCCCAGGAAAGCAAATGGAGGAACCGCTTCCAAGGCGGCTACCTCATGACTTTCGGCCTCCTCCCTCCGCATCCTCGGTCGGTGGCAGGCTCTCCCGCTTTTGCGACATTTGGCTGTCACAGGTCAAAGACCGGTGGGTAACAGACATTTTGTCTCGCGGGTACAGAATCGAGTTCAGTTCTCGGCCTCCACTTCGGTTCTTCAGAACCTCCCCACACCCCAACCGAGCAGATGCCCTGCTGCAGGCGGTGGACTCTCTAAGAGCAGAAGGAGTCGTGATCCCTGTCCCCCCTCAGGAACGGGGGCGAGGATTTTACTCCAATCTCTTTGTGGTTCCAAAAAAGGACGGCTCCTTCCGTCCTGTTCTGGACCTAAAACTGCTCAACAAGCATGTGAACGCCAGGCGGTTCCGGATGGAATCCCTCCGCTCAGTCATTGCCTCAATGTCCCAAGGAGATTTCCTAGCATCAATGGACATCAAGGATGCTTATCTCCACGTGCCGATTGCTGCGGAGCACCAACGCTTTCTACGCTTCGTGATAGGAGACGACCATCTTCAGTTCGTGGCTCTGCCATTTGGTCTGGCGACAGCCCCTCGGGTGTTCACCAAGATCATGGCAGCAGTGGTAGCAGTCTTGCACTCTCACGGACACTCTGTGATCCCTTACTTGGACGATCTACTGGTCAAGGCACCCTCTCAGGAGGCATGCCAACTCAGCCTGAATTTTGCACTGGAGACTCTCCAGGCGTTCGGGTGGATCATCAACTTCCCAAAGTCAAATCTGTCACCGACCCAATCACTAACGTATCTTGGCATGGAGTTTCATACTCTCTCAGCGATAGTGAAGCTTCCGCTGGACAAGCAGCGGTCTCTACAGACTGGGGTGCAGGCTCTCCTTCAAAGTCAGTCGCACTCCTTAAGACGCCTCATGCACTTCCTCGGGAAGATGGTGGCGGCAATAGAGGCGGTTCCGTTTGCGCAGTTTCATCTGCGTCCACTTCAATGGGACATTCTCCGCCAATGGGACGGGAAGTCAACATCCCTGGACAGGAAAGTCTCCCTTTCCCAGACGGCCAAGGACTCTCTGCAGTGGTGGCTCCTTTCCACCTCATTATCACAGGGAAGATCCTTCCTACCACCGTCCTGGGCGGTGGTCACGACAGACGCGAGTCTGTCAGGGTGGGGAGCAGTGTTTCTCCACCACAGGGCTCAGGGTACGTGGACTCAGCAGGAGTCCATCCTTCAGATCAATGTTCTGGAAATCAGAGCAGTGTTTCTTGCCCTACTAGCCTTCCAGCAGTGGCTGGAAGGGAAGCAGATCCGAATTCAATCGGACAACTCCACAGCGGTGGCATACATCAATCACCAAGGGGGGACACGCAGTCGGCAAGCCTTCCAGGAAGTCCGGCGCATTATGATGTGGGTGGAAGCCACGGCCTCCACCATATCCGCAGTTCACATCCCCGGCGTAGAAAACTGGGAAGCAGACTTCCTCAGTCGCCAGGGCATGGACGCAGGGGAATGGTCCCTTCACCCGGACGTGTTTCAGGAAATCTGTCGCCGATGGGGAAGGCCGGACGTCGACCTAATGGCGTCCCGGCACAACAACAAGGTCCCAACCTTCATGGCACGGTCTCGCGATCAAAGAGCTCTAGCAGCAGACGCCCTAGTGCAAGATTGGTCGCAGTTCCGGCTCCCTTATGTGTTTCCACCTCTGGCACTCTTGCCCAGAGTGCTACGCAAGATCAGATCCGACTGCAGCCGCGTCATACTCGTCGCTCCAGACTGGCCGAGGAGGGCGTGGTATCCGGATCTGTGGCATCTCACGGTCGGCCAACCGTGGGCACTACCAGATCGACCAGACTTACTGTCCCAAGGGCCGTTTTTCCATCGGAATTCTGCGGCCCTGAACCTGACTGTGTGGCCATTGAGTCCTGGATCCTAGCGTCTTCAGGCTTATCCCAAGGGATCGTTGCCACCATGAGACAGGCTAGGAAGCCCACGTCTGCTAAGATCTACCACAGAACGTGGAGGATATTCTTATCCTGGTGCTCTGCTCAGGGAGTGTCTCCCTGGCCATTTGCATTACCTACCCTTCTTTCTTTCCTGCAATCTGGGTTAGAAAAAGGTTTGTCGCTCGGCTCCCTTAAAGGACAAGTCTCGGCGCTATCCGTCTTTTTTCAGAGGCGTTTGGCACGCCTTCCTAAGGTGCGCACGTTCCTGCAGGGGGTTTGCCATATTGTACCCCCGTACAAGCGGCCGTTGGATCCATGGGATCTGAACAGGGTACTAGTTGCCCTCCAGAAGCCGCCCTTCGAGCCTCTGAGGGAGGTTTCACTCTCTAGACTATCACAGAAAGTGACTTTTCTAGTAGCGATCACATCTCTTCGGAGAGTGTCTGAGCTAGCAGCGCTGTCTTCCAAGGCTCCCTTCCTGGTCTTCCACCAGGACAAGGTAGTGCTGCGCCCCATTCAGGAGTTTCTCCCGAAGGTGGTATCCTCTTTTCATCTTAATCAGGATATCTCTTTGCCTTCGTTTTGTCCTCATGCAGTTCATCGGTATGAGAAGGATTTACATTTGTTAGATCTGGTGAGAGCACTCAGAATCTACATTTCCCGCACGGCGCCCCTGCGCCGTTCGGATGCACTCTTTGTCCTTGTCGCTGGTAAGCGCAAAGGGTCGCAGGCTTCTAAGGCCACCCTGGCTCGATGGATCAAAGAACCAATTCTTGAAGCCTACCGTTCTGCTGGGCTTCCGGTTCCATCAGGGCTGAAGGCCCATTCTACCAGAGCCGTGGGTGCGTCCTGGGCATTGCGACACCAGGCTAGGGCTCAACAGGTGTGCCAGGCAGCTACCTGGTCGAGTCTGCACACTTTCACCAAACATTATCAGGTGCATACCTATGCTTCGGCGGACGCCAGCCTAGGTAGAAGAGTCCTGCAGGCGGCAGTTGCCTCCCCGTAGGGGAGGGCTGTCTTGCAGCTCTAACATGAGGTATTTCTTTACCCACCCAGGGACAGCTTTTGGACGTCCCAATCGTCTGGGTCTCCCAATAGAGCGCCGAAGAAGAAGGGAATTTTGTTACTTACCGTAAATTCCTTTTCTTCTAGCTCTTATTGGGAGACCCAGCACCCGCCCTGTTGTCCTTCGGGATTTTTGGTTTGTTTGCGGGTACACATGTTGTTCATGTTGAACGGTTTTCAGTTCTCCGATGTTACTCGGAGTGAATTTGTTTAAACCAGTTATTGGCTTTCCTCCTTCTTGCTTTTGCACTAAAACTGGTGAGCCAGTGATCCCACTGGGGGTGTATAGCCAGAAGGGGAGGGGCCTTACACTTTTTAGTGTAATTGCTTTGTGTGGCCTCCGGAGGCAGTGCTATACACCCAATCGTCTGGGTCTCCCAATAAGAGCTAGAAGAAAAGGAATTTACGGTAAGTAACAAAATTCCCTTCTTTTAGGGCAGAAGTTGGGGGTCGTCTTATACGCCCAGTCGTCTTATACGCCGGCATATACGGTAGTATATATTCTATCCCTTCATAAACAAACAGTAAGTTAAACAATACAAAGATTCAATGAAAATATGGAGGACCTATTTACATCATTATTTAATGAGATGATGAACTTTAATGAACTTGTGATTGTTCACTTTAGAAAATTGTCAACTTTAGGCCGGTTTCAGACGTCCGTGTTTTATGTACATGTGATATCTGTTTTTAACACGGATGTCACACGTACCCATGTTGTTATTTGCTGTTACTCACACGGCTGTGTTTTCACATGGACCGTGTGACCCCCTCGTGGCCCCGCACACACACGTCTGTTTTTTCACCGGTAGCACCGGTGTCACACGGATCGCACACGGATGTGATCCATGTGACATCAGTGTGACACGTACCAGAGAAAACACGGGTCTTTTTAATAAAAAGATTTTCTATATTTACCTCTCTCCAGCGATTCTGTTTCCGGCTCTGCTGCCTCCCGCTCCTGACTCCCACTCATTATACTCACTGAATATTCAGTGCTTTGTGGAGCTGGAAGCGGGGACAGCGCTGGGGACTTCAGTGCCGGGGACCGCATCTCTGGGTGAGTATACAGCAGAGTGTGTGTTCAGTGTATACATGCATGAGTGTCTGCTTTGTGTGTGTGTGTGTGTGTGTGTGTGTGTAGTGAGAACCTAGAAGCCGGAGCATCGCAGGGAGAGCATCTGGGACTCATCACAGTTCCCATATGCCTCATTATGAAAGTGTACACATAGTACAATCATTTATTTTTTTTACTGTGTGCGGCGCGGTGGAGGGCTATACACCAGGATAAGTGGGCTAGTCACATATCAGATTGCATACACTGATACATCAGATCACACACACCACATATCGCTCATATAATGGCACCATCACACACTCACCACATCCAGTGATACCACTTACTTCGGGCCAGCAGGTTCTAGACGCTCCACTGCACAGTGCACAGGGTCACATGATGTGTTCCACCCGCAGGTCCTGGAAGCTCCAATGCACATTGCACAGTGTCACAGGTCCTTAAGCCGCCCAGAAGCAATCAATATCGCTGGATGTGGTGAGTGTGTGATCTGATGTGTGTGTTCCGCCGCAGGTTCAGATGCGTTCCACTGCTCCTGCTCGGTGTCTGGTGAGTATGATCGCTGGGTCGTCTTTTTTTGGGGGGTGTCTGCTTTTTATAATGAAGTGTCCTGCAGTATCTTTAACTTTTTTAGCTGCACGGACACTTCATTATTGAACTGTGACTAGGGCTTATTTCCGGGGGATATCTCATATTTAGGCCTTGCTGAAAACTCCTGCTAGGTCTTATTTTCAGGGGAGGTCTTATTTCCAGGGAAACACGGTAATACCACCACTGTGCCCCTTACATGGTAAAATGCCTCCTTTGTGCCTTTGAGATGGTAAAAATTATTAATGGTAGAAAATATTAATGCCATGAGCAAGTGCCATAGAAAAGTGTCCACATTTAGCTCATAGGAAAGTGATAATAATGTCCCTTGTGCTACTTTGATGGTCACAATACCCTGAGTGCCCCTATAACAGTAATGGTTCTTAAGTGCCTTCTTAACATTTAATAATGTCTCCTAAGTCTCCCCATGTACACCTCCCCTATCCACAGTATGATGCAACTACACCTCCACTATAGACAGTATGATGGGTCCACAGCTCCCCCAAAAACAATAGTCCACACACTGTATAATGGCCACCACAGTAGCTGACACACTGATTGTCCCAACAGTAGTCCCCACATTGTATAATGGCTTCTACAGTAGTCCCAACACTTTATGAGAACCCGCAAAGTAGTCCCCACAGTGTATGACAGCCCCTCACATTAGCTCCCATCCTGTATAAGTGCCCCCTACACTGTATAACTGGGAAGGGAGATCTGCATTTCTTGGGGGGTAAATTTACCCCAAACCATGTCTCCCCGAAAATAAGACCTTTTTTTGGGGCAAAAAAAAATATAACACAGTGTCTTAATTTCGGGGAAACACGGTATGTGGGGTAGTACTAGGAGCACAGTATTTCTGCCACACAGCTGGTGCAGTAATAAGGGCACATACGGCAGCAGCGGCTCAGTATTGGGGTATCAGGAGGATGAGGAGTTTGTGCAGGTTGGGAATAGATGGGACGGGGTCGGAAATGTGAGGTCAAATGTGTCTTTGTTGTAATCTCTGCAGATGAGTTGTTCCTGGAAGAAGTTATGTTGGTCTGGACCAGATGGAAAAGATGGGAAAAGTGAACAATTCCATCCGAAAGAACATCAGCTGTAAGGCTATGTGCACACGCTGCGTTTTTTTGATGCTGCGTTTTTGTGCTTTTTTGGCCGCTAAAAACGCACAAAAACGCACCCACGGCAAAAAACGCATGCGTTTTTACCGCGATTTGCTGCGTTTTTGATCTCTGCGTTTTTCTGCATTATTGCATTGCATGGGGGGAAAACGCAGAAAAACGCAGGAAAGAATTGACATGTCCATTTTTTTTTTAAGCTCAAAAACGCAGCTTAAAAAAAAGTGTGCGGACAGCAAAAATGAAAACTCATAGACTTTGCTGAGGAAGCAAAGTCATGCAGTTTTGAGGCCAAAAACGCTGCGAAAAACGCACTGTGTGAATTTACCCTAAGTCACCATCTATAACTGCACTGTGATCTCTTGTATGTCCTGCAGCACCGATATCTACCACTATATAGTCACCATACAGTGGTAATATCAGTGTCATCTGCTGAGGTTCCACTATACCCACGATTAGGCTGCGCTTCTGTAGTAATCATGGTTACCTGGTTAGGGGCCCACTCTGATGTTTCACCCCTCCTGAGCTGAACTCCTAGGTACCTCTATATTCTAATCATGAATTGTGGTAGCTGTTAAAGGGGCCCACTGGGAATCTTTCCCCCAGGGCCCACAAAAACTGGAGCCGGCCCTGCATCTGGCTTTTGCCAGAGTTGCTAGATGGCCAGTCCGGCCCTGACTTCAGCTCCTGTCATTGTGCCCCTTTGCTACTGCGCCTGACATTGTGCCCCTTGCTCCTCTGATACCATCCCTGGCATTGTGCTCCTTGTGCCACTGCTGCTGTGCCTGGCATTGTGACCCTTACCCCTTTGCTACTACGCATTGCATTGTGTCCCTCGCCCCTCTGTTACTGCACCTGGCAATGTGTCAGTCTTTCACTACTTGCGCCTGGCAGGGTGCCCCTCTCCTACTTGCGTATGGTAGGGCGTCCCTCACCCCTGTGCTCTTTGCGCCAGGCAGCATTCCCCTCGCGTCCTCGCTCTGGTGTGGCAACTGGCAGCACGTCCATGATACTGCACTGGGTGGCATGTCCCTTGCCTCTCTGTGCCTCTACCTGACAACGTGCTCCTCTGCTACTGCACTACGCAGCGTGCCTCTCTGCTGTAGCACCTAGCAGCACACCACTCTGCTGCAGTGCCTGACAGCGCCCCCATCGCCGCTACTCCTCTCCTACTACAGCTGGCAGCACACCACTTGCACCTGGCAATGGTCCCCTTTCCCTCTGCTACTTGAGCCTGGCACTGCAGCCCACACCCCTCTGTTACTGCGACGTACCCCAGCTCCAGGGCTGCATCTACAGAGTAGCTGCTGGCCAGAAGAGTGAGCTTGAGGCGAGTGGCTGAATCAACCCTAAATGAAAAAACTGTCTACTGCGACTCTCTTGTTAGGACCTGCCTGAGGCCGTCGGCTCAAAAAGGCTTCCTAGAACAGACTTGACACTAGCCACTGTATCCTACAGGATCCAAAGGAACCCTGGCCTTCACTTTTACACCCCTGTACAGAGATACTTACCACAGGCAATGGGTTGCATCTACAGAGTAGCTGCTGGCCGGAGGAGCGCGCTTGAAGCGAGTGGTTGATTCAACAATACGTTAAACATAGCAAATGAAAAGGCAACAGTATTCATCTGCCCAGGTCACAGAAACTGATGCACTAAAAGGATACAGCAGCCCTCCTTAATAAAGATAAAGGCAGCACAGGGGCAAAATACTGATTAGGCAACCACTCACAACCTACCAATTCATGGAGGGGGTGATTGCCCAGTATTAAAATTGCACAGGCATTATGCTTGTATACGGGGCGGGTAATTTAGTGCACAGTGCGCCTGGCTTACAGCCTATTACAATTACTATTAGATCAAACGGACTACCCAGCACTGTATCATTGCACTCCACCGGGACAGACACCCTACCCAGCACTCTATCATTGCACTCCACCGGGACAGACACCCTACCCAGCACTCTATCATTGCACTCCACCGGGACAGAGACCCTAGTTTACAAGACCAACATAGATGGGATTGTCTGTAATTGAGAATCGTGTACATAAAAATATAAATGAATGAGGTATTGGTTAATATTTTGGCCAAAATACGCAAGCTCACAACCTAACGTCAAGGGTCCTCATTGTTTTGTGAGTCCCTATACTAAAAATATATGCAAAGCCACAGAAAAATTAAAATTTTCCAAATTCAATATAGCAAAAAAATAGTGTTGTATTTACCCAGGTCACAGAATGTAATGCAGTAACCGGATGGAGCAGCCCTCGTTGATAAATATGGAGGTAACACAGGTGCAAAACACTGATGAGACAACCACTCACAACCTGCCAAATCATGGAGGGGTGATTGCTCAGTATTAACATTGCACACAGAGCAGGCCTGAATAGGGGGCTGGTCACACACATGAAGTGTACAGTGCCTATTTACAGCCTATTTGTGACGCCCATAGTATTAGATTAGGCGGGCTGCCCAGCACTCTATCAGGGCACCCCACAATCACAGACACCCTAGTTTACAAGGCCAACATAGATGGGCTTGGCTGCATCCTGCATAAAAGGAGATGTAATATTCAAAAAATATATAATAAATTTATGTGGCATGGGTCAATATTTTGGCCAAAATATACAAGCTCGCAACCCACGTCAAGGGTCCTCATTTTCTTGCGAGTCCCTACCTAAAATTAAATGCAAAGCCACAGTAAAAGAAATTAAAATTCCTCGAAAGTTCAATATAGCAAGAAAAAAAAATTAATCTTTGTGTGGCTTGCTTTTAATTCACCCTTAAAAAAGTTTCCCCAATAAAGTTAAACTTAATCAATTGAACAGGATCACAGCTGATTCTTTTTGTGAGGTAAAACATTTCACTACTTGCTTTTAAAAAATCTTTTTCCTCAAAAAAAGAATAATTTGTGATCCTGTGCTGTAATGTCCGCATTCTTTTTTAAGTCCTCCCCTGCCCAGGAGTATGATCAGACTATGTCCATGTACGGTCAGACACATCCATTACACAGTACATAGCAGGGGCACTTACAGTCATATGAAAAAGTTTGTGCACCCCTATTAATGTTAACCTTTTTTCTTTATAACAATTTGGGTTTTTGCAACAGCTATTTCAGTTTCATATATCTAATAACTGATGGACTGAGTAATATTTCTGGATTGAAATGAGGTTTATTGTACTAACAGAAGATGTGCAATCCGCATTTAAACAAAATTTGACCGATGCAAAAGTATGGGCACCTCAACATAAAAGTGACATTAATATTTTGTAGATCCTCCTTTTGCAAAAATAACAGCCTCTAGTCGCTTCCTGTAGCTTTTAATGAGTTCCTGGATCCTGGATGAAGGTATATTTGACCATTTCTGTTTACAAAACAATTCCAGTTCAGTTAAGTTTGATGGTCGCCAAGCATGGACAGCACACTTCAAATCATCCCACAGATTTTCAATGATATTCAGGTCTGGGGACTGGGATGGCCATTCCAGAACATTGTAATTGTTCCTCTGCATGAATGCCTGAGTAGATTTGGAGTGGTGTGTTGGATCATTGTCTTGCTGAAATATCCTTCCCCTGCGTAACTTCAACTTCGACACTGATTCTTGTACATTATTGTCAAGAATCTGCTGATACTGAGTTGAATCCATGCGACCCTCAACTTTAACAAGATTCCCGGTGCCGGCATTGGCCACACAGCCCCAAAGCATGATGGAACCTCCACCAAATTTTACTGTAGGTAGCAAGTGCTTTTCTTGGAATGCCATGTTTTTTTGCCTCCATGCATAATGCCTTTTTGTATGACCAAACAACTCAATCTTTGTTTCATCAGTCCACAGGACCTTCTTCCAAAATGTAACTGGTTTGTCCAAATGTGCTTTTGCATATCTCAGGCAACTCTGTTTGTGGCATGCTTGCAGAAACGTCTTCTTTCGCATCACTCTCCCATACAGCTTCTCCTTGTGCAACGTGTGCTGTATTGTTGACCGATGCACATTGACACCATCTGCAGCAAGATGAAGCTGCAGGTCTTTGGAGGTGGTCTGTGGATTGTCCTTGACTGTTCTCAGCATTCTTCTTCTTCTCTGCCTTTCTGATATTTTTCTTGGCCTGCCACTTCTGGGCTTAACAAGAACTGTACCTGTGTTCTTCCATTTCCTTACTATGTTCCTCACAGTGGAAACTGACAGTTTAAATCTCTGAGACAACTTTTTGTCTCCTTCCCCTGAACAACTATGTTAAATAATCTTTGTTTTCAGATCATTTGAGAGTTGTTTTGAGGATCCCATGATGCCACTCTTCATAGGAGATTCAAATAGGAGAACAACTTGCAAGTGGCCACCTTAAATACCTTTTCTCATGATTGGATACACCTGCCTATGAAGTTCAAAGCTCAATGAGGTTACAAAACCAATTTAGTGCTTTAGTAAGTCAGTAAAAAGTAGTTAGGAGTGTTCAAAACAAGAAATTGATAAGGGTGCCCATACTTTTGCACCGGTCAAATTTTGTTTAAATGCGGATTGCACATTTTCTGTTAGTACAATAAACCTCATTTCAATCCAGAAATATTTCTCAGTCCATCAGTTATTAGATACATGAAACTGAAATAGCTGTTGCAAAACCCCAAATTGTTATAAAGAAAAAAGGTTAACCTTAATAGCGGTGCCCAAACTTTTTCATATGACTGTATATAGGATTATCTCACCACAGGAACATTTTTTTTTAATTACATCCAATTCTGGAAATTATTATTATTCCAAGATCTATTGATTTAAATTTAGGTTAAAATTAAGTTTGCTCATGGGAAAACCCCTTTAACTAACTAAAGCTTCCCTCTCCCCCCCCCCCCAAATGTTGGGATCTGTCTAAGGACATCAGCTCAAAAAGACTTCCTGGGATAGACTTGGAGCAAACACTTTATTAATGCTGGTCCTAAAGAAACCCCGGCCTACACCCTTGAGCTTCAATACAAAGACAGTTTCATAATTTTAAAATTGAAAGACACAAGTCCATGAAGTTCATTCTAAAAGCTAATGTCCTGATCCAGAGGAAGGCAAAAACCCCATGAGGCAGATGATAATATCTGCCCCATATTAGGGGAAAAATTCCTTCCCGACTCCACATATGGCAATCAGACTAGTTCCCTGGATCAACGTCCCATAACAAAATCTAGTAACAATAACCTGCAATATTCTATTATTCACAAAAGGCACATTTATGCCATCCATGAACTTTTTTCTTTCAGCCGGGGTAGTAATGGAGGTGTCTGATAGACACCTCTCCATTACTAACCCCTGGGGTTGATGCCAGCTGTCAATTCACAGCTGACATCAGCTGCAAAAGTATTATTCCGATTGCCAGCACACAAGGGCAATCAGGAAAAGCTGGGCAAAGCGCCAGAATTGGTGCATCTAATGCATGTGCCACTTCTGAAGTGACTGAGGGCTGCTATTTTTAGGCTGAGAGGGCAAAATAACCATGGGCCTTCCCAGCCTGATAATACCAACCCCCTGCTGTCTGCTTTGCCTTGGCTAGCTATAAACATAGGGGGAGCCCTTTCCATTTTTATAAATGTATTTTGTTTGTTCACAGCAGCACACAGCATCTTCCCCATGCAATAAAGTTTGTTAATTGGTTGCAGTGCAGCCTTTCAACAAACTTAATTAGCAAACGAACAGCATTCAAACTTGGACAGAGGCTTTTTTTTAAAAGTCTGTGCAGGAGTTCGAGCCCTGAACACCCAGTGTCTGGTATGAACCCCGTACATTACAGTTTGGGCTCGCTCATCTCCAATCATAACACAATATATTATAACTGACATGCAGACACTTAGCCAATATAATATTAGAACTTGTGAAATATTTTAATCCGGTACCTTGCAATTTAGTATTAAGGTCCAGTCACACTAAGCAACTTACCAGCGATCCCAACAACGATAGGGATCGCTGGTAAGTTGCTAGGAGGTTGCTGGTGAGCTGTCACACTGCGACGCTCCAGCGATCCCACCAGCAACCTGACCTGGCAGGGATCGCTGGAGCGTGGCTACACGAGTTGCTGGTGAGCTCACCAGCAACCAGTGACCAGCCCCCAGTCTCCTAGTTACAGCACACATCAGGTTAATTAACCCGATGTGTGCTGCAGCTAAATGTGCACAGAGCAGGGAGCAGCGCACACTGAGCGCTGGCTCCTTGCTCTCCTACTTACAGCACACATCAGGTTAATTGCCTGATGTGTGCTGCAGCTAAATGTGCACAGAGCAGGGAGCAGCGCACACTGCTTAGTGCTGGCTCCTTGCTCTCCTAGTTACAGCACACATCGGGTTAATTGCCTGATGTGTGCTGCAGCTACATGTGCACAGAGCAGGAGCCGGCAGCACAGGCAGTGAGAGCGGAGGAGGCTGGTATCAAAGGTAAATATCGGGTAACCAAGGACAGGGCTTCTTGGTTACCCGATGTTTACATTAGTTACCAGCCTCAGCAGAAGCTGGCTCCCTGCTCACTGCACATTAGTTGTTGCTGTCTCGCTGTCACACACAGCGATCTGTGCTTCACAGCAGGACAGCAACAACTAAAAAATGGCCCAGGACATTCAGCAACAACCAACGACCTCACAGCAGGGGCCAGGTTGTTGCTGGATGTCACACACAGCAACATCGCTAGCAACGTCACAAAAGTTGTTCGTTACCAGCGATGTTGCTAGCGATGTTGCTTAGTGTGACGGGGCCTTAAGATATAACATATCTGTTCATAATCGCACTCAAGGGTAATTTACTTCAGTACTTAAGACAATGTCTCCAACAACAGACAAAGAGAATGTACAAGACAAGATGAGATAAAAGTTCCCTCTCACTCCTAGACCTGAAGTGCTGAGATAAAGTCCAACGACACCGCCTCTTTATATCCAGAGACGTTCCCATTCTTAAAATCAGGTATTCAGAGCACCACCGGCGCGGACTCTACTAACTCCACAGTGATCGTGACAAGGTCCCACTCGACCGCCACAGGTCTGACCCTGCGTCCACTTTTGAAAAGTGGAGGTTTCAGTCACTCAGTGTTATTAGTGGAAATTTACATATAACAATACCTATATAGGTATATAAGACAACAAGAAATATCGATAGGGGATCAGGGGGCGTGTACCTGGGTGTAGTGTATAATACCCTATCATTTGTCTTCAGTCCACAAATGACTGTCCACCACACCTAGTTGGACTCCCTTATACACAATCAGGATTTTATATGTAATCCGTATACATTCACTCAAGTTTCCATTCAAGGAGCCTCATTGTAACATAGAAAAGGTATTTTATGGTGTTTTAGTTTTACAATTTTAAAAGACGGACAAATGGAAATGATACAAATTACCAGGAGACAAAATCCAATAAAGTACAGAAGACAAAACTCAACAAGGTACCGGAATAAAATATATAAAAATTCATCTTATTTTGGGTTTCTTAATTAGTATTATGTTTTCTTGGTTTACATAGGGGACGTCGCCCATTATTAGTCTGCAGGTTATATAATATATACACCTGTTGTACTGTAATAACATAAGGGTACGTGCCCCCGATCAGGACCAGCTGTTGTCCTGGACTCAGCGGGTCCTGACATGCGGGGCAGAGTCTCCTCTGTAGGAGAACGCAGGAGACCGCAGCGGCCTGTGCCCACAATCAGTGTTCAGGGCACTACGGTCTTTCGCTTGTATTCTTGCTACGGAGGACACTTGCTACTCCGCAGTATACAACTGACATGCTGCGGCTCAGGAAAGCCGCAATGCAGGTCAGTTTTTACTGCGGGACGCACGGTGGGCACGAGATTTCTAGAAATCCCATCCACTGTGCTTGTACTGTACAACGCAGTGTTTTTGAGCACGCTGCATCCAAACCGCTGCTAACCCTGATCGTGGGTACGCAGCCTAAGGCTATGTGCCCACGAGGGAAAGTGTCCTGCGGTTATATCCGCAGGACATTCCGCAGGATCTGCCAGAAAACCACAGCACAACTTTGTCTGTTTCCATGCTGCGGTTTATTTGCGGAATGTCCTGCGGATATGGTGCGGTCATTCTGCATTGAGGATACAGTACCATGGCTTCGGCACTGCATCCTCAATGCAGAACAAGTGCTGAGTGATCGGGGCATTCATACCTCCATCATGCAGCACTTCTCGCCCGTCTTCGGCCGTGTTTACACTGTGAAGGAGAAGGTGGGCGGGCCTGAACTAGCTCCGGCTGTCACATGACTGGCGTACAGGCCCCGCCCACCTCCTCCTTCCTGCTCCTGTACACCGAGGGGAAATGACCTGGTGTCTTCTATCAAGGCAGGTAAGTATGGGCCAAAGCAGGGGATTTCCGCAGGTAATGCCGCAGGAATAATTGACATGCAGTTATGTGCGGCTGCGGGATATCTGCAGTATATTCCGCAGCCGCACATTCCGCAACGTGGACACAGCACTCCCCATGTCCCATAGGATAACATGGGGAGTGTCTGTACATGCTGAAACCTGCGGATTTATCTGGAAAATCCAGATAAATCTGCAGGTTTTCCGCGGCAAAATCCGCAGAAGCAAGCTCCCGTGGGCACGCAGCCTAAGAGTTCACTCCTCAAGCAGTGTGCACCAGAAATTTTACAAGGGGAACTATTTACTTTAAAAGGGATTTCCCGTCGTGGACAATCATTTTATCATGTTAATATATTTAATATATAATAAAATGTCATTTTTGTCTTAAAGGGGATGTCCAGGCTTGAGGTTAATGATAGACTTTTGAATCCTAACAGGAACTGCACTGTGCGCTGTGAGGATTCGCCTGTGCCAGTATCGGGCAGTCGTGACCACGAGTATGTGACATGCATACATGCGTTCAGGTGCTGACACCTAGAGCAACTGCAGACTTTTACCTCAAGCCTGGAAAACCCCTTTAACAAACCTGAATTAAAATTCTGAAAAAAAAATATTTACACACAGATTTTTCTCAGCACTTTCAGTGTAACCAGAAAGCTCATAAAAAAAAATCGCTAATTGTTTTGCATATGTTACACTGCACCCTGTACATGAGTCTCCCAAGGAGCTGAAGGTACAGGGAGAAGTCACAAGAGACCCTGATTCCATTGATGTGTCACTTACTGAGCTGATTGCTGTCATTTTGATAAAATCAATGTTTTCTCTGCTGCAGATCTAGCAGTTATAGAGAGTTCATAAATATGCTGGACTACCTGGTAGCACGCTAAGTAGTCCTGTAATGATAATCTCCTGCTGATTACACAGTGATTTTATCAAAACTACACTAAGTAGCCCAGTAATTGACACATCACTGGAATCAGCATCTCTGCCCCTACGTTATGCAGATTAGGTGGCAAAAACCTCCTGACAGATTCCCTTTAAAAGATGAGTCAAATTCATTAAGAGGAAATGAATTTGGTGCATGTTACTCCAACGGGCGCTTCATGAAGGTTGGTATAGAAAAACACCAGCCTTGATTAAAACGCCACCAAAGGGTTACATGACATTAGCAGATACAGAGCAGGGGAGGGGTATACGTCACCAGGTTCACATCATGGTCCTGGGTCGTCCTCCATCGGCTCTTTTTTCATTCTGATGAAAATGTAGCATTCTTATCCTGTTCCTCTCCAAAAAGGCAATAGGGGTGCAGGGCTCCACGGTTTATAATCCAAAGGCTCGTTCTTGTCCTTTGTCCTATATAAGAAAGTAATATTGTTGCAGGGCTCCAGGTTTATATTCCAAGAGCTCCACTTACGTCTTTCTGGCTGCCATAGTTCGGCTCTATCATCCTGCCTCTATAGGAAAAAAGTGCAAATGGCTGTAAAGCTCCCAGGAGCGGTTTGTTTAGAGCCTTTGATCATTGTGACATCACAAAGTGATGACATAGGCAAGTGGGCGGGGCACCTTTATTAGTTATTGGGTGTGGTCAGATGCAATTTGCATATTCTATGACGCTGGATGGAATTTACATATTTCCTGATGCCATAAACCTCTGATGTCACCACAATGAGAACAGACATGAACATTGCATTTGGGCCCCGGCCGTCATCATCATCTGAACCATTCATGACTGCGGCGCACAGATGTCAGTGTTCAGTTTTCTTGTCTAGTTACAAAGCAGAGGACTTAAGGGGGCACTTTGCACACTACGACATCGCAGGTGCGATGTCGGTGGGGTCAAATTGAAAGTGACGCACATCCGGCGTCGCAGGCGATATCGTAGTGTGAAAAGCCTTTTTGATACGATTAACGAGCGCAAAATCGTCGTAATCGTATCATCGGTGTAGCGTTGGTCATTTCCATAATTTGGAAATGACCGATCTTACGATGTTGTTCCTCGTTCTTGCGGCAGAACACATCGCTTTGTTTGAAGCCGCAGGAGCGAGGAACATCACCAACCTGCGTCCTGCGGCTCACGCCAGCTATGCGGAAGGACGGAGGTGGGCGGGATGTTTACGTCCCGCTCATCTCCGCCCCTTTGCTTCTATTTGCCGCCTACCGTGTGACGTCGCTATGACGCCGCACGACCCTCCCCCTTAATAAGGAGACGGTTCGCCGCCCAGAGCGACGTTGTAGGGCAGGTGAGTGCATGTGAACCTGGCGTAGCGATAATGTTCGCTACGCCAGCTATCGCCATGATATCGCAGCTGCAACGGGGGCGGGGACTATCGCGCTCGGCATCGCAAACATCGGCTTGCGATGTCGTAGTGTGCAAAGTGCCCCTTAGTGCTATAAAAAGCAAATGTGCGATCAATGGTTCCCCTGAATTCACAGCTCTAAAGCCGGAGGATCAGCCGCTAAGGATTCTGGGAAATTTGAGTGACAGATGTTAAAGTAAATAAAAACTCTGAATTTCTTGAAATCCAGGAGAGACCCTGGAGATGTAATGATGGCCGCGTCTTGTGTTATACAGTCTTGTACGAAAAACATAAATATATAAATTCCACAAGGTAGAGATGAACAGGTCGCACTCCAATGGTCAAATAAAGAATTTCTTTTATTCCACGATCACATCAGGGTACAGGTAGTGAGGGAGGATGAGGGTGTGCCACGTCGGACGACGGCAGCCGTTTCGCAAGTAACCTTGCTTCTACGGGTCCAGTGCATGCAAAGGTGCTGCATCCGCCCTTAAATAACAGGTGAAACAGATGCAGCGTCCTTGCCAATTAAAAACATATACCAGCTGTACAAACATCAGATTCACATAGAAACTTATTATATATCAATTCCAGAATGGATTATAAAGTTTCATTATGTACATGGGTAAGGGTAGAGTAAAGAATTGATTTAAATACAATGCTCATTATAGTCTAGCAAAAGACATCGCAAAATACAATATGCAAAGCAGGCTTAAGGAAGGAGAAAAAAAAAAAAAAAAAAAAAAAAAAAAAAAAAAACACCAGCATTATAAGAACACTGACAAGTCATTTTTATCATTAAGGCCAAGGGGACCGAGAGCATTTAAGTCTATAATCAGTCTTGATTCTTTTCTAAGTAAAGAACGATGCATATCACCACCTGTGGGACAGGGATTAATTTTTATTATGCCTGCAAATTTTAAAAGGCGTGGATTGCCACTATGATATTCCTGCATGTGGGCAATTAAACGTGGAGAACCTATCCCAGAGGTTATAGACTTAAAATGCTCCCGAAAACGAACATATAAAGGCCGAATTGTTTTACCTATATAGTATCTTTGGCAAGGACAAAAAATAACATATACCAAGTAGTTAGATTTACAAGTAATCAGATCTTTTATTTTAAATAGCTCTGTACCAATTTTTAAAGTGTCTCCTATACAGTGATATTCACAAAAGGGGCAGCCACCGCACCTATAGTTTCCCTTGATTTTATTTCGATCCAACCACGTACCTAGTTTAGGGGTAGTAATACGATTATTAACAAGGATATCTCCTATGTTTTTACACCTCCTATATGAAATCAAAGGTCCCTCATTTGCCATTTCACAAAGATCCTTATCTTTATTAATTAAATGCCAATGTTTTTTGATGCTTGATTTTATTGCATCATACATAGAATTAAATTTAAAATTAAAAACGCATCTATTTATACTTTCAGTTTTCGTTTCTTTCAAGATGGTATCTATGTTTTTGTTTTTATTCTCACTTTTATTGTTAGGTTCTTTATTTTTATTCTTATTTTTATTCTTGGGATCATGATTCAAAGATTTGTCAAGGGCAGAATTGATGACTGATATGGGATATCCTCGTTCTAATAGACGTTTTTTTAGATCTAACGCTTGATGCAGAAAGGTCTCAGGATTATTGTGCACTCTTTTTAGGCGCAAAAATTGTCCATATGGAAGGGCTTAATGATAAAAATGACTTGTCAGTGTTCTTATAATGCTGGTGTTTTTTTTTTTTTTTTTTTTTTTTTTTTTTTTCTCCTTCCTTAAGCCTGCTTTGCATATTGTATTTTGCGATGTCTTTTGCTAGACTATAATGAGCATTGTATTTAAATCAATTCTTTACTCTACCCTTACCCATGTACATAATGAAACTTTATAATCCATTCTGGAATTGATATATAATAAGTTTCTATGTGAATTTGTGAAATGGCAAATGAGGGACCTTTGATTTCATATAGGAGGTGTAAAAACATAGGAGATATCCTTGTTAATAATCGTATTACTACCCCTAAACTAGGTACGTGGTTGGATCGAAATAAAATCAAGGGAAACTATAGGTGCGGTGGCTGCCCCTTTTGTGAATATCACTGTATAGGAGACACTTTAAAAATTGGTACAGAGCTATTTAAAATAAAAGATCTGATTACTTGTAAATCTAACTACTTGGTATATGTTATTTTTTGCCCTTGCCAAAGATACTATATAGGTAAAACAATTCGGCCTTTATATGTTCGTTTTCGGGAGCATTTTAAGTCTATAACCTCTGGGATAGGTTCTCCACGTTTAATTGCCCACATGCAGGAATATCATAGTGGCAATCCACGCCTTTTAAAATTTGCAGGCATAATAAAAATTAATCCCTGTCCCACAGGTGGTGATATGCATCGTTCTTTACTTAGAAAAGAATCAAGACTGATTATAGACTTAAATGCTCTCGGTCCCCTTGGCCTTAATGATAAAAATGACTTGTCAGTGTTCTTATAATGCTGGTGTTTTTTGTTTTTTTTTTTTTGTTTTTTTTTTTGTTTTTTTTTTCTCCTTCCTTAAGCCTGCTTTGCATATTGTATTTTGCGATGTCTTTTGCTAGACTATAATGAGCATTGTATTTAAATCAATTCTTTACTCTACCCTTACCCATGTACATAATGAAACTTTATAATCCATTCTGGAATTGATATATAATAAGTTTCTATGTGAATCTGATGTTTGTACAGCTGGTATATGTTTTTAATTGGCACTACACTCACGCAAGGACGCTGCATCTGTTTCACCTGTTATTTAAGGGCGGATGCAGCACCTTTGCATGCACTGGACCCGTAGAAGCAAGGTTACTTGCGAAACGGCTGCCGTCGTCCGACGTGGCACACCCTCATCCTCCCTCACTACCTGTACCCTGATGTGATCGTGGAATAAAAGAAATTCTTTATTTGACCATTGGAGTGCGACCTGTTCATCTCTACCTTGTGGATCTTGTATCGTCTTTGCTTTGGGACACGCACCCAGGTCTCCACCTGCACGGAAGCGCAGCTTTGTCAGCCTCAAAGGGGATCAGCGGTGCCCGGTATCCTCCACCCAGCTTTATAAATATATAAATGGTACACTCCAATAAACTATGTTATGGGTGTGGTGTCTAACAACAAGTCTCCTTTTGGTGATTTTGGTTTTGCGGTCATGCTTTGCACAGTACATCTCCTCTCTTATACCGTTATATACAGCCACTTACTACAGTACATCACTCCTGTCAGCCCCATCATGCAGTACATGGCTCCTCTCATCTATATACAGCCTCCTCATCTAGTACATGGTTCCTCTCATCTATATACAGCCTCCTCATCTAGTACATGGCTCCCCTGCCTAATCCTCCCCCTTTTGCAGGACAGCGCCGCTATCCGTTCCTCTTCAGAGCAGTTGATCCCGGTGCTGTGATACAGGAGGCTCCACCCCCTCTTGCGACATCATCATCGTTGTAGCCACGACCGAGCGCCTGCGCTGTAATTTCACTTTCCAGTAGTAAAGATGGCGAACCAAATGAGCAGGTGAGTGGCTGATACCAGAGAGTTGTGATCAGTCAGCACCTGTTCCCAGTGCGGACAACACACTGGTGTACCGGACAGGACGTGTAGCGATGAAATCAGTCTGGAAGTTGTAGTTCCAAAGTTTGATAAGTCCACTTGTGCCCATAGTAAACACAGAAGTGCACACTTGGTAGAGTGACTGCCTGGGGCACTTCCTGGTTAGCAAACCCCTCACCCCCTACTGCTGCCACCGGCAGTCCCTCGCCCGCCTGCAACTGTCTCTGGCAATGTGTCCTCTCATCCCTCTGCAACTGTGCCTGGTAATGTGCCCCTCTGCTACTGTGCCTGGCAATGTGCCCCTCTGCTACTGTGCCTGGCATTATTCCACTTGCCCCTCTGCTACTGCGCCTGACATTGGGCTCATTACCCCCTTGCTATTTGCACTTGGCAGCACGCCTCTTTGCTAGTGCACTAGGCAAAGTCCCCTTTGCCCATCTGCTACTGCGCCTGGCGGCTTGCCCCTCACCCCTCTGCTGCTCTGCTTCGCAGTGTGCCCCACTGCTGCGGTGCTTGAAAGCACACCCTCTGCTTTGGCACCTGGCAGCACACCCGTCTGCTGGGGCGCCTTGCATGGCAGTGTCTCCCACCCAGTTGCAGTGCTCCCCTTGCTGCGGTGCCTGGCGCTCCTCATCCCTCTTTTACTATGCCTGGCAGTGTGCCCCTCTGCTGCAGCACCTGGCAACATTCACCTCCGCTGTGGTGCATACTAGAGCACTCCTCGCCCTCTGTTACTTTTGCTTGGCAGCACGCTCCTTGCCTCTCTGCTTCTGCGCCTGCAGCATGTGCCTCGCCCCTCTGCTACTACGCCTGGCAACATGCCCCTCTGATACTGCGCCTAACAGCTTGCACCTTTGATACTGCGCCTGGCACTCTTTGGCAGCACACCTCTCTGCTACTGTGCCCAAATCCTTCTATGGCCTATTTTCGGGATAGGTCTTATTTTCAGGGAAACGGTAACTGTTGGCCGAATGACAGCTGCATGTTATCTCTCTCTAGACTCTCCCACACACAGGATAACTTGCTCAATTGAACTGTCCTGTGTTTTGTATGAGAAAGCCGCTTAACTTTGGTGTTGACTTATCTCACTGGGAACAAAAGGAACGCCAGTCCAAAATCAGACATGCCGGATCGTTAACGTCTGCCATGACTAATCTAGGACTTACTGGCTGCTATGGGCTGCCATGAACTCTTTATTACCCCGATTGCCACCGCATCAGGGCAATCGGGATGAGCTGGGTAAAGTCCCGACTCTGTCGCATCTAATGGATGTGGCAATTCCGGGCGGCTGCTGGCTGATATTTTTAGACTCCGAGGCTCCCAATAACGTGGGTTTCAGCAGCCTGAGAATACCAGCCCCCAGCTGTGAGGCTTTATCTTGGTGGGAAGAAAGGAGAAAAGCGAGTATATATGCAAATATAAGAATTTTATTAATGAAGATCACACACAAAAGACAGCACAAAATAACACTTAAAAATGCTACCGAATTATCAAAACATCACAGGGGGTGCGAGGGTTAAAATCAATTGGTTGATATGGAAGGTTCCTGTCTGTCTCAAATAACCATAGAGAAGGTGAATACACCTAAATGAGGAGACAAATGTGAAAAATACAGGAAACTGAAATGGCAGACCAAACGCCATTGCATGATTCAGTAAAATTACTGACGACCACGAGGCTAAAGGGGTTTCAACTATGTAAGAAGAGAAATATATTCAACAAATTAGAAATTCCTACACCAAATGGCAACAACAGGGGAAACCACAATATCACTAGATATGTATAAAACATAACCCATTACCTCATACATAAGAAAAATTGAAAGACTCTGACCCTCAGGTTCAAGGATCGGAATCATGGAACAAAAATGGTAATCATGCCAGGGGAGTTTGACCTCAGTGATGGACAGACACCAATTAAATGGAGTAGATCAGGGGCCCAAGTACATAGTACAAGTGTGGACTTGAACAGTCCAGTGTCTCTACAGGTGTGTTCTCAAAATCGTTACTGCCCAGATCCACTAGATTTCCCCCCTCGTCCCCTTGTCCTGCCGTCGAGGTCTTCACCAGATTGGTGGTGGATGAGTTTAAAAAAATCACGGTTAAGAGACAAGGGGATAACCTAACTCATAAACAAAGATCTGCCCTTGTTGAATTGAGCCATTACAATGACATTGTTATAAAACCGGCTGACAAGGGGGGCAATATAGTGATCTGGGCAGTGGATAATTACGAAAAAGAAGCTTTACATCAGCTTCGTGATAAGGATACCTACATGAGGCTGCCATCTAACCCCTTGCAGCGGTTTTCTGCCGACCTTTTGGGGATCCTGGAGGCGGCGTGTGAGAGCAACATTATTGACAAAAAAATGATGGAGGGGCTCTCCACTAAATATCCAAAGGTATCTACATTCTACCTATTACCTAAGATCCATAAAGATGCTGTTAATTCCCCGGGGCGTCCTTTTGTGTTCGGCATAGAGGGCTTGTGTGACCCAATCTGTAAATTTATTGATCACCATCTAAAATCTCTGGTAGAAACCTTGCCCTCTTATGTCCGTGACACAACGGACGTCCTCAGGAGGATTGACGGCATCTTTATGGATCAAGATATGCTGATTGTAACAGCTGATGTGGAGAGCCTCTACACATGCATATCACATTCTGATGGTCTGGGGTGGTCCGCCTTTTTCTTGAGATGGGCAGTCGTGATGGTGAATTGAACCTCTTCATCCTCGAGCTGCTCCACTTTCCCCTTACGCACAATTTTTTATTTTTAAAGATCTATTTTATCTGCAACAGCGTGGCACTGCCATGGGGGCGGCCTCCTCCCCTTCGTATGCCAACCTCTTCCTCGGTATGTGGGAGAGGTTGGTGTTTGGCGATGGGGGGATTAGTGCCAGCTCCCATGTGCAGTGCTGGCTCAGATATATTGATGATGTATTATTTTTTTGGCAGGGCACGGTGGAGCAGCTTGATGCATTTATGGGTCAATTGAATTCCAATAATCTTAATATAAAGCTGACATACAAGCATAGCAGCAGGTGAATTGATTTTTTGGACATCAACATTGAGGTGGATCCCTTGTCATTCATACAAACTAGTATGCCTGCTGCACGCATCTTCAGCTCATACCTCTGCCTCCATACGCGCCTTCCCAACCGGACAATTTTTAAGGATTAGGCGGATCTGCTCCTCTGACCAGTCATTTGAAAAACAGGCTGCAGAACTCAAGCGCCGTTTCCAGGATCGTGGATACAGTAACCGCTGCATTAAGAAGGGGTACTTATGTGCCAAAAGAACTCCGACCACACAATTGCTTCAATATAATTGTAAACAACAACAATCACACACTGACCCTCCTATTCGCTTTATAGGACTTTTTAACAACCACTGGCAGATGATGCGGGGCATCCTTGATAGACACTGGCCTGTTCAATGCACAGATCTAATCCTGGCAGACATACTCCCTTCAGGTCCCCTCGTGATAGCTCGCCGTGCTAAGAATCTCCGTGACATCCTGGTAAGGAGTCATTATATTCCTCCGCCTTCCATTCCGTTTGGTACTCGCGGCCCGACACAGGGATGTTTTCCCTGTGGGCGGTGTGTCACATGTCCTAATATCCTCCATGCCACGACTTTTTCTACATCGGATGGCACACGGATAATAAATATACGACACCATATCACGTGTGCTACTACGCATGTGATCTATTATGCTACTTGTCCATGCTCTCTGGTATATGTTGGTCTCACATCACGCGAATTGCGGGTGCGTACCAGAGAGCATGTACGGGATATCCGTGCTGCCTCCGATGTGATTGACATTACCCTCCTGAAGACACTTCCACGACACTTCAGGAGGTTTCATGGATGTGATCTGTGGAGACACGGGGCTCAGTGGGTGCTCTCGTCCACTAAAACCCGCCGCCTTTAGAAAGATAGCATGTCCCAGGGCTCATCCCAACTGAACGCAGGCCTCCTTAACCGTGGGCGTAACACTACTCAGACAACACAGGGTGAGGGAACCACAATAATTAGACTTTATTGGATCCCCAAAATATTAACGGCACATAACAAGCAAAACACACAAATGTAACAGGCAACAGAGTCTCACCCTTCCGCTGGCTCACCAGGGATTTAGAATGTCCATGCCTCAGAGCTTCCAGGGCTGCTAACTCCAATCCAGCAGCACCCCGCTTTCGGCGGGCACCCACCGAGATAGGAATAGCGCCAGATTTAGGAAGCTGTGTGAGGTCTGTAAAGTCTGAGGCCAGGTGACCGGATTGTCCCAACCTGAGTGTCCTCCTTAGGTAGTCCTGATATGATGTTACAATCCTGGCAGCCGGAGTCGAAATCCCTAGGCTGTGGATATGGTCTCCAACCGTAACCGGAGTCCCTAGATTGAAGCCATAAGATATCCTGATCCTCTAGTCAGCTCCAAAGAGCTTAGACTGGATCTATCAGCATCCATCAACAACCTGGTGGCTTAAAGAAGTCCCTTTTATAGCCACAGCCTTCCACTTGGATACACTGCATCCTCATCGATTGGTTGGACAAGAGTGCCCCTCCCATTGGATGAATCTCAAGCTGCATGGACAATGTTCATCCAAATGATGTCTACAGAAAGACTGAGGGTATACATGTAGTCTGGGAGTCACCGACTAGACAATGGCTACTAAGGTAATCACATTAGCAATACACAACTACAATACAATGATTACTGGAAAAGTCTGGAAAAACTATACGTCTGGCTTTCAGTGGCCAACACAATTACATGAGTCCAAAAGAGTCTTGTAAAAACAATGAGGGACTTATCCCCCGTCTATAAGCAATCTATCATCCTGTCTGGCTGAATGTTAATAAACTTTAACCCATGAGAGTCCATGTCATCACATGATCCTTCGGGCCTCAAGGTACGGGGAATAGATGTCCGTGGAGGTTCCAGGGGTGGTGACCTTAAGAAACGCCTAGCCCAAGTTGAGGCTCGTTGGATTACCACTCTTGGGACCTTAACACCTGGAGGCCTGAATGAAAAAGATCAGTTTTGTGTCCTTTTTATAGGGTTTGTTTGAGCTTTTCCAAGCATAATTTTCTCCTTATATCACTTGGTCGTTTATAACATACCATCTTTTGTTTTAATTTTGTTTTTTATCATTCTACCGCTAATCAATTATTCATTTAGTGGCGAGTATATTCTCCAGTGGTTTCTTTTATGTATACTTATTTCTCTCTTGTTTATCTCTTATCTTCAGAACCGGCTTTTGATGCAATTTTAAAATTCGTTATCTGATTTTTGGACATACCATATAAGATCCTGTCTTCCTGTTGCCTTACAAGTTCATGTCGGCATCACTGAATACCAATGATATCTTCTGAAGAGACATTTCTGCCATCCTATGATTTTATCACCATATATTTTTATACCTCTGATATAATACCTGCAATGCGTTTTGCAGATAACAGGAAGTGTTAACTTACATCACTTACTACACACACCCTTTCATGCCCGTGTCTATTGGGGCCAGGTTGGGAGGTTACTGTGGTGAGGGGCCTCCGGCGCTATTGGTGCCTTCTCTATGACCAGTTGGGGCGGGACTCCTGGAACTATGTCCACTATGCCCTGCTTCACACCCTAATATGCTTGATGTTGGGTTGGCTCGCGTGGTTGCCGGGGTTACGCGTCCTCGGCACCACGTGTGCCTTCTTGACTCAGCCTGGGGGCGGGACACTCCTGCAGTGTGGGATACTTCCAGGCATTGTGGCATTATGTGTTTCCCGTTTGCTATGTTTGTCCCCCCATCTTAGCGGTACACCGTGCCATCAGCGCTGCCATACTTTGCTGTAACTGCGATAAGCAAGCTGTGTATTTTTCTCATAACCTGCTTCTCTGCGAGCGAACACTGTCACTTATGATTGTATGTTTGCCCCGTCAGTGATGTGAACCGGGTGTGATATACTTGTTATGGTATGTGGGTGTAAGGACATGTTTATCTATATTAACTAGCATATGTTTGCCTGCATACTCGTTCTTTATTTGGGATCGGCCGGGCAGTTGCTGTGGAGACGTCTCCCGGACGCCGCATGTGTCTGCTTTTTGAGAGGCTGGAGGCGTGACTCCCGGAGACATATTCACCATGTGTTGTGATACATCCCATCATGTCCAATGCCGGGTTGGATCACATGGTTGCTGGGGTTACGCTTCTCTGGCACCATGTACTCCTTCCTGACTTGGCTGGAGGGCGGGACATTCGAGTAATGTGAGATACTTCCTGCTTCATCTTGTACTAGATGTGTCACTGTTTATATATTTGTTTTCACTATCAATAGTGTATTGCGCCACGTTATATTGGGACAACTGTTAAACATCTATGTGTTTTCTTTCCTTAGTGACGATTGTCATCTATGTCTTAGGTCTCCGCCCACTAACTTGCTGATGTCCTATCACCTGCTTGATGGGTGTTACTATTTTGTTGCATTGTACATCCCTCGGCTGAGGGATTGTTACACCTGACGGTGATGATAATTAATTGAGAGGCTATTAATACCCACTTGGTGTATACTGCCATTAGGGTCTTCCTCCTTGAGAAAGCAACAGTACCTCAGCGAAACGTGCGTTGGTGGTGATCCTAATTCCTCTGGGTATGTGCACATAGCCGTTACTTTACTGCAGGGCTCCCTGTTTTCATCACCTGAATTACAGGATTTTTTTAGGAGATGATTTTAACCTGTATTTGAGCATAATTTTATCATGATTGCTGGCTCGTTATGTGCATTTGCACTTTACTATTTAGATTAATGTTATGATCTCATCCAGGTTTCCCCTGTTATTACGGGGTACACTTCAGGGTATTTTTGGTTAAACCTCCACACTTGTACTATGTACTTCATTAAAATTCGGTGATAAAACAACATTTTTGTGGGAAAAAAAACAAAACATTTTCAATATTACAACTTAATGTTATCAAATTCTGTGAAGGTCTGTAGGTTCAAAATGGACAGTATACCCCTGAATAAAAGGGGTCTAGTTTCCAAAATAGAGTCAATTTCTGCTATTTATATACCTTCCCACCCTACAAATGGAAACCTGGTGCCCGCAATCTATTTTAGTCAAATTTGTGTTCGAAAATTGAAATGTAGTTCATTCCCTCCTAAGCCCTCTCGTTTGTCCAAACAGAGGTTTCTGACCACATTTAGGGTATCAGCGCTCTCAGAACAAACTGAGTAACAAATTTTGGGGTCCAGTTTGTCTAAAAGTGAAAAAGTTAATAAATTGGGGCTAAAGCAAACATTTTTATGGAAAATGTAGTTTTATTTTCATTCCATTTTGCTTTAATTCCTGTGAAGCACCTTAAGGGTTAATAAACTGCAGTGTGAGAGGTGTAGTTTCTAGAATGGTGTCACCTTTTGGTTATTTTCTGTCTCATAGGTCTCTCAAAGTCACTTCAAATGTGATGTGGTCCCTGAAAAATTATTTTTTTGCAAATTGTGTTGTTAAAATGAAAAATTGCTGATAAACTTATAACCTATCCAACATCCTAACCAAAAAAAATGTTGCATATAAATGCAAAATTTAAAAAGAAGCTGGGCGAAACGCACGTCGGGGTGACTAGCTGCCTGGACCTGTATTCACTGAATATGCTTTTAAATAGGTATGTACACTTGCTTATATCTTTATTTATTTTTTTAATCAGTGAGCATGGTTTAGTTTAGTTTAGTCAGGAGGCGAATAACGGACGCAAGACAGCCCAGCCCTGTGACCATAAAAATAATTTGCATACAAAAAGGTAAGAATTTATAAAGTATTTATTTAGGTCTCAAAGGGGGCACAATAGCAACAGGAACCTTTCTAGAAAGCAGCCCAGGAGCTGCAGAAGGGAAATCTTTTAGGTTTATTGCGAAATTTGTGCTGACAGGTTCCCTTTAATAAGTGTGCACTGTCAATCAAGACAAGGGACTAGTTTTTAGATCTATATATATGAGCCGTTGTGATTACTCCTGGTGACTCGCTAATCCTTCCCCTCCATGTGACGTCATCATAGCCGAGCCGTCCATCACATAAACTCGCATGCGCCTCCACTGTATATGGGATGTTACCTAGCTGGTTCCCGCTCTGCTCCAGCACAACGTCAGCGCTGCTGCAATTTCCTGATGTGTGCAGAAGTGGTGACCTCTGGACTCCTGCACTCGCCGCCTCTGCCATCACTGCCCAGCACATGTCAGCTTTATTATCGGGGCAGTTATCCCGGGGCTTACTGGCTGAGTTCTGGTGCTGTACACGCCCCACCCTGACTCCCCACCTCTCAGCTGTCATTCATCTGTAGTCAACGCCTCTCCCGCCGGGTCATGTCCCTCTACTGATCACATGATGCCTTGACGTCATTAGGAGGTGTCTGGCAGTATTTACCGTTTGGTGTGACGTGTACGCTCCGGTCATGTAGCTATTGCGCTGTGCTTCTGCTCTATGTTATGGTGAATCGCTGTGGGCTGCGTGTATCTGATGGGCTCCTTATATTGTAGTGTGGGGTCAGGCAGGGGGAGGATTCTTAGCTGAGGTTTTGTCCTGTGGGGGGTGAATATCTTTACACTGTGTCTGTAGGAAGCTGCTTTAATGTGGTGTCACTGTCTGTAAGAAGCTACCCTTGGGGGGTGGAGGAGAGCTGTATACCTTTGGGGGAGCTATATATCAGGGAGGTGAGCTGATATATAGGCATAGGCAACGCCAAGGGTGCACTGAAGCCCCTCAGTTACATTTTAACAAGTAGGTTTTTCAGCAAATATTAAAGGGGTTGTCTGGTCTAGAGTGACAAGTCTGCGCAGATTTGTGAATTCTCCCAGCACATGCACTGTGCGTTGAGAGGGTTTGCTAGTGTCTGTGCCAGGAACGGGGGGGCAAGTATGTGAAGTGCAGACTCCCAGCTAGAACCCGTCTATGGGGCGCGGCCTCTCTCAATACAAGTATTGCACCCACTAGACGAGTTCTGACCGTAAGCTGACAAATCTTTTCCCCCTATAAACACAAACATTTTGCTTGTCCTTTGGTGATCTGACAACCTGTGTAGTTAGAAAAATAATCGGTTTCCGAATTATTGACAACATTGTAAATGCACCTCAGAGAGTAACTAAACTTTTGGGAGATTTTTTGGTTTTATGCCCAATAATTCTGAGCAGATTGAAGAGGAATCTGTTCCTGAGACTCCCAATCACAGCTAAAAAATCCTTTTAGAAGAGCACGCACCGCGCAGAGCAGATGCATTGGAAAGTCATTGTCCTGTCTCCTAAGCTGTGAACTTCTAAGAGGTCTTTTGAGCAATCTATGGAAGTCTCTGGACCCAGACCCGCACCAATGTGTTCAGAATTAATGGACCTAATACATGTAAGATAGCTCTCAAAAGTTAAGGTATTTTTTCAATGATTAATAATGCTACAGCCTACACCTCATCAGTACTGTGACTCTGTCATGAGTCTTGTTAGCGGTGCTCTGTTATCCTGCAGAGCCTATGCTGGGTCTCATATTTTCCTGTGGTACCCGTGCTAGTCCTGTGTTGTGTGGGAGGGGCCTGTTCGTTGGAGCCTCATTCCGGGCGATTGCTCTGATTTGAGTTATTTCACCCAGAACGCCGCCAGGGATAGTTCCTGTTCGTCAGTGTACGTTTCTGGTCCCCATAAGTGACTGACATGATCTTGTTCCGCTATCTAGTTCCTCATACCTCATCCAGTCTGCTCCCTTACTCTGACCTGACTCCCTATCTCCGTGACCTTTGGCTAGTTTCCTGACCCCGGCTTTTTTCGCTCCCATGTACCCGACTTGTCCTTTTGGCTTCCTGACCTTGGCTCGTCCTCTGACTGCGGCTCCATTTTCTTCCTGGTTGTTGATGTGAATTTCTGGTTTACAGACCCTTGGCTATCACTTAGACTTCGGCTTGTCTTTTCTCCCTCAGTTACTGACGTTATCTCCTGGCTCCTGACTCCTGGCTTGGTCGACTATCCTTCACTAGTGTGTTTAGTGACACCTACTGTACACCCCCGGCATCCCAGGCTCCTGTATGGTCTGCAGTTTGATGATGGCTGGTAGCAACAACTTATAGTTTCACCTTACCAGTGTTAAAGACATGCTAGGAGCTGCAGTTTCATGCCATACAATTGTATATTGGGCTGTTGGTTAGCTCTTGAATTGAGGTTGGTTCTGGTGATGTAGTCGTGTACCAACGGTGGTTCTGGTGATGTCTAGTGATGGGCGAACCCAAACTGTAAAGTGGCAAAATAGGGATTAAAGCCATTTTTTAAATGATTTATTTTTTCGCTCCACTTCGGGGACCCAGACAGCTAATGCGAGAGCAATCAATCACAGACCCTGGCAGTCTGACTGTAACTAATCATAGATCTGGTCACAGAGGGTGGGCAGAGGAAGCGGTGAATATTCATGAGCTGTAATGAGCAGACCTGGAAGCAGTGGGACAACCATGCGGGTTGACTTGGTAAGTATAGATGTTCTGCTTTAAAGGGAACCAATCACCAGGATTTTCGTATATAACCTAAAGCCAGTGCTATTCTGGCACTATCAGGCTGATTCTATACATACCTTTAGTGGTCAGCTCGGATGTATAGGTTTTGAAATCCAAAAAAGTAAAGTTTATAAAATCATCAGCTTCTTGAGTGACAGCAGCTGAGGATCAGATAATAGCTAGGGGGAATATTCATATTCAGTGGGGATAACTATAAATATTCCCCCCAGCTATTAAGCTGATGATTTTATAAACTTGCTTGTGTTTCAAAACCTATACATCTGAGCTGACCACTACAGGTATGTGGAGAATCAGCCTGATAGTGCCAGTATAGCACTGGCTTTAGGTTATATACGAAAATCCTGGTGATTGGTTCCCTTTAAAGTCAATCTGTCACCAAGTTTTTGATACCCCATATGAGAGCACCATAATGTAGAGACAGAGACACGGATTCCAGCGATGTGTCACTAACTGAACTGTTTGCTGTCATTTTGTTAAAAGCAATGTTTTCTCTGCTGGAGATCTAGCCATTATACAGAGCTCATGAATATGCTGGACTACCAGGCAGCAGACCAAGTAGTCCTCTAATGATAATGTACTGCTCATTTAATCAGCGATTTTATCAAAAGTACAATCAGCAGCCCAGTATGTGACACATTGCTGGAATCAGGATCTCTGCTCTTACATTATGCTGCTCTCACTTTAGGTGGCAAAAATTTGGTGACAGATTCCCTTTATCCCCATTTTGCTTCCTTCTACAGCCCTCTAGCCCTTACTAACACCCTTTTATAATACTTGGGTTCAGGTCCCTTAGACTTAAATGGAGTACTTCATTCGAGTTCAAGTCGGGTCCCAGACCCTCATAAACCGAATTATTTCTTAGACTTGATAGTAGATCATTATATGGTCATTGTGCCAGAATAAAAAATATAGCTGTCTCACTGAGGCCATACTTCAGACGAAGAAATATTTGACTAAAGTCCCATACACTATAGACAGCTGTCCCATCGTTCGGCTGGCAGCTATCTCATCTGACTCTCCCATACACTATAGACAGCTGTCCCATCATTCGGCTGGCAGCTATCTCATCTGACTCTCCATACACTATAGACAGCTGTCCCATCGTTCGGCTGGCAGCTATCTCGCCTGACTCTCCCATACACTGTAGACAGCTGTCCCATCGTTCGGCTGACAGCTATCTCCCTGACTCTCCCATACACTATAGACAGCTGTCCCATCGTTCGGCTGACAGCTATCTCCCTGACTCTCCCATACACTATAGACAGCTGTCCCATCGTTCGGCTGGCAGCTATCTCGCCTGACTCTCCCATACACTGTAGACAGCTGTCCCATCGTTCGGCTGACAGCTATCTCCCTGACTCTCCCATACACTATGGACAGCTGTCCCATTGTTCGGCTGACAGCTATCTCCCTGGCTCTCCCATACACTATAGACAGCTGTCCCATCATTCGGCTGGCAGCTATCTCGCCTGACTCTCCCATACACTATAGAGAGCTGTCCCATCATTCGGCTGGCAGCTATCTCACCTGACTCTCCATACACTATAGACAGCTGTCCCATCGTTCGGCTGGCAGCTATCTCGCCTGACTCTCCCATACACTGTAGACAGCTGTCCCATCGTTCGGCTGACAGCTATCTCCCTGACTCTCCCATACACTATAGACAGCTGTCCCATCGTTCGGCTGGCAGCTATCTCGCCTGACTCTCCCATATACTGTAGACAGCTGTCCCATCGTTCGGCTGGCAGCTATCTCGCCTCACTCTCCCATAGACTGTAGACAGCTGTCCCATCGTTTGGCTCACAGCTATCTCCCTGACTCTCCCATACATTATAGACAGCTGTCCCATCATTCGGCTGACAGCTATCTCCCTGACTCTCCCATACACTATAGACAGCTGTCCCATCGTTCGGCTGGCAGCTATCTCGCCTGACTCTCCCATACACTATAGACACCTGTCCCATCGTTCGGCTGGCAGCTATCTCCCTGACTCTCCCATACACTATAGACAGCTGTCCCATCGTTCGGCTGGCAGCTATCTCCCTGACTCTCCCATACACAGGAGCGCTCACTTTGTCAACTGCTCTTTTGTTCTCTATGAGAGAGACACTACTGGACATCTCTGGCAGTGTGCTCATCTCTTAGAGGAATAAAGGATCCACAGTCGGAAATTGGACATGCTGGGTCCTCATCTCCCTGTAAATTATTAGACTGTCGGGGGAACCTGTCTATCTCTGGGTTTGGCTAACTTTAGTCTGTGTATGAGCACCTTAACTACTATCATACTTCCCAGACCCAGGACATCTGCGTTGCTCCGAGGTCCTCCAGTGATCCACAGCGGACGCTCCCAGCCGGTCCTTGTGTGTGTGTTCCTCAGCGTTCCTCCCCTGCTTCCAGCCGGCAGGGGGCCTGAGATGCTGTGGAATACATCCCTCAGCACACACAGGCGCTCTCTATCTCTCTCTATCACTCTCATAGTGAAGTGGATCTCTGTGGGAGAGCTTGTACATCCGACGTGCGGTGTGGGACGGGCATCGGCGATCCGGCGCGCTTCGCGATAGGCTGGTAAGTGGCACACTGGGGGTTCTTAAGGGTCCACACACACAGCCCCTACACCTCCCGACGAAGCTGTTGCGAAACGCGCGTCGAGGTGGGGGCGGGGTTGGTATTATTCTCTGAGTCTCTCTCATCATCATCACAGGTTATCTGCTAGCGTTAGCAGCAGTGCTGAGGGCTATTGGTTTGCCATTATATTAGTTCTATACGTTCTCAGCATTAATGGCACTACTGCTATTTAACTATTTGCTGCCACTAATATAAGGTATTTTAGCACTTGCACTTAATCCTACATCCTTTTGGATCAATTGTTGCCTTATAGTAATCTATTTTGCCTTATAATTTTCCATCTGGCACTCTTGATCCGGCTGGTTATCTTTTATATCGTGATACATGTTTGTGTATATTATCTGACCTATTGTAGCATCGTTTGTAAATGGGTATTTTACCTTGAACATTAATATTACTATATGATGGTCTACATGTCCGCTGGTAGATACTGTCAAATTATGGTATTGTAGATAACCTTTTATTACTGCAGGTCATCTTATATATTTTTCTATCTAGAAATTAATTATTTGGAATTCCCTAGAGCAGTTATTTACTTGTTCGGAGAGCTCATACCTATATATATTATACACTTCATGTATTTACAGCATATATAAGCGAGTCTCCATCTGTATCACACCGCTCTGTTGTGTTGATTTTAAACCACGTTTCTGTGTATTTCTTTTTGTGTTGTGGTCACAAATAAAATAAAATAAAATAAATTTTTTTGTACTTTTGCAAAACTTCTCGGTATTTGCCTTTATTAATAATGGTTATGAATTATTGACTAGGTCATTTTTCGTCCCTACCGTAGAGCCTGCAGTGAATGCCCCCTGGTCCTTAGTATTGTCTTTGGAAGAAATAAGTCATATGCCAGTCCTTTATATTGACCACACATGTATTTATACATATAAATGAGATCTCCTCTGAGACGTCTTTTTTCTAAGCTAAACATATCTAACTTTTTCAACCTGTCATCATATGGGAGGCCTCCATTCCTCGTAGTAGTCTAGTTGCCCGCCTTTGAACTGACTAACTTCTGAATGTCCTTTTTAAAATGTGGAGCCCAAAACTGGATCCCATATTCCAGATGTGGCCTTACAAGTGATTTATAGAGGGGTAACAATACGTTGGGATCACGGGATCTAATCTCTCTTTTTATGCACCCCAAAATATTGTTTGCTTTAGCAGCTGCTGCTTGACATTGAGTGCTGCTGCTCAGCTTATTTGTAATAAGAATACCCAAGTCATTCTCCTGTTCTGTAGTCCCGAGTTTACTTCCATTTAATGTATACGCAGCTATAGGATTACTCCGTCCTAGGTGCATTACTTTACATTTATCAACATTAAATCTCATTTGCCAAGTATCTGCCCATTCTGACATCTTATCCAGATCTTTTTGTAATATTGTACTATCAAGGTCAGTTTTTAATATCCTACATAGTTTGGTGTCATCAGCAAAGTCTGACACTTTACTATCAATCCCATCCACAAGGTCATTAATAAAGAGTTTAAAAAGAATCGGTCCTAGCACAGATCCCTGCGGCACCCCACTGCTGACTATAGCCCATTTAGAGAATGTACAATTTATGACTACTCTTTGTTTCCTATCTTTTAGCCAATTCCTTACCCAGTTGCATATAGTTTCCCCTAGTCCTTGCTTCTGGAGCTTTACTATAAGGCTATTATGTGGTACAGTATCCAATGCCTTTGAAAAGTCCAAATAAATCACATCAGCTGCATTACCAGTATCCAGGTTTGCACTTACCCCCTCATAGAACCCCAACAGGTTGGTTAGACACGACTTATCTTTCATGAATCCATGCTGTCTCTCAGTTATTATTTTATTTTCTGCAATATATTTTTGCATGTCATCCCTTAAAATGCCCTCAAAAACTTTGCATACTACTGATGTCAGGCTTACTGGGTGGTAGTTGCCTGGATCTACCCTCTTACCTTTCTTGAATATTGGTACCACATCAGCAATCCTCCAATCCTGAGGCACCAACCCTGTTACAAGTGAGTCTAAAAAGATGAGATACAGCGGTCTGTCGATTACGGAGCTCAATTCCCTCAATATTCGTGGATGAATGCCATCTGGCCGTGGGGATTTGTCAATGTTTAATTTACTCAGACGTAGGCGTACTTCATCATGTGTTAAATTAATTATATCGGGTGGTGAACTTTGATTTTTCACTTTTTGAATGATCCCTGGTACAGTCAGTTCCTTGGTGAACACAGATGAGAAATGCCTATTTAATATCTCAGCCTTATGTGTGTCCTCTATAACTAACTTGTTGTTATATTTTAAGGGTCCGATACTATCCTTTGTTTTCCTTTTGGCATTAATGTATTTATAAAAGATTTTGGGATTTATTTTAATTGTCATTGGCGATTTTTGTTTCAGTAGCTAATTTTGCTTGTTTGATTTCTTTTTTACATTTCCTATTGATATATTTATACTTCTGAAATGCTATTTCTGTATTCTCAGCCTTTAAGATTTTAAACGCTCTTTGTTTTGTTTTATTATACTTTGTAGAGTCTTATTTATCCATAGTGGTTTCTTTTTATTCCTGGACATTTTATTACCAGAGGGTATAAGTTTTTTACAGGACTCTAGTAGTATATCTTTAAACTTACCCCATTTATGTTCAGTATCCCCAGTTACCATGACTTTGTCCCAATCTACACATTTAAGCTCTTCCCTTAATTTGTTGAAATCAGTTTTCCTAAACTTCCAGGTTTTACCATTTCACTTTTGAAATGTTCTATTGAATATTACTTTGAAGCTTACCATATTATGATCGCTGGTGCCCAAGTGCTCCCAGACCCATAGATCTGAAATTGTATCCGGTCTATTTGACAGGACTAGACCTAGCAGATTATCTCCCCTTGTCGGTTCATCTACCATCTGAGAGAGGTAATTGTTTTGAATTGTAGATAAGAACTTACAGCTTTTAGCAGAACCAGAAGATTCTATGTCCCACTGAATGTCTGGATAGTGAAATCCCCATAATAAGAACCCGATTATTATTATTAGCTGCCTTTTCAATTTGTTCCAGCATTTCACCCTCTATTTGTTCAGATATGTTAGGAGGCTTATAACAAACTCCAATTAGCATTTTTCCATTATTCCCCTCCCCATGTACATTTACCCATACTGACTCTACATTGTTGCAGTTCCCCCCAATGTCATCATTCAACACAGGTTTTAGGTTAGATTTGATAAATATACACACCCCATCACCTTTTTTTGTCTTTCCTGTCTTTCTTAAATATTCTATAACTCTGTATGTTTGTCACCCAGTCATGGCTTTCATCCAGCCAGGTTTCCGTAATGCCCACCACATCATAATCCATGGTTGACATAAGAGTCTCCAATTCATTTATTTTGTTTGCAAGACTTCTTGCATTTGCCAGTAGACATTTAATACTATTAACACCATTATTACTCCTAGCCTCCCTACGTTCCTTGCATGTCCCATCCCCCCTAATCCTTCATTGACCCCTACCGTCCCACTGTCTCTATCTGCTCTAGCTATCCTCTTTTTTGCTCCACTACCCTCCCTCCCCCCAGATCCTAGTTTAGAAGCTCCTCCATCCGTCTGACCATTTTCTCCCCCAGCACAGCTGCACCCTCTCCATTGAGGTGCAGCCCGTCCCTACTGTAGAGCCTGTAGCCGACTGAGAAGTCAGCCCAGTCCTCCATGAACCCGAACCCTTCCTTCCTGCACCAATTTCTAAGCCACATATTTATCTCCCTAAGCTCCCGCTGTCTTTCTAGTGACGCTCGTGGCACCAGTAGTATTTCTGAAAACACCACCTTGGAGGTCCTGGACTTCAGCTTCTCTCTTAGTTCCCTGTAATCATTTTTAAGGACCTTCCACCTGCCTCTAACTTTGTCATTAGTACCAATGTGCACCATGACCGCTGGGTTTTCCCCAGCCCCACCCAGCAATCTGTCTACCCGATCCGCAATATGCCGAACCCGAGTACCCGGCAGACAACACACTGTTCGGCATTCACGATCTCGGCGACAAATGACCCTGTCTGTCTACCTAATTATAGAGTCCCCTACCACCAACATCTGTCTGGGCTTTGCTGCACTCCTATTTTCCTCCTTCCTACAGCAGTCATTTTCCTGGTTGCTAGGAGCAACGTCCTGTTGTAGTGACCCTAGTCCTGGCCCTTCATTCTTAATATCAGCCAAAGGGGCATATTTACTAGGTTGTGCCAGGTCAGGACTAGGCTCCCTGACACTTTTCCCCCTATCTCTTCTTCTGTTACCCAGCTACCTACCTCTGGGTCCTGATCTTTCCCACCTCCTCCATATCACTGGGCCCAGCCAGAGAAAGCTCAGTGAGCTCTAAACTCCTTTCCAGGTTTGCAATGCCCCTGAGTGTTGCAAGCTGCTTATTTAGATCAGTTACCTTGGCTTCCAAATATGCAACATGCTTGCATCGAGTGCAGACATATTCACCCTTGAACGGCTGCTCAAGGCATGCATACATCTGACAAGATACACACCTGGTAGCATTGTCCATGGAGCGCCTATTAAATGGGGATAAACAGTAAAGTAGAAAAACAAAGAGAGAAAAAAAAATGGGAAACATATCAGGATAAATTCAAACTATGTTCTTGTGTCAAACTATGAGATTGTGTTTAAACTATGCCACACTTATCTGAAATCCCCGCACTTTGCTGAAGCACCTCGCACGCTCAGCATGTAACTTTTTCTAACTAATGTTTTGCATAGCATATGAATTGCACAGCAAATAAAACTCATTTACATGTGTATTCTGCAGATTGTTGCCTTTTTAAATAAGGTTTTCAGGGCAGAATCCATATTATAATCTGTTCTTGACTTTGAGCTTGAAACTTTTTAAAATACTGGTCTGGCGGGGGTGAGGGTCACACTTCACTCACAGTCCGGGGTCCTCCTAGCTGTTCGCCTCGGAATTTTACTATTTTTCACACCCATCCTTTATTTATCGTTATTCTCTGACGCTGAATGTCACCCTGTTATTTCCTATTTTCCTATTAAGCCTTAAGGCTGCTTTACACGGTACGACCGATTGTGCAATTTCACAATCGATCGTACCGGCCCCCGTCCTTTTTGCGTCACGGGCAAATCGCTGCCCGTGTCGCACAAAGTCAGTAACCCCCGTCACACATACTTACCTCTCGTGCGACCTCGCTGTGGGCGGCGAACGTCCACTTCCTGGAGTGGGAGGGACGTTCGGCGTCACAGCGATGTCACACGGCCGCCGGCCAATGGAAGCGGAGGGGCGGAGATGAGCGGGACGTAAATATCCCGCCCACCTCCTTCCTTCACATAGCCGGCCGCGTGACGCAGGTGAGCTGCTGTTCATCGTTCCCGGGGTGTCACACTGAGCGGCGTGTGCTACCCCGGAAACGATGAACTACTAAAGGAGTACACGACTCACGATTTGTGAGCGATACTGCGTCGCTAGGAGGTGTCACACAGGTCGGCATCGCCAGCGATGCCGGATGTGCGTCACAAAAACCGTGACCCCGACGATCTATCGCACGATAGATTGTCTGGTGTAAAGCAGCCTTTAGTTTACCTTTGATTATTTCCTATTACCCTATCTTACCCCTTGAAGTCTTGTTCTTTTATTCTAGCTCTGGTATTATTGTGCTGAGAGTGGCACAGGGAAGGAACAATAGAGATTAGCATCAGGAGTGATCGGCAGAGTTATTCATTAATGTGACCACTGAGGTAAAGGACTCTACTACCAGTTCATGGGGTCAAGCTGCACAAATTGTGTAGAGCATTGTGGCACGCTACGTTAATAGCGTAATTCGTCAGCTGTTCTGTGAACAATTGAAACATCAACAAATAATTTTTGTAGAGGCATAAATAACACAATCCACACCAGCGCTTTAGTTTAAATACATATATTTTGTATATAAATATTTTAAATGAGAGAAACAAAGGTAAAAATATACTGGGATGAGGAAGTTACAGATGCTTCTGGCAGGTGCAAGGTAGCTGTAGATGGTTTTAGGAAATGGAAGTTAGCCATAGATGGAGCTGGCAGGTGGAAGTTTGAAGTAGATGATGGTGCTGGCAAGTGGAAGCTAGGTGTTGATGCTGCTGGCAGGTGGAAGTTAGCCGTAGATGGTTCTGGCAGGTGGAAGTTAACCGTAGATGGTGCTGGCAGGTGGAAGCTAGGTGGTGATGGTGCTGGCAGGTGGAAGTTAGCCGTAGATGGTGCTGGCAGGTGGAAGTTAGCCGTAGATGGTGCTGGCACGTGGAAGTTAGCCGTAGATGGTGCTGGCAGGTGGAAGTCAACCGTAGATGGTGCTGGCAGGTGGAAGTTAGCCGTAGATAGTGCTGGCAGGTGGAAGTTAGCCGTAGATGGTGCTGGCAGGTGGAAATTAGCTGTAGATGGTGCTGGCAGGTGGAAGTTAGCCGTAGATGGTGCTGGCAGGTGGAAGTTAGCTGTAGATGGTGCTGGCAGTTGGAAGTTAGCCGTAGATGGTGCTGGCAGCTGGAAGTTAGCTGTAGATGGTTCTGGCAGTTGGAAGTTAGCCGTAGATGGTGCTGGCAGGTGGAAGTTAGCCGTAGATGGTGCTGGCAGCTGGAAGTTAGCTGTAGATGGTGCCGGCAGGTGGAAGTTAGCCGTAGATGGTGCTGGCAGGTGGAAGTTAGCCGTAGATGGTGCCGGCAGGTGGAAGTTAGCCGTAGATGGTGCTGGCAGGTGGAAGTTAGCCGTAGATGGTGCTGGCAGGTGGAAGTTAGCCGTAGATGGTGCTGGCAGGTCGAAGTTAGCTGTAGATGGTGCTGGCAGGTGCAAGTTATTCGTAGATGGTGCTAGCAGGTGGAAGCTAGGTGTTGATGGTGCTGGCACGTGGAAGTTAGCCATAGATGGTGCTGGCAGGTGTAAGTTAGCTGTAGATCGTGCTGGCAGGTGGAAGTTAGCCGTAGATGGTGCTGGCAGGTGGAAGTTAGCCGTAGATGGTGCTGGCAGGTGGAAGTTAGCTGTAGATGGTGCTGGCAGGTGGAAGTTAGCCGTAGATGGTGCTGGCAGGTGGAATTTAGCTGTAGATGGTGTTGGTAGGTGGAAGTTAGCCGTAGATGGTGCTGGCAGGTGGAAGTTTGCCACAGATAGTACTGGCAGATGGAAGTTTGCTGTAGATGGTGCTGGCAGGAGGAAGTTAGCCGTAGATGGTGCTGGCAGGTGGAAGTTAGGCGTAGATGGTTCTGGCGGGTGGAAGTTAGGTGCTGATGGTGCTGGCAGGTGGAGGTTGGCCACAGATGGTGCTGGCAGATGGAAGTTAGCCGTAGATGGTGCTGGTAGGTGGAAGCTAGCCGTAGATGGTACTGGCTGGTGGAAGTTAGCCGTAGATGGTGCTGGCAGGTGGAAATTAGTCGTAGCTGGTGCTGGCAGGTGGAAGCTAGGTGTTGATGGTGCTGGCACGTGGAAGTTAGCCATAGATGGTGCTGGCAGGTGGAAGTTAGCCGTAGATCGTGCTGGCAGGTGGAAGTTAGCCTTGGATGGTGCTGGCAGGTGGAAGTTAGCCGTAGATGGTGCTGGCAGGTGGAAGTTAGCTGTAGATGGTGCTGGCAGGTGGAAGTTAGCCGTAGATGGTGCTGGCAGGTGGAAGTTAGCTGTAGATGGTGCTGGCAGGTGGAAGTTAGCTGTAGAGGGTGCTGGCAGGTGGAAGTTGGCCACAGATAGTACTGGCAGATGGAAGTTAGCCGTAGATGGTGCTGGCAGGAGGAAGTTAGCCGTAGATGGCGCTGGCAGGTGGAAGTTAGCCATAGATGGTGCTGGAGGGTGGAAGTTAGGTGGTGATGGTGCTGGCAGGTGGAAGTTAGCCGTAGATGGTGCTGGCAGGAGGATATTAGCAGTAGATGGTGCTGGCAGGTGGACATTAGCCGTAGATGGTGCTGGCAGGTGGAAGTTAGCCGTCGATGGTGCTGGCAGGTGGAAGTTAGCCATGGATGGTGCTGGCAGGTGGAAGTTAGCCGTAGATGGTGCTGGCAGGAGGAATTTAGCCGTAGATGGTGCTGGCAGGAGGAATTTAGCCATAGATGGTGGATGGCAGGTGGAAGTTAGCTGTAGATGGTGCTGGCAGGTGGAAGTTAGCTGTAGATGGTGCTGGCAGGAGGAATTTAGCCGTAGATGGTGCTGGCAGGTGGAAGTTAGCTGTAGAGGGTGCTGGCAGGTGGAAGTTGGCCACAGATAGTACTGGCAGATGGAAGTTAGCCGTAGATGGTGCTGGCAGGAGGAAGTTAGCCGTAGATGGCGCTGGCAGGTGGAAGTTAGCCATAGATGGTGCTGGAGGGTGGAAGTTAGGTGGTGATGGTGCTGGCAGGTGGAAGTTAGCCGTAGATGGTGCTGGCAGGAGGATATTAGCAGTAGATGGTGCTGGCAGGTGGACATTAGCCGTAGATGGTGCTGGCAGGTGGAAGTTAGCCGTCGATGGTGCTGGCAGGTGGAAGTTAGCCATGGATGGTGCTGGCAGGTGGAAGTTAGCCGTAGATGGTGCTGGCAGGAGGAATTTAGCCGTAGATGGTGCTGGCAGGAGGAATTTAGCCATAGATGGTGGATGGCAGGTGGAAGTTAGCTGTAGATGGTGCTGGCAGGTGGAAGTTAGCTGTAGATGGTGCTGGCAGGAGGAATTTAGCCGTAGATGGTGCTGGCAGGTGGAAGTTAGCCGTAGATGGTGCTGGCAGGTGGAAGTTAGCCTTAGATGGTGCTGGCAGGTGGAAGTTAGCCGTAGTTGATGCTGGCAGGAGGAAGTTAGCCGTAGATAGTGCTGGCAGGTGGAAGTTAGCGGTAGATGGTGCTGGCAGGAGGAAGTTAGCCGTAGATGGTGCTGGCAGGTGGAAGTTAGCCGTAGATGGTGCTGGCAGGTGGAAGTTAGCTGTAGATGGTGCTGGCAGGTGGAAGTTAGCCGTAGATGGTGCTGGCAGGTGGAATTTAGCTGTAGATGGTGCTGGCACGTGGAAGTTAGCCATAGATGGTGCTGGCAGGTGGAAGTTAGCCGTAGATCGTGCTGGCAGGTGGAAGTTAGGTGCTGATGGTGCTGGCAGGTGGAGGTTGGCCACAGATGGTGCTGGCAGATGGAAGTTAGCCGTAGATGGTGCTGGTAGGTGGAAGCTAGCCGTAGATGGTGCTGGCAGGTGGAAGTTAGCTGTAGATGGTGCTGGCAGGTGGAAGTTAGCCGTAGATGGTGCTGGCAGGTGGAAGTTAGCTGTAGATGGTGCTGGCAGTTGGAAGTTAGCCGTAGATGGTTCTGGCAGTTGGAAGTTAGCCGTAGATGGTGCTGGCAGGTGGAAGTTAGCCGTAGATGGTGCTGGCAGCTGGAAGTTAGCTGTAGATGGTGCCGGCAGGTGGAAGTTAGCCGTAGATGGTGCTGGCAGGTGGAAGTTAGCCGTAGATGGTGCCGGCAGGTGGAAGTTAGCCGTGGATGGTGCTGGCAGGTGGAAGTTAGCCGTAGATGGTGCTGGCAGGTGGAAGTTAGCTGTAGATGGTACTGGCAGGTGGAAGTTAGCTGTAGATGGTGCTGGCAGGTGCAAGTTATTCGTAGATGGTGCTAGCAGGTGGAAGCTAGGTGTTGATGGTGCTGGCACGTGGAAGTTAGCCATAGATGGTGATGGCAGGTGTAAGTTAGCTGTAGATCGTGCTGGCAGGTGGAAGTTAGCCGTAGATGGTGCTGGCAGGTGGAAGTTAGCCGTAGATGGTGCTGGCAGGTGGAAGTTAGCTGTAGATGGTGCTGGCAGGTGGAAGTTAGCCGTAGATGGTGCTGGCAGGTGGAATTTAGCTGTAGATGGTGCTGGCAGGTGGAAGTTAGCCGTAGATGGTGCTGGCAGGTGGAAGTTTGCCACAGATAGTACTGGCAGATGGAAGTTTGCTGTAGATGGTGCTGGCAGGAGGAAGTTAGCCGTAGATGGTGCTGGCAGGTGGAAGTTAGGCGTAGATGGTTCTGGTGGGTGGAAGTTAGGTGCTGATGGTGCTGGCAGGTGGAGGTTGGCCACAGATGGTGCTGGCAGATGGAAGTTAGCCGTAGATGGTGCTGGTAGGTGGAAGCTAGCCGTAGATGGTACTGGCTGGTGGAAGTTAGCCGTAGATGGTGCTGGCAGGTGGAAGCTAGGTGTTGATGGTGCTGGCACGTGGAAGTTAGCCATAGATGGTGCTGGCAGGTGGAACTTAGCCGTAGATCGTGCTGGCAGGTGGAAGTTAGCCTTGGATGGTGCTGGTAGGTGGAAGTTAGCCGTAGATGGTGCTGGCAGGTGGAAGTTAGCTGTAGATGGTGCTGGCAGGTGGAAGTTAGCCGTAGATGGTGCTGGCAGGTGGAAGTTAGCTGTAGATGGTGCTGGCAGGTGGAAGTTAGCTGTAGAGGGTGCTGGCAGGTGGAAGTTGGCCACAGATAGTACTGGCAGATGGAAGTTAGCCGTAGATGGTGCTGGCAGGAGGAAGTTAGCCGTAGATGGCGCTGGCAGGTGGAAGTTAGCCGTAGATGGTGCTGGCAGGTGGAAGTTAGCCGTAGATGGTGCTGGCAGGTGGAAGTTTGCCACAGATAGTACTGGCAGATGGAAGTTTGCTGTAGATGGTGCTGGCAGCTGGAAGTTAGCTGTAGATGGTGCCGGCAGGTGGAAGTTAGCCGTAGATGGTGCTGGCAGGTGGAAGTTTGCCGTAGATGGTGCCGGCAGGTGGAAGTTAGCCGTAGATCGTGCTGGCAGGTGGAAGTTAGCCGTAGATGGTGCTGGCAGGTGGAAGTTAGCTGTAGATGGTGCTGGCAGGTGGAAGTTAGCTGTAGATGGTACTGGCAGGTGGAAGTTAGCTGTAGATGGTGCTGGCAGGTGCAAGTTATTCGTAGATGGTGCTAGCAGGTGGAAGCTAGGTGTTGATGGTGCTGTCACGTGGAAGTTAGCCATAGATGGTGCTTGCAGGTGTAAGTTAGCTGTAGATCGTGCTGGCAGGTGGAAGTTAGCCGTAGATGGTGCTGGCAGGTGGAAGTTAGCCGTAGATGGTGCTGGCAGGTGGAAGTTAGCTGTAGATGGTGCTGGCAGGTGGAAGTTAGCCGTAGATGGTGCTGGCAGGTGGAATTTAGCTGTAGATGGTGCTGGCAGGTGGAAGTTAGCCGTAGATGGTGCTGGCAGGTGGAAGTTTGCCACAGATAGTACTGGCAGATGGAAGTTTGCTGTAGATGGTGCTGGCAGGAGGAAGTTAGCCGTAGATGGTGCTGGCAGGTGGAAGTTAGGCGTAGATGGTTCTGGCTGGTGGAAGTTAGGTGCTGATGGTGCTGGCAGGTGGAGGTTGGCCACAGATGGTGCTGGCAGATGGAAGTTAGCCGTAGATGGTGCTGGTAGGTGGAAGCTAGCCGTAGATGGTACTGGCTGGTGGAAGTTAGCTGTAGATGGTGCTGGCAGGTGGAAGTTAGCCGTAGATGGTGCTGGCAGGTGGAAGTTAGCTGTAGATGGTGCTGGCAGTTGGAAGTTAGCCGTAGATGGTTCTGGCAGTTGGAAGTTAGCCGTAGATGGTGCTGGCAGGTGGAAGTTAGCCGTAGATGGTGCTGGCAGCTGGAAGTTAGCTGTAGATGGTGCCGGCAGGTGGAAGTTAGCCGTAGATGGTGCTGGCAGGTGGAAGTTAGCCGTAGATGGTGCCGGCAGGTGGAAGTTAGCCGTGGATGGTGCTGGCAGGTGGAAGTTAGCCGTAGATGGTGCTGGCAGGTGGAAGTTAGCTGTAGATGGTACTGGCAGGTGGAAGTTAGCTGTAGATGGTGCTGGCAGGTGCAAGTTATTCGTAGATGGTGCTAGCAGGTGGAAGCTAGGTGTTGATGGTGCTGGCACGTGGAAGTTAGCCATAGATGGTGATGGCAGGTGTAAGTTAGCTGTAGATCGTGCTGGCAGGTGGAAGTTAGCCGTAGATGGTGCTGGCAGGTGGAAGTTAGCCGTAGATGGTGCTGGCAGGTGGAAGTTAGCTGTAGATGGTGCTGGCAGGTGGAAGTTAGCCGTAGATGGTGCTGGCAGGTGGAATTTAGCTGTAGATGGTGCTGGCAGGTGGATGTTAGCCGTAGATGGTGCTGGCAGGTGGAAGTTTGCCACAGATAGTACTGGCAGATGGAAGTTTGCTGTAGATGGTGCTGGCAGGAGGAAGTTAGCCGTAGATGGTGCTGGCAGGTGGAAGTTAGGCGTAGATGGTTCTGGTGGGTGGAAGTTAGGTGCTGATGGTGCTGGCAGGTGGAGGTTGGCCACATTGGTGCTGGCAGATGGAAGTTAGCCGTAGATGGTGCTGGTAGGTGGAAGCTAGCCGTAGATTGTACTGGCTGGTGGAAGTTAGCCGTAGATGGTGCTGGCAGGTGGAAGCTAGGTGTTGATGGTGCTGGCACGTGGAAGTTAGCCATAGATGGTGCTGGCAGGTGGAACTTAGCCGTAGATCGTGCTGGCAGGTGGAAGTTAGCCTTGGATGGTGCTGGTAGGTGGAAGTTAGCCGTAGATGGTGCTGGCAGGTGGAAGTTAGCTGTAGATGGTGCTGGCAGGTGGAAGTTAGCCGTAGATGGTGCTGGCAGGTGGAAGTTAGCTGTAGATGGTGCTGGCAGGTGGAAGTTAGCTGTAGAGGGTGCTGGCAGGTGGAAGTTGGCCACAGATAGTACTGGCAGATGGAAGTTAGCCGTAGATGGTGCTGGCAGGAGGAAGTTAGCCGTAGATGGCGCTGGCAGGTGGAAGTTAGCCGTAGATGGTGCTGGCAGGTGGAAGTTAGCCGTAGATGGTGCTGGCAGGTGGAAGTTTGCCACAGATAGTACTGGCAGATGGAAGTTTGCTGTAGATGGTGCTGGCAGCTGGAAGTTAGCTGTAGATGGTGCCGGCAGGTGGAAGTTAGACGTAGATGGTGCTGGCAGGTGGAAGTTAGCCGTAGATGGTGCCGGCAGGTGGAAGTTAGCCGTAGATCGTGCTGGCAGGTGGAAGTTAGCCGTAGATGGTGCTGGCAGGTGGAAGTTAGCTGTAGATGGTGCTGGCAGGTGGAAGTTAGCTGTAGATGGTACTGGCAGGTGGAAGTTAGCTGTAGATGGTGCTGGCAGGTGCAAGTTATTCGTAGATGGTGCTAGCAGGTGGAAGCTAGGTGTTGATGGTGCTGTCACGTGGAAGTTAGCCATAGATGGTGCTTGCAGGTGTAAGTTAGCTGTAGATCGTGCTGGCAGGTGGAAGTTAGCCGTAGATGGTGCTGGCAGGTGGAAGTTAGCCGTAGATGGTGCTGGCAGGTGGAAGTTAGCTGTAGATGGTGCTGGCAGGTGGAAGTTAGCCGTAGATGGTGCTGGCAGGTGGAATTTAGCTGTAGATGGTGCTGGCAGGTGGAAGTTAGCCGTAGATGGTGCTGGCAGGTGGAAGTTTGCCACAGATAGTACTGGCAGATGGAAGTTTGCTGTAGATGGTGCTGGCAGGAGGAAGTTAGCCGTAGATGGTGCTGGCAGGTGGAAGTTAGGCGTAGATGGTTCTGGCTGGTGGAAGTTAGGTGCTGATGGTGCTGGCAGGTGGAGGTTGGCCACAGATGGTGCTGGCAGATGGAAGTTAGCCGTAGATGGTGCTGGTAGGTGGAAGCTAGCCGTAGATGGTACTGGCTGGTGGAAGTTAGCCGTAGATGGTGCTGGCAGGTGGAAATTAGTCGTAGCTGGTGCTGGCAGGTGGAAGCTAGGTGTTGATGGTGCTGGCACGTGGAAGTTAGCCATAGATGGTGCTGGCAGGTGGAAGTTAGCCGTAGATCGTGCTGGCAGGTGGAAGTTAGCCTTGGATGGTGCTGGCAGGTGGAAGTTAGCCGTAGATGGTGCTGGCAGGTGGAAGTTAGCTGTAGATGGTGCTGGCAGGTGGAAGTTAGCCGTAGATGGTGCTGGCAGGTGGAAGCTAGCTGTAGATGGTGCTGGCAGGTGGAAGTTAGCTGTAGATGGTGCTGGCAGGTGGAAGTTAGCCGTAGATGGTGCTGGCAGGTGGAAGCTAGCTGTAGATGGTGCTGTTAGGTGGAAGTTAGCCATAGATGGTGCTGGCAGGTGGAAGTTAGCCGTAGATGGTGCTGGCAGGAGGAAGTTAGCCGTAGATGGCGCTGGCAGGTGGAAGTTAGCCGTAGATGGTGCTGGCAGGTGGAAGTTAGCCGTAGATGGTGCTGGCAGGTGGAAGCTAGCCGTAGATGGTTCTGGAGGGTGGAAGTTAGGTGGTGATGGTGCTGGCAGGTGGAAGTTAGCCGTAGATGGTGCTGGCAGGAGGATATTAGCAGTAGATGGTGCTGGCAGGTGGACATTAGCCGTAGATGGTGCTGGCAGGTGGAAGTTAGCCGTCGATGGTGCTGGCAGGTGGAAGTTAGCCATGGATGGTGCTGGCAAGCGGAAGTTAGCCGTAGATGGTGCTGGCAGGAGGAATTTAGCCGTAGATGGTGCTGGCAGGAGGAATTTAGCCATAGATGGTGCATGGCAGGTGGAAGTTAGCCGTAGATGGTGCTGGCAGGAGGACGTTAGCCATGGATGGTGCTGGCAGGAGGAAGTTAGCCGTAGATGGTGCTGGCAGGAGGAAGTTAGCCGTAGATGGTGCTGGCAAGTGGAAGTTGGCCGTAGATGGTGCTGGCAGATGGAAGTTAGCCATGGATGGTGCTGGCAGGTGGAATTTAGGCATTGTTGAAACTGATAGTTGGTCACATCTGGTGGAGGCAGGTGGTATTTAGTGGTAATTGATGTTGGCCGATGGTAGGTAGTCAACGATAGAGCTGGGAAATGGTAGTTGGACATTGAGCTTCATTTGATGGTGACGATTTGTGGTGGTTCATGAAGTCTGGTAGGGTTTGGGGGCATAAGTTAGTATAGGGTTGCATCTGATTCTGCATGTTTAGGAGTAGGTGACACGTGACCCCTGATGTTCTGGGGCAGTCACCAACTAGAACAAGAAAACAAAAAGGAAAAGGTTTAGTGGATTTTTTATTCAGTGCAGATCTATATAATCATGGTTGTTTGCACCAATCCTCACCACTGTGATGTGTCGGCCTATGTTACACTATGGAGAATGTCATTATGTGACAATCCATTCTTTTTTTTATAAAGACCCGTTCTGTTCATATTGATGTTCATACTGTGAATATTTCTATGTGACTCCATCCCCTAATTATCAGTGTAAAAGGGCTGTTACAGAGTGGTCTTCCTCTCCCTCCCACCCCGCAGAAATGAAGATATCGGCACTCTGTATTACCTCATTACTAATGGTTCTTTTTTGCTCTTTTCTTGGGGGGCGGCTTGCTGGTCGTATCAGCTTCGTGCCCCAAGTCATTCTCCTCATTTTGATTTTCTTCCCTGAAAAAGAAAAGAAATCCTAATGTTCTACATGTGTAAAGGGCAAGAAATAAGATCATGAGATGAAGTTCTAGTTGGCGGCCGGTGCCATCGCGGAGGGTAACTCACAGGTCGGGTGCTGTGGGGCGCCTCAGGTTTTCCTTGTAGCTCTATAAGCCCGAGTGCAGCCTCGATCTCGTCTCTATTTAGATTAGACAATAAAGGCATTAAGAAATGTGAGAATTTTCACTTAAGATCTAAAGAGACAAGACCCCTTCTATCCTGAATACATGGACGTAACAGAACCCTCCTAATCAGCAGGTATAGTACTGTGCGCATTGTGACTTACGGTGAGTACTGAGTGTCGTGTATTTCTGTATCAGGCTCTCCGATCTCGGGGAGTACGGCCGCCTGTTCCAGGAAGTATTTTAATGTTCTTCTCTTCCTTGGATATGTCGGTTCAACACGACGAACAGCTAATAATGGAGAATATGGGGAATATTAAGAGAATTCTCTGCTTAGGAAATCATCGCAGCTAATTTGGGATTTACATTTTAAAGGGAACCGGTCAGCATGTTTTTGCTACCTCATCTGAGAGCAGCATGATGTAAGCAACTAGGGATCCTGAATCCTAAGATGTATCACTTAGATTACTGGTTGTAGCCATTCTGACACAATCAGAATTGTTATATTTAGCCATCTAGCAAAGCTGAGTGAGCTTCTGCGCCCTCACCAGGCTCTCTATGGAAATAGTGCATTGACAGTGAGGCATCAGTCGGCAGGGGGGAGGGATGTGCTGGACTGTCGTGAGGTGACATTAAAGTTCGAGCAATGATAAGTCCTGCTGGTTAAACAAACATAACACAACAGATTGGACCTTGATAATACGGGCGTCTCTGAATTCTGTTTAACTCTTGCAGCTGTCTTCAGCTTACACAGCAAAACCAGCAAAAATCTGCTGATCGATTCCCTTTAACTTCAGCTTTCTTCCAGAAGGTTTTCTTCCTTATCAATGATATCTATTTATTTTACTAGGATTATTAGTGATAATAAATATAAGGAAATGTCTATTAGTCCAGCTCTTTGTCAGGCTGTTCTTATACCATATTAAAGGGAACCTTTCACTCAATTCATTCGGCCCAAACCACGTGCAGCATGAACCACAGCCCGGCTACACAATGACAGCAAGGGATGTTTGTCTCTAAATACGCTTTGGTGTGTCAGAGACGTCATAGTGTGAAGAGCCGTCCGGGGACTTTCCTGACCTCTCTCTGCTGCCGTCCAGCTTTTCCCTACATGAGTCCTGGGGATTGATATGTACACATGAAGGAGACCTGTCAATCAGCTAAAAAGGTGCAAGGAAATGCTGCCGGATCATTTCAGACAAAGCTATGATTGCTGCTGCCCGTGGCTCCAGCAGCATTGACCTAATGACAGGCTCTTTTTAGAGAAATGTTATTGTACAGTTATTTTCCATCTTCATTTTACACTTACGTGGTCTCTCCTTTTCCCAGAGGGAGTTGAGCCGGCCATTACATACATATTCCTTGTATCTGGCCCCTTTATTTTTTCTAGCACTCCCCTCCCCCTATAATGTGATGGTATCTCCCACTGTATTCTGGTACTTGACACTTATTTAAGGCCGTCCCCTGAAGAAGCCGCCTCCTCAGACTTATAGTTACACACTTTTATTCTAGTTCATCCTATTAAAAATGTATTTAATAAAGTGAAACCTGACACTAATAAGAAGGGGTTTGCGAGGCTCCTTATTATAGTGCATAGTCTGATACTAATGTAACCGATCAGCTTGTTATGTGGCTCCGCTTATGGTGATAAAGTGTCACAATCTGTTATTTGGGATTTTTATATAGGACAGGAAAGTTATATAAACCCTTTAGGCTACTTTCACACATCCGGTTTGAGCACTGCGGCTCAATCCGGCTGTGAAACCTATGCAACGGATGCGGCGAAAACACCACATCCTTTGCATAAGTTTTAAATGCGGCCCGTCCGTTTTTTTCCGGTTGCGGCACGCTACTGAGCATGTGCATTGGAAAAACCGCATGCGGCGACCGGATGCGTTTTTTTCCGCATCGCGCCGCATCCGGCGTCTATGCAAAAAAGCCCCGCAACCGGCGTAAAAAAAAACGGTTGCGGTTTTTCTGCAGAACGCTGTATTGTGCCTCAGAGCAAAAACCGGATGTGTGAAAGTAGGCCTAAGTGAAGGAGCCAATTTCGACTTTAACCCCTTCACCACCCAGTTTGATTTCACCTTCATGACCGAGCCAAATTTTTCTCTTTTGACCAGTGTCACTTTGGGGTTATAACTCTGGAACGCTTCAACGGATCCCAGGAATTCAGAGATGTTATTGTGACGTATTGTACTTCATGTTAGTAGTAAATTTAGGATGATTTTTTAAAAATTGGGAATTTGTCAAAAAAACTTCAATTTTGAAACTTTTAATTTTTTATGCCCCTGAACCAGAGAATTAAAGCCCAACAATCCCCAGGATTGTCCTATATAAACTGAAGCCAGTGCTATACTGGTCCTGTCATGCTGATTCTATACAGGCCTTTAGTTGTCAGATTGGATGTATAGTAAGGTACAGAAATAGTTAATAATTTCGCACATGTCTACTTTGCATCAGCGCCATTTGTGAAGCAGAATGTTTCTTGTTAGGACGTTAGATGGGATAAAATTCAGCAATTTCTCATTTTTCCAGCAAACTTTACAAAACCACATCTGAAGTGACTTTGAGAGGCCTAGGTGACAGAAAATACCCCAAAGTGACGCCAGTCTAAAAACTGCACCCCTCAAAGTGTTCACTACCACACACAAGAAGTTTATTAACCCTTCAGGTGCTTTAGAGAAATGAATGAAAGTGGAATAAAAAAATTACATTTTACCTAAAAATATTGCTTTAGCCCCAATGTATTCACTTTTACAAGGGATAGCATAAGACTCTGCACCCCAGTTTCTTCATAGTGCGCTTATCCCACATGTGGTCAGTAACCTCTATTTTGACAGACGGGAGGGCTCGCAAGGGAAGGAGCACTGTATGAATTTTGGAATACAAATTTGGCTGAAATAGATTGTGGGCGCCATGTCGCATTTGCAGGACCCCTAAGGTACCTAAACAGCAGAAACCACCCAAAATTGACCGCATTTTGGAAAATAGACCCCTTGTTGATTGTATCCAGGGGCATAGTGAGCGTTTTTGAACTTCACAGAATTTGATAACATTAGGTCCTGATATTGAAAATTTTCATTTTTTTCAGAAAAATGTTGCTTTAGCACCAAATTTCTCACTTTTACAAGAGCTAAACCCAAAAAGTGGACTCCGCGGTTTGTTACCCACTTTCTTCTGAGCGCGTTGATACCTGTAGTCAAAAACCTCTGTTTGGGCTCCATATTGTATTTGCAGAGCCCATGAGGTCCCAAAACTGACCCCATTGTGGAACTAAACCCTTGAAGTAATTTTTGTAGGGGTGTGTTGAGCATTTTGAACCCATAGCTGCGTCACAGAACTTTTAACGTGAATGTGAAAATGATAGTTACATTTTTTTTTTTCCCTCTAAAATTTTATTATAGCCCCAATTTTGTAATTTTGACAATGGATAATAGGAGAAAACGGACTCTATATTTTGTTATGCAATTTCTCTCAAATGCAGTGATACCTCATATATGGTCAAAAACTATTATTTGGGCACATGGCAGGGCTCGGAAAGCGAACAGCGTTATTCTGTTTTTAGAACGCAAATTTGGACAACTTGTTGCATTTGCCGAGCCCCTGAGGTGTCAGAAATGCAGAAACACACACATGTGACCCCATTTGGCAAACTATTCCCTATAATGAATTAATTTACTGGTGTGGCGAGTATTTTAACCCACAAACTACACAGAATTTAATTATCTTGGGCCGTGAAAATGAAGAACGTTGAGGTTTTTCTGTTAGAATTTCACTTTATCCTCAACATTTTAATTCACACAAAGGGTAACAGGAGAAAATGTACAGGACAATTTGTTATGCAATTTTTGCTGACATGGCAGTACCCCATATGTCAGGGGTGGGCAATTAATTTTCTCATGGGGCCGCATGAGAAATTGTGATGGTTTTAGAGGGCCGGACAAATATAATTAACTCAGTTTTACCTAATACTGTATACAGTATATATTCTATCCCTTCATAAACAAACAGTAAGTTAAACAATACAAAGATTCAATGCAAATATGGAGGACCTAATTACATCATTATTTAATGAGATGATGAACTTTAATGAACTTGTGATTGTTCACTTTAGAAAATTGTCAACTTTAGGCCGGTTTCAGACGTCCGTGTTTTATGTACATGTGATATCTGTTTTTAACATGGATGTCACACGTACCCATGTTGTTATTTGCTGTTACTCAAACGGCTGTGTTTTCACATGGACCGTGTGACCCCCTCGTGGCCCCGCACACACACATGTCTGTTTTTTCACCGGTAGCACGGGTGTCACACGGATCGCACACTGATGTGATCCATGTGACATCAGTGTGACACGTACCAGAGAAAACACGGGTCTTTTTAATAAAAAGATTTTCTATATTTACCTCTCTCCGGCGATGCTGTTTCCTGCTCTGCTGCCTCCCGCTCCTGACTCCCACTCATTATACTCACTGAATATTCAGTGCTTTGTGGAGCTGGAAGCGGGGACAGTGCTGAGGACTTCAGTGCCGGTACCGCATCTCTGGGTGAGTATACAGCAGAGTGTGTGTTCAGTGTATACATGCATGAGTGTCTGCTTTGTGTGTGTGTGTGTATGTGTGCGTAGTGAGAACCTGGAAGCCGGAGCATCGCGGGGACAGCATCGGGGACTCATCACAGTTCCCAATGAACTCTGATGAACCCGTGAAGCTGTAGCTTGGGTGTCGCAGGAGGGTCATCAGAGTTCATTCGAAACTCCGATGACCTCCTTGATGTCACTGTGCTTGCAAAATACTCACCTGTCACCGCGGTGATGTCTTCAGCGGTGTTGTGCCCGACGCTGTCACCACGATGCTCCGGCTTCCAGGTCCTGAGTGCAGTGACTAATCGATGAATGAGCGGGGGTCATGAGCGGGGAGGCAGCAGAGCAAAAGAAAGCAGGTAAATATGGAAAATCTTTTTATTTCACAGACTCGTGTTTTCTCCGGTACCTGTCACATGTATGCAAATAGGTACTGGGGCGGGGAAGGAGCGGTGGTACCCGATGTCACTTCAGTACCACTCTCAGTTTTGGGCTTTTCTCTTCGCTGATTCTAGGTACCAGACCCGCTCTAGTTATGTTTGAGCTCCACATGGAGCCAATACGGGGAGCACCACAATCAAGTGTCTGCTCTCAGCAGCAGGGGCGGACACTGACAGCTTGGGGCCCCTGTGCAAGAAATTGTATTGTCGCGGGCGGGGAGGACTGCGCTGCGCTCGCTAACGCTCGGGTCCGGCGCTGCTGCGACGGCTGCTCGGTGGCTCGAGCGGTGGGCTGGATCCGGGGACTCGAGCGGCGCTCCTCGCCCGTGAGTGAAAGGGGGTAGTTTGGTTTGGGGATTTGGGTCCGTGACGCCACCCACGGGTTGTGGTGAAGTTGGGCACCACCGCTGCTGGTGACGGGGATCCCGGGAGCGATGGCAGAGAGCAGCTGGGATGTTGTTCTCCCCCTCCGTGGGTAGGGGTTGGTGGTCCCGGGGCCCGGTGAGGTGACGGGGAGGCAGGGCTGGCAAGGTGCAGGGTCGCCTGGACTGCGCAGCGCAGTGCCGGTTGGCACGGTTGTACTCACTCAGCCACAAATGTACACAAAGTCTCTGGTAAACCAAACGGCTGGATGACGGGTCCCGCAGCCGGCTGCTGTGGTTTCTCCTGGACGGTTAGTGGTGGCTGCCTTTCCCTACACCTTTGTGTATGTTCGGTCCCGATGGCTTCCCACCGGTAACCCGCTCCCCAGTGTATATATGTGCCGGAGGAGCCCTTTTGCCCGCAGGCTCTGGCCCTTGGAACTCTAGCTGTGGCGGTAGCTGTATTTCCTCTTTCTGGTCAGACGGTTGCCTTCAATCGGGTCTTGGCTGTTAGGAAACCCCTGGGGTTCCGGTCACTGACGGATTTGACCTCTAATGGCGACTCCAAGCCTGGTCGGGGTCCATAGGCCCTGCCTGTGTGTGCTGGCTTCACTTCGCTCCCCACCTTCGCGGGCCACCGCCTGTCCCCGGTCCTACGGTTCCGCGTTGATCTGCCTTTCCTGCAGACGGCCACCACCGTCTGCCAACCTTGCTCTTGGTGCCCGGGCCACACACCCGGACATGGTCAGGTTGCTCCTCCACTACTTCTTCACTCCTTTCACTTGCACTTCCCTAACTGATCTGATCTGACCTCCTTCTCCCGCCTCCAGGACTGTGAACTCCTCAGTGGGTGGGGCCAACCGCCTGGCTCCACCCCACCTGGTGTGGACATCAGCCACTGGAGGGAGGCAACAAGGATTTTGTGTCTGGCTGATGTGCCTGTCTCAGGGTGGGGGTGTGTGTTGTAGTACCTGTGACGACCTGGGTAGTCCAGGGCGCCACAGTATCTGGCCCCCCTTCTATGGCGACAAAGCTGCATATAGTATAAATATACACACACACACACACACACACACGCATATATATATATACTAGAAGGTGGCCCGATTCTAAAGCATCGGGTATTCTAGAATTTATTGTGTAGTTAATGTATAATTTTTGTTATATATATTAGATGTTGTTGTGTGTAGTTGCCAAGTGTTTGTGTAGGGTGCTGTACATGTTCTGGGTGTTGTCTGGGTGTGGCGGGGGGTGAGAGCGGTGTTGTATGTGTCTTGCGTTTGTTGCGTTGTTTGTGGAGCGTTGTGTGTGTGTTGCGCGGTTTGTGTGGTGTGTTTTGGGGGGATGTATGATTTGTGCAATGTGTGTGTTGTGCGGTATGTGCGTATATTTATGTATGCCGCGGTGTTTGTGTGTTGGGTGTTGTGTGTGTGCGGCGTTGTCTGTGTGTGTGGGTGTCTGTGTAGGGCGATGTTTGCGGTTCACAGTGTGTGTGTGTGGTGTGTTGTGCAGTGCGCGTGTGTGTGTGTGTGTGTTGGGGGGAGGTGTACACCTCCCATCATGTTCCATCCCCCATGCTGCGCACCCCCCATCGTGCTCCATCCGCCATGCTGCGCACTCCCAAACGTGCTCCATCCGCCATACTGCGCACTCCCCATCGTACTGCATCCCCCATGCTGCGCACTCCCAAACGTGCTCCATCCGCCATGCTGCGCACTCCCAAACATGCTCCATCCGCCATGCTGCGCACTCCCAAACGTGCTCCATCCGCCATGCTGCGCACTTCCAAACATGGTCCATCCGCCATGCTGCGCACTCCCAAACGTGCTCCATCCGCCATGCTGCGCACTCCCAAACGTGCTCCATCCGCCATGCTGCGCACTCCCAAACGTGCTCCATCCGCCATGCTGCGCACTTCCAAACATGGTCCATCCGCCATGCTGCGCACTCCCAAACGTGCTCCATCCGCCATGCTGCGCACTCCCAAACGTGCTCCATCCGCCATGCTGCGCACTCCCAAACGTGCTCCATCCGCCATGCTGCGCACTCCCAAACGTGCTCCATCCGCCATGCTGCGCACTCCCAAACGTGCTCCATCCGCCATGCTGCGCACTCCCAAACGTGGTCCATCCGCCATGCTGCACACTCCCAAACGTGGTCCATCCGCCATGCTGCGCACTCCCAAACGTGCTCCATCCGCCATGCTGCGCACTCCCAAACGTGCTCCATCCGCCATGCTGCGCACTCCCAAACGTGGTTCATCCGCCATGCTGCGCACTCCCAAATGTGCTCCATCCCCCATGCTGCGCTCTCCCAAACGTGGTCCATCCGCCATGCTGCGCACTTCCAAATGTGCTCCATGCCCCATGCTGCGCACTCCCAAACGTGGTCCATCCCCCATGCTGCGCACTCCCCATCGTGCTCCATCCCCCATGCTGCGCACCCCCCATCGTGCTCCATCCCCCATGCTGCGCACTCCCCATCGTGCTCCATCCCCCATGCTGCACCAGCATCAGCCTCTCTGCCCGCAGCATCAGCCTCTCTGCCCGCAGCATCAGCCTCTCTCCTCCCAGCATCAGCCTCTCTCCTCCCAGCATCAGCCTTTTCTGTCCCCAGCATCAGCCTCTCTCCTTCCAGCCTACCCCAGCCTCAGCCTCCCCCAGCCTCTCTTCTCTCAGCCTCCCCCCTCCCAGCCTCCTCCTCCCAGCCTTCCCCAGGATCAGCCTAGCCTACCCCAGCCTCAGCCTCCCCCAGCCTCTCTTCTCTCAGCCTCCCCCCTCCCCCTCCCAGCCTTCCCCCCTCCCCCTCCCTGCCTTCCCCAGGATCAGCCTCTCTCCTCCCAGCATCAGCCTTTCCGTCCACAGCATCAGCCTCTCTCCTTCCAGCCTACCCCAGCCTCAGCCTCCCCAGCCTCTCTTCTCTCAGCCACCCCCCTCCCAGCCTTCCCCTCCCAGCCTTCCCCAGGATCAGCCTAGCCTACCCCAGCCTCAGCTTCCCCCAGCATCAGCCTCTCTTCTCTCAGCCTCCCCCCTCCCCCTCCCAGCCTTCCCCAGGATCAGCCTCTCTCCTCCCAGCCTCCTCCAGCACGCCGTGCTTCTCTGCCGACACTCACAGATCCGATCGCATACACTTACACACACACACACACACACCCGATCGCATACACTCACACACACCCGATCGCATACACACACACACACACACACACATACACCCGATCGCATACACTCACATACACCCGATCGCATACACTCACACACACCCGATCGCATACACGCACACACACATTGACGATATTGCACATACGCGCTCACACTCACAACATCCGGAGATACCACATGCTTCTGGCCATGTGATCCTCCGGCAGGTCCTGGAAGCTCACAGCACAGTATCGGCGCCGAGAAGCAAGCGATATCCCAGGATGTTGTGAGTGTGTGGATGCGATGTGATGTGTGTGAGATGTGTGTGTGAGAGTGAGTGTGATCTGATGTGTGTGTTGTTATGTGTGTGCAAGTGTGTATGTTCCGCCGCTGCAGGACCTTCATGCGCTGGTAACTATGCTACCATGGTTACCAGCGTATCCCGTCCCCCGCTCGCATGGGAGCCCACACCAGCATACGCCGGCCAGCCCCAGCAATGCGAGGGTATGTGTCGGCTGGGTTTGCGGCGTACGCTGATGTGGGCTCCCGGGGGTACAGTACTCACCTGGGAGTCCTGGCTCCGTGACCGTGTCGGTTCGGGGAATGCGTGGGGGGGCGGGGCCAGAGCTAGCGTGCATTGCGTGAGGGGGGCGGGGCGTGGCCGAGTTGCCAATGCCTGCAGGGTGCCGGGGCGAGAGGCCAATCTGTGGGGGGCGCGGAGCCTGGGCGAGCGGCCGGCCAATCTGTGTGGGGGCGCAGCCTGGGCGAGCAGCCAATCCGTGCGGGGGGGCGGGGCCATGGCGAGCCCAGCGGCCAATCAGCTTTGTGTCACCGTAAGGACACAATTTTGGAGCAAGACAGACAGACAGACTGACAGAATAAGGCAATTATATATATAGATTATATATATATATATATATATATATATTTATTCATATGTTTATATATACATACACTAATATATATACACATATATATATATATATATATATATAAAACACACACACTATATACATATATACGCAAACAATCCCCATATACTACATCACTACACCCCTATATACTACACCTGTAATATACATCACTACATCCCTATATACTACACCTGTAATATACATCACTACACCCCTATATACTACACCTGTAAAAAACTGCACCTCTATACCCCTATATACTACACATGTAATATACCTCAATACACTCCTACATACTACACCTGTAATATACATCACTACACCCCCCATATACACCTGTAATATACTACACCTCTACATTCCTATATACTACACCTGTAATATACTACATCACTACACCCCCCATATACTACACCTGTAATATACTGCACCTCTACACTCCTATATACTACACCTGTAATATACATCACTACACTCCTATATACTACACCTGTAATATACATCACTACACCCCTATATACTACACTTGTAATATACTACATCACTACACCCCTATATAGTACACCTGTAATATACTACACCCCCTATATACTACACCTGTAATATACTGCACCTCTACACTCCTATATACTACAAAAAAGGGCTAAGAATACCTCTCGTTCCCAGCTCCTTCTCCCTAGACAAAAATCTCCTCAGGATTGTTCCAGTGTGAGATTCATCACCACCTATAATAGTGAATGGCAGCATATGAGGGCCATTCTTAATCGACACTGGCCCATCCTGAGGACTGATCCTGCTTTCAGGGACTCACTCTCTGACTATCCCCTGATGACTGCTAGAAGGTCTTTAAATCTAAGGGATAAGCTTGTCCAGAGCCATTATGTTCCCCCTCCGTCTGGTTTTCTTGGCTCTACCCAACCCCGAGTTGGTTGCTTCCCTTGTGGCCACTGCCTGGCTTGCCGCAATGTCTCGCGCAGTTTTGTGTTTACATCTGCTGATGGGAAGCGTGAGTTTCACATCAGAGACTACATTTCTTGTGGTACATCTAATGTTATCTATTACGCGGTATGCAGGTGCTCACTAATCTACATTGGGTTGACATCCCGTGAGCTCCGCATCCGTGTAAGGGAACATGTGCGAGACATTGCGGCGGCTCGGGCAGTGGACGATCTTGCCACTTTGAAGACGTTGCCGCGCCATTTTAAATCACACCATGGTTGTGATCCCAAATCTTTATTGGTTCGCGGCATTGAAGTTATTCATAGTGGCATTCGTGGTGGCAACATCAAGCGGAGGCTGGCCCAGCGTGAGACCAGATGGATGGTGACTCTTGGAACAGTCGCCCCCAATGAGGCCTTGAGCTTTGCCTCTTTTCTTTGACACCACTTTGTTGGTCTGCCCCCCTTCTTTTTAGCGGTTTTTTATTGTTGTTTTTATATACCTAATACTGTGGCCTAAATTTTTTTTTGGCTTAATGTTTATGCTTTTTCTTTGGCGCTCCATTGGGAGACCCAGACAATTGGGTGTATAGCTACTGCCTCTGGAGGCCACACAAAGCATTACACTTAAAAGTGTAAGGCCCCTGCCTATACACCCCCCGTGGGATCACGGGCTCCTCAGTTTTCAAGCTTTGTGCGAAGGAGGTCAGACATCCACGCATAGCTCCACTGTTTAGTCAGCAGCAGCTGCTGACTATGTCGGATGGAAGAAAAGAGGACCCATACTAGGGTCCCCAGCATGCTCCCTTCTCACCCCACTTTTGTCGGCGGTGTTTGTTAAGGTTGAGGTACCCATTGCGGGTACAGAGGCTGGAGCCCACATGCTGCATCCTTCCCCATCCCCCTTAGGGCTCTGGGTGAAGTGGGATTTTACCGGTCTCCAGGCACTAGGGACCGTGCTCCGTCCACAGCCCCTAGGGAATCTGCTGGATATGGAGCGGAGTATCGTCAGGGACAGGGCCCTGCTACGTCAAGGTACTCTGTGTCCCCGTACAGACCGCACGCACACTGCAGCATTGCTGGGTGTGTTAGTGCGCCGGGGACAACAGCGCTGCGCGCTTGTGCCACACTTCCACAGCTTGCTGAGGGAGTTAGTGTGTTGGGAACTGCCGCGCCGGCTGCTGCTGGCAGTTTATACTGCGGCGCGGCTGGGACTTGTGGTGCGCCGGGGACTTCCGCGCTGGCCGTGCATATTTGTCGGCCGCGCTTATTACTAGAGTCCCCGGCTTTTGCGGCCTAGTTCCGTTTCGTTCCCGCCCCCAGGCCTGCCAGTCAGGGGAAGGGCGGGACGCTGTACAGAACGTCAGCGCCGAGGGCTGGAGTCTGCTTTACATACTCCAGCCCTCACATTGAGCACAGTGGGACGCCAGTTTCCCGCACTTTGTCTGAGGCACGCCCACGGTCCGCCCCTCTTCACTGAACGCCGGCAGCCATTCCTGTGTGCAGTCTGAGCTGGAGAGGGGAGACAAGTTCTGGGAGACCCAGGCACGGGATTCTGGCGACCACACACCCGCTTTTAGCGGGCGGTAAGCGGCACCTCCGGTGCTGACCCCACTAGTGCCGAAGTGTTCAATTGTATTTTTATGCTTGCATGCTATACATTGCACTAAACGGTCGCTGGTGATTCTTGGCTATATACCCTCCTAGATTGCTCAGTGGAGAATACAGCATGTCGTCCGCAAAAAACAGGGGTGCCAAGGCACAGGCTTTCTATGCTGCTTGCACCGCTTGTGAGGCTGTTCTGCCAGCAGGTTCCACTGACCCCCATTGTGTGCAGTGCTCGGCCCCTGTGCCCCCTGCTCGGCCGGGGCCTCTGCTGGAGGTGTCCCAGGGAGATCCACCTGTGAATACTGTCCAGGTGACGGGGACAGAGTTTGCAATTTTTGCTGATGGATTGTCTGTGACTATGTCTCAGATTCTAGAAACTTTGCAGTCTAGACCAGTAACTCAGACCATGGGCACTGTTGATTCATTGCTCCCTGGTCCCCCTCAGTTGGAACAGCTCCGGGCTCCGGGGGTGTCCCATGCATCCCAGGGTGATGGCTCTGACACGGACGACAGTCCCAGACAGCCTAAGCGAGCTCGCTATGAGCGGCCCTCGACATCATCACACTGGTCAGGATCTCAGCAGGAGGATTCTCTGTGTGATGAGGCGGAGGTAGCTGATCAGGATTCTGATCCTGAGACCGCTCTCAATCTGGATACTCCTGATGGTGACGCCATAGTGAATGATCTTATCGCGTCCATCAATAAAATGTTGGATATTTCTCCCCCAGCTCCTCCAGTGGAGGAGTCAGCTTCACAGCAGGAGAAATTCCATTTCAGGTATCCTAAGCGTAAATTAAGTACTTTTCTGGACCACTCGGATTTTAAAGAGTCAGTCCAGAAACACCACGCTTATCCAGATAAGCGTTTCTCCAAACGGCTTAAGGATACACGTTATCCCTTTCCTCCTGACGTGGTCAAGAGCTGGACCCAGTGTCCCAAGGTGGATCCTCCAATCTCCAGGCTTGCGGCTAGATCCATAGTTGCAGTAGAGGATGGGGCTGCACTTAAAGATGCCACTGACAGACAGATGGAGCTCTGGTTGAAATCCATCTATGAAGCTATCGGCGCGTCGTTTGCTCCAGCATTCGCAGCCGTATGGGCACTCCAAGCTATTTCAGCTGGTCTTACACAGATTGACACGGTCACCCGTACATCTGTTCCGCAGGTCGCATCCTTAACCTCTCAAATGTCTGCATTCGCGTCTTACGCGATTAATGCGGTTCTGGACTCTACGAGCCGTACGGCAGTGGCATCCGCCAACTCCGTGGTTTTACGCAGAGCCTTGTGGTTAAGGGAATGGAAAGCAGATTCTGCTTCCAAAAAATGTTTAACCAGTTTGCCATTTTCTGGTGACCGGCTGTTTGGTGAACGTTTGGATGAAATCATTAAACAGTCCAAGGGTAAGGATTCATCCTTACCTCAGCCCAGACAAAACAAACCCCAACAGAGGAGGGGACAGTCGGGGTTTCGGTCCTTTCGAGGCTCGGGCAGGTCCCAATTCTCCTCGTCCAAAAGGACTCAAAAGGATCAGAGGAGTTCAGATTCTTGGCGGGCTCAGTCACGCCCAAAAAAGACAGCCGGAAGACCCGCTACCAAGGCGGCTTCCTCATGACTTTCGGCCTCCTCTCTCCGCATCCTCGGTCGGTGGCAGGCTCTCCCGCTTTGGCGACATTTGGCTGCCACAGGTCCAAGACCGTTGGGTGAGAGACATTCTGTCTCACGGGTACAGGATAGAGTTCAGTTCTCGTCCTCCAACTCGATTCTTCAGAACGTCTCCGCCTCCCGACCGAGCCGATGCTCTTCTGCAGGCGGTGTGCACTCTAAAGGCGGAAGGAGTGGTGATCCCTGTTCCTCTTCAAGAGCAAGGTGACGGTTTTTACTCCAATTTGTTTGTGGTACCAAAAAAGGACGGGTCTTTCCGTCCCGTTCTGGACCTAAAACTTCTCAACAACCACGTGAGAACCAGACGGTTCCGGATGGAATCCCTCCGATCCGTCATCGCCGCAATGTCTCAAGGAGATTTCCTAGCATCAATAGACATCAAGGATGCTTATCTCCACGTACCGATTGCTCCAGAGCATCAGCGTTTTCTACGCTTCGTTATAGGAGACAAACACCTTCAGTTCGTAGCCCTGCCTTTTGGTCTGGCGACAGCCCCACGGGTCTTCACCAAAGTCATGGCAGCTGTAGTTGCAGTCCTGCACTCTCAGGGACACTCTGTGATCCCTTACTTAGACGATCTGCTGGTCAAGGCGCCTTCTCAAGAGGCATGCCAACACAGCCTGAACGTTGCGCTGGAGACCCTCCAGGGTTTCGGGTGGATCATCAACTTTTCCAAGTCAAATCTAACCCCGACCCAGTCGATAACATATCTTGGCATGGAGTTTCATACTCTCTCAGCGATAGTGAAGCTTCCGCTTGTCAAACAGCGTTCACTACAGACAGGGGTGCAATCTCTCCTTTAAGGCCAGTCACACCCCTTGAGACGCCTCATGCACTTCCTAGGGAAGATGGTGGCAGCATTACTTTTTCACTTGCTCCCACTATGGGACTTGAATATTTTATATTTTAGTTTGATCGCTGTTCGCCTGCATTGTTGTACTCGTGTACCGCACTGCAGGAGACCTGTCAGTGATCACTGACACAGCCTGTAAGACCCAGCTTTATAGCAGGATCTTACAAGCTACTGTAGCTTGGGGTCATCAGATGACCTCGGGGTACTATGGCACGATTGGCACTCGTGATTACGATCTTGGGGGCCAATCCGTGGGGTCTTTTAACCCCCTGTTAACCTCTTAGATACAGCCTTCGCAATTGACAACGGTATTTAAGGGGTTAATCAACTCCATTCAGTTCCAAAACTGGTCAGGGCCAATGCCCACGGATGTCAGTTATCATGTACAGCTGTCACTTGTGGGAATTTCACCCATGGGGCGGCCCTATTTACTTACTCCTCAGCACCATTAACCACATTTATTTGTGTTTATTCCAACAACACAATTATTAAAGAAACTCAGGAATCCTTAAATGAAACATTAAACCAAGCTATTTATACACCCGTTGAAGATATATGTGTATGTAAACCGGATACTATTACATTTCATCCGGCTCAAGTCAACAACTTTACTTATAGAGAATCGATAGATGCTATGCATAAAATTATCTAAACAGAAGTGTATATCTGGGATACGTAGGAAAAGAAGCCAAGTAAGAAGAAGAGCAGCCAAATTATACAGTTGAAAGGGAAACTTTCACCAGGAATTTGTCACCTAATCTGAGAGCAGCATAACATGGGGCAGAGATCCTGATTCCAGCAGTGTGTCACTTACTGGGCTGCTTAGTGTAGTTTTAATAAAATCACTGTTTAATTAGTAGTAGATTATCATTAGAGGACTACTTGACGTGCTCCAGGTAGTCCTGTATATTCATGAGCTCTGTTTAACTGCTAGATCTGCAGCAGAGAAAACGTTTATTTTATCGAAATGATAACAAACTGCTCAGTAAGTGACACATCGCTGGAATCAGGGTCTCTCTCTTTACAGTATGCTGCTCTCAGATAGGGTAGCAAAATCTTGGCGACAGATTCCCTTTATAGAGAACCTTTCAGAAGATTTTGGCTTTCTAAACCAAAACTGGCACCTTAAGCAGCGCCTGTGCAGCATTCTATAAAGGTGCATCTTGTACCCTGACTCCCCTGTAGACCCCCACAAACTCCTTTACACGGCTACATTCACACGACCGTCCCATTTTTGCGGTCTGCAAAAAACGGTTCTGTTATGCATCCGTGTGACATCCGTATCTGTTCCGTTCCATATACAGTCCGTATGGCATCCGTGTGTCATCCTTGTGCCTTCTGGTTTTTTTTTTGTGGACCTCAAAAAAAATGGAAGCAGCTAGAAAGATAGATGAATAGATAGATAGATGGATAGATAGAAACATAGATGAATTGATAGAGAGAGAGAGAGAGATGGATAGATAGATGGATAGAGAAAGGAATAGATAGATAGATAGAGGGATAGATAGAGAGATGGATGAATGGATAGGTGAATGGATAGATAGATAGATAGATGAATTGATGGATAGATAGATAGAGGGAGGGCTAGAGAAAGGAATAGATGTGTGTCGGAGGTTGCGCGTGACACTGACACACACTGGTCAGTGCTGGCATGCTAGCGTCGCAGGAGAATGCTGGGGGAGCGCAGGGTAGGTGAGTACCATGGCCACCAGTCGCACAGGGCCCCATCCAGCAGACAGCAGATAGGGCGCCGCAGGGAGCAGCAGTTCACTGTCATTTGCTGCTCTTGCGGTGCACAGGCTCCAGCACAGGGCGCCCTCCCCTCCTCTGTGTCCTGTCTGCTCCCGTCTTTACCACACTGCTGCCGGAGAAGCTGCTTCTAAAGACCCTCTGAACTCCAGGAGGCCAAGAAGGAGGTGACTATAATGTGAATCATGTTATGTGCTGCCTGTATGTGTTATGTATAAGGTATGTGTGTCCTGTATCGTGTGCAATATGTAGCTGTCTGTCTGTCTGTGTATATACAATCTGTCTGTGTGTACGGTCTGTCCATCCTATCTGACTGTCTGTATATCTATCTATCTATCTATCCATCTATCCATCCATCCTATCTATCTATACAAAATTCTATATGCCTCATTATGAAAATGAACACATAGTACAATTGTTTATTTTTTTTTTTTAATGTGTGCGGCACGGTGGAGGGCTATGTATCAGAATAAGTGGGCTAGTCACACATCAGATTGCATACACTCACACATCAGATCATACACACCCCATATTTCTCATACAATCGCACCAGCACACACTCACCACATCCAGTGATACCACTTGCTTCCGGCCAGCAGGTCCTAGAAGATCCAGTGAACAGAGTCAGATGATGTGTTCCACCCACAGGTCTTGAAACCTCCACTGCACATTGCACAGCGTCACAGGTCCTTAAGCCGCCCAGAAGCAATCAATATCGCTGGATGTGGTGAGTGTGTGTGTAATCTGATGTGTGTGTTCTGCCGCAGGTCCAGATGCGTTCCACTGCTCCTGCTCGGTGTCTGGTGAGTATGATTGCTAGATTTTCTTTTTTTGGGGGGTGTCTGCTTTCTATAATGAAGTGTCCTACAATATCTTTAACTTTTTTAGCTGCACGGACACTTCATTATTGAACTGTGACTAGGGCTTATTTCCGGGGGATGTCTTTTATATTTAGGCCTTGCTAAAAACTCCTGCTAGGTCTTATTTTCAGGGGAGGTCTTATTTCCAGGGAAACACGGTAATACCACCACTGTGCCCCTTACATGGTAAAATGCCTCCTTTGTGCCCTTGAGATGGTAAAAAATATTAATGGTAGAAAATATTAATGCCCTGAGCAAGTGCCCTAGAAAAGTGTCCACATTTAGCTCCTAGGAAAGTGATAATAATGCCCCTTGTGCTACTTTGATGGTCACAATACCCTGAGTGCCCCTATAACAGTAATGGTTCTTAAGTGCCTTCTTAACATTTAATAAAGTCTCCTAAGTCTCCTCATGTACACCTCCCCTATCCACAGTATGATGCAACTACACCTCCACTATAGACAGTATGATGGGTCCACAGCTCCCCCAAAAACAATAGTCCACACACTGTATAATGGCCACCACAGTAGCTGACACACTGATTGTCCCAACAGTAGTCCCCACATTGTATAATGGCTTCTATAGTAGTCCCAACACTGTATGAGAACCCGCAAAGTAGTCCCCACAGTGTATGACAGCCCCTCACATTAGCTCCCATCCTGTATAAGTGCCCCCTACACTGTATAACTGGGAAGGGGGATCTGCATTTCTTGGGGGGTAAATTTACCCCAAACCATGTCTCCCCGAAAATAAGACCTTTTTTTGGGGCAAAAAAAAATATAACAGTGTCTTAATTTCGGGGAAACACGGTATGTGGGGCAGTACTAGGAGTACAGTATTTCTGCCACACAGCTGGTGCAGTAATAAGGGCACATACGGCAGCAGCGGCTCAGTATTGGGGTATCAGGAGGATGAGGAGTTTGTGCAGGTTGGGAATAGATGGGACGGGGTTGGAAATGTGAGGTCAAATGTGTCTTTGTTGTAATCTCTGCAGATGAGTTGTTCCTGAAAGAAGTTATGTTGGTCTGGACCAGATGGAAAAGATGGGAAAAGTGAACAATTCCATCCGAAAGAACATCAGCTGTAAGGCTATGTGCACACGCTGCGTTTTTTTGATGCTGCGTTTTTGTGCTTTTTTTGTCCGCTAAAAACGCACAAAAACGCACCCGCGTCAAAAAAAACGCAGCAAAAAACGCATGCGTTTTTACCGCGATTTGGTGCGTTTTTGGCTGCGTTTTGCTGCGTTTTTGATCTCTGCGGTTTTCTGCATTTTTCCATTGCATTGCATGGGGGAAAACGCAGAAAAACGCAGGAAAGAATTGACATGTCCATTTTTTTTTTTAAGCTCAAAAACGCAGGTTAAAAAAAAAGTTGTGTGCGGACACCAAAAATGAAAACTCGTAGACTTTGCTGAGGAAGCAAAGTCATGCAGTTTTGAGGCCAAAAACGCACCCGAAAAACACGCAAAAACGCCGCGAAAAACGCACTGTGTGAATTTACCCTAAGTCACCATCTATAACTGCACTGTGATCTCTTGTATGTCCTGCAGCACCGATATCTACCACTATATAGCCACCATACAGTGGTAATATCAGTGTCATCTGCTGAGGGTCCACTATACCCACGATTAGGCTGCGCTTCTGTAGTAATCATGGTTACCTGGTTAGGGGCCCACTCTGATGTTTCACTGACTCGCCCACCCCAGGGCTATGGGACACCCGGTGCCGGGCCGGACTAGTCCGGTGGTAGTCAGTGGTGGCTGGGCCCGGCTCCGTGGCCCTGGTGGGTGTCAGTAGAATATGAGGCTTGATGAATAAAGTTTGTGTTCGTGACGCCACCTGTGGTCTGCGGCTATTAAGCCGCCACTGCTGTGTGAGGCCTCCGGGGTGATGTTATGGCAGCAATGGTGGTACTGCTCCCCACAGGTGGAGCGGAGCCCCGGGGACACTGTTAGTGCTCGTGAAAGTCTATGGGGTTGTGTGGCTAACACGGTGCAGGGCCGACAGGCAATGAAAGAACCAGGCACAAACAACAGTCTCTTTACCTTTTCCTCTTTTACTTTGGGAACAGTCCAGTCCTGGGAGACCGTTACAGGTGGTGATGGGGATCCGGTCGGCCTGGAAGTACTTGGGGTGATCTTTCTGGCCAGCTGAGTATGAGGCCTACTCCTGTACTTTTCTTTGTTATGATAGGACCCTGCTTCTCTGAATCCAGCAATGGCCCTCTTTGCTGCTGGGACTGATGGTACGTCCCTTTCCCTCTGTAGCAGGCTGCGCAGGCCCTCTCTGGTGCTTCTCTGCTGGAGTCCACACCGGGCCCTGATGCTGCAGCTGTACCTTTGGGATGTTTATGGGCCAGGTGCTTGCAGCTCCCCTGCCCTTCGGATTCGGCTACCAGGGAGTATTTTAAGCCCTGGTGGCCACAGACTCCGATGTCCGAGTCTCTCCGCTGCCTCTCAGCTACTCCTGCTTCCCTGGGCCAAGCTACTCCAGCTCTAGGCCCCAGATCCACAGGACAGCTCACTCTGTGTCTGCTTCCTTCCACTTCTCTCTACAGACTGACCACTACTTCCTCCCTCAGGCCAGACTTGAGGAAAGCTCCCTGGAATTCCAGGTTCAGAGCTCTCCCTGCAGGCCGGAGTGAGAACTGCGTTGGGTGTTAGACTTGCTGGCCAATAGACCTCCCCATTACCTCCAGGCTCAGCATTAACCCTTTGGAAGGTCAATGCTGTTGTGGCGACCAGGTCCTGGGGCGCCACACTCCCCCTTAGTTAAATTCAGTACTCCCGGACTGTGGAAAACAAAACAAGACATACATGTTACAACCTTAAACAACTTTGAGTCCAGTGTGGATCCCAGCCGGGTGTCCATTACACTGCTCCATGGGGGACCCGCCGCGACAAAACCCCCAACGTAGGCTCTGGGCGTGCGTCAGAGCATTGATGACCCCACTCTATGCACGCCGGACGGGTTTTTCTTCAGGGGTGCTGAGCACACTGGTGCTAACTATGAACAATTTAGGTGTTGGCCACCCATAGTCCAGTGGCCCAATTGTCCATTTACTTAATCACCTAAGACAAAAAGCATTTTATACACAACATTACAGACATTTCACATAACTATTTACATTCTGTTAGGTATTTTACTTTCTATGTTCTATACCTTGGAGGGGGCTGTCCCCGAGTGCTACGTTGGGACCGGCGTAGCTCTGGGGTTTGTCCCTGACTACTTAGAGTGTCTGCCCCCCCCATGTGATTGGTAGGCCTAACCCTGACAGGGATGCATGTTGGTTGCCTACGGGATCTCAGATTCGCCAAGGGTACGGCAGGTTCATCACCACTGGCAGGGGGTTGAACCTCCTGTTCCACTGCTGGCGTGTCACCTTGTGTTGGAGCGGACGGTTCTTTAGGTGGATCTGGAACCTCTTCTGTTTCTGGCTCGATTAACTGCGGGAACGTCAAGACTGGTACCACTATGGCATTGTTTATTCGGGTCCAAGTTTTGGGGAATTTTCCAAGGATTGTTTGGATCATCTCTTCCTCTTTTTCTTGGCTTTGGGGACTTTCTTGTACTTCTACTTCTTGTTGGGTTCTGCACCGTTCAGGGCACGCTTTCAGGCGGTCCCGAGAAACTGCTTGATAGGTCTTGCCTTCATCCTTGCTTATGAGGCATACCTTACTATTGTCAAAGTTGGAGGGAATAATGGTGTAGGGTTCATTCTCCCACTGATCATCTAATTTATGCGCCTTCCGCTTTTTCTTGAGGACCTGTTCTCCAGGTGCTAAGGGAGTTGCTGGAGCTGTTTGATTGTAATGCTGCTCTTGTCTCATTCTTGCTTGAGACAGGCTCCTTTCTACGCATTCCTGGACCTTGCAGTACTGCTGTTGTCGCTCTGTATCCCAATCTTCTATCTCCTGAACCGCTTCAGGTGACACAGTCCCCATCTCAAAGTCTACAGGTAACTTGCCAGGTCTTGCTCGCATCAGGTAAGCAGGGCTGCAGTTGGTCGAATTTACCGGGATATGGTTGTACAGGTCTACCAGATCTGGTAACTTCTCTGGCCATTGGTTTCTTTCTTCCAGAGGTAGAGTCTTGAGCATATCAATAACCACATGGTTCATCTTCTCGCACAATCCATTGGTTTGGGGGTGGTACGGTGTGGTTCTGATTTTCTTACAACCGTACATGTTACAGAACTCTTGGAACACTTCTGCCTCGAATGCAGGACCTTGATCGGTCAGTACCCTTTCAGGGTAACCGTGAGGTCGACAAAAGTATGCCTGAAATGCTCTAGCTGCTGTTCTGGCTGTCTGGTCCTTCACGGGCACTACTACCAGGAAACGAGAGTAATGGTCCACAATGGTGAGGGCGTACACATAGCCTGACCGGCTTGGTGTTAACTTCACGTGGTCCAGGGCCACCAACTCCAGTGGCTGCTTCGTGACAATTGGCTGTAGGGGAGACCTCTGGCTGGCATCATCTTTCCGCCTCAGGTTACATGGACCACAGTCTCGGCACCACTTCTCAACGTTCTTTCTCATGTGCACCCAGTAGAACCGATCACGGAGTAGGGTCTCCAACTTCTTCCACCCGAAGTGTCCTGCGTTATGATGATAAGCTGCTAGGACCATTGCATTGAAGCATCCCTCTGTGGGACCACTATCTGCCAGACAAGTTCATTCGTTCGTCAGTTGACACATCTCTTGCAGAGCTTGCCTTGGTATGTGAACAGTCGTCCCCTCTCCTTCCACAGCTGCTGGGCTTCTTCTGGAGCATCTGGGCCAAGATGGGTCTCAGCTTGTGCTAGCTTTTCTTTGACCAATCGCACGGCCGGGTCACCGTTCTGTGTCTCTTCCCAATTATGGTGGAGTAATGGGTTGACCGAGACCTCGTGCTGGCTCGAGCGCTTCACTCCTACAGCATGCTCACACTGGGAAACACCTTGGTGATGGAAAGCCGGTAACTCTATCTCTTCGAGTTCATCCAGGTCTTCTCCAGACTCGGGTAACTGAGGCATTCTGGACAGCGCATCAGCATTGTTATTCTTCTTGCCAGCCCGATACTTGATGGTAAAGTCAAAGTTAGACAGCCGGGCCATCCATCGCTGTTCCAACGCACCTAACTTGGCTGTTGCCAGGTGTGTCAACGGATTGTTGTCTGTGAAGATGGTGAACTTGGCCGATGCCAGATAGTGCTTGAAGCGTTCAGTCACTGCCCAAACAATAGCGAGGAACTCCAGCTTGAAGGAACTGTAGTTTTCTGGATTCCTTTCTGTGGGCCGAAGCTTCCTACTGGCGTACGCTATCACCCTCTCTCTGCCTCCCTGCACCTGGGACAGAACTGCTCCCAGTCCCACGTTGCTGGCGTCTGTATACAGTACAAACGGCTGGCTGTAGTCAGGGTAGGCCAGAATTTCTTCTCCCGTGAGAGCCTCTTTCAGCCGGACAAAGGATGTTTCTAGTTGGCTGCTCCATTCAAATGGAGGGCTCTGCTTCTTAGCCTGCTTTGGCTGGCCCACCAGGAGATCTTGAAGGGGCCTCAGTATATGGGCCCCGACCTTGCATCCGTCTGCTTGGGGTATGAATCCTGTACTGGCACAGTGGACATTTTAAGGGACAATTGGTGAGTACAGGATTCATACCCCAAGCAGACGGATGCAAGGTCGGGGCCCATGAGGGCCATGACCAGATGTGAATAGTGAGTCTGGCATGGAAGTTTGAGAGGTCATCTCTGGAAAACCGTATTATTGTATGACCGACTCACAGGGATCACAAGTGTATTATGCAAACGGCTGGTCCTATTGCAAAAAGTGATTAGGACTGTGTTTCATAATCCCTACCTACATGCAGAAGGTTGTTCGGCTTCAGGGATGAGTTCAATCATATGAACGCACCCCCAAGATTGATTACCTTACTCACTGAGGGGGTCATATCACCAATTGTCCCTTAAAATGGCAACGGTGTCATCGTGTACCCAAGTACACTAAGACGACCATCCGGACAAGAAATCCTGTGGACTCTAGGACCAAAATACTCCTGGCATTAGCTCAGTGACCAATGGAACCATATATATTCCGATACCAAAATAAGGAACCTACCAAGCAACTGTCTTCAAGCCCCTGATGAGCCCTACACTATTAAGATGTTAATGGGCGAAACGCGTTGGGCAATGTCGAAAAGAGGGCAACTTTGCTATATTGAATAGTCCTTATTATTTATTGTGTCTCAAAACATATTGAGCAGTAATATTGTGCTGTACAAATCTTGAACAGCACGAGTACCTTAATCTGTAACTTATTGCTTATTGTTGAGCACACTGACAGAATTGACTAACCGGACGACGACCCCTAAGCCCCACCCCATAAAGCTCTCTATAGTAACAACAACTTAAATCACCCTTGACTGTGCACTTTTTCACTGTGGTGAAATGATCTTAAGGATTTCTATCTAATAGAGGGGGTGCACTATTCTCTTATAGGGAGGGCGATATTTAGGGATCTAGTCGCCGTGGAACGGGGGCGTCATCGTCTTAGGACGCCGACCTCCGTATGTTAGGAAGGAGACAGGATAGGGATACCCTCCTTATTTCCTTCTTACATACCTTCTTTTAATGAGTTTATGTATGTTTGTTATTTAATAAATAAAATTATTTTTATCAAAGTAGTAAGACATTCAGGTTCGCATCTGAAACCATCAATGAACCTTCGGTAGTAGCCCACCAGCCCAAGGAACTGCCGCACCTCTTTTACCGTGGTGGGTCTTGGCCAGTCCTTGATTACGGTGACTTTCTCCGGATCAGGTGCCACACCTTCTCCGCTGACCACATGACCCAGGTACTGTGCCTTTGGCTTCAAGAGGTGACATTTGGACGGCTTTATCTTCAGGCCATATTTCGACAAGGACTCAAACACTTCTGCTAAGTGCCTCAGGTGGTCTTCATAAGTCTTGGAGTAGACTATGACGTCATCCAGGTACAACAGCACGGTTTCAAAGTTGTGGTGGCCCAAGCAGCACTCCATCAACCTTTGGAATGTCCCTGGGGCGTTGCAGAGCCCGAATGGCATACAGTTGAACTCACAGAGGCCCATTGGTGTCGTGAATGCAGTCTTCTCCTTGTCCGCCTCTGCCACGGGAACCTGCCAATACCCACTGGTGAGATCCAAGGTGGAGAAATAGTTAGCTGACTTTAAGGCTGTTAGTGACTCCTCTATTCTGGGCAGTGGATAAGCATCTTTATGTGTAATGCGGTTAATTTGCCTGTAATCTACACACATTCTCATTGTACCATCTTTTTTCTTTACGAGCACTAGTGGAGCTGCCCAGGGGCTACAACTATCTCTGATAACCCCAGCCTCCTTCATTTCCCGTAACATTTCTTTGGCACGCTGATACTGTGCGGGGGGTACAGGGCGGTATCTCTCTTTAATGGGATGATGATCACCCGTGGGGATTTGATGTTTAACCCCTTTCACCTGCCCAAAATCTAGGAAGTGTTTGCTGAAGACCCGCTCGTACTCCTGTACCACCCGGTAAACCCCATGCTTTTGGTGTGAGGGGGTGGAGTCGGTTCCCACATGTAATTTTTGGCACCAGTCTTCCAGCTGCCCCTTGGAGCCATTGTCTTCCGCCTGGTCGGACGGGATCAAGGGTTCCACTGCTTTGATGGTATTGTTGCTGACAGTGTACAGTTTTGCTACAGTGGCGTACCGGGGTAATTTGGCTTCCTCCTCCCCACAATTCAGGACACGGACGGGCACTCTCCCCTTGCGAACGTCTGCTACCCCTCTGGCTATCAGGACTCCAGGCCTACTGTCTGAATACACCGGTTCTACCAAGGCATGGTAATCCTGACCCCTGAGGCCTATTGCTGCCCGACACCATATCAACATTTCACTTCTTGGGGGTATTGCAATGGGGAGGGGGTCACTTACCCTCACACTGCCAATTTCTCCTCCGGCCAGCTCTACCTGCTGCCTCCTCATCAGGGCTCTGATCTCCCTCTGTAGGGCACGCTGCTGCCCGGAGCTGGCAGTTTCAGACGCCTGTTGCAACAAAATTATCACTTCGGCAATACAATTTTCTATCACATTTGTACCAATGGTTAGCAGTGGGTCAGATTCTTTGCGATCAATATCTACAATTATCATCCCCTGACATGGCAATTCTACCCGCCCCACTTTAATGGTTACTTCTTTGTACCCAATTTGAGGTAAGGGCTGACCATTATTGGCCACAATTGTTAAATCATCATCTGGGCCATGGTCAATGTCTGAATCAGCCCAATATCTTTTGTACAGTTTATAGGGGATGGTTGTTACCTGGGACCCCGTATCCAGGAGGGCATTCAAAGGGATCCCATCCAGCACAAAGGAAGGACCGGTCGTCCTCCCACATACTTGCTGCGGCTGGGGGTTGAGCCGGGCTTCCTTACACCTGGGGGTTGGCTCCTGGCCCCAGGCTCGGCCCATTTAAAGGACAGGGTCGTGCAATGTGGCCCGCCTGGCTGCAGCGGCGGCAGATCGGTTGTCCTGTTGAATCATACCGGTCTGTGTCTTTTCCTCGGGTCGGCGGGATCCTCCTCTGTCGCATCCATGGGACGTCATCTGGGCTGGAGGCCAACTCGATTCTTGCAGGCGATGGGGTCACTTGTAGAGACTGCACGGTCTTGGCAAGGGCAGCTACAGTCTTGGTCAGCTCCTGGACCTGCTGTCTGAGCTCTGCAGTGGGATCCTTATCCAGGGACTGCGCCTCGGCCCCTGCAGCAGCTCGTGTTGCAGGCACCACCCCGGGGTACGTGATAGCAAGAGGCCGGAGGGATACTGGGTCATTCGGTGTAGATTCTCTCAGTACCCGGATGGCCTGGTCCTTAAACTTTGCAAAGTCCAGAGCAGGGTTCTGTAGGACCATGATACGCAGCTGTGTCCTGTGGGCATCTGACAGGAGCCCTTCTATGAACTGCTCAGTTAGGAGTTTGTCTCCTTCTCGTACACTCTCTGGGTCCACCTGTTTAACTGCTTTCAGGGCCTCCTGCAAGTTTAAGGCATAGTCCCTTATGCTGTCTGTGGCCCGTTGTTTGCACCCAAAGAATCTCATCTTTATCTCTGCTGCGGTGCGGGTGTCAAAAGTACTCTTTAGTTTGGCCAGTATCTGGGTTGCTGTCCCTTTATCTGTATCAGGCCAGGACTTCACTTCACGCTGGGCCGCGCCGGCTAGCTGCCCCATTAATATGCCCACCTTCTGGCTCTCAGTCAGCGGATACACCCGGAACAAGCTGTGCAGACTTTCTCTGAAGTCGCCCAAGGTATGGGACTCCCCGGAGTACTGCGGCAGCCTTTCTGCTCCCGGGATGTACGGCATTGTGATCGGCATTACCGGCGCTACAGCGGGGGTTGGGGCGACGGCGACTGGGATTGCTTCGGCTGGTGCTGCGGCGTCTCGGGCTATGGCAGCCACCTGCCCTCCCTCCGAGTCGGACATCTTCCTACCCCTTAGTGAACCTTACCAGGCTCCGTTCACTTTTCAAATTCCCTTCTGGGTCGCGCGGGGTTAACAGCGCTCTGCTCTGATGGCGCGCTCCCTTCGCGCTCTTTGTCAGGCACGCCCCCATTCTCCCTGCGCTCGGCGAGGCTAATGGCGGCGGCAGTTTGCAAACAGTAACACAGTCTTTTAAGTACAGTTTCTGCAGGCGCACAGTACCCGGTGGGACCGGGCACGAAATCCTGTTCGTGACGCCAAGGTTGACTCGCCCATCCCAGGGCTATGGGACACCCGGTGCCGGGCCGGACTAGTCCGGTGGTAGTCAGTGGTGGCTGGGCCCGGCTCCGTGGCCCTGGTGGGTGTCAGTAGAATATGAGGCTTGATGAATAAAGTTTGTGTTCGTGACGCCACCTGTGGTCTGCGGCTATTAAGCCGCCGCTGCTGTTTGAGGCCTCCGGGGTGATGTTATGGCAGCAATGGTGGTACTGCTCCCCACAGGTGGAGCGGAGCCCCGGGGACACTGTTAGTGCTCGTGAAAGTCTATGGGGTTGTGTGGCTAACACGGTGCAGGGCCGACAGGCAATGAAAGAACCAGGCACAAACAACAGTCTCTTTACCTTTTCCTCTTTTACTTTGGGAACAGTCCAGTCCTGGGAGACCGTTACAGGTGGTGATGGGGATCCGGTCGGCCTGGAAGTACTTGGGGTGATCTTTCTGGCCAGCTGAGTATGAGGCCTACTCCTGTACTTTTCTTTGTTATGATAGGACCCTGCTTCTCTGAATCCAGCAATGGCCCTCTTTGCTGCTGGGACTGATGGTACATCCCTTTCCCTCTGTAGCAGGGTGCGCAGGCCCTCTCTGGTGCTTCTCTGCTGGAGTCCACACCGGGCCCTGATGCTGCAGCTGTACCTTTGGGATGTTTATGGGCCAGGTGCTTGCAGCTCCCCTGCCCTTCGGATTCGGCTACCAGGGAGTATTTTAAGCCCTGGTGGCCACAGACTCCGATGTCCGAGTCTCTCCGCTGCCTCTCAGCTACTCCTGCTTCCCTGGGCCAAGCTACTCCAGCTCTAGGCCCCAGATCCACAGGACAGCTCACTCTGTGTCTGCTTCCTTCCACTTCTCTCTACAGACTGACCACTACTTCCTCCCTCAGGCCAGACTTGAGGAAAGCTCCCTGGAATTCCAGGTTCAGAGCTCCCCCTGCTGGCCGGAGGGAGAACTGCGTTGGGTGTTAGACTTGCTGGCCAATAGACCTCCCCATTACCTCCAGGCTCAGCATTAACCCTTTGGAAGGTCAATGCTGTTGTGGCGACCAGGTCCTGGGGCGCCACATCACCCCTCCTGAGCTGAACCCCTAGCTACCTCTATATTCTAATCATGAATTGTGGTAGCTGTTAAAGGGGCCCACTGGGAATCTTTCCCCCAGGGCCCACAAAAACTGGAGCCGGCCTTGCATCTGGCTTTTGCCAGAGTTGCTAGATGGCCAGTCCGGCCCTGATTACAGCTCCTGTCATTGTGCCCCTTTGCTACTGTGCCTGACATTGTGCCCCTTGCTCCTCTGATACCATCCCTGGCATTGTGCTCCTTGTGCCACTGCTGCTGTGCCTGGCATTGTGTCCCTTACCCCTTTGTTACTACGCATTGCATTGTGGCCCTCGCCCCTCTGTTACTGCACCTGGCAATGTGTCAGTCTTTCACTACTTGCGCCTGGCAGGGTGCCCCTCTCCTACTTGCGTATGGTAGGGCGTCCCTCACCCCTGCGCTCTTTGCGCCAGGCAGCATTCCCCTCGCGTCCTCGCTCTGGTGTGGCAACTGGCAGCACGTCCATGATACTGCACTGGGTGGCATGTCCCTTGCCTCTCCGTGCCTCTACCTGACAATGTGCTCCTCTGCTACTGCACTAGGCAGCGTGCCTCTCTGCTGTAGCACCTAGCAGCACACCACTCTGCTGCAGTGCCTGACAGCGCCCCCATCGCCCCTACTCCTCTCCTACTACAGCTGGCAGCACACGACTGGCACCTGGCAATGGTCCCCTTTCCCTCTGCTGCTTGAGCCTGCCACTGCAGCCCACACCCCTCTGTTACTGCGACGTACCCCAGCTCCAGGGCTGCATCTACAGAGTAGCTGCTGGCCAGAAGAGTGAGCTTGAGGCTAGAGTGGCTGAATCAACCCTAAATGAAACAACTGTCTACTGCGATGCTCTTGTTAGGACCTGTCTGAGGCCGTTGGCTCAAAAAGGCTTCCTAGGACAGACTTGACACTCCTACAGGATCCAAAGGAACCCTGGCCTTCACTTTTACACCCCTGTACAGAGAGACTTACCACAGGCAATGGGTTGCATCTACAGAGTAGCTGCTGGCCGGAGGAGCGAGCTTGAGGCGAGTGGTTGATTCAACAATACGTTAAACATAGCAAATGAAAAGGCAACAGTATTCATCTGCCCAGGTCACAGAAACTGATGCACTAAAAGGATACAGCAGCCCTCCCTAATAAAGATGAAGGCAGCACATGGGCAAAATACTGATGAGACAACCACTCACAACCTACCAATTCATGGAGGGGGTGATTGCCCGGTATTAAAATTGCACAGGCATTATGCTTGTATACGGGGCGGGTAATTTAGTGCACAGTACGCCTGGCTTACAGCCTATTACAATTACTATTAGATCAAACGGACTACCCAGCACTGTATCATTGCACTCCACCGGGACAGACAACCTACCCAGCACTCTATCATTGCACTCCACCGGGACAGAGACCCTAGTTTACAAGACCAACATAGATGGGATTGTCTGTAATCGAGAATTGTGTACATAAAAATATAAATGAATGAGGTATTGGTTAATATTTTGGCCAAAATACGCAAGCTCACAACCTAACGTCAAGGGTCCTCATTGTTTTGTGAGTCCCTATACTAAAAATATATGCAAATCCACTGAAAAATTAAAATTTCCCAAATTCAATATAGCAAAAAAATACTGTTGTATTTACCCAGGTCACAGAATGTAATGCAGTAACCGGATGGAGCAGCCCTCGTTGATAAATATGGAGGTAACACAGGTGCAAAACACTGATGAGACAACCACTCACAACCTGCCAAATCATGGAGGGGTGATTGCTCAGTATTAACATTGCACATAGAGAAGGCCTGAATAGGGGGCTGGTCACACACATAAAGTGCACAGTGCCTGGCTTACAGCCTATTAGTGACGCCCATAGTATTAGATTAGGCGGGCTGCCCAGCACTCTATCAGTGCACCCCACAATCACAGACACCCTAGTTTACAAGGCCAACATAGATGGGCTTGGCTGCATCCTGCATAAAAGGAGATGTAATATTCAAAAAATATATAATAAATTTTTGTGTCATGGGTCAATAGTTTGGCCAAAATATACAAGCTCGCAACCCACGTCAAGGGTCCTCATTTTCTTGCGAGTCCCTACCTAAAATTAAATGCAAAGCCACAGAAAAAGGAATTAAAATTCCTCGAAAGTTCAATATAGCAAGAAAAAAAATAAATCTTTGTGTGGCTTTGCTTTTAATTCACCCTTAAAGGAGTTTCCCCAATAAAGTTAAACTTAATCAATTGAACAGGATCACAGCTGATTCTTTTTGTGAGGTAAAACATTTCCCTACTTTTAAAAAATCTTTTTCCTCAAAAAAAGAATAATTTGTGATCCTGTGCTGTAATGTCCGCATACTTTTTTAAGTCCTCCCCTGCCCAGGAGTATGATCAGACAATGTCCATGTACGGTCAGACACATCCATTACACAATTAGAAAGACAAAAATATCCATCAGGAATTTGTATACACATTCAATGAGGAATGTAACATGACTGGATAGTCTAAATACAAAATATATAGAGTGTCCTGTATGGGCCTCTATCTATGCAAAGCATGCAAACCACTGAGGAAATATTGAACAAACAGGAGAACAAACGTGGTTATATTGCAAAAAACATATCAAAATTTATTAATACATCTAATGTTAGATGCAGCATAAAAATATGCAAGAAGTGCAAAAAGACAGAGGGCACTACAAGGCACTAAGCACAGGTTAGATCAGAAAAATCACATGGCAGATATAATAGAAGACAGGATACAAAACATTACATATCGGTTACAAAATTCAATGCCAGGTGAAACCAGAAAGCAGTAGCTGGTGTCCAAACTAGGAGTAAATTAAACAGCACGCTAGACATGTAAATACGTCCGAGCACCGGCACCTACCAGCGGCTGTGTGCATTACCGAAGGATCACCAGTGATTGCTTAAAAGTGCCAGTAGTGCAGAATCAAAGACCAAAACAGTCCCCCCTAAAGCAGGTTACACGCGTTTCACGTATTTGTGATATTAACGCTTCATCAGACCAAGGAGGGGTGAAGACTCATTGATTTCTAGGACCTTTTAAAGAGAACATGTGATAGACCATGTGGGAGAAAAGTACCCAATACAGTACATAGCGGGGGCACTTACAGTCATATGAAAAAGTTTGTGCACCCCTATTAATGTTAACCTTTTTTCTTTATGACAATTTGGGTTTTTGCAACATTTATTTCAGTTTCATATATCTAATAACTGATGGACTGAGTAATATTTGTGGATTGAAATGAGGTTTATTGTACTAACAGAAAATGTGCAATCCGCATTTAAACATAATTTGACCGGTGCAAAAGTATGGGCACCTCAACATAAAAGTGACATTAATATTTTGTAGATCCTCCTTTTGCAAAAATAACAGCCTCTAGTCGCTTCCTGTAGCTTTTAATGAGTTCCTGGATCTTTGATGAAGGTTTATTTGACCATTCCTGTTTACAAAACAATTCCAGTTCAGTTAAGTTTGATGGTCGCCAAGCATGGACAGCACGCTTCAAATCATCCCACAGATTTTCAATGATATTCAGGTCTGGGGAATGGGATGGCCATTCCAGAACATTGTAATTGTTCCTCTGCATGAATGCCTGAGTAGATTTGGAGCGGTGTGTTGGATCATTGTCTTGCTGAAATATCCATCCCCTGCGTAACTTCAACTTCAACACTGATTCTTGTACATTATTGTCAAGAATCTGCTGATACTGAGTTGAATCCATGCGACCCTCAACTTTAACAAGATTCCCGGTGCCGGCATTGGCCACACAGCCCCAAAGCATGATGGAACCTCCACCAAATTTTACTGTAGGTAGCAAGTGCTTTTCTTGGAATGCCATGTTTTTTTGCCTCCATGCATAATGCCTTTTTGTATGACCAAACAACTCAATCTTTGTTTCATCAGTCCACAGGACCTTCTTCCAAAATGCAACTGGTTTGTCCAAATGTGGTTTTGCATATCTCAGGCGACTGTGTTTGTGGCGTGCTTGCAGAAACGTCTTCTTTCGCATCACTCTCCCATACAGCTTCTCCTTGTGCAACGTGTGCTGTATTGTTGACCGATGCACATTGACACCATCTGCAGCAAGATGAAGCTGCAGGTCTTTGGAGGTGGTCTGTGGATTGTCCTTGACTGTTCTCACCATTCTTCTTCTCTGCCTTTCTGATATTTTTCTTGGCCTGACACTTCTGGGCTTAACAAGAACTGTACCTGTGTTCTTCCATTTCCTTACTATGTTCCTCACAGTGGAAACTGACAGTTTAAATCTCTGAGACAACTTTTTGTCTCCTTCCCCGGAACAACTATGTTGAATAATCTTTGTTTTCAGATAATTTGAGAGTTGTTTTGAGGAGCCCATGATGCCACTCTTCATAGGAGATTCAAATAGGAGAACAACTTGCAAGTGGCCACCTTAAATGCCTTTTCTCATGATTGGATACATCTGCCTATGAAGTTCAAAGCTCAATGAAGTTACAAAACCAATTTAGTGCTTTAGTAAGTCAGTAAAAAGTAGTTAAGAGTGTTCAAAACAAGAAATTGATAAGGGTGCCCATACTTTTGCACCGGTCAAATTTTGTTTAAATGCGGATTGCACATTTTCTGTTAGTATAATAAACCTGATTTCAATCCAGAAATATTACTCAGTCCATCAGTTATTAGATATATGAAACTGAAATAGCTGTTGCAAAACCCCAAATTGTTATAAAGAAAAAAGGTTAACATTAATAGTGGTGCCCAAACTTTTTCATATGACTGTATATAGGATTATCTCACCACAGGAACATTTTTTTTAATTACATCCAATTCTGGAAATTATTATTATTCCAAGATCTATTGATTTAAATTTAGGTTAAAATTAAGTTTGCTCATGGGAAAACCCCTTTAACTAACTAAAGCTTCCCTCACCCCCCCAAATGTTGGGAGCTGTCTAAGGACATCAGCTCAAAAAGACTTCCTGGGATAGACTTGGAGCAAACACTCCATTAATGCTGGTCCTAAAGAAACCCCGGCCTACACCCTTGAGCTTCAATACAAAGACAGTTTCATAGTTTTAAAATTGAAAGACACAAGTCCAAGTTCATTCTAAAAGCTAATGTCCTGATCCAGAGGAAGGCAAAAACCCCATGAGGCAGATGCTAATTGCCCCATATTAGGGGAAAAATTCCTTCCCGACTCCACATATGGCAATCAGACTAGTTCCCTGGATCAACGTCCCATAACAAAATCTAGTAACAATAACCTGCAATATTCTATTATTCACAAAAGGCACATTTATGCCATCCATTAACATTTTTCTTTCAGCCGGGGTAGTTATGGAGGTGTCTGATAGACACCTCTCCATTACTAACCCCTGGGGTTGATGCCAGCTGTCAATTCACAGCTGACATCAGCTGCAAAAGTATTAATTCAATTGCCACCACACAAGGGCAATCAGGAAAAGCTGGGCAAAGCGCCAGAATTGGTGCATCTAATGCATGTGCCACTTCAGAAGTGACTAAGGGCTGCTATTTTTAGGCTGAGAGGGCAAAATAACCATGGGCCTTCCCAGCCTGATAATACCAACCCCCTGCTGTCTGCTTTGCCTTGGCTAGCTATAAACATAGGGGGAGCCCTTTCCATTTTTATAAATGTTTTTTTTTTGTTCACAGCAGCACACAGCATCTTCCCCATGCAATAAAGTTTGTTAATTTTTTTGCAGTGCAGCCTTTCATCAAACTTTATTAGCAAACGAACAGCATTCAAACTTGGACAGAGGCTTTTTTTTAAAAGTCTGTGCAGGAGTTCGAGCCCTGAACACCCAGTGTCTGGTATGAACCCCGTACATTACAGTTTGGGCTCGCTCATCTCCAATCATAACACAATATATTATAACTGACATGCAGACACTTAGCCAATATAACATTAGAACTTGTGAAATATTTTAATCAGGTACCTTGCAATTTAGTATAAGATATAACATATCTGTTCATAATCGCACTCAAGGGTAATTTACTTCAGTACTTAAGACAATGTCTCCAACAACAGACAAAGAGAATGTACAAGACAAGATGAGATAAAAGTTCCCTCTCACTCCTAGACCTGAAGTGCTGAGATAAAGTCCAACGACACCGCCTCTTTATATCCAGAGACGTTCCCATTCTTAAAATCAGGTATTCAGAGCACCACCGGCGCGGACTCTACTAACTCCACAGTGATCGTGACAAGGTCCCACTCGACCGCCACAGGTCTGACCCTGCGTCCACTTTTGAAACGTGGAGGTTTCAGTCACTCAGTGTTTTTAGTGGAAATTCACATATAACAATACCTATATAGGTATATAAGACAATAAGAAATATTATTTATAGGGGATAAGGGGGCGTGTACCTGGGTGTAGTGTATAATACCCTATCATTTGTCTTCAGTCCACAAATGACTGTCCACCACACCTAGTTGGACTCCCTTATACACAATCAGGATTTTATATGTAATCCGTATACATTCACTCAAGTTAATATTCAAGGAGCCTCATTGTAACATAAAAAAGGTATTTTATGGTGTTTTAGTTTTACAATTTTAAAAGACGGACAAATGGAAATGATACAAATTACCAGGAGACAAAATCCAATAAAGTACAGAAGACAAAAGCCAACAAGGTACCGGAATAAAATATATAAAAATTCATCTTATTTTGGGTTTCTTAATTAGTATTATGTTTTCTTGGTTTACATAGGGGACGTCGCCCATTATTAGTCTGCAGGTTATATAATATATACACCTGTTGTACTGTAATAACATAAGGGTACGTGCCCCCGATCAGGACCAGCTGTTGTCCTGGACTCAGCGGGTCCTAACATGCGGGGCAGAGTCTCCTCTGTAGGAGAACGCAGGAGACCGCAGCGGCCTGTGCCCACAATCAGGGTTCAGGGCACTACGGTCTTTCGCTTGTATTCTCGCTACGGAGGACACTTGCTACTCCGCAGTATACAGCTGACATGCTGCGGCTCAGGAAAACCGCACTTCAGGTCAGTTTTTACTGCGGGACGCACAGTGGGCACGAGATTTCTAGAAATCCCATCCACTGTGCTTGTACTGTACAACGCAGTGTTTGGAGCACGCTGCATCCAAACCGCTGCTAACCCTGATCGTGGGTACGCAGCCTAAGGCTATGTGCCCACGGGGGAAAGTGTCCTGCGGTTATATCCGCAGGACATTCCGCAGGAGCTCCCAGAAAACCACAGCACAACTTTGTCTGTTTCCATGCTGCGGTTTATTTGCGGAATGTCCTGCGGATATGGTGCGGTCATTCTGCATTGAGGATACAGTACCATGGCTTCGGCACTGCATCCTCAATGCAGAACAAGTGCTGAGTGATCAGGGCATTCATACCTCCATCATGCAGCACTTCTCGCCCGTCTCCGGCCGTGTTTACACTGTAAAGGAGAAGGTGGGCGGGCCTGAACTAGCTCCGGCTGTCACATGACTGGCGTACAGGCCCCGCCCACCTCCTCCTTCCTGCTCCTGTGCACCGAGGGAAAATGACCTGGTATCTGCTATCAAGGCAGGTAAGTATGGGCCAAAGCAGGGGATTTCCGCAGGTAATGCCACAGGAATAATTGACATGCAGTTATGTGCGGCTGCGGGATATCTGCAGTATATTCCGCAGCCGCACATTCCGCAACATGGACACAGCACTCCCCATGTCCCATAGGATAACATGGGGAGTGTCTGTACATGCTGAAACCTGCGGATTTATCTGGAAAATCCAGATAAATCTGCAGGTTTTCCGCGGCAAAATCCGCAGAAGCAAGCTCCCGTGGGCACGCAGCCTAAGAGTTCACTCCTCAAGCAGTTTGCACCAGAAATTTTACAAGGGGAACTATTTACTTTAAAAGGGATTTCCCGTCGTGGACAATCATTTTATCATTTTAATATATTTAATATATAATAAAATGTCATTTTTGTCTTAAAGGGGATGTCCAGGCTTGAGGTTAATGATAGACTTTTGAATCCTAACAGGAACTGCACTGTGCGCTGTGAGGATTCGCCTGTGCCAGTATCGGGCAGTCGTGACCACGAGTATGTGACATGCATACATGCGTTCAGGTGCTGACACCTAGAGCAACTGCAGACTTTTACCTCAAGCCTGGAAAACCCCTTTAACAAACCTGAATTAAAATTCTGGTAAAAAAAAATATTTACACACAGATTTTTCTCAGCACTTTCAGTGTAACCAGAAAGCTCATAAAAATAAATTGCTAATTGTTTTGCATATTTTACACTGCACCCTGTACATGAGTCTCCCAAGGAGCTGAAGGTACAGGGAGAAGTCACAAGAGACCCTCATTCCATTGATGTGTCACTTACTGAGCTCATTGCTGTCATTTTGATAAAATCAATGTTTTCTCTGCTGCAGATCTAGTAGCAGTTATAAAGAGTTCATGAATATGCTGGACTACCTGGTAGCACGCCAAGTAGTCCTGTAATGATAATCTCCTGCTGATTACACAGTGATTTTATCAAAACTACACTAAGTAGCCCAGTAATTGACACATCACTGGAATCAGCATCTCTGCCCCTACGTTATGCAGATTAGGTGGCAAAAACCTCCTGACAGATTCCCTTTAAAAGATGAGTCAAATTCATTAAGAGGAAATGAATTTGGTGCATGTTACTCCAACGGGCGCTTCATGAAGGTTGGTATAGAAAAACACCAGCCTTGATTAAAACGCCACCAAAGGGTTAAATGACATTAGCAGATACAGAGCAGGGGAGGGGTATACGTCACCAGGTTCACATCATGGTCCTGGGTCGTCCTCCATCGGCTCTTTTTTCATTCTGATGAAAATGTCGCATTCTTATCCTGTTCCTCTCCAAAAAGGCAATAGGGGTGCAGGGCTCCACGGTTTATAATCCAAAGGCTCGTTCTTGTCCTTTGTCCTATATAAGAAAGTAATATTGTTGCAGGGCTCCAGGTTTATATTCCAAGAGCTCCACTTACGTCTTTCTGGCTGCCATAGTTCGGCTCTATCATCCTGCCTCTATAGGAAAAAAGTGCAAATGGCTGTAAAGCTCCCAGGAGCGGTTTGTTTAGAGCCTTTGATCATTGTGACATCACAAAGTGATGACATAGGCAAGTGGGCGGCGCACCTTTATTAGTTATTGGGTGTGGTCAGATGAAATTTGCATATTCTATGAAGTTGGATGGAATTTACATATTTCATGATGCCATAAACCTCTGATGTCACCACAATGAGAACAGACATGAACATTGCATTTGGGTCCCGGCCGTCATCATCATCTGAACCATTCATGACTGCGGCGTACAGATGTCAGTGTTCAGTTTTCTTGTCTAGTTACAAATCAGAGGACTTAAGGGGGCACTTTGCACACTACGACATCGCAGGTGCGATGTCGGTGGGGTCAAATTGAAAGTGACGCACATCCGGCGTCGCAGGCGATATCGTAGTGTGAAAAGCCTTTTTGATACGATTAACGAGCGCAAAATCGTCGTAATCGTATCATCGGTGTAGCGTTGGTCATTTACATAATTTGGAAATGACCGATGTTACGATGTTGATCCTCGTTCTTGCGGCAGAACACATCGCTGTGTGTGAAGCCGCAGGAGCGAAGAACATCACCAACCTGCGTCCTGCGGCTCACGCCAGCTATGCGGAAGGACGGAGGTGGGCGGGATGTTTACGTCCCGCTCATCTCCGCCCCTCCGCTTCTATTTGCCGCCTGCCGTGTGACGTCGCTATGACGCCGCACGACCAGCCCCCTTAATAAGGAGGCGGTTCACAGGCCAGAGCGACGTCGCAGGGCAGGTGAGTGCATGTAAACCTGGCGTAGCGATAATGTTCTCTACGCCAGCTATCGCCATGATATCGCAGCTGCAACGGGGGCGGGGACTATCGCGCTCGGCATCGCAAGCATCGGCTTGCGATGTCGTAGTGTGCAAACTGCCCCTTAGTGCTATAAAAAGCAAATGTGCGATCAATGGTTCCCCTGAATTCACAGCTCTAGAGCCGGAGGATCAGCCGCTAAGGATTCTGGGAAAGTTGAGTGACATATGTTAAAGTAAATAAAAACTCTGAATTTTTTGAAATCCGGGAGAGACCCTGGAGATGTAATGATGGCCGCGTCTTGTGTTATACAGCCTTGTACGAAAAACATAAATATATAAATGGTACACTCCAATAAACTATATTATGGGTGTGGTGTCTCACAACAAGTCTCCTTTTGGTGATTTTGCGGTCATGCTTTGCACAGTACATCTCCTCTCTTATACCGTTATATACAGCCACTTACTACAGTACATCACTCCTGTCAGCCCCATCCTGCAGTACATGGCTCCTCTCATGTATATACAGCCTCCTCATCTAGTACATGGCTCCTCTCATCTATATACAGCCTCCTCATCTAGTACATGGCTCCCCTGCCTAATCCTCCCCCTTGTGCAGGACAGTGCCGCTATCCGTTCCTCTTCAGAGCAGTTGATCCCGGTGCTGTGATACAGGAGGCTCCACCCCCTCCTGCGACATCATCATCGTTGTAGCCACGACCGAGCGCCTGCGCTCTTAGTTCACTTTCCAGTAGTAAAGATGGCGAACCAAATGAGCAGGTGAGTGGCTGATACCAGAGAGTTGTGATCAGTCAGCACCTGTTTCCAGTGCGGACAACACACTGGTGTACCGGACAGGACGTGTAGCGATGAAATCAGTCTGGAAGTTGTAGTTCCAAAGTTTGATAAGTCCACCTGTGCCCATAGGAAACACAGAAGTGCACACTTGGTAGAGCGACTGCCTGGGGCACTTCCTGGTCAGCAAACCCCTCACCCCCTACTGCTGCCACCGGCAGTGCCTCGCCCGCCTGCAACTGTCTCTGGCAATGTGTCCTCTCATCCCTCTGCAACTGTGCCGGGTAATGTGCCCCTCTGCTACTGTGCCTGGCAATGTGCCCCTCTGCTACTGTGCCTGGCATTATTCCACTTGCCCCTCTGCTACTGCGCCTGACATTGGGCTCCTTACCCCCTTGCTATTTGCACTTGGCAGCACGCCTCTTTGCTAGTGCACCAGGCAAAGTCCCCTTTGCCCATCTGCTACTGCGCCTGGCGGCTTGCCCCTCACCCCTCTGCTGCTCTGCTTGGCAGTGTGCCCCACTGCTGCGGTGCTTGAAAGCACACTCTCTGCTTTGGCACCTGGCAGCACACCCGTCTGCTGGGGCGCCTTGCATGGCAGTGTCCCCCACCCAGTTGCAGTGCTCCCCTTGCTGCGGTGCCTGGCGCTCCTCACCCCTCTTTTACTATGCCTGGCAGTGTGCCCCTCTGCTGCAGCACCAGGCAACATGCACCTCCGCTGTGGTGCATACTAGAGCACTCCTCGCCCTGTGTTACTTTTGCTTGGCAGCACGCTCCTTGCCTCTCTGCTTCTGCGCCTGCAGCATGTGCCTCGCCCCTCTGCTACTACGCCTGGCAACATGCCCCTTTGCTACTACGCCTGGCACTCTTTGGCAGCACACCACTCTGCTACTGTGCCCAAATCCTTCTATGGCCTATTTTCGGGATAGGTCTTATTTTCAGGGAAACGGTAACTGTTGGCCGAATGACAGCTGCATGTTATCTCTCTCTAGACTCTCCCACACACAGGATAACTTTCTCAATTGAACTGTCCTGTGTTTTGTATGAGAAAGCCGCTTCCGAACAACTTTGGTGTTGACTTCTCTCACTGGGAACAAAAGGAACGCCAGTCCAAAATCAGACATGGTGGATGGTTAATGCCTTCCATGACTAATGTAGGACTTACTGGCTGCTATAGGCTGCCATGAACTCTTTATTACCCCGATTGCCACCGCATCAGGGCAATCGGGATGAGCTGGGTAAAGTCCCGACTCTGTCACATCTAATGGATGTGGCAATTCCGGGCGGCTGCTGGCTGATATTTTTAGACTCCGAGGCTCCCAATAACGTGGGTCTCAGCAGCCTGAGAATACCAGCCCCCAGCTGTGAGGTTTTATCTTGGTGGGAAGAAAGGAGAAAAGCGAGTATATATGCAAATAAAAGAATTTTATTAATGAAGATCACACACAAAAGCCAGCACAAAATAACACTTAAAAATGCTACCGAATTATCAAAACATCACAGGGGGTGCGAGGGTTAAATTCAATTGGTTGATATGGAAGGTTCCTGTCTGTCTCAAATAACCATAGAGAAGGTGAATACACCTAAATGAGGAGACAATATGTGAAAAATACAGGAAACTGAAATGACAGACCAAACTCCATTGCATGATTCAGTAAAATTACTGACGACCACGAGGCTAAAGGGGTTTCAACTATGTAAGAAGAGAAATATATTCAACAAAGTAGAAATTCCTACACCAATTGGCAACAACAGGGGAAACCACAATATCACTAGATATGTATAAAACATAACCCATTACCTCATACATAAGAAAAAATGAAAGACTCTGACCCTCAGGTTCAAGGATCGGAATCATGGAAAACAAATGGTAATCATGCAAGGGGAGTTTGACCTCAGTCATGGACAGACACCAATTAAATGGAGTAGATCAGGGGCCCAAGTACATAGTACAAGTGTGGACTTGAACAGTCCAGTGTCTCTACAGGTGTGTTCCCAAAATCACTACTGCCCAGATCCACTAGATTTCCCCCCTCGTCCCTTTGTCCTGCCGTCGAGGTCTTCACCAGATTGGTGGTGGATGAGTTTAAACAAATCACGGTTAAGAGACAAGGGGATAACCTAACTCATAAACAAAGATCTGCCCTTGTTGAATTGAGCAATTACAATGACATTGTTATAAAACCGGCTGACAAGGGGGGCAATATAGTGATCTGGGCAGTGGATAATTACGAAAAAGAAGCTTTACAGCAGCTTCGTGATAAGGACACCTACATGAGGCTGCCATCTAACCCCTTGCAGTGGTTTTCTGCCGACCTTTTGGGGATCCTGGAGGCGGCGTGTGAGAGCGGCATTATTAACAAAAAAATGATGGAGGGGCTCTCCACTAAATATCCAAAGGTGTCTACATTCTACCTATTACCTAAGATCCATAAAGATGCTCTTAATTCCCCGGGGCGTCCTATTGTGTCCGGCATAGAGGGCTTGTGTGACCCAATCTGTAAATTTATTAATCACCATCTAAAATCTCTGGTAGAAACCTTGCCCTCTTATGTCCGTGACACAACGGACGTCCTCAGGAGGATTGACGGCATCTTTATGGATCAAGATATGCTGATTGTAACAGCTGATGTGGAGAGCCTCTACACATGCATATCACATTCTGATGGTCTGGGGCGGTCCGCCTTTTTCTTGAGATGGGCAGTCGTGATGGTGAATTGAACCTCTTCATCCTCGAGCTGCTCCACTTTGCCCTTACGCACAATTTTTTATTTTTAAAGATCTATTTTATCTGCAACAGCGCAGCACTGCCATGGGGGCGGCCTCCTCCCCTTCGTATGCCAACCTCTTCCTCGGTATGTGGAGAGAGTGCAGTGTTTTGAATTTACATTCTATAGTCCGGACCTTGGTCCTCTCACTAGCACCTCTATACCACCCTTAATAGAGCAGTGTTCACACCATATATACCTTTATTATTGTCCACTATGTTTGGTATTCTTTTATTTTGATGTTTATACAAACGTTTCTAGCCTGCTGGCAGCGCGTCGCAGGGGTTAATGCTCTGCTCCGCTTGTAATGTTTACATGGTGCGGTGCACTTGCGTCCTGCAATGCGGTTTGCAGATAACAGGAAGTGTTAACTTACATCACTTACTACACACACCCTTTCATGCCCGTGTCTATTGGGGCCAGATTGGGAGGTTACCGTGGTGAGGGGCCTCCGGCGCTATTGGTGCCTTCTCTATGACCAGTTGGGGGCGGGACTCCTGGAACTATGTCCACTATGCCCTGCTTCACACCCTAATATGCTTGATGTTGGGTTGGCTCGCGTGGTTGCCGGGGTTACGCGTCCTCGGCATCACGTGTGCCTTCCTGACTCAGCCTGGGGGCGGGACACTCCTGCAGTGTGGGATACTTCCAGGCATTGTGGCATTATGTGTTTCCCGTTTGCTATGTTTGTCCCCCCATCTTAGCGGTACACCGTGCCATCAGCGCTGCCATACTTTGCTGTAACTGCGATAAGCAAGCTGTGTATTTTTCTTATAACCTGCTTCTCTGCGAGCGAACACTGTCACTTATGATTGTATGTTTGCCCCGTCAGTGATGTGAACCGGGTGTGATATACTTGTTATGGTATGTGGGTGTAAGGACATGTTTATCTATATTAACTAGCATATGTTTGCCTGCATACTCGTTCTTTATTTGGGATCGGCCGGGCAGTTGCTGTGGAGACGTCTCCCTGACGCCGCATGTGTCTGCTTTTTGAGAGGCTGGAGGCGTGACTCCCGGAGACATATTCACCATGTGTTGTGATACGTCCCGTCATGTCCAATGCCGGGTTGGATCACATGGTTGCTGGGGTTACGCGTCTCTGGCACCATGTACTCCTTCCTGACTTGGCTGGAGGGCGGGACATCCGAGTAATGTGAGATACTTCCTGCTTCATCTTGTACTAGATGTGTCACTGTTTATATATTTGTTTTCACTATCAATAGTGTATTGCGCCACGTTATATTGGGACAACTGTTAAACATCTATGTGTTTGCTTTCCTTAGTGACGATTATGTCTTCTATGTCTTAGGTCTCCGCCCACTAACTTGCTGATGTCCTATCACCTGCTTGATGGGTGTTACTATTTTGTTGCATTGTACATCCCTCGGCTGAGGGATTGTTACACCTGACGGTGATGATAATTAATTGAGAGGCTATTTATACCCACTTGGTTTATACTGCCATTAGGGTCTTCCTCCTTGAGAAAGCAACAGTACCTCCGCGAAACGCGCGTTAGTGGTGATCCTAATTCCTCTGGGTATGTGCACATAGCCTTTACTATACTGCAGGGCTCCCTGTTTATGTGCATTTGCACTTTACTATTTAGATTAATGTTATGATCTCATCCAGGTTTCCCCTGTTATTACGGGGTACACTTCAGGGTATTTTTGGTTAAACCTCCACACTTGTACTATGTACTTCATTAAAATTCGGTGATAAAACAACATTTTTGTGGGAAAAAAAACAAAACATTTTCAATATTACAACTTAATGTTATCAAATTCTGTGAAGGTCCTGTAGGTTCAAAATGGACAGTATACCCCTGAATAAAAGGGGTCTAGTTTCCAAAATAGAGTCAATTTCTGCTATTTATATACCTTCCCACCCTAGAAATGGAAACCTGGTGCCCGCAATCTATTTTAGCCAAATTTGTGTTCGAAAATTGAAATGTAGTTCATTCCCTCCTAAGCCCTCCCGTTTGTCCAAACAGAGGTTTCTGACCACATTTAGGATATCTGCGCTCTCAGAACAAACTGAGTAATAAATTTTGGGGTCCAGTTTGTCTAAAAGTGAAAAAGTTAATAATTTGGGGCTAAAGCAAACATTTTTACGGAAAATGTAGTTTTATTTTCATTCCATTTTGCTTTAATTCCTGTGAAGCACCTTAACCCCTTAAGGACGGAGCCAGTTTTGTCCTTAATGCCCAGGCCATTTTTTGCAATTCTGACCAGTGTCACTTTATGAGGTTATAACTCTGGAACGCTTCAACGGATCCCGGTGATTCTGACATTGTTTTTTCGTGACATATTGTACTTCATGATAGTTATAAATTTAGAACGATATTTTTTGCTTTTATTTGTGAAAAAATCGGAAATTTGATGAAAATTTTGCAATTTTCAAACTTTTAATTTTTATGCCCTTAACCCATAGAGTTATGTCTCACAAAACAGTTAAGAAATAACATTTCCCACATGTCTACTTTACATTAGCGCAATTTCTGAAACAAAATGTTTTGGGGTTAGGAAGTTAGAAGGGGTCAAAGTTCATCTGCAATTTCCCATTTTTTCAACAAAATTCACAAAACCATTTTTTTAGGGACCACATCACATTTGAAGTGACTTTGAGAGGCCTAAGTGACAGAAAATACCTAAAAGTGACACCATTCTCAAAACAGCACCCCTCAAAGTACTCAAAACCACATCCAAGAAGTTTATTAACCCTTCAGGTGCTTCACAGGAACTAAAGCAAAGTGGAATGAAAAAAAGCAAAAAATAAAATTTTACCTAAAATGTTGCTCTACCCCAAATTTATTCACTTTTAGAAGAAATAACACAACAAAATGAACCCCAAAACTTGTTACCCAATTTCTTATGAACGCGCTAACACCCCACATGTGGTCAGAAACCTTTGTTTGGACAAATGGGAGGGCTCGGAACAGGAGCAGCAATATTTGAATTTTGGAAAGCAAATTTGGCTGAAATAGATTGCGGGCACCATGTTGCATTTACAGGTCCGCTAAGGTACCTAAACAGAAGAAACCCCTCACAAGTGACGCCATTTTGGAAAGTGGACCCCTCAAGGCTTCTATCTAGGGGTATAGTGAGCATTTTGGATCCACAGGTACTTCACAGATTTTGATAACGTTACATTGTCACATTGAAAATTTTCATTTTTCTCTCAAAAATGTTGCTTTAGCATCAATTTTTTCAATTTTTCAAGAGGTAATTCCAAAAATTTCACCCCAATGTTTGTTACCCACTTTTTTATGAGCGCAGTGATACCTCACTTGTGGTCTGAAACCTTTGTTTGGAGAATTGGGAGGGCTTGGAACGGAAGGAGCAATATTTGAATTTTGGAAAGGAAATTTGGCTGAAAAAGATTGCGGGCACCATGTCGCATTTGGAGGACCCCTAAGGTATGTAAACAGCAAAAAACCACCACAAGTGACCCCATATTGGAAACTAGGCCCCTCAAGGAATTTATCTATATGTTTGGTGAGTACCCTGAACCTCCAGGTGCTTTACAGAAGTTTATAATGTTGAGCCATGAAAATAAAAAAATAAAATTTTACCACAAAATTGTTACTTCAACCAGGTAGCTTTTTTTTTCACAAGGGTAACAGGAAAAAAATCACCATGAAATTTATTGCGCAATTTCTCCTGAGTTTGGTAATATCTTGTACGTGGTGGAAATCAACTGTTTGGGCACACTGCAGGGCTCGGAAGAGAAGGAGTGCAACTTGACTGCAAAATTGGCTGGAATCAATAGCGGACGCCATGTTGCATTAGGAGAGCCCCTGAGGTGCCTAAGCAGTGGAGGTCCCCCACAAGTGACCCCATTCTGGAAAATAGACCCCACAAGGAATTTATCTAGATGTTTGGCGAGTACCCTGAACCCCCAGGTGCTTCACAAAAGTTTATAATGTTGAGCTGTGAAAATAAAAAAAATATATTTTTACCACAAAATTGTTACTTCAACCAGATAGTTTTCCGTGTACTCTTGTTAAAAAAAAGCTATCAGCATCAAATTTATTGTGCAATTTCTCCTGAGTATGCTGATACCTTATGTGTGGTGGAAATCAACTGTTTGGGTGCACAGCAGGGCTCGGAAGGGAAAAAGTGCCATTTGACTGAACAATTGGCTGGAATAATTAGCGGACGCTATGTCACATTTGGAAAGCCCCTAAGGTGCCTAAACAGTGGAGGTCCCCCACAAGTGACCCCATTCTGGAAACATGACACCTCAAGGCTTTTATCGAGGTGTATATTGAGCATTTTGAATCCACGAATACTTCACAGAATTTGATAAGCTTAGGTTGCCATATTGAAATTTTCATTTTTTTCACAAAAATGTTGATTTAGCAACACATTTCTCACTTTTTCAAGAGGCAACAACAAAACGTGTACTCCACAGGTTGTTATCTAATTTCTTGTGAGCGCAGGGATACCCCACATGTGGCCAAAAACCTTTGTTTGGATAAATGGGAGGGCTTGGAATGGAAGGAGCACCATTTGAATTTTGGAAAAGTTGAAGTAAATTGCGCGCACCATGTCACATTAGCAGGGTCCCTTGGGTACCTATACATCAGAAACCCCCCACAAGTGACCTCATTTTGGAAACAAGACCCCTCAAGGATTTTATTCAGGAGTATAGTAAGCATTTTGAATCCACAGGTACTTCACAAAAATGTTGCTAGTACACAGTGTCAGCCTTCCTGCAGAGATGTGAGTGTTGTCCACGGGAGAACGCAGCTGCCCATGCCCACGATTTGGGTTCAGGCTGCTCTGGACTTTGGCTCTATTCTACCTGCAGAAAACACTCATCTCCGCAGCATAAATTGACATGCTGAGGCTCGGGAAGCTGCGCCACAGGTCGGTTTATGCTGCAGAGAAAAGAAATACAGTGGGCATGGGATTTCTAAAAATCCTTCCACTGTGCTTCTACTGCACAACGCAGCGTTATGGACGCAGGGAAAACACTCTGCGCCCAAAACGCTGCAAACCCTGATTGTGGGCACACAGTGTAAAATGCTACAATGGATGAATGGATAGATGTCAAACATATATATAATGTTCACCCCCCTCTGCAGATTCTAAGCTGGCGCCCTTTAGTGCCTTTCATGTGACACTAAAGGGTGCCTAGCCTTGTATTTAGCCCAAAAGAAAAAAAAATAATTAAAATAAATGACGTGGGGTCCCGCCTATTTTTGATAGCCAGCTAGGGTAAAGCAGACAGCTGTAGCCTGCAAACCACAGCTGACAGCTTCATCTTGTCTGGTGATCAATTTGGAGGGCTCCCCAAGATGTTTTTTTTTTTAAATTATTTATAAATAAATAATAAAAAAAACAAACAAACGTGGGGTCCCCCCAAATTAGATCACCAGCCAAGGTGAAGCTGACAGCTGGGGTCTGGTATTCTCAGGATGGGAAGAGCCATGGTTATTGGACTCTTCCCAGCCTAAAAATAGCAGGCCGCAGCCGCCCCAGGAATGGCGCATCCATTAGATGCGCCAATTCTGGCGCTTCGCCCCAGCTCATCCCGCGCCCTGGTGCGTTGGCAAACGGGGTAATAAATGGGGTTGATACCAGATGTGTAATGTCTCCTGGCATCAAGCCCAGCAATTAGTTATGTCACGGCGTCTATCAGATACCCGACATAACTAATTGACAGTAATAAAAAAAAAATTGAAAACAAAAAAAAATTTATTTGAAAAAACACTCCCCAAAACATTCCCTGATTAGCCAATTTATTGAAAAGAAAAAAAAATCCGCTGTAATCCATTTGGACGTCCCACGTCGACTCTGGACCTTCTAGAATATGGGGGACACGTTCAGGGAACGTATCCCCCATTTTCTAGGTGTGAGGACCCTCCATTTGAGGAGAGTGGGTGCAAAGAATCTGCACCCACCCTCCCTGGGTCACAGCTGCAGTGTGCCGAGCAGCAGCAGCAGCCAGCGTCTCACAACACAGGAAGCTGTCAGCTGCTCGGCACATGTGACCGGCGTCTGCTGTGAAGGAGCCGGAGGAGGGGGCCGCGGGGGATCAGCGCTCCGACAGGTATGTAGGACACCGGGGAACACCGGGGTGGGGATAGGGGGTGACTTGACAGGGCCTGGGGAGCAGGTTTCTGTCGCATGTGTTATGGCACATACGACAGAAACCATAGGAACAGTGTGAATGTGACCGGCGCGCTGCTGTGCTCGCCGGTGCGCGCGGCCATCTTGGATTTTCGGGAGGGGGTTGGGGGTCGGGGGGGGGCACTTTGGGGACACCGGGGGACCGGAGGGAACCGAGAAAGAGATTTATCTCCCATCTGACATGTTTGATCATGCCAGATGGGAGATAAATCATTTTTTACCGGCGCGGTCATTTACTATAACTTGATGATCGGTATACGGTGTATACCGGTCATCACGTGACTGGGGACCGGAAAAACCGGCCCGAATCATGATCTCCAGGGAAATCTCCCGGAGATTTTCTGACGCGGGGGGGGTGCTATAAACTTTTTTCTGCCCGCCGTTTTAAAACGGCAGAAAGGAATAAGTACCCTTTTTTGGTGCCGTTTTAAAACGTAACGCGGTCGTAATGGGGTTAAGGGTTAATAAACTGCAGTGTGAGAGGTGTAGTTTCTAGAATGGTGTCACCTTTTGGTTATTTTCTGTCTCATAGGTCTCTCAAAGTCACTTCAAATGTGATGTGGTCCCTGAAAAATTATTTTTTGCAAATTGTGTTGTTAAAATGAAAAATTGCTGATAAACTTATAACCTATCCAACATCCTAACCAAAAAAAATGTTTCAAACTTAAAAACTTGTGCAGTTGTAAAGTAGACATGTGGAAAACGTTATTTATCAGCTAAAGAGTTTTGGTGCTGTACGCGCCCCACCCTGACTCCCCACCTCTCAGCAGTCAGTCATCTGTAGTCAACGCCTCTCCCGCCGGGCCATGTCCCTCTACTGATCACATGATGCCTTGACGTCATTAGGAGGTGTCCGGCAGTATTTACCGTTTGGTGGGACGTGTACGCTCCGGTCATGTAGCTATGGCGCTGTGCTTCTGCTCTATGTTATGGTGAATCGCTGTGGGCTGCGTGTATCTGATGGGCTCCTTATATTGTAGTGTGGGGTCAGGCAGGGGGAGGATTCTTAGCTGAGGTTTTGTCCTGTGGGGGGTGAATATCTTTACACTGTGTCTGTAGGAAGCTGCTGTAATGTGGTGTCACTGTCTGTAAGAAGCTACCCTTGGGGGGTGGAGGAGAGCTGTATACCTTTGGGGGAGCTATATATCAGGGAGGTGAGCTGATATATAGGCATAGGCAACGCCAAGGGTGCACTGAAGCCCCTCATTTACATATTAACACATGAGTTTTTCATCAAATATTAAAGGGGTTGTCTGGTCTAGAATGACAAGTCTGCACAGATTTGTGAATTCTCCCAGCACATGCACTGTGCGGTGAGAGGGTTTGCTAGTGTCTGTGCCAGGAACGGGGGGGCAAGTATGTGAAGTGCAGACTCCCAGCTAGAACCCATCTATGGGGCGCGGCCTCTCTCAATACAAGTATTGCACCCACTAGACGAGTTCTGACCGTAAGCTGACAAATCTTTTCCCCCTATAAACACAAACATTTTGCTTGTGCATTTGGTGATCTGACAACCTGTGTAGTTAGAAAAATAATCGGTTTCCGAATTATTGACAACATTGTAAATGCACCTCAGAGAGTAACTAAACTTTTGGGAGATTTTTTGATTTTATGCCCAATAATTCTGAGCAGATTGGAGAGGAATCTGTTCCTGAGACTCCCAATCACAGCTAAAAAATCCTTTTAGAAGAGCACGCACCGCGCAGAGCAGATGCATTGGAAAGTCATTGTCCTGTCTCCTAAGCTGTGAACTTCTAAGAGGTCTTTTGAGCAATCTATGGAAGTCTCTGGACCCAGACCCGCACCAATGTGTTCAAAATTAAAGGACCTAATACATGTAAGATATCTCTCAAAAGTTAAGGTTAATTTTTTCAATGATTAATAGTGCTACAGCCTACACCTCATCAGTACTGTGACTCTGTCATGAGTCTTGTTAGCGGTGCTCTGTTATCCTGCAGAGCCTATGCTGGGTCTGATATTTTCCTCTGGTTCCCGTGCTAGTCCTGTGATGTGTGGGAGGGGCCTGTTCATTGGAGCCTCATTCCGGGTGATTGCTCTGATTTATCTGGGAGTTATTTCACCCAGAACGCCGCCAGGGATAGTTCCTGTTCGTCAGTGTACGTTTCTGGTCCCCGTAAGTGACTGACATGATCTTGTCCCGCTACCTAGTTCCTCATACCTCATCCAGTCTGCTCCCTTACTCTGACCTGACTCCCTATCTCCGTGACCTTTGGCTAGTTTCCTGACCCCGTCTTTTTTCGCTCCCATGTACCCAACTTGTCCTCTTGTCTTCCCGACCTCGGCTCATCCTCTGACTCTGGCTCCACTTTCTTTCTGGTTCTTGATGCGAATTTCTGGTTTACAGACCCTCGGCTATCACTTAGACTTCGGCTTGTCTTTTCTCCCTCAGTCCATGACGTTATCTCCTGGCTTCTGACTCCTGGCTTGTTCGACTATCCCTCACTAGTGTGTCTAGTGACACCTAGTGTACACCCCCGGCATCACAGGCTCCTGTATGGTCTGCAGTTTGATGATGACTGGTAACAACAACTCATAGTTTCACTTTACCATTGTTAAAGACATGTTAGGAGCTGCAGTTTCATGCCATACAATTGTATATTGGGCTGTCGGTGTACTCATTAATTGAGGTTGGTTCTGCTAATGTAGTCGTGTACCAACGGTGGTTCTGGTGATGTCTAGTGATGGGCAAACCCAAACTGTAAAGTTCGGGGTCCGTAATAGACATCGAATATGGACTTCTCAGGAAAGTCCGTGTTACTGTTCGGGTTCAGTCACCCAGATTTAAAAAAAATAAAGAAATAAATGGCAAAATGGGGATTAAAGCCATTTTTTCCAATTATTTATTTATTTTTTCGCTCCACTTCGGGGACCCAGACAGCTAATGCGAGGGCAACCAATCACAGACGCTGGCAGTCTGACTGCAACCAATCATAGATACGGTCACATAGGGTGGGCAGAGGAAGCAGTGAATATTCATGAGCTGTAATGAGCAGACCCCGAAGCAGTGGGACAGCCATGCGGGAGACTTGGTAAGTATAGTTGTCCTGCTTTAAAGGGAACCAATCACCAAGATTTTCGTATATAACCTAAAGCCAGTGCTATTCTGGCACTATCAGGCTAATTCTCTACATACCGTTAGTAGTCAGCTCGGATGTATAGGTTTTGAAATCCCAGAAAGTAAAGTTTATAAAATCATCAGCTTCTTGAGTAACAGCAGCTGAGGATCAGATAATAGCTGGGGGGAATATTCATATTAAGTGGGAATAACTATAAATATTCCCCCCAGCTATTAAGCTGATGATTTTATAAACTTGCTTGTGTTTCAATACCTATACATCTGAGCTGACCACTACAGGTATGTGGAGAATCAGCCTGATAGTGCCAGTATAGCACTGGCTTTAGGTTATATACGAAAATCCTACTGATTGGTTCCCTTTAAAGTCAATCTGTCACCAGGTTTTTGATACCCTATATGAGTGCACCATAATGTAGAGACAGAGACCCTGATTCCAGCGATGTGTCACTAATAGGGATGATCGAATATCACAAATATTCGGCATTATTCGGCTTCGCGAATATCCAACGAATAGTTTGCCGCTCTGCGAATATTCGATGCGCAATGTAAGTCTATGGGAAGCCCGAATAGTTGCTATTCGGGTTTCCCATACACTTACATTGCGTATCAAATATTCGCAAATAGTCGAATTGCGGCGACCTATTCGGTGAATATGGGCGTTGGTGAATATTTGAGGTATTCGGTCATCCTTTGTCACTAACTGAACTGTTTGCTGTCATTTTGTTAACAGCAATGTTTTCTCTGCTGGAGATCTAGCCGTTATACAGAGCTCCTGAATATGCTGCACTACCAGGCAGCAGACCAAGTAGTCCTCTAATGATAATGTACTGCTGATTAATCAGCGATTTTATCAAAAGTACACTGAGCAGCCCAGTATGTGACACATCGCTGGAATCAGGATCTCTGCTCCTACAATATGCTGCTCTCACTTTAGGTGGCAAAAACTAGACTTGATAGTAGATCATTATATGGTCAGTGTGCCAGAATAAAAAATATAGCTGTCGTACTGAGGCCATACATCAGCCGAATACGTATTTGACTAAAGCCCCGAACACGATAGACAGCTGTCCCATCGTTCGGCTGGCAGCTATCTCGCCTGACTCTCCCATACACTGTAGACAGCTATCCCATCGTTCGGCTGGCAGCCATCTCGCCTGACTATCCCATACACTATAGACAGCTGTCCCATCGTTCGGCTGGCAGCTATCTCGCCTGACTCTCCCATACACTATAGACAGCTGTCCCATCGTTCGGCTGGCAGCTATCTCGCATGAATCTCCCATACACTATAGACAGCTGTCCCATTGTTCGGCTGGCAGCTATCTCCCTGACTCTCCCATACACTATAGACACCTGTCCCATCATTCGGCTGGCAGCTATCTCGCCTGACTCTCCCATACACTATAGACAGCTGTCCCATCATTCGGCTGGCAGCTATCTCGCCTGACTCTCCCATACACTATAGACAGCTGTCCCATCATTCGGCTGGCAGCTATCTCGCCTGACTCTCCCATACACTATAGACAGCTGACTCGCCCACCCCAGGGCTATGGGACACCCGGTGCCGGGCCGGACTAGTCCGGTGGTAGTCAGTGGTGGCTGGGCCCGGCTCCGTGGCCCTGGTGGGTGTCAGTAGAATATGTGGCTTGCTTGTTAATGGTTGTGTTCGTGACGCCACCTGTGGTATGCGGCTAATAAGCCGCCGCTGCTGTGTGAGACCTCCGGGATGATATTATGGCAGCTATGATGGTACTGCTCCCCACAGGTGGAGCAATGCCCGGGGCACAGTTGGTGCTTGTGAAAGTCTATGGTGCTGTGTGACTAACACGGTGCAGGGCCGACAGGCGAGGAAAGAACCAGGCACAAACAACAGTCTCTTTACCTTTTCCTCTTTTACTTTGGGAACAGTCCAGTCCTGAGAGACCGTCACAGGTGGTGAAGGGGATCCGGTCGGCCTGGAAGTACTTGGGGTGATCTTTCTGGCCAGCTGAGTATGAGGCCTACTCCTGTACCTTTCTTGGTGATGATAGGACCCTGCTTCTCTGAATCCAGCAATGGCCCTCTTCGCTGCTGGGACCAATAGCACGTCCCTTCCCTCTGTAGGTGGCTGCGCAGGCCCACTCCCTGGTGCTTCTCCGCTGGGGTCCACACCGGGCCCTGATGCTGCAGCTGTACCTTGGATGTGTCTGGGCCAGGGGCTTGCAGCTCCCCTGCCCTTCGGATTCGGCTACCAGGGACGGATTTTATACCCTGGCAACCACAGACTCCGATGTCCGAGTCTCTCTGCTGCCTCTCAGCTACTCCTGCTTCTCTGGGCCAAACTGCTCCAGCTCTAGGCCCCAGAATCACAGGACAGCTCACTCTGTGTCTGTTCACTTCTGCTGCTCCCTACAGACTAACTAACTCCTCCCCCAGGTCAGGCTTAAGGAAGCTCCCTGAAACTTCAGGTTCAGAGCTCCCCCTACTGGCCTGAGGGAGAAACTGCGGTGGATGTTAACTTACTGGCCAGTAGATTTCCCCATTACCTCCAGGCTCAGCATTAACCCTCAGGAGGGCAATGCCGTTGTGGCGACCAGGTCCTAGGGCGCCACACTCCCCCTTAGTTAAATTCAGTACTCCCGGACTGTAGAAACAAAACATAACATGTCATACATTTCATCCCAATATGGGAGGCACATTCTCTTTAACGTTACAATCTTAAACATTTCTATAAGAGTCCAGTGTGGCTCCCTGCCGGGTGTCCATTACACTGCTCCATGGGGGACCCGCCGCGATCAAACCCCCAACGTAGGCTCTGGGCGTGCGTCAGAGCATTGATGACCCCACTCTATGCACGCCGGACGGGTTTTTCTTCAGGGGTGTTTGAGCACACTGGTGCTAACTATGAACAATTTAGGTGTTGGCCACCCATAGTCCAGTGGCCCAATTGTCCATTTTCGCAATCAAAGAAAAAGAAAACATTTTGTGCACAACATGACAGACATTTTGCATAACTATTTACACTCTAATAAGTACTCTTTACTTTATACAGTAGACTCCCTATACCTTAGAGGGGGTTGTCCCCGAGTGCTGCGCTGGGACCTACGTAGCTCTGGTGTTTGCCCCTGACTACGTGGTACGTCTTCTATCTCAGCACTACAGGTGGGCCTAACCCCAATAGGTAAGCGTGATGGTTGCCTTTGTGGTCCAGGAGTCGCCAAGGGTATGACAGGTTCACCACTGACAGGGGGTTGATCCTCCTGTTCCACTGCTGGCGTGTCATCTCGTGCTGGAGCGGACGATTCTTTAGGTGGATCCGGAACCTTTTCTGTTTCTGGCTCGACCAACTGCGGAAACGCCAAAACTGGTACCACTATGGCATTGTTGATTCGGGTCCAAGTTTTGGGGAACTTCCCAAGGATGGTTTGAATCATCTCCCCTTCTTTCTCTTGACTTTGGGGACTTCCTTGTACTCCTTCTATTTCTCTTTGGATTCGGCACCGTTCAGGGCACGCTTTCAGGCGGTCTCGGGAAATTGCTTGACAGGTCTTGCCTTCATCTTTGCTTATGAGGCATACCTTACTATTGTCAAAGTTGGAGGGGATAATGGTGTAGGGCTCGTTTTCCCACTGATCATCCAACTTATGCGTCTTCCGCTTCTTCTTGAGGACTTGTTCTCCAGGTGCTAAGGGAGTTGCTGGGGCTGTTTGATTGTAATGCTGTTCTTGTCTCGTTCTTGCTTGAGACAGGCTCCTTTCCACGCACTCCTGGACCTTACGGTACCGCTGCTGCCGTTCTGCATCCTAATCCTCTATTTCTTGAACCGCCTCAGGCGACACAGTCCCCATCTCAAAGTCTACAGGCAACTTGCCTGGTCTGGCTCGCATCAGGTAAGCGGGGCTGCAGTTGGTCGAATTCACTGGGATGTGGTTGTACAAGTCTACCAGATCTGGCAACTTTTCTGGCCATTGGTTCCTCTCTTCCAGCGGTAGGGTCTTCAGCATATCAATAACCACATGGTTCATTTTCTCGCACAGTCCATTGGTCTGGGGGTGGTACGGTGTGGTTCGAATTTTCTTACAACCGTACATGTTACAGAACTCTTGGAACACTTCAGCCTCGAATGCAGGACCCTGATCCGTCAGTACCCTTTCCGGATAGCCGTGCGGTCGACAAAAGGATGCCTGGAACGCTCTAGCTGCCGTCCTGGCTGTCTGGTCCTTCACAGGCACTACTACCAGGAAACGAGAGTAATGGTCCACAATGGTGAGGGCGTACACATAGCCTGACCGGCTTGGTGTTAACTTCACGTGGTCCAGGGCCACCAACTCCAGGGGCTGCTTCGTGACAATTGGCTGTAGGGGAGACCTTTGGCTGGCATCATCCTTCCGCCTCAAGTTACACGGGCCACAGTCTCGGCACCATTTCTCGATCATCTTTCTCATGTGCACCCAGTAGAACCGATCACGGAGTAAGGCCTCCAACTTCTTCCACCCGAAGTGCCCGGCGTTATCATGATACGCTGCTAGGACCATTGGAGCATCCCTCTGCGGAACCACTATCTGCCAGACAAGTTCATTTGTTCGATAGTTGACATATCTCTTGCAGAGCTTGCCCTGGTAGGTGAACAGTCGTCCCCTCTCCTTCCACAGCTGCTGGGCTTCCTCTGGAGCGTCTGGGCCAAGATGGGTCTCAGCTTGCGCTAGCTTCTCTTTGACCAATCGCACGGCCGGGTCACCATTCTGTGTTTCTTCCCAATTATGGTGGAGTAATGGATTGACCGAGACCTCGTGCTGGTTTAAGCGCTTCACTCCCACAGCATGCTCACACTGTGAAACACCCTGGTGATGGAAAGCCGGTAACTCTATCTCTTCGAGTTCATCCAGGTCTTCTCCAGACTCGGGTAAGTGAGGCATTCTGGACAGCGCATCAGCATTGTTATTCTTCTTGCCAGCCCGATACTTGATGGTAAAGTCAAAGTTAGACAGCCGGGCCATCCATCGCTGTTCCATCGCACCTAACTTGGCTGTTGCCAGGTGTGTCAACGGATTGTTGTCCGTGAAGATGGTAAACTTGGCCGATGCCAGATAGTGCTTGAAGCGTTCAGTCACTGCCCACACAATAGCGAGGAACTCCAGCTTGAAGGAACTGTAGTTTTCTGGATTCCTTTCCGTGGGCCGAAGCTTCCTACTGGCGTACGCTATTACCCTCTCTCTGCCTCCCTGTACCTGGGACAGAACTGCTCCCAGTCCCACGTTGCTGGCGTCTGTGTGCAGTATAAACGGTTGGCTGTAGTCAGGGTAGGCCAGAATTTCTTCTCCCGTGAGAGCCCCTTTCAGCCGGACAAAGGATGTTTCCAGTTGGCTGCCCCATTCAAATGGAGGGCTCTGCTTCTTAGCCTGCTTCGGCTGGCCCACCAGGAGATCTTGAAGGGGCGCTGCTATCTTGGTGAACCCATCAATGAACCTTCGGTAGTAGCCCACCAGTCCAAGGAACTGCCGCACCTCCTTCACCGTGGTGGGTCTTGGCCAGTCCTTAATTACCGTGACTTTCTCCGGATCAGGTGCCACGCCTTCTGCGCTGACCACATGACCCAGGTACTGTACCTTTGGCTTCAAGAGGTGACATTTGGACGGCTTGATCTTCAGGCCATATTTCGACAAGGACTCAAACACTTCTGCTAAGTGCTTCAGGTGGTCCTCATAAGTCTTGGAGTAGACTATTACGTCATCCAGGTACAGCAGCACGGTTTCGAAGTTGTGGTGGCCCAAGCAGCACTCCATCAACCGTTGGAATGTCCCTGGGGCGTTGCAGAGCCCGAATGGCATACAATTGAACTCACAGAGACCCATTGGTGTCGTGAAGGCAGTCTTCTCCTTGTCCGCCTCTGCCACGGGAACCTGCCAATACCCACTGGTGAGATCCAAGGTGGAGAAATAATTAGCTGACTTTAAGGCTGTTAGTGACTCCTCTATTCTGGGTAGTGGATAGGCATCTTTATGTGTAATGCGGTTAATTTGCCTGTAATCTACACACATTCTCATTGTACCATCTTTTTTCTTTACGAGCACTAGTGGAGCTGCCCAGGGGCTACAACTATCTCTGATAACCCCAGCCTCCTTCATTTCCCGTAACATTTCCTTGGCACACTGATACTGTGCGGGGGGTACAGGGCGGTATCTTTCTTTAATGGGATGATGATCACCCGTGGGGATTTGATGTTGAACCCCTTACACCTGCCCAAAATCTAGGGGGTGTTTGCTGAAGACCCGCTCATACTCCTGTACCACCCGGTAAACCCCATGCTTTTGGTGTGAGGGGGTGGAGTCGGTGCCCACATGTAATTTTTGGCACCAGTCTTCCGGCTGCCCCTTGGAGCCATTGTCTTCCGCCTGGTCGGACGGGATCAAGGGTTCCACTGCTTTAATGGTATTGTTGCTGACAGTGTACAATTTTGCCACAGTGGCATACCGGGGCAATTTGGCCTCCTCCTCCCCACAATTCAGGACACGGACGGGCACTCTCCCCTTGCGGACGTCCGCTACCCCTCTGGCTATCAGGACTCCAGGCCTACTGTCTGAATACATTGGTTCTACCAAGGCATGGTAATCCTGACCCTTGAGGCCTATTGCTGCCCGACACCATATCAACATTTCACTTCTTGGGGGTATTACAATGGGGAGGGGGTCACTTACCCTCACACTGCCAATTTCTCCTCCGGCCAGCTCTACCTGCTGCCTCCTCATCAGGGCTCTGATCTCCCTCTGTAGGACACGCTGCTGCCCGGAGCTGGCAGTTTCAGACGCCTGCTGTAACAAAATTATCACTTCGGCAATACAATTTTCTATCACATTTGTACCAATGGTTAGCAGTGGGTCAGATTCTTTGCGATCAATATCTACAATTATCATCCCCTGACATGGCAATTCCACCCGCCCCACTTTAATGGTTACTTCTTTGTACCCAATCTGAGGTAAGGGCTGACCATTACTGGCCACAATTGTTAAATCATCATCTAGGCCATGGTCAATGTCTGAATCGGCCCAATATCTTTTGTACAGTTTGTGGGGGATGGTTGTTACCTGGGACCCCGTATCCAGGAGGGCATTCAAAGGGATTCCATCCAGCACAATAGGAAGGACCGGTCGTCCTCCCACATACTTGCTGCGGCTGGGGGTTGAGCCGGGCTTCCTTACACCTGGGGGTCGGCTCCTGGCCCCAGGCTCGGCCCATTTAAAGGACAGCGTCGTGCAATGTGGCCCGCCTGGTTGCAGTTGCGGCAGATCGGTTGTCCTGTTGAATCGTACCGGTCTGTGTCTCTGCCTCGGGTCGGCGGAATCCTTCTCTGTCGCATCCATGGGACGTCCTCTGGGCTGGAGGCCAACTCGATTTTCGCAGGCGAGGGGGTCATTTGTAGAGACTGCACGGTCTTGGCAAGGGCAGCCACAGTCTTGGTCAGCTCCTGGACCTGTTGTCTGAGCTCCGCAGTGGGATCCTTATCCAGGGACTGCGCCTCAGCCCCTGCAGTGGCTCGTGTTGCAGGCACCACCCCATGGTACGTGATAGGAAGAGGCCGGAGGGGTACTGGGTCATTCGGTGTAGATTCTCTCAGTACCCGGATGGCCTGGTCCTTAAACTTGGCAAAGTCCAGAGCAGGGTTCTGCAGGACCAGGATACGCAGCTGGGTCCTGTGGGCATCTGACAGGAGCCCCTCTATGAACTGCTCAGTTAGGAGTTTGTCTTCTTCACGTACACTCTCTGGGTCCACCTGTTTAATTGCTTTCAGGGCCTCCTGCAAGTTTAAGGCATAGTCCCTTATGCTGTCTGTGGCCCGCTGCTTGCACCCAAAGAATCTCATCTTTATCTCTGCTGCGGTGCGAGTGTCAAACGTACTCTTTAGCTTGGCCAGTATCTGGGCTGCTGTCCCTTTATCTGTATCAGGCCATGACTTCGCTTCACGCTGGGCTGCGCCGGCTAGCTGTCCCATTAATATGCCCACCTTCTGGCTCTCAGTCAGCGGATACACCCGGAATAAGCTGTGCAGGCTTTCTCTGAAGTCACTCAAGGTATGGGACTCCCCGGAGTATTGCGGCAGCCATTCTGCTCCCGGTATGTATGGCATGGTGATCGGCATTACCGGCGCTACAGTGGGGGCCGGGGCGACGGCGACTGGGATTGCTTCTGCTGGTGCTGCGGCGTCTCGGGCTATGGCAGCCACCTGCCCTCCCTCTGAGTCGGACATCTTCCTCCCCCTTAGTGAACCTTACCAGGCTCCGTTCACTTTTCAAATTTCCTTCTGGGTCGCGCGGGGTTAACAGCGCTCTGCTCTGATGGCGCGCTCCCTTCGCGCTCTTTGTCAGGCACGCCCCCCTTCTTCCTGCGCTCGGCGAGGCTAATGGCGGCGGTGGTCTGCAGCCAGTACACAATCTTTTAAGCACAATTCCGGCAGGCGCACAGTACCCGGTGGGACCGGGCACGAAATCCTGTTCGTGACGCCAAAAGTTGACTCGCCCACCCCAGGGCTATGGGACACCCGGTGCCGGGCCGGACTAGTCCGGTGGTAGTCAGTGGTGGCTGGGCCCGGCTCCGTGGCCCTGGTGGGTGTCAGTAGAATATGTGGCTTGCTTGTTAATGGTTGTGTTCGTGACGCCACCTGTGGTATGCAGCTAATAAGCCGCCGCTGCTGTGTGAGACCTCCGGGATGATATTATGGCAGCTATGATGGTACTGCTCCCCACAGGTGGAGCAATGCCCGGGGCACAGTTGGTGCTTGTGAAAGTCTATGGTGCTGTGTGACTAACACGGTGCAGGGCCGACAGGCGAGGAAAGAACCAGGCACAAACAACAGTCTCTTTACCTTTTCCTCTTTTACTTTGGGAACAGTCCAGTCCTGAGAGACCGTCACAGGTGGTGAAGGGGATCCGGTCGGCCTGGAAGTACTTGGGGTGATCTTTCTGGCCAGCTGAGTATGAGGCCTACTCCTGTACCTTTCTTGGTGATGATAGGACCCTGCTTCTCTGAATCCAGCAATGGCCCTCTTCGCTGCTGGGACCAATAGCACGTCCCTTCCCTCTGTAGGTGGCTGCGCAGGCCCACTCCCTGGTGCTTCTCCGCTGGGGTCCACACCGGGCCCTGATGCTGCAGCTGTACCTTGGATGTGTCTGGGCCAGGGGCTTGCAGCTCCCCTGCCCTTCGGATTCGGCTACCAGGGACGGATTTTATACCCTGGCAACCACAGACTCCGATGTCCGAGTCTCTCTGCTGCCTCTCAGCTACTCCTGCTTCTCTGGGCCAAACTGCTCCAGCTCTAGGCCCCAGATTCACAGGACAGCTCACTCTGTGTCTGTTCACTTCTGCTGCTCCCTACAGACTAACTAACTCCTCCCCCAGGTCAGGCTTAAGGAAGCTCCCTGAAACTTCAGGTTCAGAGCTCCCCCTACTGGCCTGAGGGAGAAACTGCGGTGGATGTTAACTTACTGGCCAGTAGATTTCCCCATTACCTCCAGGCTCAGCATTAACCCTCAGGAGGGCAATGCCGTTGTGGCGACCAGGTCCTAGGGCGCCACACAGCTGTCCCATCATTCAGCTGGCAGCTATCTCGCCTGACTCTCCCATACACTGTAGACAGCTGTCCCATCATTCGGCTGGCAGCTATCTCGCCTGACTCTCCCATACACTATAGACAGCTGTCCCATCATTCGGCTGGCAGCTATCTCGCCTGACTCTCCCATACACTATAGACAGCTGTCCCATCGTTCGGCTGGCAGCTATCTCGCCTGACTCTCCCATACACTGTAGACAGCTGTCCCATCATTCGGCTGGCAGCTATCTCGCCTGAATCTCCCATACACTATAGACAGCTGTCCCATCATTCGGCTGGCAGCTATCTCGCCTGACTCTCCCATACACTATAGACAGCTGTCCCATCGTTCGGCTGGCAGCTATCTCGCCTGACTCTCCCATACACTATAGACACCTGTCCCCAGGGCTGTATTTTCCCTTCGTGCTGCCCTAGGCACTATAAGTGGTCGCGCCCCTTAGTGACAACGTAAAACTCAGTTTTCGCACTCGACATCTGTTTAAGGCAGATCTACTTTGTAAAACACTTTAAAAAGTATAAATGAGAAACAAAGGGCACTAACCCCCCCCAATGGGGATCACCACGGGCACATCAAAACATAGCATGAGTATAAAATATTCCCACCACACCGTCCCCACTTATATACTGTGACTGTCACACTGCCCCTAATAAACTACACACTGCCCTCCCTTATAAATTATACCCACCACACCTTCCTCAATTATGAAATATGATCTGTACTGTCCTCACAGGGTCCCATGCATGCTGCCCCCTCCTCAGTGTCCCATGCATGCTGTTCCATGCTCACAGTGTCCCATGCATGCTGCTCCATCCTCACAGTGTCCCATGCATGCTGCTCCATCCTCACAGTGTCCCATGCATGCTGCCCCCTCCTCACAGTGTCCCATGCATGCTGCCCCCTCCTCACAATGTCCCATGCATGCTGCTCCCTCCTCACAGGGTCCCATGCATGCTGCTCCCTCCTCACAGGGTCCCATGCATGCTGCTCCCTCCTCACAGGGTGCCATGCATGCTGCCCCCTCCTCACAGTGTCCCATGCATGCTGCCCCCTCCTTACAGTGTCCCATGCATGCTGATCCCTCCTCACAGTGTCCCATGCATGCTGCCCCCTCCTCACAGTGTCCCATGCATGCTGCCCCCTCCTCACAATGTCCCATGCATGCTGCCCCCTCCTCACAGTGTCCCATGCATGCTGCCCCCTCCTCACAGTGTCCCATGCATGCTGCCCCCTCCTCACAATGTCCCATGCATGCTGCCCCCTCCTCACAATGTCCCATGCATGCTGCCCCCTCCTCACAGTGTCCCATGCATGCTGCTCCTCTCCATGAGCTCCTAATGCTGCCTTACTCTTTTCCATAATGACACCTCCATGCTGCCCCATTCATCATACTAAGACCACCACACTAACGCTTATGCTGAGACCCCCCCCCCCCACACACACACTACCCCACTCTTGATATTGACTCCCCTACATTGCTCCACTCCATACTGAGCCCACACATGCTGCCCCTTCTCCATAATAAGCTCCCAATGCTGCCCCCTCTCATTCTGAGTCCTTACACTCCCCCCATCGATTTTGTCATTGCACTATCCCTCAACCCTTGTCCTCTGTCTCTAGCATTAGCCCCTCTCTCCCATTCCCCCAGCAGCAGCCTCTCTCCCCCGCCTTCAGCATCAGCCTCTCTCTCCCCCAGCATCAGCCTCTCTCTCCCCCCAGCCTCCCCCCCCAGCCTCTCTCCCCCCAGCCTCAGCCTCTCTCTCCCCCCAGCCTCCCCCCCAGCCTCAGCCTCTCTCTCCCCCCAGCCTCCCCCCCAGCCTCAGCCTCTCTCTCCCCCCAGCCTCCCCCCCAGCCTCAGCCTCTCTCTCCCCCCAGCCTCCCCCCCAGCCTCAGCCTCTCTCTCCCCCCAGCCTCCCCCCCAGCCTCAGCCTCTCTCTCCCCCCAGCCTCCCCCCCAGCCTCAGCCTCTCTCTTCCCCCAGCCTCCCCCCCAGCCTCAACCTCTCTCTCCCCCCAGCCTCCCCCCCAGCCTCAACCTCTCCCCCCAGCCTCCCCCTCAGCCTCTCTCTCCCCCCAGCCTCCCCCCCAGCCTCAGCCTCTCTCTCCCCCCAGCCTCCCCCCCAGCCTCAGCCTCTCTCTCCCCCCAGCCTCCCCCCCAGCCTCAGCCTCTCTCTCCCCCCAGCCTCAGCCTCTCTCTCCCCCCAGCCTCCCCCCCAGCCTCAGCCTCTCTCTCCCCCCAGCCTCTCTCTCCCCCCAGCCTCCCCCCCCAGCCTCAGCCTCTCTCTCCCCCCAGCCTCCCCCCCAGCCTCAGCCTCTCTCTCCCCCCAGCCTCCCCCCCAGCCTCAGCCTCTCTCTCCCCCCAGCCTCCCCCCCAGCCTCAGCCTCTCTCTTCCCCCAGCCTCCCCCCAGCCTCTCTCTCCCCCCAGCCTCCCCCTCAGCCCAGCCTCAGCCTCTCTCTCCCCCCAGCCTCAGCCTCTCTCTCCCCCCAGCCTCAGCCTCTCTCTCCCCCAGCCTCCCCCCCAGCCTCAGCCTCTCTCTCCCCCCAGCCTCCCCCCCAGCCTCAGCCTCTCTCTCCCCCCAGCCTCCCCCCCCAGCCTCAGCCTCTCTCTCCCCCCAGCCTCCCCCCAGCCTCAGCCTCTCTCTCCCCCCAGCCTCAGCATCTCTCTACTCCCAGCCTCCCCCCCAGCCTCATCCTCTCTCTCCCCCAGCCTCCCCCCCAGCCTCAGCCTCTCTCTCCCCCCAGCCTCCCCCCAGCCTCAGCCTCTCTCTCCCCCCAGCCTCCCCCCCAGCCTCAGCCTCTCTCTCCCCCCAGCCTCCCCCCCAGCCTCAGCCTCTCTCTCCCCCCAGCCTCCCCCCAGCCTCAGCCTCTCTCTTTTCCCAGCCTCCCCCCAGCCTCTCTCTTTTCCCAGCCTCCCCCCAGCCTCTCTCTTTTCCCAGCCTCCCCCCAGCCTCTCTCTTTTCCCAGCCTCCCCCCAGCCTCTCTCTTTTCCCAGCCTCCCCCCAGCCTCTCTCTTTTCCCAGCCTCCCCCCAGCCTCTCTCTTTTCCCAGCCTCCCCCCAGCCTCTCTCTTTTCCCAGCCTCCCCCCAGCCTCTCTCTTTTCCCAGCCTCCCCCCAGCCTCTCTCTTTTCCCAGCCTCCCCCCATCCTCTCTCTTTTCCCAGCCTCCCCCCAGCCTCTCTCTTTTCCCAGCCTCCCCCCAGCCTCTCTCTTTTCCCAGCCTCCCCCCAGCCTCTTTTTTTTCCCAGCCTCCCCCCAGCCTCTCTTTTCCCAGCCTCCCCCTCAGCCTCTCTCTCCCCCCAGCCTCCCCCCAGCCTCAGCCTCTCTCTCCCCCCAGCCTCAGCCTCTCTCTCCCCCCAGCCTCCCCCCCAGCCTCAGCCTCTCTCTTTTCCCAGCCTCCCCCCAGCCTCAGCCTCTCTCTTTTCCCAGCCTCCCCCCAGCCTCTCTCTTTTCCCAGCCTCCCCCCAGCCTCTCTTTTCCCAGCCTCCCCCCAGCCTCTCTTTTCCCAGCCTCCCCCTCAGCCTCTCTCTCCCCCCAGCCTCCCCCCCAGCCTCAGCCTCTCTCTCCCCCCAGCCTCAGCCTCTCTCTTTTCCCAGCCTCCCCCCAGCCTCTCTCTTTTCCCAGCCTCCCCCCAGCCTCTCTCTTTTCCCAGCCTCCCCCCAGCCTCTCTCTTTTCACAGCCTCCCCCCAGCCTCTCTCTTTTCCCAGCCTCCCCCCAGCCTCTCTCTTTTCCCAGCCTCCCCCCAGCCTCTCTCTTTTCCCAGCCTCCCCCCAGCCTCTCTCTTTTCCCAGCCTCCCCCCAGCCTCTCTCTTTTCCCAGCCTCCCCCCAGCCTCTCTCTTTTCCCAGCCTCCCCCCAGCCTCCCTCTTTTCCCAGCCTCTCTCTTTTCCCAGCCTCCCTCTTTTCCCAGCCTCCCCCTAGCCTCTCTTTTCCCAGCCTCTCTTTTCCCAGCCTCCCCCCAGCCTCTCTCTTTTCCCAGCCTCCCCCCCCAGCCTCAGCCTCTCTTCCCAGCCTCCCCCCAGCCTCTCTCTTTTCCCAGCCTCCCCCCAGCCTCTCTCTTTTCCCAGCCTCCCCCAGCCTCTCTCTTTTCCCAGCCTCCCCCAGCCTCTCTCTTTTCCCAGCCTCCCCCCAGCCAAAAAGAGGCATCACAACGATCATCAACTAACCTGTAAGGTGCCCATACATTCTAGGCTCTGCCTTACGCATACCTGCTCCGGTGCCTGCTGCCCTGCTCTGCTATTATCCTCTTCTGGCTGGCTCCAGCTCCAGTCGCGTCCTCCTCCGCGGCGTGTGTTGTCTGCAGAATTGGACGCTGCAGCACGGGGCAGTGAGCTGATTGGCGCGCCCGCGCGCCTCTGACCCGGAAGTGCAGGCCATGGAACTTCCGGGGTTAATCAGCTCACTATGCCTGGCGCCCTCCGTGTATTTAAAGAGACAGAAGTGCGCCTTTCCTCTCCCTCTCAACCCCCCCCTCCCCCCCCCCCCCCCCCGAGAACACAGCGAAGTGCAACGGAGGGAGGGGCGGGGGGCGGGGATGTAAAAAATAAAAAAAATAAAAAAAAAATTTAAAATTTTTTTTTTTTTTTTTTTTATTTTTTTTTTTGCTGCCAGAAAGTGCCGCCCCCCCGCAACATGCCGCCCTAGGCACGGGACCACGGGTGCCTAGTGGCAAATACGGCCCTGCCTGTCCCATCATTCGGCTGGCAGCTATCTTGCCTGACTCTCCCATACACAGGAGCGCTCACTTTGTCGACTGCTCTTTTGTTCTCTATGAGAGAGACACTACTGGACATCTCTGGCAGTGTGCTCATCTCTTAGAGGAATAAGGGATCCACAGTCAGAAATTGGACATGCTGGGTCCTCATCTCCCTGTAAATTATTAGACTGCTGGGCGAACCTGTCTATCTCTGGGTTTGGCCAACTTTAGTCTCTGTATGAGCACCTTAACTACTATCGTACTTCCCAGACCCAGGACATCTGCGTTGCTCCGAGATCCTCCAGTGATCCACAGCGGACGCTCCCAGCCGGTCCTTGTGTGTGTGTTCCTCGGCGTTCCTCCCCTGCTTCCAGCCGGCAGGGGGCCTGAGATGTTGTGGAAAGCATCCCTCAGCACACACAGGCGCTCTCTATCTCTGTCTCTCTCATAGGGAAGCGGATCTCTGTGGGAGAGCTTGTACACCGTCGGCACCTGAAAGCTTTGGCTGTTCGGGGTCTGGTGAGTATTATTGCGGAGTCTGTCTTCTCTTTTTTGGGGTTGTCTTCTCACTTCTAGGGCTGTGTTCTCTCTCTTTTGGAGGTGTCTGCTTTCTTTAATGAAGTGTCCTGCAGTATACTTTTTTAGCTGCATGGAGACTTCACTACTGAGCTGCAACTAGGGCTTACTTTCAGGGTAGGGCTTATATTTAAGGCTTACTCCGAAGGACAAAAATTCCTGCTAGGGCTTCTTTTCAGGTAAGCAGAATCTTTATACAAGCTAAAGAAATCAAAACTCACCATCTGCAATAGGTAATGTCACAGCTCCCCTCCTCCTCCTCCCTTCACAATGAACTTTGCCCAGATCACATCTTGCTCAGAAACCTCTCCTATACAAGTGAACAGTGCCGTAATCTTATGCTGCTTATCTCTGGCTGCTGAAATGAAAGGAAGTATGAGTCTAATACTAGGCCTTGTGGCCAGTGCGAAAATTGCAAGATTTCTATTTTATTTTTTTCTAGTGTAGATAGTAAATTGAAGAAAAAAAATCTTAATTTAAATAAAAATCCATTTAAAATTAATTTTCTCACGACACTGTTTTTAAAGGGGTATTTCCCATATGAATTACTTTTAGCATATGGCAAGTATACAGAATATTGGAGTCGCTTTCTCACCCGCATTTTGGAAGCCAAGAGGGGTTGAGACTTTGCATATAACCTACTCTATAGAATTAAAATGTTTCCAAATAACGTCCTCTAGCACCAAGCTGTATAGATCATGCAAATGTGTGTGGTCCAGGCCTCTATTTACACTGAGGATGAATCCTTCACCCAATCGCATGCCGCTGCGCCAATTCTAACAGGGTGATATTGCAGCCACCCTTTCATTGTGTGTCCACCTGAAGGCACATAGTGTGATAAAGGCCACGTTTCAGCTGCCTAGTGATCTTTTTATGCTATAACTTCAATTGTCCACTTGTCTGATTTCCACATTATACCACCAGAGCCACAGTTTATAGTTTGTACAGACGCAGGTCAATCCATGGGATAATTTGCTCTCGGATTTTCAATCCAATTTTTCATGCAGATTATGTAGAAATGTAACTTTTTCTAACTAATCTGTTGCATAACATATGAATTGCATTGCAAACAAAACTCATTTACATATGTATTCTGCAGATTGGTGCCTTTTTAAATAAGGTTTTCAGGACAGAATCCATACTAACATCTGTCCTTGACTTTGAGCTTGAAACTATTTAAAATTCTGGTCTGGCCGAGGTGAGGGTCACACTTCACTCAGTCCAGGGTCCTCCTAGCTGTTCGGCTCGGTATTTTTCACACCCATCCTTTATATATCGTTATTCCCTGTCGCTGAATGTCACCTTGTTATTTCCTATTTTCCTATTAACCCTAGAATGCATACCTGGGGCCTCGCAGGCCTGCTAGGTCATTTGTTTTCTATGGTAGATTGTTATGCTTGCACGTTCAAGGGTTAAGCCTTAGGGGTACTTTGCACGCTGCGACATTGCAGGCCGATGCTGCGATGCCGAGCGCGATAGTACCCGCCCCCGTCGCAGCAGCGATTTCCTTGTGATAGCTGCCGTAGCGAACATTATCGCTACGGCAGCTTCACATGGACTCACCTGTCCTGCGACCGTCGCTCTGGCCGGCGACACGCCTCCTTGTTAAGGGGGCGGGTCGTGCGGTGTCATAGCGACGTCACACGGCAGGCGGCCAATCGGAGCGGAGGGGCGGAGATGAGTGGAATGTAAACATCCCGCCCATCTCCTTCTTTCCGCATATCCTATGGAAGCCGCAGTGACACCGGTAGGAGATGTTCCTCGCTCCGGCGGCTACACACACAGTGATGAGTGCTGCCGCAGGAGCGAGGAACAACATCGGACTGTCGCGTCAGCGTAATCATGGTTTACGCCGACGCTGCACCGATGATACGAATATGACGCTTTTGCGCTCGTTAATCGTATCATCGAGCCTTTACACACTACGATGTCGTATGCGATGCCGGAAGTGCGTCATTTTCAATTTGACCCCACCGACATCGCACCTGCGATGTCGTAGTGTGCAAAGCCCCCCTTAGTTTATCTTTGATTATTTCCTATTACCCTATCTTACCCCTTGAAATCTTGTTCTTTTAACCTAGCTCTGGTATTATTGTCCTGAGAGTGTCACAGGGAAGGAACAATAGAGATTAGCATCAGGAGTGATCGACAGGGTTATTCATTAATGTGACCACTGCGGTAAAGGGCTCTACTACCGGTGCATGGGGTCAAGCTGCACAGATTGTGTAGGGCATTGTGGCACGCTACGTTAATAGCCTAATACGTCAGCTGTTCTGTGAACAATTGAAACATCAACAAATAATTTTTGTAGAGGAATAAATAACACAATCCACACCAGCGCTTTGTTTTAAACACATATATTTTGTATATAAATATTTTAAATTACAGAAACACAGGTAAAAATATACTGCTATAAGGAAGTTACAGATGATTCTGGCAGGTGCAAGGTAGCTGTAGATGGTTCTAGGGAATGGAAGTTACCCGTAGATGGTGCTGGCAGGTGGAAGTTAGCCGTAGATGGTGCTGGCAGGTGGAAGTTAGCCGTAGATGGTGCTGGCAGGTGGAAGTTAGACGTAGATGGTGCTGGCAGGTGGAAGTTAGCCGTAGATGGTGCTGGCAGGAGGAAGTTAGCCGTAGATGGTGCTGGCAGGTGGAAGTTAGCCGTAGATGGTGCTGGTAGGAGGAAGTTAGCCGTAGATGGTGCTGGCAAGAGGAAGTTAGCCTTAGATGGTGCTGGCAGGAGGAAGTATGCTGTAGATGGTGCTGGAAGGTGGAAGTTAGCCGTAGATGGTGATGGCAGGTGGAAGTTAGCCGTAATGGTGCTGGCAGGTGGAAGTTAGCCGTAGATGGTGCTGGCAGGTGGAAGTTAGCCGTAATGGTGCTGGCAGGTGGAAGTTAGCCGTAGATGGTGCTGGCAGGAGGAAGTTAGCCGTAGATGATGCTGGCAGGAGGAAGTTAGCCGTAGATGGTGCTGGCAGGTGGAAGTTAGCCGTAGATGGTGCTGGCAGGATGAAGTTAGTCGTAGATGGTGCTGGCAGATGGAAGTTAGCCGTAGATGGTGCTGGCAGGAGGAAGTTAGGTGTAGATGGTGCTGGCAGGTGGAAGTTAGCCATAGATGGTGCTGGCAGGTGCAAGTTAGCCGTAGATGGTGCTGGCAGGTGGAAATTAGCTGTAGATGGTGCTGGCAGATGGAAGTTAGCCGTAGATGGTGCTGGCAGGAGGAAGTTAACCGTAGATGGTGCTGGCAGGAGGAAGTTAGCCGTAGATGGTGCTGGCAGGTGGAAGTTATCTGTAGATGGTGCTGGCAGGAGGAAGTTAGCCTTAAATGGTGCTGGCAGGTGGAAGTTAGCCTTAGATGGTGCTGGCAGGTGGAAGTTAGCCGTAGATGGTGCTGGCAGGTGGAAGTTAGCCGTAGATGGTGCTGGCAGGAGGAAGTTAGCCGTAGATAGTGCTGGCAGGTGGAAGTTAGCCGTAGATGGTGCTGGCAGGTGGAAGTTAGCCGTAGATGGTGCTGGCAGGAGGAAGATAGCCATAGATGGTGCTGGCAGGTGGAAGTTGGCCGTAGATGGTGCTGGCAGGTGGAAGTTAGCCGTAGATGGTGCTGGAAGGTGGAAGTTAGCCGTAGATGGTGATGGCAGGTGGAAGGTAGCCGTAATGGTGCTGGCAGGTGGAAGTTAGCCGTAGATGGTGCTGGCAGGAGGAAGTTAGCCGTAGATGGTGCTGGCAGGAGGAAGTTAGCCTTAGATGGTGCTGGCAGGTGGAATTTAGCCGTAGATGGTGCTGGCAGGAGGAAGTTAGCCTTAGATGGTGCTGGCAGGAGGAAGTTGGCTGTAGATGGTGCTGGCAGGAGGACGTTAGCCATAGATGGTGCTGGCAGGAGGAAGTTAGCCATAGATGGTGCTGGCAGGTGGAAGTTGGCCGTAGATGGTGCTGGCAGGAGGACGTTAGCCATGGATGGTGCTGGCAGGAGGAAGTTAGCCATAGATGGTGCTGGCAGGTGGAACGGAAGTTGGCCGTAGATGGTGCTGGCAGGAGGACGTTAGCCATGGATGGTGCTGGCAGGAGGAAGTTAGCCGTAGATGGTGCTGGCAGGAGGAAGTTAGCCGTAGATGGTGCTGGCAAGTGGAAGTTGGCCGTAGATGGTGCTGGCAGATGGAAGTTAGCCATGGATGGTGCTGGCAGGTGGAATTTAGGCATTGTTGAAACTGATAGTTGGTCACATCTGGTGGAGGCAGGTGGTATTTAGTGGTAATTGATGTTGGCCGATGGTAGGTAGTCAACGATAGAGCTGGGAAATGGTAGTTGGACATTGAGCTTCATTTGATGGTGACGATTTGTGGTGGTTCATGAAGTCTGGTAGGGTTTGGGGGCATAAGTTAGTATAGGGTTGCATCTGATTCTGCATGTTTAGGAGTAGGTGACACGTGACCCCTGATGTTCTGGGGCAGTCACCAACTAGAACAAGAAAACAAAAAGGAAAAGGTTTAGTGGATTTTTTATTCAGTGCAGATCTATATAATCATGGTTGTTTGCACCATTCCTCACCACTGTGATGTGTCGGCCTATGTTACACTATGGAGAATGTCATTATGTGACAATCCATTCTTTTTTTTTTATAAAGACCCGTTCTGTTCATATTGATGATCATACTGTGAATATTTCTATGTGACTCCATCCCCTAATTATCAGTGTAAAAGGGCTGTTACAGAGTGGTCTTCCTCTCCCTCCCACCCCGCAGAAATGAAGATATCGGCACTCTGTATTACCTCATTACTAATGGTTCTTTTTTGCTCTTTTCTTGGGGGGCGGCTTGCTGGTTTTATCAGCTTCGTGCCCCAAGTCATTCTCCTCATTTTGATTTTCTTCCCTGAAAAAGAAAAGAAATCCTAATGTTCTACATGTGTAAAGGGCAAGAAATAAGATCATGAGATGAAGTTCTAGTTGGCGGCCGGTGCCATCGCGGAGGGTAACTCACAGGTCGGGTGCTGTGGGCGCCTCAGGTTTTCCTTGTAGCTCTATAAGCCCGAGTGCAGCCTCGATCTCATCTCTATTTAGATTAGACAATAAAGGCATTAAGAAATGTGAGAATTTTCACTTAAGATCTAAAAAGACAAGACCCCTTCTATCCTGAATACATGGACGTAACAGAACCCTCCTAATCAGCAGGTATAGTACTGTGCGCATTGTGACTTACGGTGAGTACTGAGTGTCGTGTATTTCTGTATCAGGCTCTCCGATCTCGGGGAGTACGGCCGCCTGTTCCAGGAAGTATTTTATTGTTCTTCTCTTCCTTGGATATGTCGGTTCAACACGACGAACAGCTAATAATGGAGAATATGGGGAATATTAAGAGAATTCTCTGCTTAGGAAATCATCGCAGCTAATTTGGGATTTACATTTTAAAGGGAACCGGTCAGCATGTTTTTGCTACCTCATCTGAGAGCAGCATGATGTAGGCACCTAGGGATCCTGAATCCTAAGATGTATCACTTAGATTACTGGTTGTAGCCGTTCTGACATAATCAGAATTTTTAGATTTAGCCATCTAGCAAAGCTGAGTGAGCTTCTGCGCCCTCACCAGGCTCTCTATGGAAATAGTGCATTGACAGTGAGGCATCAGTCGGGGAGGAGGTGGGAAGGGGGAGCTTTGCTGGACTGTCATGAGGTGACATTATAGTCCCAGCAATGATAAGTCCTGCTGGTTGAAGAAACATGGCAAATAAACAACAGATAGGACCTTGATAAGACAGGCATCTACGAATTCTATGTTTTAACTCTTCCAACTTACTGTCTTCAGCTTACATAGGAAAAATCTGCTGACAGATTCCCTTTAACTTCAGCTTTCTTCCAGAAGGTTTTCTTCCTGATCAATGATATCTATTTATTTTACTAGGATTATTAGTGATAATAAATATTAGGAAATGTCTTTTAATCCAGCTCTTTGTCAGGCTGCTCTTTTACCATGGTAAAGGGAACCTTTCACTCAATTAAATGGACTTTCTCATCAGATTTTTGGCACCTAATCTGAGAATAGCATAATGTAGAGACAGAGAGCCTTCATTCCAGGAATTGTCACTTACTGGGCTGCGCAGTGTAGGTTATATAAAATCACTGTTTAATTAGCAGAAGATTATCATTAGAGGACTATGTGGCGTGCTGCCAAGTAGTCCAGCAGATGCAAGAGCTCATTATAACCCTGCTAGAGCTGCTCATTCAAATAACTGCTAGATCTGCAGCAGAGATAACATTGATTTTATACAAATAACACCAAGCAGCCCAATAAGTGAGACATTTCTGGAATCAGGGTCTCTGTCTCCACATTATGCTGCTCCCAGAATCCCGGTGACAGAGTTCCTAAACTACGTGCAGCATGAACCACAGCCCGGCTACACAATGACAGCAAGGGATGTTTTTCTCTAAATACGCTTTGGTGTGTCAGAGACGTCATAGTGTGAAGAGCCGTCCGGGGACTTTCCTGACCTCTCTCTGCTGCCGTCCAGCTTTTCCCTACATGAGTCCTGGGGATTGATATGTACACATGAAGGAGACCTGTCAATCAGCTAAAAAGCTGCAAGGAAATGCTGCCGGATCATTTCAGACAAAGCTGTGATTGCTGCTGCCCGTGGCTCCAGCAGCATTGACCTAATGACAGGCTCTTTTTAGAGAAATGTTATTGTACAGTTATTTTCCATCTTCATTTTACACTTACGTGGTCTCTCCTTTTCCCAGAGGGAGTTGAGCCGGCCATTACATACAAATTCCTTGTATCTGGCCCCTTTATTTTGTCTAGCAGACCTTCTTTCAGTCATTATAGCGGATAGCGATGTCGATAGGTTCTCACTTCACAGAAAGTGAATAGAAAATGTCGCCTTTTCACCGAGTCAGTAAAACTGTCCCTGGCGGAATGTTATGTTGCCATAGAGACGGGATATTTGAATTGCTACATAATATGGCGGTTGGTGACGTCATTGCTCGCTGGGCAAAACCACTCACTGCAGGGTCGTATTCACCTCATATTTAAAGCGCACCTGTCTTCAAAATACTGTTTTTAGGCTGTAATCACATATAATAATGAGATATTGTTTCTTGTGAGGAGGACTGACTTTCACATGCTTCTTTATTAAAATAATTCATAATAACACATCATTAGGACACTCCCCTCCCCCTATAATGTGATGGTATCTCCCACTGTATTCTGGTACTTGACACTTATTTAAGGCCGTCCCCTGAAGAAGCCGCCTCCTCAGACTTATAGTTACACACTTTTATTCTAATTCATCTTATTAAAAATGTATTTAATAAAGTGAAACCTGACACTAATAAGAAGGGGTTTGTGAGGCTCCTTATTATAGTGCATAGTCTGATACTAATGTAACCGGTCAGCTTGTTATGTGGCTCAGCTTATGGTGATAAAGTGTCACAATCTGTTATTTGGGATTTTTATATAGGACAGGAAAGTTATATAAACCCTTTAGGCTACTTTCACACATCCGGTTTGAGCACTGCGGCTCAATCCGGCTGTGAAACCTATGCAACGGATGCGGCGAAAACACCGCATCCTTTGCATAAGTTTTAAATGCGGCCCGTCCGTTTTTTTCCGGTTGCGGCACGCTACCGGATGCGTTTTCTTCCGCATCGCGCCGCATCCGGCGTCCATAGGCATGCATTGAAAAATGCGCCGCAGTGGCCGGATGCAGCGCGATGCGTTTTTTTTTGCCGGAGCAAAAAACGTTGCAGGGAACGTTCTATCCGGCCGCGGCATCGGCTAAATCTGCCGCATTCGGCAAAAACCGGACCGAACGCAAGCCCCTGCGGCACAATACGGCACTAATGTAAGTCTATGCAAAAAAACCCCGCAACCGGCGTAAAAAAAAAACGGTTGCGGTTTTTCTGCAGAACGCTGTATTGTGCCGCAGAGCAAAAACCGGATGTGTGAAAGTAGCCTTAGTGAAGGAGTCAATTTCGACTTTAACCCCTTCACCACCCAGTTTGATTTCAACTTCATGACCGAGCCAAATTTTTCTCTTTTGACCAGTGTCACTTTGAGGTTATAACTCTGGAACGGTTCAATGGATCCCAGGAATTCAGAGATGTTATTGTGACGTATTGTCCTTCATGTTAGTAGTAAATTTAGGATGATTTTTTAAAAATTGTGAATTTGTCAAAAAAAAATCAATTTTGAAACTTTTAATTTTTTATGCCCCTGAACCAGAGAATTAAAGCCCAACAATCCCCAGGATTGTCCTATATAAACTGAAGCCAGTGCTATACTGGTCCTGTCATGCTGATTCTATACAGGCCTTTAGTTGTCAGATTGGATGTATAGTAAGGTACAGAAATAGTTAATAATTTCGCACATGTCTACTTTGCATCAGCGCCATTTGTGAAGCAGAATGTTTCTTGTTAGGACGTTAGGTTAAAATTCAGCAATTTCTCATTTTTCCAGCAAACTTTACAAAACCACATCTGAAGTGACTTTGAGAGGCCTAGGTGACAGAAAATACCCCAAAGTGACGCCAGTCTAAAAACTGCACCCCTCAAAGTGTTCACTACCACACACAAGAAGTTTATTATTAACCCTTCAGGTGCTTTAGAGAAATGAATGAAAGTGGAATAAAAAAATTACATTTTACCTAAAAATATTGCTTTAGCCCCAATGTATTCACTTTTACAAGGGATAGCATAAGACACTGCACCCCAGTTTCTTCATAGTGCGCTTATCCCACATGTGGTCAGTAACCTCTATTTTGACAAACGGGAGGGCTCGCAAGGGAAGGAGCACTGTATGAATTTTGGAATACAAATTTGGCTGAAATAGATTGCGGGCGCCATGTCGCATTTGCAGGACCCCTAAGGTACCTAAACAGCAGAAACCACCCAAAATTGACCGCATTTTGGAAAATAGACCCCTCGTTGATTGTATCCAGGGGCATAGTGAGCATTTTTGAACTTAACAGAATTTGATAACATTAGGTCCTGATATTGAAAATTTTCATTTTTTTCAGAAAAATGTTGCTTTAGCACCAAATTTCTCACTTTTACAAGAGCTAAACCCAAAAAGTGGACTCCGCAGTTTGTTACCCACTTTCTTCTGAGCGCGTTGATACCTGTAGTCAAAAACCTCTGTTTGGGCTCCATATTGTATTTGCAGAGCCCATGAGGTCCCAAAACTGACCCCATTGTGGAACTAAACCCTTGAAGGCATTTTTGTAGGGGTGTGTTGAGCATTTTGAACCCATAGCTGCGTCACAGAACTTTTAACGTGAATGTGAAAATGATAGTTACATTTTTTTTTTCCCTCTAAAATTTTATTATAGCCCCAATTTTGTAATTTTGACAATGGATAATAGGAGAAAACTGATTCTATATTTTGTTATGCAATTTCTCTCAAATGCAGTGATACCTCATATATGGTCAAAAACTATTATTTGGGCACATGGCAGGGCTCGGAAAGCGAACAGCGTTATTCTGTTTTTAGAACGCAAATTTGGACAACTTGTTGCATTTGCCGAGCCCCTGAGGTGTCAGAAATGCAGAAACACCCACATGTGACCCCATTTGGCAAACTATTCCCTATAATGAATTAATTTACTGGTGTGGCGAGTATTTTAACCCACAAACTACACAGAATTTAATTATCTTGGGCCGTGAAAATGAAGAACGTTGAGGTTTTTCTGTTAGAATTTCACTTTATCCTCAACATTTTAATTCACACAAAGGGTAACAGGAGAAAATGTACAGGACAATTTGTTATGCAATTTTTGCTGACATGGCAGTACCCCATATGTCAGGGGTGGGCAATTAATTTTCTCATGGGGCCGCATGAGAAATTGTGATGGTTTTAGAGGGCCGGACAAATATAATTAACTCAGTTTTACCTAATACTGTATACAGTATATATTCTATCCCTTCATAAACAAACAGTAAGTTAAACAATACAAAGATTCAATGCAAATATGGAGGACCTAATTACATCATTATTTAATGAGATGATGAACTTTAATGAATTTGTGATTGTTCACTTTAGAAAATTGTCAACTTTAGGCCGGTTTCAGACGTCCGTGTTTTATGTACATGTGATATCTGTTTTTAACACGGATGTCACACGTACCCATGTTGTTATTTGCTGTTACTCACACGGCTGTGTTTTCACATGGACATGTGTGACCCCCTCGTGGCCCCGCACGCACACATGTCTGTTTTTTTACCAGTAGCACGGGTGTCACACGGATCGCACACTGATGTGATCCATGTGACATCAGTGTGACACGTACCAGAGAAAACACGGGTCTTTTTAATAAAAAGATTTCTATATTTACCTCTCTCCAGCGATGCTGTTTCCTGCTCTGCTGCCTCCCGCTCCTGACTCCCGCTCATTATACTCACTGAATATTCAGTGCTTTGTGGAGCTGGAAGCGGGGACAGTGCTGAGGACTTCAGTGCCGGGGACCGCATCTCTGGGTGAGTATACAGCAGAGTGTGTGTTCAGTGTATACATGCATGAGTGTCTGCTTTGTGTGTGTGTGTGTGTATGTGTGCGTAGTGAGAACCTGGAAGCCGGAGCATCGCGGGGACAGCATCGGGGACTCATCACAGTTCCCAATGAACTGATGAACCCGTGAAGCTGTAGCTTGGGTGTCGCAGGAGGGTCATCAGAGTTCATTCGAAACTCCGATGACCTCCTTGATGTCACTGTGCTTGCAAAATACTCACCTGTCACCGCGGTGATGTCCTCAGCGGTGTTGTGCCCGACGCTGTCACCGCGATGCTCTGGCTTCCAGGTCCTGAGTGCAGTGACTAATCGATGAATGAGCGGGGGTCATGAGTGGGGAGGCAGCAGAGCCAAAGAAAGCAGGTAAATATGGAAAATCTTCTTATTTCACAGACTCGTGTTTTCTCCGGTACCTGTCAAATGTATGCAAATAGGTACCGGGGCGGGGAAGGAGCGATGGTACCCGATGTAACTTCAGTACCACTCGCAGTTTTGGGCTTTTCTCTTCGCTGATTCTAGGTACCAGACCCGCTCTAGTTATGTTTGAGCTCCACACGGAGCCAATACCGGGAGCACCACAATCAAGTGTCTGCTCTCAGCAGCAGGGGTGGACACTGACAGCTTGGGGCCCCTGTGCAAGAAATTGTATTATCGCGGGCGGGGAGGACGCCGCTGCGCTGCGCTCGTTAACGCTCGGGTCCGGCGCTGCTGCGACGGCTGCTCGGTGGCTCGAGCGGTGGGCTGGATCCGGGGACTCGAGCGGCGCTCCTCGCCCGTGAGTGAAAGGGTGTAGTTTGGTTTGGGGATTTGGGTCCGTGACGCCACCCACGGGTTGTGGTGAAGTTGGGCACCACCGCTGCTGGTGACGGGGATCCCGGGAGCGATGGCAGAGAGCAGCTGGGATGTTGTTCTCCCCCTCCGTGGGTAGGGGTTGGTGGTCCCGGGGCCCGGTGAGGTGACGGGGAGGCAGGGCTGGCAAGGTGCAGGGTCGCCTGGACTGCGCAGCGCAGTGCCGGCTGGCACGGTTGTACTCACTCAGCCACAAATGTACGCAAAGTGTCTGGTAAACCAAACGGCTGGATGGACGGGTCCCGCAGCCGGCTGCTGTGGTTTCTCCTGGACGGTTAGTGGTGGCTGCCTTTCCCTACACCTTTGTGTATGTTCGGTCCCGATGGCTTCCCACCGGTAACCCGCTCCCCAGTGTATATATGTGCCGGAGGAGCCCTTTTGCCCGCAGGCTCTGGCCCTTGGAACTCTAGCTGTGGCGGTAGCTGTATTTCCTCTTTCTGGTCGGACGGTTGCCTTCAATCGGGTCTTGGCTGTTAGGAAACCCCTGGGGTTCCGGTCACTGACGGATTTGACCTCTAATGGCGACTCCAAGCCTGGTCGGGGTCCGTAGGCCCTGCCTGTGTGTGCTGGCTTCACTTCGCTCCCCGGTTCGGTACCGGCGGGCCACCGCCTGTCCCCGGTCCTACGGTTCCGCGTTGATCTGCCTTTCCTGCAGACGGCCACCACCGTCTGCCAACCTTGCTCTTGGTGCCCGGGCCACACACCCGGACATGGTCAGTTTGCTCCTCCACTACTTCTTCACTCCTTTCACTTGCACTTCCCTAACTGATCTGATCTGACCTCCTTCTCCCGCCTCCAGGACTGTGAACTCCTCAGTGGGTGGGGCCAACCGCCTGGCTCCACCCCACCTGGTGTGGACATCAGCCACTGGAGGGAGGCAACAAGGATTTTGTGTCTGGCTGATGTGCCTGTCTCAGGGTGGGGGTGTGTGTTGTAGTACCTGTGACGACCTGGCTAGTCCAGGGCGCCACAGTATCTGGCCCCCCTTCTATGGCGACAAAGCTGCATATAGTATAAATACACACACACACACACACACACACACACACACACATATATATATATATATACTAGAAGGTGGCCCGATTCTAAAGCATCGGGTATTTTAGAATTTATTGTGTAGTTAATGTATAATTTTTGTTATATATATTAGATGTTGTTGTGTGTAGTTGCCAAGTGTTTGTGTAGGGCGCTGTATATGTTCTGGGTGTTGTCTGGGTGTGGCGGGGGGTGAGAGCGGTGTTGTATGTGTCTTGCGTTTGTTGCGTTGTTTGTGGAGCGTTGTGTGTGTGTTGCGCGGTTTGTGTGGTGTGTTTTGGGGGGAGGTATGTTTTGTGCAATGTGTGTGTTGTGTGGTATGTGCATATATTTATGTATGCCGCGGTGTTTGTGTGTTGGGTGTTGTGTGTGTGCGGCGTTGTCTGTGTGTGTGGGTGTCTGTGTAGGGCGGTGTTTGTGGTTCACAGTGTGTGTGTGTGTGGTGTGTTGTGCAGTGCGCGTATGTGTGTGTGTGTGTGTTGGGGGGAGGTGTGCACCTCCCATCGTGCTCCATCCCCCATGCTGCGCACCCCCCATCGTGCTCCATCCGCCATGCTGCGCACTCCCAAACGTGCTCCATCCGCCATGCTGCGCACTCCCAAACGTGCTCCATCCGCCATGCTGCGCACTTCCAAACATGGTCCATCCGCCATGCTGCGCACTCCCAAACGTGCTCCATCCGCCATGCTGCGCACTCCCAAACGTGCTCTATCCGCCATGCTGCGCACTCCCAAACGTGCTCCATCCGCCATGGTGCGCACTCCCAAACGTGCTCCATCCGCCATGCTGCGCACTCCCAAACGTGGTTCATCCGCCATGCTGCGCACTCTCAAATGTGCTCCATCCCCCATGCTGCGCACTCACAAACGTGGTCCATCCGCCATGCTGCGCACTCCCAAATGTGCTCCATGCCCCATGCTGCGCACTCCCAAACGTGGTCCATACCCCATGCTGCGCACTCCCCATCGTGCTCCATCCCCCATGCTGCGCACCCCCCATCGTTCTCCATCCCCCATGCTGCGCACCCCCCATCGTGCTCCATCCCTTATGCTGCACCAGCATCAGCCTCTCTGCCCGCAGCATCAGCCTCTCTGCCCGCAGCATCAGCCGCTCTCCTCCCAGCATCAGCCTCTCTCCTCCCAGCATCAGCCTTTTCCGTCCCCAGCATCAGCCTCTCTCCTTCCAGCCTACCCCAGCCTCAGCCTCCCCCAGCCTCTCTTCTCTCAGCCTCCCCCCTCCCAGCCTCCACCTCCCAGCCTTCCCCAGGATCAGCCTAGCCTACCCCAGCCTCAGCCTCCCCCAGCATCAGCCTCTCTTCTCTCAGCCTTCCCCCCTCCCCCTCCCAGCCTTCCCCAGGATCAGCCTCTCTCCTCCCAGCCTCCTCCAGCACGCCGTGCTTCTCTGCCGACACTCACAGATCTGATCGCAGACACTCACACACACACACACACACACACACCCGATCGCATACACAGCCGATCGCATACACACACACACCCGATCGCATACACTCACACACACCCGATCGCATACACTCACACACACCCGATCGCATACACGCACACACACATTGACGATATTGCACATACACGCTCACACTCACAACATCCGGAGATACCACATGCTTCTGGCTATGTGATTCTCCGGCAGGTCCTGGAAGCTCACAGCACAGTATCGGCGCCGAGAAGCAAGCGATATCCCAGGATGTTGTGAGTGTGTTGATGCGATGTGATGTGTGTGTGAGAGTGAGTGTGATCTGATGTGTGTGTGTGTGTTGTTATGTGTGTGCAAGTGTGTTTGTTCCGCCGCTGCAGGACCTTGATGCGCTGGTAACTATGCTACCATGGCTACCAGCGTATCCCGTCCCCCGCTCGCACGGGAGCCCACACCAGCATACGCCGGCCAGCCCCAGCAATGCGAGGGTATGTGTCGGCTGGGTTTGCGGCGTACGCTGATGTGGGCTCCCGGGGGTACAGTACTCACCTGGGAGTCCTGGCTCCGTGACCGTGTCGGTTCGGGGAATGCGTGGGGGGGCGGGGCCAGAGCTAGCGTGCATTGCGTGAGGGGGGCGGGGCGTGGCCAAGTTGCCAATGCCTGCAGGGTGCCGGGGCAAGAGGCCAATCTGTGGGGGGGCGGAGCCTGGGCGAGCGGCCGGCCAATCCGTGTGGGGCCGCAGCCTGGGCGAGCGGCCAATCTGTGCGGGGGGGCGGGGCCATGGCGAGCCCAGCGGCCAATCAGCTTTGTGTCACCGTAAGGACACAATTTTGGAGCAAGACAGACAGACAGACAGACAGAATAAGGCCATTATATATATAGATATATATATATATATATATATATATATATTCATATATTTATATATATACATACACTAATATATATACACACATATATGTATATATATATATATATATATATATATATAAAAAACACACACACTATATACATATATACGCAAACAATCCCCATATACTACATCACTACACCCCTATATACTACACCTGTAATATACATCACTACATCCCTATATACTACACCTGTAATATACATCACTACACCCCTATATACTACACGTGTAAAAAACTGCACCTCTACACCCCTATATACTACACATGTAATATACCTCACTACACTCCTACATACTACACCTGTAATATACATCACTACACCCCCCATATACACCTGTAATATACTACACCTCTACATTCCTATATACTACACCTGTAATATACTACATCACTACACCCCCCATATACTACACCTGTAAGATACTGCACCTCTACACTCCTATATACTACACCTGTAATATACTACATCACTACACCCCCCATATACTACACCTGTAATATACTGCACCTCTACACTCCTATATACTACACCTGTAATATACATCACTACACTCCTATATACTACACCTGTAATATACATCACTACACCCCTATATACTACACTTGTAATATACTACATCACTACACCGCTATATAGTACACCTGTAATATACTACATCACTACACCCCCTATATACTACACCTGTAATATACTGCACCTCTACACTCCTATATACTACAAAAAAGGGCTAAGAATACCTCTTGTTCCCAGCTCCTTCTCCCTAGACAAAAATCTCCTCAGGATTGTTCCAGTGTGAGATTCATCACCACCTATAATAGTGAATGGCAGCATATGAGGGCCATCCTTAATCGACACTGGCCCATCCTGAGGACTGATCCTGCTTTCAGGGACTCACTCTCTGACTATCCCCTGATGACTGCTAGAAGGTCTTTAAATCTAAGGGATAAGCTTGTCCAGAGCCATTATGTTCCCCCTCCGTCTGGTTTTCTTGGCTCTACCCAACCCAGAGTTGGTTGCTTCCCTTGTGGCCACTGCCTGGCTTGCCGCAATGTCTCGCGCAGTTTTGTGTTTACATCTACTGATGGGAAGCGTGAGTTTCACATCAGAGACTACATTTCTTGTGGTACATCTAATGTTATCTATTACGCGGTATGCGGGTGCTCACTAATCTACATTGGGTTGACATCCCGTGAGCTCCGCATCCGTGTAAGGGAACATGTGCGAGACATTGCGGCGGCTCGGGCAGTGGACGATCTTGCCACTTTGAAGACGTTGCCGCGCCATTTTAAATCACACCAGGGTTGTGATCCCAAATCTTTATTGGTTCGCGGCATTGAAGTTATTCATAGTGGCATTCGTGGTGGCAACATCAAGCGGAGGCTGGCCCAGCGTGAGACCAGATGGATGATGACTCTTGGAACAGTCGCCCCATCTGGCCTCAATGAGGCCTTGAGCTTTGCCTCTTTTCTTTGACACCACTTTGTTGGTCTGCCCCCCTTCTTTTTAGGGGTTTTTTATTGTTGTTTTTATATACCTAATACTGTGGCCTTTTTTTTTGGCTTAATGTTTATGCTTTTTTCTGCTGTTTGTGCTTTAATATTTTCTTCTTTTTTTTTTTTTCTTTCTTTCCCCTACTTCTATTTGGCACAGTTTTCCCAGCTGGGTCTCTAAATATGATCTTCTGCGACATATCTCAACTTTCCACCTATACACGGATCCCTGGAACCAGATTATGCAGTTGTCTTGTTACTCTACTGTGACTTTCTTTTGTATCTATTTATGATTCATGGTATTTACCACAGCTTGCGTCCCTGGCTCTCTGGGCTCTGTCCCGCACTGATGTGCGCTTGCGTACTTCTCGCCGCCGACTCTGCCTTCCGCGGCCGTCTCTGGCCGATCAGTGCGCATGCGCCGGAGCTATGGAGACGCGTCCGCGCTCCCGCGCATGCGCTGGATCGTGACAGCCGATGGGAGGTGCCGGGTCTGTATGGCGCGATGTGCTCATGCGCCGAGATTTATCAGTGCGGCGCCCCAGCTGTGTCTAGGGCTATTTATAGTAGCCCCTCTGTGCTACGTACCCACTCCCTGACGAAGCGAACACTTCACCATCGTGAAACGTACGTTGGAGTCTGTACTGGGGGCTTACCCTCCCTGTCACCTCTGGTTGGCTGCACGTCCTATTGGTACTTCCACCCCTTCTTACAGGTTTGCGGTACTTGTGATTTGGGTTCACATGGCTTGTCCCGGTCTCTCCTCTTTCTTTTTTCTTTTTTCTACACTGAACCCTTATGGGTCTATCTACCTAATAGGGGCTGCCCGATGCATGTATTCCCATAGTATGACTACTGCTTGCCTGTTGTATATCCTCCGCTATTTTGGCCAGGGTATCTATCTAAACTTCGGCTTTGCCTTTGATAAATTAGCCCACTTGGGCTCTTTATTGTCTGTCTGGATATATGTGGCCTGGTGGATGGAGATCTGATTCCCCCTTAGTGTTTTTTCGTGCAGCTCCCAGGTGTTATTGCCTTTTATACCATCCTTCTCTCTTGTGCCTGTTTTATCTAAATTTGACTCTGCATGTTTAATATTTATATCAATAAACTATTTGATATTTTTGAAGCTAATTTACTCTGTTCTCCTTGTTTTTGATGTGCTCTAAGAGTAGCTCTGAAGTGGTGTGGTGATTGTGTATGACCCACCCCAGTTCCTTGTTTGTATGGATTTCTATAGTCTACTCCTATATACTACACCTGTAATATACTACATCACTACACTCCTATATACTACACCTGTAATATAGTACACCTCTACACTTCTATATACTACACCTGTAATATACTGCACCTCTACATTCCTATATACTACACCTGTAATATACTGCACCTCTACACTCCTATATACTACACCTGTAATATACATCACTACACCCCTATATACTACACCTCTAATATACATCATTTCATCCCTATATACATCACTAGACCCCTATATACTACACCTGTAAACTACATTCCCATATACTACATCACTACACCCCAAATATTAGTCACCAGTTACCGCCCCTCCCCCCCATTGTCCCCTCAGGTTACTAGTCACCACTCACCTCTCCCTCCTCAAGCACCTCCGTACGGGCCCTCGCCGAGATGCTTCTTCTCTCTGTACGGGCCCCCGCCGCTGCTTCTCTCCATAAGGGCCCCGGCTGCTGCAGCTTCTTCTCCAGCCGGGCGGGAACTTTTCAAATGACACACACGTGTGCCATACTGACGACATCAGGGCGCACATGTGTGTCACAGAGAACGGTGCTGGGCAGGGAACAGAGGACAGAGTCTTGCGTTCCGCTGCCTACACTGCTGCCTACATGCAGCGTTTGATGAGGGCGATCTGACCAGGGGCCTCCCGGAGCCTGGAGCTCTGGACAACAGGTCAGATTTCCCTCATCACTGACCGGCCAGCAAGGACGCCCTGAACCAGGCGGGCCGGTCACAGACAGTAGGAGGGTCGGATGTGGTCCGCGGGCCGCCCCTTGTCCAGGTCTGCCATATGTGGTTGGACACTAATGTCTGAGTATATGGCAGGCATCAGATGGGAAGGAGCACGACTTGGTATTTAGAAAGCAGATTCCATTTCAATAGATTATGGCTTCCAGTAGCCAAGCCCCTGAGGTGATAAATCAGCAGAACCCCCACAAGTGACTCCATATTGAAAACATGACTGCGTAAGGAAGTCATGCAGGGGTGTAGTGAGTATTTTGAACCCACAGATGCCTCTCAGCATTTTATAACATTGGGACTTGGAAATATAACATTTTAGTTGTAAAAATGTAATATTTTAGTAACTGCTTATTTGTCAATTACACAAGGGTTAAAGGTGAAACTAGACCTGACAATTTATTTCGCAGTTTCTCCCAAAATCATCAGAAACGTCTGTTTGGCCACATGGCAGTTCTGAGCAGGAAGGAGCGCTGTTGGATATTTGGAGTACAGATTTTGCTAGAATAGTTTGTGGATGATATTTGTGGAGATCCAAAGGTGCCAGAACAGCAGAAAACCCCAAAAGTGACCCCATTGTAGAAATTGAACCTCTCAATTAATTTATCTATGGCAGCAGTGACTATTTTGTAGGATCCACACCACACTCTTTTTCTGGAGAATTACAAATATGCCAGTTTAGTGCCCATACATTGTGCCCCCATATACTGTATCACCCCATACATTGTGCCCCCATATACTGTATCCCCCCATACATTGTGCCCAGCATGTGCTTCTGGAGACTGCACCCCGTAAATTGTTAAGTGTGCTCTCTCCACTACAATAATGCCACGCACAAGGGGGATTTGAAGGAGGGGGACATTTAGATTTGGGAGCCCAGGTGTAACTGGATTTCATTTGGGTGATGAGACCCATATTGCCTTTCCAGAGACTTTGTTCTACCAGTAATGTGGGACCCCCCTGTATTTCCAGTGACAGATGACGGACCTGAGTGGGGGCTGAATTTGTGTGGGATAAATTAGGGGTTTATTGGTAACATTTTGGGGTACAGAACGTTTTTTGATTGCTCTCAGTATAAGGCTGGGATCACATTCTTGAGTTCTGCGCTGAGCACTTGTGTCGAGGTTTCCATGTAAATTCTCCAAAAATCTGATTCCAAAGGGGGTTTTGTCTGAATCTCGTATTTTGAGATTTACATGACAACCCCAACTTAAGTGCTAAGTGGGAGACGGCAGAATAAATATCAGCCGAGCCTTATTCCAATTTTTAGGAAGCAGAATGAAGAAATAGACAGCTGTATGAGAATCATTCTTGTTTTTATATTTGCGCTGTTCACCGTGAGATATTAGTGATAGGACAGATGTATTTTGGGAGTCGCTGCAATTACGATGATACCAATTTTATATCTTTTTTTTTTCTGTTCTAGTACACAGTAAAAATGTTTTTGTGTTTTTTTTTTATAGTTTTTGCTCTGCAATATTCTGCGAACTGTAACTTTATTTTATTTTTTGGCAAACAGCTGTATGAGGGCTTGGTTTTTGCATGACGAATTAGAGAATTTTTTCAGACTGTTTTGAACATTTTTGATCGCTTTTTATTCACATTTTTCAGATGAAGAATGAACAAAAAACAGCAATTCCGTTATTGTTTTTTATATTATTTTTGAGCGGTTCACTGTGCAGTAAAAGTGATAAGACTGATTTATTCTTCAGGTCAGTACGGTTACAGCGATACCAGAGTTAGGGTATGTGCGCACTAGGCGTTTTTTTCACGCTGCGTTTTTATGTGCGTTTTTGTCTAAAAAACGCACCCGCGGCTAAAAAACGCGGCAAAAACGCATGCGTTTTTGCCGCGATTTGGTGCGTTTTTTGCTGCGTTTTTGCTCACTACGTTTTTAATCAGTGCACAATGCCATTAAAGATTGTTGATGAAAAAAAAAAAAAAAAAAAAGGTCTGATGTCATTTCCTTCTTGAAAATGTTCATTGTATGCAGGAGAGCAGACAGCTGCAGAACTAGTGTATGCAGGAGAGCAGACAGCAGCTGCAGAACTACAAGTCTCAGCATCCTCCATTCACTAGTGTATGCAGGAGAGCAGACAGCAGCTGCAGAACTACAAGTCTCAGCATCCTCCATTCACTAGTGTATGCAGGAGAGCAGACAGCAGCTGCAGAACTACAAGTCTCAGCATCCTCCATTCACTAGTGTATGCAGGAGAGCAGACAGCAGCTGCAGAACTACAAGTCTCAGCATCCTCCATTCACTAGTGTATGCAGGAGAGCAGACAGCAGCTGCAGAACTACAAGTCTCAGCATCCTCCATTCACTAGTGTATGCAGGAGAGCAGACAGCAGCTGCAGAACTACAAGTCTCAGCATCCTCCATTCACTAGTGTATGCAGGAGAGCAGACAGCAGCTGCAGAACTACAAGTCTCAGCATCCTCCATTCACTAGTGTATGCAGGAGAGCAGACAGCAGCTGCAGAACTACAAGTCTCAGCATCCTCCATTCACTAGTGTATGCAGGAGAGCAGACAGCAGCTGCAGAACTACAAGTCTCAGCATCCTCCATTCACTAGTGTATGCAGGAGAGCAGACAGAAGCTGCAGAACTACAAGGCTCAGCATCCTCCTTCCAGGACTGTATGCAGTTTTTTGCCCAAAAAGAAAAAAAAAATGACATGGGCTTCGCCATATTTTTGTATGCTAGCCGGGTACAGCAGGCAGGTACGGGCTGCCCCCAACCCCCAGCTGCCTATTTGTACCCGGCTGGGAACCAAAAATATAGAGAAGCCCTTTTTTTTAATTATTTCATGAAATAATTAAAAAAAAAAAATGACGTGGGCTTCGCCTAATTTTTGAGTCCAGCCGGGTACAACTAGGCAGCTGGGGATTGGAATCCACAGTGCAGGGTGCCCATGCTTTCTGGGCACCCCCACTGCGAATTGCAGTCCGCAGCCACCCCAGAAAATGGCGCTTTCATAGAAGCGCCATCTTCTGGCGCTGTATCCAACTCTTCCAGCTGCCCTGAAGCCGGGTGGCTAGCCGGGTAATAATGGAGTTAGGGCTAGCTGTATATTATCAGCTGGCCCTAAGCCCGAAATTCATGGTGTCACGCCAATATTAGACATGGCCACCATGAATTTCTAGTACAGATAAAAAAAAACCACAACACACAGAAAAATATTTTTATTAGAAATAAAACACAACACAATTAGTGACTCCATCTTTATTGAAATAAAGAACCCCCCTCCGCAGTAATCCTGGGTTAGGGTCCCGCGCCGTCCAATCAGGATCCAATATCATCTGATCGGTTTGCTGGAAGGCATACCGATCAGATGATCTGTCAGGTTCAAGGATGTGAATCACATCACACATCAGCTGATTGTATAAAAGCCGATTATACAATCAGCTGATGCATCAGTAGAAAAAAAAAAAAATAAAATAATACTCACTTATGTGCTGTGCTGATTACCGGCAGCTCCTGGAGCGATCGATTGGACAGGAGTCTGATCCCGTCCGATCGCTGCAAGAGCTGCCGGTAATCAGCTGATGAAGTCCCCTGACGGCAGGATCAGCTGATAGCCGGCCGGGCGCCCGCGTCACCGCGATCAGCTGATGCGTCAGGTGACTGCATCAGGTGATCCACCGCCAGGTCCTGCAAGCAAGGTCCTGCCCCGGGGAGACTGCACACAGCCAGAGCGGCGGGACCGGGAGGAGCTGGGAGCGGGCATGGCACCGGGACCCTGCGGACAGGTGAGTATATGACATTTTTTTTTTTCTACTGTTCACTTTGATTTTCGCCGCTGCCTCCACCTCCCGCCCAGGCATGGCGCCGCACGGAGCTGACATGCACAGGACGGGAGGTGGAAGCAGCGGTGACGGTACCGGGAGGATTCACGCTTCTGTGTTTACCAACAGAAGGAATCCTCTTCCTGTACACGTCACTGTAGTACCCACCCCTTGCGTTTATAGCTGCGTTTTTAGTCATAGAAACGCGGCTATATGCATTTTTCATTGCGTTTTTAACATCTCATTGAATTCAATGGGTGAAAAACGCAGTGAAAAACGCAGAAATAATTGACATGCTGCCTTTTTGTGGTCACCACAAAAACGCAGCTAAAAAAAAACGCTGTGTGCGGACAGCACTTATGAAAACCCATTGACATTGCTGGGGAAGCAATGTCACTGCGTTTTCAGCACAAAAACGCGGTAAAAAACGCCGCTAAAAACGCGGCAAAAACGCCTAGTGCGCACAAGGCCTTACATTGGTTTTTTTTTTAAGTTTTGCTACTTTTACTTTTGCTTCTCATGATTTATGTGCTTTTTTGTGTGTTGGGTTTGTTTGTTTATTTTTACTTTTTCACTTGCTCCCACTATGGGACTTGAATATTTTATATTTTAGTTTGATCGCTGTTCGCCTGCATTGTTGTACTCGTGTACCGCACTGCAGGAGACCTGTCAGTGATCACTGACACAGCCTGTAAGACCCAGCTTTATAGCAGGATCTTACAAGCTACTGTAGCTTGGGGTCATCAATGACCTCGGGGTACTATGGCACGATTGGCACTCGTGATTACGATCTTGGGGGCCAATCCGTGGGGTCTTTTAACCCCCTGTTAACCTCTTAGATACAGCCTTCGCAATTGACAACGGTATTTAAGGGGTTAATCAACTCCATTCAGTTCCAAAACTGGTCAGGGCCAATGCCCACGGATGTCAGTTGTCATGTACAGCTGTCACTTGTGGGAATTTCACCCATGGGGCGGCCCTATTTACTTACTCCTCAGCACCATTAACCACATTTATTTGTGTTTATTCCAACAACACAATTATTAAAGAAACTCAGGAATCCTTAAATGAAACATTAAACCAAGCTATTTATACACCCGTTGAAGATATATGTGTATGTAAACCGGATACTATTACATTTCATCCGGCTCAAGTCAACAACTTTACTTATAGAGAATCGATAGATGCTATGCATAAAATTATCTAAACAGAAGTGTATATCTGGGATACGTAGGAAAAGAAGCCAAGTAAGAAGAAGAGCAGCCAAATTATACAGTTGAAAGGGAAACTTTCACCAGGAATTTGTCACCTAATCTGAGAGCAGCATAACATGGGGCAGAGATCCTGATTCCAGCAGTGTGTCACTTACTGGGCTGCTTAGTGTAGTTTTAATAAAATCACTGTTTAATTAGTAGTAGATTATCATTAGAGGACTACTTGACGTGCTGCAGGTAGTCCTGTATATTCATGAGCTCTGTTTAACTGCTAGATCTGCAGCAGAGAAAACGTTTATTTTATCGAAATGATAACAAACTGCTCAGTAAGTGACACATCGCTGGAATCAGGGTCTCTCTCTTTACAGTATGCTGCTCTCAGATAGGGTAGCAAAATCTTGGCGACAGATTCCCTTTAGAGAGAACCTTTCAGAAGATTTTGGCGTTCTAAACCAAAACTGGCACCTTAAGCAGCGCCTGTGCAGCATTCTATAAAGGTGCATCTTGTACCCTGACTCCCCTGTAGACCCCCACAAACTCCTTTACACGGCTACATTCACACGACCGTCCCATTTTTGCGGTCTGCAAAAAACGGTTCTGTTATGCATCCGTGTGACATCCGTATCTGTTCCGTTCCATATACAGTCCGTATGTCATCCGTGTGTCATCCTTGTGCCTTCTGGTTTTTTTTTTTTTTGTGGACCTCAAAAAAAATGGAAGCAGCTAGAAAGATAGATGAATAGATAGATAGATGGATAGATAGAAACATAGATGAATTGATAGAGAGAGAGAGAGAGAGAGATGGATAGATAGATGGATAGAGAAAGGAATAGATAGATAGATAGATAGAGGGATAGATAGAGAGATGGATGAATGGATAGGTGAATGGATAGATAGATAGATAGATAGATGAATTGATGGATAGATAGATAGAGGGAGGGCTAGAGAAAGGAATAGATGTGTGTCGGAGGTTGCGCGTGACACTGACACACACTGGTCAGTGCTGGCATGCTAGCGTCGCAGGAGAATGCTGGGGGAGCGCAGGGTAGGTGAGTACCATGGCCACCAGTCGCACAGGGCCCCATCCAGCAGACAGCAGATAGGGCGCCGCAGGGAGCAGCAGTTCACTGTCATTTGCTGCTCTTGCAGTGCACAGGCTCCAGCACAGGGCGCCCTCCCCTCCTCTGTGTCCTGTCTGCTCCCGTCTTTACCACACTGCTGCCGGAGAAGCTGCTTCTAAAGACCCTCTGAACTCCAGGAGGCCAAGAAGGAGGTGACTATAATGTGAATCGTGTTATGTGCTGCCTGTATGTGTTATGTATAAGGTATGTGTGTCCTGTATCGTGTGCAATGTGTAGCTGTCTGTCTGTCTGTGTATATACAATCTGTCTGTGTGTACTGTCTGTCCATCCTATCTGACTGTCTGTATATCTATCTATCTATCTATCCATCTATCCATCCATCCTATCTATCTATACAAAATTCTATATGCCTCATTATGAAAATGAACACATAGTACAATTGTTTATTTATTTTTTTTTAATGTGTGCGGCACGGTGGAGGGCTATGTATCAGAATAAGTGGGCTAGTCACACATCAGATTGCATACACTCACACATCAGATCATACACACCCCATATTTCTCATACAATCGCACCAGCGCACACTCACCACATCCAGTGATACCACTTGCTTCCGGCCAGCAGGTCCTAGAAGATCCAGTGAACAGAGTCAGATGATGTGTTCCACCCACAGGTCTTGAAACCTCCACTGCACATTGCACAGCGTCACAGGTCCTTAAGCCGCCCAGAAGCAATCAATATCGCTGGATGTGGTGAGTGTGTGTGTAATCTGATGTGTGTGTTCTGCCGCAGGTCCAGATGCGTTCCACTGCCCTGCTCGGTGTCTGGTGACTATGATTGCTGGATTTTCTTTTTTTGAGGGGTGTCTGCTTTCTATAATGAAGTGTCCTACAATATCTTTAACTTTTTTAGCTGCACGGACACTTCATTATTGAACCACAACTAGGTCTTATTTCCGGGGGATGTCTTTTTAATTTAGGCCTTGCTAAAAACTCCTGCTAGGTCTTATTTTCAGGGGAGGTCTTATTTCCAGGGAAACACGGTAATACCACCACTGTGCCTCCTTTGTGCCCTTAAGATGGTAAAAAATATTAATTAATGCCCTGAGCAAGTGCCCTAGAAAAGTGTCCACATTTAGCTCCTAGGAAAGTGATAATAATGCCCCTTGTGCTACTTTGATGGTCACAATACCCTGAGTGCCCCTATAACAGTAATGGTTCTTAAGTGCCTTCTTAACATTTAATAATGTCTCCTAAGTCTCCCCATGTACACCTCCCCTATCCACAGTATGATGCAACTACTCCTCCACTATAGACAGTATGATGGGTCCACACCTCCCCCAAAAACAATAGTCCACACACTGTATAATGGCCACCACAGTAGCTGACACACTGATTGTCCCAACAGTAGTCCCCACATTGTATAATGGCTTCTACAGTAGTCCCAACACTGTATGAGAACCCGCAAAGTAGTCCCCACAGTGTATGACAGCCCCCCACATTAGCTCCCATCCTGTATAAGTGCCCCCTACACTGTATAACTGGGAAGGGGGATCTGCATTTCTTGGGGGGTAAATTTACCCCAAACCATGTCTCCCCGAAAATAAGACCTTTTTTTGGGGCAAAAAAAAATATAACAGTGTCTTAATTTCGGGGAAACACGGTATGTGGGGCAGTACTAGGAGCACAGTATTTCTGCCACACAGCTGGTGCAGTAATAAGGGCACATACGGCAGCAGCGGCTCAGTATTGGGGTATCAGGAGGATGAGGAGTTTGTGCAGGTTGGGAATAGATGGGACGGGGTCGGAAATGTGAGGTCAAATGTGTCTTTGTTGTAATCTCTGCAGATGAGTTGTTCCTGAAAGAAGTTATGTTGGTCTGGACCAGATGGAAAAGATGGGAAAAGTGAACAATTCCATCCGAAAGAACATCAGCTGTAAGGCTATGTGCACACGCTGCGTTTTTTTGATGCTGCGTTTTTGTGCTTTTTTGTCCGCTAAAAACGCACAAAAACGCACCCGCGGCAAAAAAAAGCGGCAAAAAACGCATGCGTTTTTACCGCGATTTGGTGAGTTTTTGGCTGCGTATTGCTGCGTTTTTGATCTCTGCGGTTTTCTGCATTTTTCCATTGCATTGCATGGGGGAAAACGCAGAAAAACGCAGGAAAGAATTGACATGTCCATTTTTTTTTTTTAAGCTCAAAAACGCAGGTTAAAAAAAAAGTTGTGTGCGGACAGCAAAAATGAAAACTCGTAGACTTTGCTGAGGAAGCAAAGTCATGCAGTTTTGAGGCCAAAAACGCACCCGAAAAACACACAAAAACACCGCGAAAAACGCACTGTGTGAATTTACCCTAAGTCACCATCTATAACTGCACTGTGATCTCTTGTATGTCCTGCAGCACCGATATCTACCACTATATAGTCACCATACAGTGGTAATATCAGTGTCATCTGCTGAGGGTCCACTATACCCACGATTAGGCTGCGCTTCTGTAGTAATCATGGTTACCTGGTTAGGGGCCCACTCTGATGTTTCACTGACTCGCCCACCCCAGGGCTATGGGACACCCGGTGCCGGGCCGGACTAGTCCGGTGGTAGTCAGTGGTGGCTGGGCCCGGCTCCGTGGCCCTGGTGGGTGTCAGTAGAATATGAGGCTTGATGAATAAAGTTTGTGTTCGTGACGCCACCTGTGGTCTGCGGCTATTAAGCCGCCGCTGCTGTGTGAGGCCTCCGGGGTGATGTTATGGCAGCAATGGTGGTACTGCTCCCCACAGGTGGAGCGGAGCCCCGGGGACACTGTTAGTGCTCGTGAAAGTCTATGGGGTTGTGTGGCTAACACGGTGCAGGGCCGACAGGCAATGAAAGAACCAGGCACAAACAGTCTCTTTACCTTTTCCTCTTTTACTTTGGGAACAGTCCAGTCCTGGGAGACCGTTACAGGTGGTGATGGGGATCCGGTCGGCCTGGAAGTACTTGGGGCGATCTTTCTGGCCAGCTGAGTATGAGGCCTACTCCTGTACTTTTCTTTGTTATGATAGGACCCTGCTTCTCTGAATCCAGCAATGGCCCTCTTTGCTGCTGGGACTGATGGTACGTCCCTTTCCCTCTGTAGCAGGCTGCGCAGGCCCTCTCTGGTGCTTCTCTGCTGGAGTCCACACCGGGCCCTGATGCTGCAGCTGTACCTTTGGGATGTTTATGGGCCAGGTGCTTGCAGCTCCCCTGCCCTTCGGATTCGGCTACCAGGGAGTATTTTAAGCCCTGGTGGCCACAGACTCCGATGTCCGAGTCTCTCCGCTGCCTCTCAGCTACTCCTGCTTCCCTGGGCCAAGCTACTCCAGCTCTAGGCCCCAGATCCACAGGACAGCTCACTCTGTGTCTGCTTCCTTCCACTTCTCTCTACAGACTGACCACTACTTCCTCCCTCAGGCCAGACTTGAGGAAAGCTCCCTGGAATTCCAGGTTCAGAGCTCCCCCTGCTGGCCGGAGGGAGAACTGCGTTGGGTGTTAGACTTGCTGGCCAATAGACCTCCCCATTACCTCCAGGCTCAGCATTAACCCTTTGGAAGGTCAATGCTGTTGTGGCGACCAGGTCCTGGGGCGCCACACTCCCCCTTAGTTAAATTCAGTACTCCCGGACTGTGGAAAACAAAACAAGACATACATGTTACAACCTTAAACAACTTTAAGAGTCCAGTGTGGCTCCCAGCCGGGTGTCCATTACACTGCTCCATGGGGGACCCGCCGCGACAAAACCCCCAACGTAGGCTCTGGGCGTGCGTCAGAGCATTGATGACCCCACTCTATGCACGCCGGACGGGTTTTTCTTCAGGGGTGCTGAGCACACTGGTGCTAAGTATGAACAATTTAGGTGTTGGCCACCCATAGTCCAGTGGCCCAATTGTCCATTTACTTAATCACCTAAGACAAAAAGCATTTTATACACAACATTACAGACATTTCACATAACTATTTACATTCTGTTAGGTATTTTACTTTCTATGTTCTATACCTTGGAGGGGGCTGTCCCCGAGTGCTATATTGGGACCGGCGTAGCTCTGGGGTTTGTCCCTGACTACTTAGAGTGTCTGCCCCCCCCATGTGATTGGTAGGCCTAACCCTGACAGGGATGCATGTTGGTTGCCTACGGGATCTCAGATTCGCCAAGGGTACGGCAGGTTCACCACTGGCAGGGGGTTGAACCTCCTGTTCCACTGCTGGCGTGTCACCTTGTGTTGGAGCGGACGGTTCTTTAGGTGGATCTGGAACCTCTTTTGTTTCTGGCTCGACCAACTGCGGGAACGTCAAGACTGGTACCACTATGGCATTGTTTATTCGGGTCCACGTTTTGGGGAATTTTCCAAGGATTGTTTGGATCATCTCTTCCTCTTTTTCTTGGCTTTGGGGACTTTCTTGTACTTCTTCTACTTCTTTTTGGGTTCTGCACCGTTCAGGGCACGCTTTCAGGCGGTCCCGAGAAACTGCTTGATAGGTCTTGCCTTCATCCTTGCTTATGAGGCATACCTTACTATTGTCAAAGTTGGAGGGAATAATGGTGTAGGGTTCATTCTCCCACTGATCATCTAATTTATGCGCCTTCCGCTTTTTCTTGAGGACCTGTTCTCCAGGTGCTAAGGGAGTTGCTGGAGCTGTTTGATTGTAATGCTGCTCTTGTCTCATTCTTGCTTGAGACAGGCTCCTTTCTACGCATTCCTGGACCTTGCAGTACTGCTGTTGTCGCTCTGTATCCCAATCTTCTATCTCCTGAACCGCTTCAGGTGACACAGTCCCCATCTCAAAGTCTACAGGTAACTTGCCAGGTCTTGCTCGCATCAGGTAAGCAGGGCTGCAGTTGGTCGAATTTACCGGGATATGGTTGTACAGGTCTACCAGATCTGGTAACTTCTCTGGCCATTGGTTTCTTTCTTCCAGAGGTAGAGTCTTGAGCATATCAATAACCACATGGTTCATCTTCTCGCACAATCCATTGGTTTGGGGGTGGTACGGTGTGGTTCTGATTTTCTTACAACCGTACATGTTACAGAACTCTTGGAACACTTCTGCCTCGAATGCAGGACCTTGATCGGTCAGTACCCTTTCAGGGTAACCGTGAGGTCGACAAAAGTATGCCTGAAATGCTCTAGCTGCTGTTCTGGCTGTCTGGTCCTTCACGGGCACTACTACCAGGAAACGAGAGTAATGGTCCACAATGGTGAGGGCGTACACATAGCCTGACCGGCTTGGTGTTAACTTCACGTGGTCCAGGGCCACCAACTCCAGTGGCTGCTTCGTGACAATTGGCTGTAGGGGAGACCTCTGGCTGGCATCATCTTTCCGCCTCAGGTTACATGGACCACAGTCTCGGCACCACTTCTCAACGTTCTTTCTCATGTGCACCCAGTAGAACCGATCACGGAGTAGGGTCTCCAACTTCTTCCACCCGAAGTGTCCTGCGTTATCATGATAAGCTGCTAGGACCATTGCATTGAAGCATCCCTCTGTGGGACCACTATCTGCCAGACAAGTTCATTCGTTCGCCAGTTGACATATCTCTTGCAGAGCTTGCCTTGGTATGTGAACAGTCGTCCCCTCTCCTTCCACAGCTGCTGGGCTTCTTCTGGAGCATCTGGGCCAAGATGGGTCTCAGCTTGTGCTAGCTTTTCTTTGACCAATCGCACGGCCGGGTCACCGTTCTGTGTCTCTTCCCAATTATGGTGGAGTAATGGGTTGACCGAGACCTCGTGCTGGCTCGAGCGCTTCACTCCTACAGCATGCTCACACTGGGAAACACCTTGGTGATGGAAAGCCGGTAACTCTATCTCTTCGAGTTCATCCAGGTCTTCTCCAGACTCGGGTAAGTGAGGCATTCTGGACAGCGCATCAGCATTGTTATTCTTCTTGCCAGCCCGATACTTGATGGTAAAGTCAAAGTTAGAGAGCCGGGTTATCCATCGCCGTTCCAACGCACCTAACTTGGCTGTTGCCAGGTGTGTCAACGGATTGTTGTCCGTGAAGATGGTGAACTTGGCCGATGCCAGATAGTGCTTGAAGCGTTCAGTCACTGCCCAAACAATAGCGAGGAACTCCAGCTTGAAGGAACTGTAGTTTTCTGAATTCCTTTCTGTGGGCCGAAGCTTCCTACTGGCGTACGCGATCACCCTCTCTCTGCCTCCCTGCACCTGGGACAGAACTGCTCCCAGTCCCACGTTGCTGGCGTCTGTATACAGTACAAACGGCTGGCTGTAGTCAGGGTAGGCCAGAATTTCTTCTCCCGTGAGAGCCCCTTTCAGCCGGACAAAGGATGTTTCTAGTTGGCTGCTCCATTCAAATGGAGGGCTCTGCTTCTTAGCCTGCTTTGGCTGGCCCACCAGGAGATCTTGAAGGGGCGCTGCTATCTTGGTGAAACCATCAATGAACCTTCGGTAGTAGCCCACCAGCCCAAGGAACTGCCGCACCACTTTTACCGTGGTGGGTCTTGGCCAGTCCTTGATTACGGTGACTTTCTCCGGATCAGGTGCCACACCTTCTGCGCTGACCACATGACCCAGGTACTGTACCTTTGGCTTCAAGAGGTGACATTTGGACGGCTTTATCTTCAGGCCATATTTCGACAAGGACTCAAACACTTCTGCTAAGTGCCTCAGGTGGTCTTCATAAGTCTTGGAGTAGACTATGACGTCATCCAGGTACAACAGCACGGTTTCAAAGTTGTGGTGGCCCAAGCAGCACTCCATCAACCTTTTGGAATGTCCCTGGGGCGTTGCAGAGCCCGAATGGCATACAGTTGAACTCACAGAGGCCCATTGGTGTCGTGAATGCAGTCTTCTCCTTGTCCGCCTCTGCCACGGGAACCTGCCAATACCCACTGGTGAGATCCAAGGTGGAGAAATAGTTAGCTGACTTTAAGGCTGTTAGTGACTCCTCTATTCTGGGCAGTGGATAAGCATCTTTATGTGTAATGCGGTTAATTTGCCTGTAATCTACACACATTCTCATTGTACCATCTTTTTTCTTTACGAGCACTAGTGGAGCTGCCCAGGGGCTACAATTATCTCTGATAACCCCAGCCTCCTTCATTTCCCGTAACATTTCTTTGGCACGCTGATACTGTGCGGGGGGTACAGGGCGGTATCTCTCTTTAATGGGATGATGATCACCCGTGGGGATTTGATGTTTAACCCCTTTCACCTGCCCAAAATCTAGGAAGTGTTTGCTGAAGACCCGCTCGTACTCCTGTACCACCCGGTAAACCCCATGCTTTTGGTGTGAGGGGGTGGAGTCGGTGCCCACATGTAATTTTTGGCACCAGTCTTCCAGCTGCCCCTTGGAGCCATTGTCTTCCGCCTGGTCGGACGGGATCAAGGGTTCCACTGCTTTGATGGTATTGTTGCTGACAGTGTACAGTTTTGCTACAGTGGCGTACCGGGGTAATTTGGCTTCCTCCTCCCCACAATTCAGGACACGGACGGGCACTCTCCCCTTGCGAACGTCTGCTACCCCTCTGGCTATCAGGACTCCAGGCCTACTGTCTGAATACACCGGTTCTACCAAGGCATGGTAATCCTGACATATATAACCAAAACCACCATATATTGATAGGAGTAATTGTAGCACAAACCAAAGAGAAAAAACTCCTAAAAACAATTTTTTATTCTAATCAATATTAAAATTATAGATATAAAATCACTGCTCATTTAAAATAACTACAGTGATATATTATAGTGAGTATAATAGGGTGATAGACTCGATTGGTGGGGACAGTGTAAATAGTTTCCTGTTCTCAGGGTAGGGGCAACCTTAATAGTTGCGCTAGTTTATTCAGATACAGCAATACGTGGTTCAGGGGATGACCTATCTCTCCCTCCCTTTCTCCTACCTACCAACGGAGCTGTACCATGAATTATTGGGTACCCCCCGCTCCACGTCGTCTCTCCCTAGTATCTCTCTTCAAGCTAGTTGCTCAGATCCGGGAGACCCACCACCAAAGAGAATATGTGCAAATAGTTACAGTACTTAGAGATAATTTAGATATTTTTTATAAAAAACTTTTTCTAGATATTAGATGGATCTCAGATCAAAAAAGAGTTCTTATATATACATGGATATAAAGTCCCAGCAGGGAATGGCTTATCTGCCGAGACCATCCAGTATTTAGTCCCAAACTAAGTTTATATATACATATGGATATAGAGTCCCAGCAGGGAATGACTTATCTGCCGAGACCATCCAGTATTCTATCCCAAGGGTGGTCTCGGCAGATAAGCCATTCCCTGCTGGGACTTTATATCCATGTATATATAAGAACTCTTTTTTGATCTGAGATCCATCTAATATCTAGAAAAAGTTTTTTATAAAAAATATCTAAATTATCTCTAAGTACTGTAACTATTTGCACATATTCTCTTTGGTGGTGGGTCTCCCGGATCTGAGCAACTAGCTTGAACGGAGATACTAGGGAGAGACGACGTGGAGCGGGGGGTACCCAATAATTCATGGTACACCTCCGTTGGTAGGTAGGAGAAAGGGAGGGAGAGATAGGTCATCCCCTGAACCACGTATTGCTGTATCTGAATAAACTAGCGCAACTATTAAGGTTGCCCCTACCCTGAGAACAGGAAACTATTTACACTGTCCCCACCAATCGAGTCTATCACCCTATTATACTCACTATAATATATCACTGTAGTTATTTTAAATGAGCAGTGATTTTATATCTATAATTTTAATATTGATTAGAATAAAAAATTGTTTTTAGGAGTTTTTTCTCTTTGGTTTGTGCTATGGTAATCCTGACCCCTGAGGCCTATTGCTGCCCGACACCATATCAACATTTCACTTCTTGGGGGTATTGCAATGGGGAGGGGGTCACTTACCCTCACACTGCCAATTTCTCCTCCGGCCAGCTCTACCTGCTGCCTCCTCATCAGGGCTCTGATCTCCCTCTGTAGGGCACGCTGCTGCCCGGAGCTGGCAGTTTCAGACGCCTGTTGCAACAAAATTATCACTTCGGCAATACAATTTTCTATCACATTTGTACCAATGGTTAGCAGTGGGTCAGATTCTTTGCGATCAATATCTACAATTATCATCCCCTGACATGGCAATTCTACCCGCCCCACTTTAATGGTTACTTCTTTGTACCCAATTTGAGGTAAGGGCTGACCATTACTGGCCACAATTGTTAAATCATCATCTGGGCCATGGTCAATGTCTGAATCAGCCCAATATCTTTTGTACAGTTTATAGGGGATGGTTGTTACCTGGGACCCCGTATCCAGGAGAGCATTCAAAGGGATCCCATCCAGCACAATAGGAAGGACCGGTCGTCCTCCCACATACTTGCTGCGGCTGGGGGTTGAGCCGGGCTTCCTTACACCTGGGAGTTGGCTCCTGGCCCCAGGCTCGGCCCATTTAAAGGACAGTGTCGTGCAATGTGGCCCGCCTGGCTGCAGCGGCGGCAGATCGGTTGTCCTGTTGAATCATACCGGTCTGTGTCTTTTCCTCGGGTCGGCGGGATCCTCCTCTGTCGCATCCATGGGACGTCATCTGGGCTGGAGGCCAACTCGATTCTTGCAGGCGATGGGGTCACTTGTAGAGACTGCACGGTCTTGGCAAGGGCAGCTACAGTCTTGGTCAGCTCCTGGACCTGCTGTCTGAGCTCTGCAGTGGGATCCTTATCCAGGGACTGCGCCTCGGCCCCTGCAGCAGCTCGTGTTGCAGGCACCACCCCGGGGTACGTGATAGCAAGAGGCCGGAGGGGTACTGGGTCATTCGGTGTAGATTCTCTCAGTACCCGGATGGCCTGGTCCTTAAACTTTGCAAAGTCCAGAGCAGGGTTCTGTAGGACCATGATACGCAGCTGTGTCCTGTGGGCATCTGACAGGAGCCCTTCTATGAACTGCTCAGTTTGGAGTTTGTCTCCTTCTCGTACACTCTCTGGGTCCACCTGTTTAACTGCTTTCAGGGCCTCCTGCAAGTTTAAGGCATAGTCCCTTATGCTGTCTGTGGCCCGTTGTTTGCACCCAAAGAATCTCATCTTTATCTCTGCTGCGTTGCGGGTGTCAAAAGTACTCTTTAGTTTGGCCAGTATCTGGGTTGCTGTCCCTTTATCTGTATCAGGCCAGGACTTCACTTCACGCTGGGCCGCGCCGGCTAGCTGCCCCATTAATATGCCCACCTTCTGGCTCTCAGTCAGCGGATACACCCGGAACAAGCTGTGCAGACTTTCTCTGAAGTCGCCCAAGGTATGGGACTCCCCGGAGTACTGCGGCAGCCATTCTGCTCCCGGGATGTACGGCATTGTGATCGGCATTACCGGCGCTACAGCGGGGGTTGGGGCGACGGCGACTGGGATTGCTTCGGCTGGTGCTGCGGCGTCTCGGGCTATGGCAGCCACCTGCCCTCCCTCCGAGTCGGACATCTTCCTCCCCCTTAGTGAACCTTACCAGGCTCCGTTCACTTTGCAAGTTCCCTTCTGGGTCGCGCGGGGTTAACAGCGCTCTGCTCTGATGGCGCGCTCCCTTCGCGCTCTTTGTCAGGCACGCCCCCATTCTCCCTGCGCTCGGCGAGGCTAATGGCGGCGGCAGTTTGCAAACAGTAACACAGTCTTTTAAGCACAGTTTCTGCAGGCGCACAGTACCCGGTGGGACCGGGCACGAAATCCTGTTCGTGACGCCAAGGTTGACTCGCCCACCCCAGGGCTATGGGACACCCGGTGCCGGGCCGGACTAGTCCGGTGGTAGTCAGTGGTGGCTGGGCCCGGCTCCGTGGCCCTGGTGGGTGTCAGTAGAATATGAGGCTTGATGAATAAAGTTTGTGTTCGTGACGCCACCTGTGGTCTGCGGCTATTAAGCCGCCGCTGCTGTGTGAGGCCTCCGGGGTGATGTTATGGCAGCAATGGTGGTACTGCTCCCCACAGGTGGAGCGGAGCCCCGGGGACACTGTTAGTGCTCGTGAAAGTCTATGGGGTTGTGTGGCTAACACGGTGCAGGGCCGACAGGCAATGAAAGAACCAGGCACAAACAACAGTCTCTTTACCTTTTCCTCTTTTACTTTGGGAACAGTCCAGTCCTGGGAGACCGTTACAGGTGGTGATGGGGATCCGGTCGGCCTGGAAGTACTTGGGGTGATCTTCCTGGCCAGCTGAGTATGAGGCCTACTCCTGTACTTTTCTTTGTTATGATAGGACCCTGCTTCTCTGAATCCAGCAATGGCCCTCTTTGCTGCTGGGACTGATGGTACGTCCCTTTCCCTCTGTAGCAGGGTGCGCAGATCCTCTCTGGTGCTTCTCTGCTGGAGTCCACACCGGGCCCTGATGCTGCAGCTGTACCTTTGGGATGTTTATGGGCCAGGTGCTTGCAGCTCCCCTGCCCTTCGGATTCGGCTACCGAATTCGGTATTTTAAGCCCTGGTGGCCACAGACTCCGATGTCCGAGTCTCTCCGCTGCCTCTCAGCTACTCCTGCTTCCCTGGGCCAAGCTACTCCAGCTCTAGGCCCCAGATCCACAGGACAGCTCACTCTGTGTCTGCTTCCTTCCACTTCTCTCTACAGACTGACCACTACTTCCTCCCTCAGGCCAGACTTGAGGAAAGCTCCCTGGAATTCCAGGTTCAGAGCTCCCCCTGCTGGCCGGAGGGAGAACTGCGTTGGGTGTTAGACTTGCTGGCCAATAGACCTCCCCATTACCTCCAGGCTCAGCATTAACCCTTTGGAAGGTCAATGCTGTTGTGGCGACCAGGTCCTGGGGCGCCACATCACCCCTCCTGAACTGAACCCCTAGCTACCTCTATATTCTAATCATGAATTGTGGTAGCTGTTAAAGGGGCCCACTGGGAATCTTTCCCCCAGGGCCCACAAAAACTGGAGCCGGCCTTGCATCTGGCTTTTGCCAGAGTTGCTAGATGGCCAGTCTGGCCCTGACTACAGCTCCTGTCATTGTTCCTTTTTGCTACTGCGCCTGACATTGTGCCCCTTGCTCCTCTGATACCATCCCTGGCATTGTGCTCCTTGTGCCACTGCTGCTGTGCCTGGCATTGTGACCCTTACCCCTTTGCTATTACGCATTGCATTGTGTCCCTCGCCCCTCTGTTACTGCACCTGGCAATGTGTCAGTCTTTCACTACTTGCGCCTGGCAGGGTGCCCCTCTCCTACTTGCGTATGGTGGGGCGTCCCTCACCCCTGCGCTCTTTGCGCCAAGCAGCATTCCCCTCGCGTCCTCGCTCTGGTGTGGCAACTGGCAGCACGTCCATGATACTGCGCTGGGTGGCATGTCCCTTGCCTCTCCGTGCCTCTACCTGACAATGTGCTCCTCTGCTACTGCACTAGGCAGCGTGCCTCTCTGCTGTAGCACCTAGCAGCACACCACTCTGCTGCAGTGCCTGACAGCGCCCCCATCGCCGCTACTCCTCTCCTACTACAGCTGGCAGCACACGACTTGCACCTGGCAGTGGTCCCCTTTCCCTCTGCTGCTTGAGCCTGCCACTGCAGCCCACACCCCTCTGTTACTGCGACGTACCCCAGCTCCAGGGCTGCATCTACAGAGTAGCTGCTGGCCAGAAGAGTGAGCTTGAGGCTAGAGTGGCTGAATCAACCCTAAATGAAAAAACTGTCTACTGCGACTCTCTTGTTAGGACCTGTCTGAGGCCGTTGGCTCAAAAAGGCTTCCTAGGACAGACTTGACACTAGCCACTCTATCAAAACCGAAAGACCTCACTCATCAATAAAATTATTAAACTTTATTATTTCATCAATATTTGGAAAAACACACCCAGTGATTGTGGACACACACAGGGGCATAAAGGAGGATTTTGGGAGCAACCTAGGACTTAACCCTTATATTCTCCTTTAACAGGTACAGCTCCTATATAACCTATGGGGTAATATGCACAAAAGTGTACACACAGGCGCCACACCTTTCTCTGGGCACCCCCGTTCAGTTTCAATAGTCCTAAATGCACCCTCAATAAAAAGTATTTGCCACTAGCAGGGCCAGGAATTGGAGGAGGGGGGAGAAAACATTCTCTATGGGATCCCTATCTCACCCTATAGATCTCACTCCTACCTACCAACGGAGGGTGTGACGCCGTAACTGTTTTGGGCGCCCCCGTTCCACGTCGGCTGACCCTTGATGCGCCCTGACTCCAAGTGGATAATACTAAAAATGGCACAACATTCGTACGTGATTCCAGGTGATAAAGTAATGAACCCACAACCTGTGATTTGATAGCGTAAATATCCTTTCTCACCAAATTTGAAATTGAAAGTCAATATGCTATCACTTAAATCCGTACTTTCTTGTAACCATTAAAACATAGAAACACACAGAACTTCCAACTATGCAGGTATGTCAAACAAGCACTTAGATAATAGATTCCTCAATTGTGCATTTATATTTAAGCAAATTCCTGCATATTATGAAGCCAACAACAAATCAAAAATTTGAAATTCCAAGGGGGAATTATTGAATTCCAATTACTTCCCTTTTAGATGTATCTTTTCAAACCGCCTCGACGCGTTTCCCCTTCATTTTAAATTCAAGGATCATCAGGAGGCAAAGAATCCTAGTTGTCAGATGTAGTGATCCATGGCTGTATGGATGCATACAGCCATGGATCACTACATCTGACAACTAGGATTCTTTGCCTCCTGATGATCCTTGAATTTAAAATGAAGGGGAAACACGTCGAGGCGGTTTGAAAAGATACATCTAAAAGGGAAGTAATTGGAATTCAATAATTCCCCCTTGGAATTTCAAATTTTTGATTTGTTGTTGGCTTCATAATATGCAGGAATTTGCTTAAATATAAATGCACAATTGAGGAATCTATTATCTAAGTGCTTGTTTGACATACCTGCATAGTTGGAAGTTCTGTGTGTTTCTATGTTTTAATGGTTACAAGAAAGTACGGATTTAAGTGATAGCATATTGACTTTCAATTTCAAATTTGGTGAGAAAGGATATTTACGCTATCAAATCACAGGTTGTGGGTTCATTACTTTATCACCTGGAATCACGTACGAATGTTGTGCCATTTTTAGTATTATCCACTTGGAGTCAGGGCGCATCAAGGGTCAGCCGACGTGGAACGGGGGCGCCCAAAACAGTTACGGCGTCACACCCTCCGTTGGTAGGTAGGAGTGAGATCTATAGGGTGAGATAGGGATCCCATAGAGAATGTTTTCTCCCCCCTCCTCCAATTCCTGGCCCTGCTAGTGGCAAATACTTTTTATTGAGGGTGCATTTAGGACTATTGAAACTGAACGGGGGTGCCCAGAGAAAGGTGTGGCGCCTGTGTGTACACTTTTGTGCATATTACCCCATAGGTTATATAGGAGCTGTACCTGTTAAAGGAGAATATAAGGGTTAAGTCCTAGGTTGCTCCCAAAATCCTCCTTTATGCCCCTGTGTGTGTCCACAATCACTGGGTGTGTTTTTCCAAATATTGATGAAATAATAAAGTTTAATAATTTTATTGATGAGTGAGGTCTTTCGGTTTTGGTTCTAAAACTCAACTCAAATTAATTGTTTTTGAAACTAGCCACTCTATCCTACAGGATCCAAAGGAACCCTGGCCTTCACTTTTACACCCCTGTACAGAGATACTTACCACAGGCAATGGGTTGCATCTACAGAGTAGCTGCTGGCCGGAGGAGCGAGCTTGAGGCGAGTGGTTGATTCAACAATACGTTAAACATAGCAAATGAAAAGGCAACAGTATTCATCTGCCCAGGTCACAGAAACTGATGCACTAAAAGGATACAGCAGCCCTCCCTAATAAAGATGAAGGCAGCACATGGGCAAAATACTGATGAGACAACCACTCACAACCTATCAATTCATGGAGGGGGTGATTGCCCAGTATTAAAATTGCACAGGCATTATGCTTGTATACGGGGCGGGTAATTTAGTGCACAGTGCGCCTGGCTTACAGCCTATTACAATTACTATTAGATCAAACGGACTACCCAGCACTGTATCATTGCACTCCACCGGGACAGACAACCTACCCAGCACTCTATCATTGCACTCCACCGGGACAGAGACCCTAGTTTACAAGACCAACATAGATGGGATTGTCTGTAATCGAGAATTGTGTACATAAAAATATAAATGAATGAGGTATTGGTTAATATTTTGGCCAAAATACGCAAGCTCACAACCTAACATCAAGGGTCCTCATTGTTTTGTGAGTCCCTATACTAAAAATATATTCAAATCCACCGAAAAATTAAAATTTCCCAAATTCAATATAGCAAAAAAATACTGTTGTATTTACCCAGGTCACAGAATGTAATGCAGTAACCGGATGGAGCAGCCCTCGTTGATAAATATGGAGGTAACACAGGTGCAAAACACTGATGAGACAACCACTCACAACCTGCCAAATCATGGAGGGGTGATTGCTCAGTATTAACATTGCACATAGAGAAGGCCTGAATAGGGGGCTGGTCACACACATGAAGTGCACAGTGCCTGGCTTACAGCCTATTAGTGACGCCCATAGTATTAGATTAGGCGGGCTGCCCAGAACTCTATCAGTGCACCCCACAATCACAGACACCCTAGTTTACAAGGCCAACATAGATGGGCTTGGCTGCATCCTGCATAAAAGGAGATGTAATATTCAAAAAATATATAATAAATTTTTGTGGCATGGGTCAATAGTTTGGCCAAAATATACAAGCTCGCAACCCACGTCAAGGGTCCTCATTTTCTTGCGAGTCCCTACCTAAAATTAAATGCAAAGCCACAGAAAAAGGAATTAAAATTCCTCGAAAGTTCAATATAGCAAGAAAAAAAATAAATCTTTGTGTGGCTTTGCTTTTAATTCACCCTTAAAGGAGTTTCCCCAATAAAGTTAAACTTAATCAATTGAACAGGATCACAGCTGATTCTTTTTGTGAGGTAAAACATTTCACTACTTTTAAAAAATCTTTTTCCTCAAAAAAAGAATAATTTGTGATCCTGTGCTGTAATGTCCGCATACTTTTTTAAGTCCTCCCCTGCCCAGGAGTATGATCAGACAATGTCCATGTACGGTCAGACACATCCATTACACAGTACATAGCGGGGGCACTTACAGTCATATGAAAAAGTTTGTGCACCCCTATTAATGTTAACCTTTTTTCTTTATAACAATTTGGGTTTTTGCAACATTTATTTCAGTTTCATATATCTAATAACTGATGGACTGAGTAATATTTCTGGATTGAAATGAGGTTTATTGTACTAACAGAAAATGTGCAATCCGCATTTAAACAAAATTTGACCGGTGCAAAAGTATGGGCACCTCAACATAAAAGTGACATTAATATTTTGTAGATCCTCCTTTTGCAAAAATAACAGCCTCTAGTCGCTTCCTGTAGCTTTTAATGAGTTCCTGGATCTTTGATGAAGGTTTATTTGACCATTCCTGTTTACAAAACAATTCCAGTTCAGTTAAGTTTGATGGTCGCCAAGCATGGACAGCACGCTTCAAATCATCCCACAGATTTTCAATGATATTCAGGTCTGGGGAATGGGATGGCCATTCCAGAACATTGTAATTGTTCCTCTGCATGAATGCCTGAGTAGATTTGGAGCGGTGTGTTGGATCATTGTCTTGCTGAAATATCCATCCCCTGCGTAACTTCAACTTCAACACTGATTCTTGTACATTATTGTCAAGAATCTGCTGATACTGAGTTGAATCCATGCGACCCTCAACTTTAACAAGATTCCCGGTGCCGGCATTGGCCACACAGCCCCAAAGCATGATGGAACCTCCACCAAATTTTACTGTAGGTAGCAAGTGCTTTTCTTGGAATGCCATGTTTTTTTGCCTCCATGCATAATGCCTTTTTGTATGACCAAACAACTCAATCTTTGTTTCATCAGTCCACAGGACCTTCTTCCAAAATGCAACTGGTTTGTCCAAATGTGCTTTTGCATATCTCAGGCGACTGTGTTTGTGGCGTGCTTGCAGAAACATCTTCTTTCGCATCACTCTCCCATACAGCTTCTCCTTGTGCAACGTGTGCTGTATTGTTGACCGATGCACATTGACACCATCTGCAGCAAGATGAAGCTGCAGGTCTTTGGAGGTGGTCTGTGGATTGTCCTTGACTGTTCTCACCATTCTTCTTCTCTGCCTTTCTGATATTTTTCTTGGCCTGCCACTTCTGGGCTTAACAAGAACTGTACCTGTGTTCTTCCATTTCCTTACTATGTTCCTCACAGTGGAAACTGACAGTTTAAATCTCTGAGACAACTTTTTGTCTCCTTCCCCTGAACAACTATGTTGAATAATCTTTGTTTTCAGATCATTTGAGAGTTGTTTTGAGGAGCCCATGATGCCACTCTTCATAGGAGATTCAAATAGGAGAACAACTTGCAAGTGACCACCTTAAATACCTTTTCTCATGATTGGATACACCTGCCTATGAAGTTCAAAGCTCAATGAGGTTACAAAACCAATTTAGTGCTTTAGTAAGTCAGTAAAAAGTAGTTAAGAGTGTTTAAAACAAGAAATTGATAAGGGTGCCCATACTTTTGCACCGGTCAAATTTTGTTTAAATGCGGATTGCACATTTTCTGTTAGTATAATAAACCTGATTTCAATCCAGAAATATTACTCAGTCCATCAGTTATTAGATATATGAAACTGAAATAGCTGTTGCAAAACCCCAAATTGTTATAAAGAAAAAAGGTTAACATTAATAGTGGTGCCCAAACTTTTTCATATGACTGTATATAGGATTATCTCACCACAGGAACATTTTTTTTGATTACATCCAATTCTGGAAATTATTATTATTCCAAGATCTATTGATTTAAATTTAGGTTAAAATTAAGTTTGCTCATGGGAAAACCCCTTTAACTAACTAAAGCTTCCCTCCCCCCCCCCCAAATGTTGGGATCTGTCTAAGGACATCAGCTCAAAAAGACTTCCTGGGATAGACTTGGAGCAAACACTCCATTAATGCTGGTCCTAAAGAAACCCCGGCCTACACCCTTGAGCTTCAATACAAAGACAGTTTCATAATTTTAAAATTGAAAGACACAAGTCCATGAAGTTCATTCTAAAAGCTAATGTCCTGATCCAGAGGAAGGCAAAAACCCCATGAGGCAGATGCTAATTGCCCCATATTAGGGGAAAAATGCCTTCCCGACTCCACATATGGCAATCAGACTAGTTCCCTGGATCAACTTCCCATAACAAAATCTAGTAACAATAACCTGCAATGTTCTATTATTCACAAAAGGCACATTTATGCCATCCATTAACATTTTTCTTTCAGCCGGGGTAGTTATGGAGGTGTCTGATAGACACCTCTCCATTACTAACCCCTGGGGTTGATGCCAGCTGTCAATTCACAGCTGACATCAGCTGCAAAAGTATTCAATTGCCACCACACAAGGGCAATCAGGAAAAGCTGGGCAATGCGCCAGAATTGGTGCATCTAATGCATGTGCCACTTCAGAAGTGACGAAGGGCTGCTATTTTTAGGCTGAGAGGGCAAAATAACCATGGGCCTTCCCAGCCTGATAATACCAACCCCCTGCTGTCTGCTTTGCCTTGGCTAGCTATAAACATAGGGGGAGCCCTTTCCATTTTTATAAATGTTTTTTTTTTGTTCACAGCAGCACACAGCATCTTCCCCATGCAATAAAGTTTGTTAATTTTTTTGCAGTGCAGCCTTTCATCAAACTTTATTAGCAAACGAACAGCATTCAAACTTGGACAGAGGCTTTTTTTTAAAAGTCTGTGCAGGAGTTCGAACCCTGAACACCCAGTGTCTGGTATGAACCCCGTACATTACAGTTTGGGCTCGCTCATCTCCAATCATAACACAATATATTATAACTGACATGCAGACACTTAGCCAATATAATATTAGAACTTGTGAAATATTTTAATCCGGTACCTTGCAATTTAGTATAAGATATAACATATCTGTTCATTGTAAATGCACCTCAGAGAGTAACTAAACTTTTGGGAGATTTTTTGGTTTTATGCCCAATAATTCTGAGCAGATTGAAGAGGAATCTGTTCCTGAGACTCCCAATCACAGCTAAAAAATCCTTTTAGAAGAGCACGCACCGCGCAGAGCAGATGCATTGGAAAGTCATTGTCCTGTCTCCTAAGCTGTGAACTTCTAAGAGGTCTTTTGAGCAATCTATGGAAGTCTCTGGACCCAGACCCGCACCAATGTGTTCAAAATTAAAGGACCTAATACATGTAAGATATCTCTCAAAAGTTAAGGTATTTTTTCAATGATTAATAGTGCTACAGCCTACACCTCATCAGTACTGTGACTCTGTCATGAGTCTTGTTAGCGGTGCTCTGTTATCCTGCAGAGCCTATGCTGGGTCTGATATTTTCCTCTGGTTCCCGTGCTAGTCCTGTGATGTGTGGGAGGGGCCTGTTCATTGGAGCCTCATTCCGGGTGATTGCTCTGATTTATCTGGGAGTTATTTCACCCAGAACGCCGCCAGGGATAGTTCCTGTTCGTCAGTGTACGTTTCTGGTCCCCGTAAGTGACTGACATGATCTTGTCCCGCTACCTAGTTCCTCATACCTCATCCAGTCTGCTCCCTTACTCTGACCTGACTCCCTATCTCCGTGACCTTTGGCTAGTTTCCTGACCCCGGCTTTTTTCGCTCCCATGTACCCAACTTGTCCTCTTGTCTTCCCGACCTCGGCTCATCCTCTGACTCTGGCTCCACTTTCTTTCTGGTTCTTGATGCGAATTTCTGGTTTACAGACCCTCGGCTATCACTTAGACTTCGGCTTGTCTTTCTCCCTCAGTCCATGACGTTATCTCCTGGCTTCTGACTCCTGGCTTGTTCGACTATCCCTCACTAGTGTGTCTAGTGACACCTAGTGTACACCCCCGGCATCACAGGCTCCTGTATGGTCTGCAGTTTGATGATGACTGGTAACAACAACTCATAGTTTCACTTTACCATTGTTAAAGACATGCTAGGAGCTGCAGTTTCATGCCATACAATTGTATATTGGGCTGTCGGTGTACTCATGAATTGAGGTTGGTTCTGCTAATGTAGTCGTGTACCAACGGTGGTTCTGGTGATGTCTAGTGATGGGCAAACCCAAACTGTAAAGTTCGGGGTCCGTAATGGACATCGAACATGGACTTCTCAGGAAAGTCCGTGTTACTGTTCGGGTTCAGTCACCCAGATTTAAAAAAAAATAAAGAAATAAATGGCAATATGGGGATTAAAGCCATTTTTTCCAATTATTTATTTATTTTTTCGCTCCACTTCGGGGACCCAGACAGCTAATGCGAGGGCAACCAATCACAGACGCTATCCAACGAATATCCAACGAATAGTTTGCCGCTCTGCGAGTATTCGATGCGCAATGTAAGTCTATGGGAAGCCCGAATAGTTGCTATTCGGGTTTCCCATACACTTACATTGCGTATCAAATATTCGCAAATAGTCGAATTGCGGTGACCTATTCGGTGAATATGGGCGTTGGTGAATATTTGAGGTATTCGGTCATCCTTTGTCACTAACTGAACTGTTTGCTGTCATTTTGTTAACAGCAATGTTTTCTCTGCTGGAGATCTAGCCGTTATACAGAGCTCCTGAATATGCTGCACTACCAGGCAGCAGACCAAGTAGTCCTCTAATGATAATGTACTGCTGATTAATCAGCGATTTTATCAAAAGTACACTGAGCAGCCCAGTATGTGACACATCGCTGGAATCAGGATCTCTGCTCCTACAATATGCTGCTCTCACTTTAGGTGGCAAAAACTAGACTTGATAGTAGATCATTATATGGTCAGTGTGCCAGAATAAAAAATATAGCTGTCGTACTGAGGCCATACATCAGCCGAATACGTATTTGACTAAAGCCCCGAACACGATAGACAGCTGTCCCATCGTTCGGCTGGCAGCTATCTCGCCTGACTCTCCCATACACTGTAGACAGCTGTCCCATCGTTCGGCTGGCAGCCATCTCGCCTGACTATCCCATACACTATAGACAGCTGTCCCATCGTTCGGCTGGCAGCTATCTCGCCTGACTCTCCCATACACTATAGACAGCTGTCCCATTGTTCGGCTGGCAGCTATCTCGCCTGACTCTCCTATACACTATAGACAGCTGTCCCATCGTTCGGCTGGCAGCTATCTCGCCTGACTCTCCCATACACTATAGACAGCTGTCCCATCGTTCGGCTGGCAGCTATCTCGCCTGACTCTCCCATACACTATAAACAGCTGTCCCATCGTTCGGCTGGCAGCTATCTCGCCTGAATCTCCCATACACTATAGACAGCTGTCCCATTGTTCGGCTGGCAGCTATCTCCCTGACTCTCCCATACACTATAGACACCTGTCCCATCATTCGGCTGGCAGCTATCTCGCCTGACTCTCCCATACACTATAGACACCTGTCCCATCATTCGGCTGGCAGCTATCTCGCCTGACTCTCCCATACACTATAGACAGCTGTCCCATCATTCGGCTGGCAGCTATCTCGCCTGACTCTCCCATACACTATAGACAGCTGTCCCATCATTCAGCTGGCAGCTATCTCGCCTGACTCCCCCATACACTATAGACACCTGTCCCATCATTCGGCTGGCAGCTATCTCGCCTGACTCTCCCATACACTATAGACACCTGTCCCATCATTCGGCTGGCAGCTATCTCGCCTGACTCTCCCATACACTATAGACAGCTGTCCCATCGTTCGGCTGGCAGCTATCTCCCTGACTCTCCCATACACTATAGACAGCTGTCCCATCATTCGGCTGGCAGCTATCTCGCCTGACTCTCCCATACACTATATACAGCTGTCCCATCATTCGGCTGGCAGCTATCTCGCCTGAATCTCCCATACAATATAGACACCTGTCCCATCGTTCGGCTGGCAGCTATCTCGCCTGACTCTCCCATACACAGGAGCGCTCACTTTGTCGACTGCTCTTTTGTTCTCTATGAGAGAGACACTACTGGACATCTCTGGCAGTGTGCTCATCTCTTAGAGGAATAAGGGATCCACAGTCGGAAATTGGACATGCTGGGTCCTCATCTCCCTGTAAATTATTAGACTGCTGGGCGAACCTGTCTATCTCTGGGTTTGGCCAACTTTAGTCTCTGTATGAGCACCTTAACTACTATCGTACTTCCCAGACCCAGGACATCTCCGTTGCTCCGAGGTCCTCCAGTGATCCACAGCGGACGCTCCCAGCCGGTCCTTGTGTGTGTGCTCCTCGGCGTTCCTCCCCTGCTTCCAGCCGGCAGGGGGCCTGAGATGTTGTGGAAAGCATCCCTCAGCACACACAGGCGCTCTCTATCTCTGTCTCTCTCATAGGGAAGCGGATCTCTGTGGGAGAGCTTGTACACCGTCGGCACCTGAAAGCTTTGGCTGTTCGGGGTCTGGTGAGTATTATTGTGGAGTCTGTCTTCTCTTTTTTGGGGTTGTCTTCTCACTTCTAGGGCTGTGTTCTCTCTCTTTTGGAGGTGTCTGCTTTCTTTAATGAAGTGTCCTGCAGTATACTTTTTAGCTGCATGGAGACTTCACTACTGAGCTGCAACTAGGGCTTACTTTCAGGGTAGGGCTTATATTTAAGGCTTACTCCGAAGGACAAAAATTCCTGCTAGGGCTTCTTTTCAGGTAAGCAGAATCTTTATACAAGCTAAAGAAATCAAAACTCACCATCTGCAATATGTAATGTCACAGCTCCCCTCCTCCTCCTCCCTTCACAATGAACTTTGCCCAGATCACATCTTGCTCAGAAACCTCTCCTATACAAGTGAACAGTGCCATAATCTTATGCTGCTTATCTCTGGCTGCTGAAATGAAAGGAAGTATGAGTCTAATACTAGGCCTTGTGGCCAGTGCGAAAATTGCAAGATTTCTATTTTCTTTTTTTCTAGCGTAGATAGTAAATTGAAGAAAAAAAATCTTAATTTAAATAAAAATCCATTTAAAATTAATTTTCTCATGACACTGTTTTTAAAGGGGTATTTCCCATATGAATTACTTCTAGCATATGGCAAGTATACAGAATATTGGAGTCGCTTTCTCACCCGCATTTTGGAAGCCAAGAGGGGTTGAGACTTTGCATATAACCTACTCTATAGAATTAAAATGTTTCCAAATAACGTCCTCTAGCACCAAGCTGTATAGATCATGCAAATGTGTGTGGTCCAGGCCTCTATTTACACTGAGGATGAATCCTTCACCCAATCGCATGCCGCTGCGCCAATTCTAATAGGGTGATATTGCAGCCACCCTTTCATTGTGTGTCCACCTGAAGGCACATAGTGTGATAAAGGCCATGTTTCAGCTGCCTAGTGATCTTTTTATGCTATAACTTCAATTGTCCACTTGTCTGATTTCCACATTATACCACCAGAGCCACAGTTTATAGTTTGTACAGACGCAGGTCAATCCATGGGATAATTTGCTCTCGGATTTTCAATCCAATTTTTCATGCAGATTATGTAGAAATGTAACTTTTTCTAACTAATCTGTTGCATAACATATGAATTGCATTGCAAACAAAACTCATTTACATATGTATTCTGCAGATTGGTGCCTTTTTAAATAAGGTTTTCAGGACAGAATCCATACTAACATCTGTCCTTGACTTTGAGCTTGAAACTATTTAAAATTCTGGTCTGGCCGAGGTGAGGGTCACACTTCACTCAGTCCAGGGTCCTCCTAGCTGTTCGGCTCGGTATTTTTCACACCCATCCTTTATATATCGTTATTCCCTGTCGCTGAATGTCACCTTGTTATTTCCTATTTTCCTATTAACCCTAGAATGCATACCTGGGGCCTCACAGGCCTGCTAGGTCATTTGTTTTCTATGGTAGATTGTTATGCTTGCGCGTTCAAGGGTTAAGCCTTAGGGGTACTTTGCACGCTGCGACATTGCAGGCCGATGCTGCGATGCCGAGCGCGATAGTACCCGCCCCCGTCGCAGCAGCGATTTCCTTGTGATAGCTGCCGTAGCGAACATTATCGCTACGGCAGCTTCACATGGACTCACCTGTCCTGCGACCGTCGCTCTGGCCGGCGACACGCCTCCTTGTTAAGGGGGCGGGTCGTGCGGTGTCATAGCGACGTCACACGGCAGGCGGCCAATCGGAGCGGAGGGGCGGAGATGAGTGGAATGTAAACATCCCGCCCATCTCCTTCTTTCCGCATATCCTATGGAAGCCGCAGTGACGCCGGTAGGAGATGTTCCTCGCTCCGGCGGCTACACACACAGTGATGAGTGCAGCCACAGGAGCGAGGAACAACATCGGACTGTCGCGTCAGCGTAATCATGGTTTACGCCGACGCTGCACCGATGATACGAATATGACGCTTTTGCGCTCGTTAATCGTATCATCGAGCCTTTACACACTACGATGTCGTATGCGATGCCGGAAGTGCGTCATTTTCAATTTGACCCCACCGACATCGCACCTGCGATGTCGTAGTGTGCAAAGCCCCCCTTAGTTTATCTTTGATTATTTCCTATTACCCTATCTTACCCCTTGAAATCTTATTCTTTTAACCTAGCTCTGGTATTATTGTCCTGAGAGTGTCACAGGGAAGGAACAATAGAGATTAGCATCAGGAGTGATCGACAGGGTTATTCATTAATGTGACCACTGCGGTAAAGGGCTCTACTACCGGTGCATGGGGTCAAGCTGCACAGATTGTGTAGGGCATTGTGGCACGCTACGTTAATAGCCTAATACGTCAGCTGTTCTGTGAACAATTGAAACATCAACAAATAATTTTTGTAGAGGAATAAATAACACAATCCACACCAGCGCTTTGTTTTAAACACATATATTTTGTATATAAATATTTTAAATTACAGAAACACAGGTAAAAATATACTGCTATAAGGAAGTTACAGATGATTCTGGCAGGTGCAAGGTAGCTGTAGATGGTTCTAGGGAATGGAAGTTACCCGTAGATGGTGCTGGCAGGTGGAAGTTAGCCGTAGATGGTGCTGGCAGGTGGAAGTTAGCCGTAGATGGTGCTGGCAGGTGGAAGTTAGCCGTAGATGGCGCTGGCAGGAGGAAGTTAGCCGTAGATGGTGCTGGCAGGTGGAAGTTAGCCGTAGATGGTGCTGGCAGGTGGAAGTTAGCCGTAGATGGTGCTGGCAGGTGGAAGTTGGCCACAGATGGTGCTGGCAGATGGAAGTTAGTTGTAGATGGTGCTGGCAGGAGGAAGTTAGGTGTAGATGGTGCTGACAGGTAGAAGTTAGCCATAGATGGTGCTGGCAGGTGGAAATTAGCTGTAGATGGTGCTTGCAGATGGAAGTTAGCCGCAGATGGTGCTTGCAGATGGAAGTTAGCCGTAGATGGTGCTGGCAGATGGAAGTTAGCCGTAGATGGTGCTGGCAGGAGGAAATTAACCGTAGATGGTGGTGGCAGGAGGAAGTTAGCCGTAGATGGTGCTGGCAGGTGGAAGTTAGCCGTAGATGGTGCTGGCAGGTGGAAGTTAGACGTAGATGGTGCTGGCAGGTGGAAGTTAGCCGTAGATGGTGCTGGCAGGAGGAAGTTAGCCGTAGATGGTGCTGGCAGGTGGAAGTTAGCCGTAGATGGTGCTGGTAGGAGGAAGTTAGCCGTAGATGGTGCTGGCAAGAGGAAGTTAGCCTTAGATGGTGCTGGCAGGAGGAAGTATGCTGTAGATGGTGCTGGAAGGTGGAAGTTAGCCGTAGATGGTGATGGCAGGTGGAAGTTAGCCGTAATGGTGCTGGCAGGTGGAAGTTAGCCGTAGATGGTGCTGGCAGGTGGAAGTTAGCCGTAATGGTGCTGGCAGGTGGAAGTTAGCCGTAGATGGTGCTGGCAGGAGGAAGTTAGCCGTAGATAATGCTGGCAGGAGGAAGTTAGCCGTAGATGGTGCTGGCAGGTGGAAGTTAGCCGTAGATGGTGCTGGCAGGATGAAGTTAGTCGTAGATGGTGCTGGCAGATGGAAGTTAGCCGTAGATGGTGCTGGCAGGAGGAAGTTAGGTGTAGATGGTGCTGGCAGGTGGAAGTTAGCCATAGATGGTGCTGGCAGGTGCAAGTTAGCCGTAGATGGTGCTGGCAGGTGGAAATTAGCTGTAGATGGTGCTGGCAGATGGAAGTTAGCCGTAGATGGTGCTGGCAGGAGGAAGTTAACCGTAGATGGTGCTGGCAGGAGGAAGTTAGCCGTAGATGGTGCTGGCAGGTGGAAGTTATCTGTAGATGGTGCTGGCAGGAGGAAGTTAGCCTTAAATGGTGCTGGCAGGTGGAAGTTAGCCTTAGATGGTGCTGGCAGGTGGAAGTTAGCCGTAGATGGTGCTGGCAGGTGGAAGTTAGCCGTAGATGGTGCTGGCAGGAGGAAGTTAGCCGTAGATAGTGCTGGTAGGTGGAAGTTAGCCGTAGATGGTGCTGGCAGGTGGAAGTTAGCCGTAGATGGTGCTGGCAGGAGGAAGATAGCCATAGATGGTGCTGGCAGGTGGAAGTTGGCCGTAGGTGGTGCTGGCAGGTGGAAGTTAGCCGTAGATGGTGCTGGAAGGTGGAAGTTAGCCGTAGATGGTGATGGCAGGTGGAAGGTAGCCGTAATGGTGCTGGCAGGTGGAAGTTAGCCGTAGATGGTGCTGGCAGGAGGAAGTTAGCCGTAGATGGTGCTGGCAGGAGGAAGTTAGCCTTAGATGGTGCTGGCAGGTGGAATTTAGCCGTAGATGGTGCTGGCAGGAGGAAGTTAGCCTTAGATGGTGCTGGCAGGAGGAAGTTGGCTGTAGATGGTGCTGGCAGGAGGACGTTAGCCATAGATGGTGCTGGCAGGAGGAAGTTAGCCATAGATGGTGCTGGCAGGTGGAAGTTGGCCGTAGATGGTGCTGGCAGGAGGACGTTAGCCATGGATGGTGCTGGCAGGAGGAAGTTAGCCATAGATGGTGCTGGCAGGTGGAAGTTGGCCGTAGATGGTGCTGGCAGGAGGACGTTAGCCATGGATGGTGCTGGCAGGAGGAAGTTAGCCGTAGATGGTGCTGGCAGGTGGAAGTTAGCCGTAGATGGTGCTGGCAAGTGGAAGTTGGCCGTAGATGGTGCTGGCAGGAGGAAGTTAGCCGTAGATGGTGCTGGCAAGTGGAAGTTGGCCGTAGATGGTGCTGGCAGATGGAAGTTAGCCATGGATGGTGCTGGCAGGTGGAATTTAGGCATTGTTGAAACTGATAGTTGGTCACATCTGGTGGAGGCAGGTGGTATTTAGTGGTAATTGATGTTGGCCGATGGTAGGTAGTCAACGATAGAGCTGGGAAATGGTAGTTGGACATTGAGCTTCATTTGATGGTGACGATTTGTGGTGGTTCATGAAGTCTGGTAGGGTTTGGGGGCATAAGTTAGTATAGGGTTGCATCTGATTCTGCATGTTTAGGAGTAGGTGACACGTGACCCCTGATGTTCTGGGGCAGTCACCAACTAGAACAAGAAAACAAAAAGGAAAAGGTTTAGTGGATTTTTTATTCAGTGCAGATCTATATAATCATGGTTGTTTGCACCATTCCTCACCACTGTGATGTGTCGGCCTAAGTTACACTATGGAGAATGTCATTATGTGACAATCCATTCTTTTTTTTTTATAAAGACCCGTTCTGTTCATATTGATGATCATACTGTGAATATTTCTATGTGACTCCATCCCCTAATTATCAGTGTAAAAGGGCTGTTACAGAGTGGTCTTCCTCTCCCTCCCACCCCGCAGAAATGAAGATATCGGCACTCTGTATTACCTCATTACTAATGGTTCTTTTTTGCTCTTTTCTTGGGGGGCGGCTTGCTGGTCGTATCAGCTTCGTGCCCCAAGTCATTCTCCTCATTTTGATTTTCTTCCCTGAAAAAGAAAAGAAATCCTAATGTTCTACATGTGTAAAGGGCAAGAAATAAGATCATGAGATGAAGTTCTAGTTGGCGGCCGGTGCCATCGCGGAGGGTAACTCACAGGTCGGGTGCTGTGGGCGCCTTAGGTTTTCCTTGTAGCTCAATAAGCCCGAGTGCAGCCTCGATCTCGTCTCTATTTAGATTAGACAATAAAGGCATTAAGAAATGTAAGAATTTTCACTTAAGATCTAAAGAGACAAGACCCCTTCTATCCTGAATACATGGACGTAACAGAACCCTCCTAATCAGCAGGTATAGTACTGTGCGCATTGTGACTTACGGTGAGTACTGAGTGTCGTGTATTTCTGTATCAGGCTCTCCGATCTCGGGGAGTACGGCCGCCTGTTCCAGGAAGTATTTTAATGTTCTTCTCTTCCTTGGATATGTCGGTTCAACACGACGAACAGCTAATAATGGAGAATATGGGGAATATTAAGAGAATTCTCTGCTTAGGAAATAATCGCAGCTAATTTGGGATTTACATTTTAAAGGGAACCGGTCAGCATGTTTTTGCTACCTCATCTGAGAGCAGCATGATGTAGGCACCTAGGGATCCTGAATCCTAAGATGTATCACTTAGATTACTGGTTGTAGCCGTTCTGACATAATCAGAATTTTTAGATTTAGCCATCTAGCAAAGCTGAGTGAGCTTCTGCGCCCTCACCAGGCTCTCTATGGAAATAGTGCATTGACAGTGAGGCATCAGTCGGGGAGGAGGTGGGAAGGGGGAGCTTTGCTGGACTGTCATGAGGTGACATTATAGTCCCAGCAATGATAAGTCCTGCTGGTTGAAGAAACATGGCAAATAAACAACAGATAGGACCTTGATAAGACAGGCATCTACGAATTCTATGTTTTAACTCTTCCAACTTACTGTCTTCAGCTTACATAGGAAAAATCTGCTGACAGATTCCCTTTAACTTCAGCTTTCTTCCAGAAGGTTTTCTTCCTGATCAATGATATCTATTTATTTTACTAGGATTATTAGTGATAATAAATATTAGGAAATGTCTTTTAATCCAGCTCTTTGTCAGGCTGCTCTTTTACCATGGTAAAGGGAACCTTTCACTCAATTAAATGGACTTTCTCATCAGATTTTTGGCACCTAATCTGAGAATAGCATAATGTAGAGACAGAGAGCCTTCATTCCAGGAATTGTCACTTACTGGGCTGCGCAGTGTAGGTTATATAAAATCACTGTTTAATTAGCAGAAGATTATCATTAGAGGACTATGTGGCGTGCTGCCAAGTAGTCCAGCAGATGCAAGAGCTCATTATAACCCTGCTAGAGATGCTCATTCAAATAACTGCTAGATCTGCAGCAGCGATAACATTGATTTTATACAAATAACACCAAGCAGCCCAATAAGTGAGACATTGCTGGAATCAGGGTCTCCTATGCAACGGATGCGGCGAAAACACCGCATCCTTTGCATAAGTTTTAAATGCGGCCCGTCCGTTTTTTTCCGGTTGCGGCACGCTACTGAGCATGCGCAGTGGAAAAACCGCATGCGGCGACCGGATGCGTTTTTTTCCGCATCGCGCCGCATCCGGCGTCCATAGGCATGCATTGAAAAATGCGCCGCAGCGGCCGGATGCAGCGCGATGCGTTTTTTTTTGCCGGAGCAAAAAACGTTGCAGGGAACGTTCTATCCGGCCGCGGCATCGGCTAAATCTGCCGCATTCGGCAAAAACCGGACCGAACGGACTTTAACCACTTCACCACCCAGTTTGATTTCAACTTCATGACCGAGCCAAATTTTTCTCTTTTGACCAGTGTCACTTTGAGGTTATAACTCTGGAACGCTTCAACGGATCCCAGGAATTCAGAGATGTTATTGTGACGTATTGTCCTTCATGTTAGTAGTAAATTTAGGATGATTTTTTAAAAATTGTGAATTTGTCAAAAAAAATTCAATTTTGAAACTTTTAATTTTTTATGCCCCTGAACCAGAGAATTAAAGCCCAACAATCCCCAGGATTGTCCTATATAAACTGAAGCCAGTGCTATACTGGTCCTGTCATGCTGATTCTATACAGGCCTTTAGTTGTCAGATTGGATGTATAGTAAGGTACAGAAATAGTTAATAATTTCGCACATGTCTACTTTGCATCAGCACCATTTGTGAAGCAGAATGTTTCTTGTTAGGACGTTAGGTTAAAATTCAGCAATTTCTCATTTTTCCAGCAAACTTTACAAAACCACATCTGAAGTGACTTTGAGAGGCCTAGGTGACAGAAAATACCCCAAAGTGACGCCAGTCTAAAAACTGCACCCCTCAAAGTGTTCACTACCACACACAAGAAGTTTATTAACCCTTCAGGTGCTTTAGAGAAATGAATGAAAGTGGAATAAAAAAATTACATTTTACCTAAAAATATTGCTTTAGCCCCAATGTATTCACTTCTACAAGGGATAGCATAAGACTCTGCACCCCAGTTTCTTCATAGTGCGCTTATCCCACATGTGGTCAGTAACCTCTATTTTGACAAACGGGAGGGCTCGCAAGGGAAGGAGCACTGTATGAATTTTGGAATACAAATTTGGCTGAAATAGATTGCGGGCGCCATGTCGCATTTGCAGGACCCCTAATGTACCTAAACAGCAGAAACCACCCAAAATTGACCGCATTTTGGAAAATAGACCCCTCGTTGATTGTATCCAGGGGCATAGTGAGCATTTTTGAACTTCACAGAATTTGATAACATTAGGTCCTGATATTGAAAATTTTCATTTTTTTCAGAAAAATGTTGCTTTAGCACCAAATTTCTCACTTTTACAAGAGCTAAACCCAAAAAGTGGACTCCGCAGTTTGTTACCCACTTTCTTCTGAGCGCGTTGATACCTGTAGTCAAAAACCTCTGTTTGGGCTCCATATTGTATTTGCAGAGCCCATGAGGTCCCAAAACTGACCCCATTGTGGAACTAAACCCTTGAAGTAATTTTTGTAGGGGTGTGTTGAGCATTTTGAACCCATAGCTGCGTCACAGAACTTTTAACGTGAATGTGAAAATGATAGTTACATTTTTTTTTTCCCTCTAAAATTTTATTATAGCCCCAATTTTGTAATTTTGACAATGGATAATAGGAGAAAACTGATTCTATATTTTGTTATGCAATTTTTCTCAAATGCAGTGATACCTCATATATGGTCAAAAACTATTATTTGGGCACATGGCAGGGCTCGGAAAGCGAACAGCGTTATTCTGTTTTTAGAACGCAAATTTGGACAACTTGTTGCATTTGCCGAGCCCCTGAGGTGTCAGAAATGCAGAAACACCCACATGTGACCCCATTTGGCAAACTATTCCCTATAATGAATTAATTTACTGGTGTGGCGAGTATTTTAACCCACAAACTACACAGAATTTAATTATCTTGGGCCGTGAAAATGAAGAACGTTGAGGTTTTTCTTTTAGAATTTCACTTTATCCTCAACATTTTAATTCACACAAAGGGTAACAGGAGAAAATGTACAGGACAATTTGTTATGCAATTTTTGCTGATATGGCAGTACCCCATATGTCAGGGGTGGGCAATTAATTTTCTCATGGGGCCGCATGAGAAATTGTGATGGTTTTAGAGGGCCGGACAAATATAATTAACTCAGTTTTACCTAATACTGTATACAGTATATATTCTATCCCTTCATAAACAAACAGTAAGTTAAACAATACAAAGATTCAATGCAAATATGGAGGACCTAATTACATCATTATTTAATGAGATGATGAACTTTAATGAATTTGTGATTGTTCACTTTAGAAAATTGTCAACTTTAGGCCGGTTTCAGACGTCCGTGTTTTATGTACATGTGATATCTGTTTTTAACATGGATGTCACACGTACCCATGTTGTTATTTGCTGTTACTCACACGGCTGTGTTTTCACATGGACATGTGTGACCCCCTCGTGGCCCCGCACGCACACATGTCTGTTTTTTCACCAGTAGCACGGGTGTCACACGGATCGCACACTGATGTGATCCATGTGACATCAGTGTGACACGTACCAGAGAAAACACGGGTCTTTTTAATAAAAAGATTTCTATATTTACCTCTCTCCAGCGATGCTGTTTCCTGCTCTGCTGCCTCCCGCTCCTGACTCCCGCTCATTATACTCACTGAATATTCAGTGCTTTGTGGAGCTGGAAGCGGGGACAGTGCTGAGGACTTCAGTGCCGGGGACCGCATCTCTGGGTGAGTATACAGCAGAGTGTGTGTTCAGTGTATACATGCATGAGTGTCTGCTTTGTGTGTGTGTGTGTATGTGTGCGTAGTGAGAACCTGGAAGCCGGAGCATCGCGGGGACAGCATCGGGGACTCATCACAGTTCCCAATGAACTGATGAACCCGTGAAGCTGTAGCTTGGGTGTCGCAGGAGGGTCATCAGAGTTCATTCGAAACTCCGATGACCTCCTTGATGTCACTGTGCTTGCAAAATACTCACCTGTCACCGCGGTGATGTCCTCAGCGGTGTTGTGCCCGACGCTGTCACCGCGATGCTCTGGCTTCCAGGTCCTGAGTGCAGTGACTAATCGATGAATGAGCGGGGGTCATGAGTGGGGAGGCAGCAGAGCCAAAGAAAGCAGGTAAATATGGAAAATCTTCTTATTTCACAGACTCGTGTTTTCTCCGGTACCTGTCAAATGTATGCAAATAGGTACCGGGGCGGGGAAGGAGCGATGGTACCCGATGTAACTTCAGTACCACTCGCAGTTTTGGGCTTTTCTCTTCGCTGATTCTAGGTACCAGACCCGCTCTAGTTATGTTTGAGCTCCACACGGAGCCAATACCGGGAGCACCACAATCAAGTGTCTGCTCTCAGCAGCAGGGGTGGACACTGACAGCTTGGGGCCCCTGTGCAAGAAATTGTATTATCGCGGGCGGGGAGGACGCCGCTGCGCTGCGCTCGTTAACGCTCGGGTCCGGCGCTGCTGCGACGGCTGCTCGGTGGCTCGAGCGGTGGGCTGGATCCGGGGACTCGAGCGGCGCTCCTCGCCCGTGAGTGAAAGGGTGTAGTTTGGTTTGGGGATTTGGGTCCGTGACGCCACCCACGGGTTGTGGTGAAGTTGGGCACCACCGCTGCTGGTGACGGGGATCCCGGGAGCGATGGCAGAGAGCAGCTGGGATGTTGTTCTCCCCCTCCGTGGGTAGGGGTTGGTGGTCCCGGGGCCCGGTGAGGTGACGGGGAGGCAGGGCTGGCAAGGTGCAGGGTCGCCTGGACTGCGCAGCGCAGTGCCGGCTGGCACGGTTGTACTCACTCAGCCACAAATGTACGCAAAGTGTCTGGTAAACCAAACGGCTGGATGGACGGGTCCCGCAGCCGGCTGCTGTGGTTTCTCCTGGACGGTTAGTGGTGGCTGCCTTTCCCTACACCTTTGTGTATGTTCGGTCCCGATGGCTTCCCACCGGTAACCCGCTCCCCAGTGTATATATGTGCCGGAGGAGCCCTTTTGCCCGCAGGCTCTGGCCCTTGGAACTCTAGCTGTGGCGGTAGCTGTATTTCCTCTTTCTGGTCGGACGGTTGCCTTCAATCGGGTCTTGGCTGTTAGGAAACCCCTGGGGTTCCGGTCACTGACGGATTTGACCTCTAATGGCGACTCCAAGCCTGGTCGGGGTCCGTAGGCCCTGCCTGTGTGTGCTGGCTTCACTTCGCTCCCCGGTTCGGTACCGGCGGGCCACCGCCTGTCCCCGGTCCTACGGTTCCGCGTTGATCTGCCTTTCCTGCAGACGGCCACCACCGTCTGCCAACCTTGCTCTTGGTGCCCGGGCCACACACCCGGACATGGTCAGTTTGCTCCTCCACTACTTCTTCACTCCTTTCACTTGCACTTCCCTAACTGATCTGATCTGACCTCCTTCTCCCGCCTCCAGGACTGTGAACTCCTCAGTGGGTGGGGCCAACCGCCTGGCTCCACCCCACCTGGTGTGGACATCAGCCACTGGAGGGAGGCAACAAGGATTTTGTGTCTGGCTGATGTGCCTGTCTCAGGGTGGGGGTGTGTGTTGTAGTACCTGTGACGACCTGGCTAGTCCAGGGCGCCACAGTATCTGGCCCCCCTTCTATGGCGACAAAGCTGCATATAGTATAAATACACACACACACACACACACACACACACACACACACATATATATATATATATACTAGAAGGTGGCCCGATTCTAAAGCATCGGGTATTTTAGAATTTATTGTGTAGTTAATGTATAATTTTTGTTATATATATTAGATGTTGTTGTGTGTAGTTGCCAAGTGTTTGTGTAGGGCGCTGTACATGTTCTGGGTGTTGTCTGGGTGTGGCGGGGGGTGAGAGCGGTGTTGTATGTGTCTTGCGTTTGTTGCGTTGTTTGTGGAGCGTTGTGTGTGTGTTACGCGGTTTGTGTGGTGTGTTTTGGGGGAGGTATGTTTTGTGCAATGTGTGTGTTGTGTGGTATGTGCATATATTTATGTATGCCGCGGTGTTTGTGTGTTGGGTGTTGTGTGTGTGCGGCGTTGTCTGTGTGTGTGGGTGTCTGTGTAGGGCGGTGTTTGTGGTTCACAGTGTGTGTGTGTGTGGTGTGTTGTGCAGTGCGCGTATGTGTGTGTGTGTGTGTTGGGGGGAGGTGTGCACCTCCCATCGTGCTCCATCCCCCATGCTGCGCACCCCCCATCGTGCTCCATCCGCCATGCTGCGCACTCCCAAACGTGCTCCATCCGCCATGCTGCGCACTCCCAAACGTGCTCCATCCGCCATGCTGCGCACTTCCAAACATGGTCCATCCGCCATGCTGCGCACTCCCAAACGTGCTCCATCCGCCATGCTGCGCACTCCCAAACGTGCTCTATCCGCCATGCTGCGCACTCCCAAACGTGCTCCATCCGCCATGCTGCGCACTCCCAAACGTGCTCCATCCGCCATGCTGCGCACTCCCAAACGTGGTTCATCCGCCATGCTGCGCACTCTCAAATGTGCTCCATCCCCCATGCTGCGCACTCACAAACGTGGTCCATCCGCCATGCTGCGCACTCCCAAATGTGCTCCATGCCCCATGCTGCGCACTCCCAAACGTGGTCCATACCCCATGCTGCGCACTCCCCATCGTGCTCCATCCCCCATGCTGCGCACCCCCCATCGTTCTCCATCCCCCATGCTGCGCACCCCCCATCGTGCTCCATCCCTTATGCTGCACCAGCATCAGCCTCTCTGCCCGCAGCATCAGCCTCTCTGCCCGCAGCATCAGCCTCTCTCCTCCCAGCATCAGCCTCTCTCCTCCCAGCATCAGCCTTTTCCGTCCCCAGCATCAGCCTCTCTCCTTCCAGCCTACCCCAGCCTCAGCCTCCCCCAGCCTCTCTTCTCTCAGCCTCCCCCCTCCCAGCCTCCACCTCCCAGCCTTCCCCAGGATCAGCCTAGCCTACCCCAGCCTCAGCCTCCCCCAGCATCAGCCTCTCTTCTCTCAGCCTTCCCCCCTCCCCCTCCCAGCCTTCCCCAGGATCAGCCTCTCTCCTCCCAGCCTCCTCCAGCACGCCGTGCTTCTCTGCCGACACTCACAGATCTGATCGCAGACACTCACACACACACACACACACACACACACACCCGATCGCATACACAGCCGATCGCATACACACACACACCCGATCGCATACACTCACACACACCCGATCGCATACACTCACACACACCCGATCGCATACACGCACACACACATTGACGATATTGCACATACACGCTCACACTCACAACATCCGGAGATACCACATGCTTCTGGCTATGTGATTCTCCGGCAGGTCCTGGAAGCTCACAGCACAGTATCGGCGCCGAGAAGCAAGCGATATCCCAGGATGTTGTGAGTGTGTGGATGCGATGTGATGTGTGTGTGAGAGTGAGTGTGATCTGATGTGTGTGTGTGTGTTGTTATGTGTGTGCAAGTGTGTTTGTTCCGCCGCTGCAGGACCTTGATGCGCTGGTAACTATGCTACCATGGCTACCAGCGTATCCCGTCCCCCGCTCGCACGGGAGCCCACACCAGCATACGCCGGCCAGCCCCAGCAATGCGAGGGTATGTGTCGGCTGGGTTTGCGGCGTACGCTGATGTGGGCTCCCGGGGGTACAGTACTCACCTGGGAGTCCTGGCTCCGTGACCGTGTCGGTTCGGGGAATGCGTGGGGGGCGGGGCCAGAGCTAGCGTGCATTGCGTGAGGGGGGCGGGGCGTGGCCAAGTTGCCAATGCCTGCAGGGTGCCGGGGCAAGAGGCCAATCTGTGGGGAGGCGGAGCCTGGGCGAGCGGCCGGCCAATCCGTGTGGGGCCGCAGCCTGGGCGAGCGGCCAATCTGTGCGGGGGGGCGGGGCCATGGCGAGCCCAGCGGCCAATCAGCTTTGTGTCACCGTAAGGACACAATTTTGGAGCAAGACAGACAGACAGACAGACAGAATAAGGCCATTATATATATAGATATATATATATATATATATATTCATATATTTATATATATACATACACTAATATATATACACACATATATGTATATATATATATATATATATATATATAAAAAACACACACACTATATACATATATACGCAAACAATCCCCATATACTACATCACTACACCCCTATATACTACACCTGTAATATACATCACTACATCCCTATATACTACACCTGTAATATACATCACTACACCCCTATATACTACACGTGTAAAAAACTGCACCTCTACACCCCTATATACTACACATGTAATATACCTCACTACACTCCTACATACTACACCTGTAATATACATCACTACACCCCCCATATACACCTGTAATATACTACACCTCTACATTCCTATATACTACACCTGTAATATACTACATCACTACACCCCCCATATACACCTGTAATATACTACACCTCTACATTCCTATATACTACACCTGTAATATACTACATCACTACACCCCCCATATACTACACCTGTAATATACTGCACCTCTACACTCCTATATACTACACCTGTAATATACATCACTACACTCCTATATACTACACCTGTAATATACATCACTACACCCCTATATACTACACTTGTAATATACTACATCACTACACCGCTATATAGTACACCTGTAATATACTACATCACTACACCCCCTATATACTACACCTGTAATATACTGCACCTCTACACTCCTATATACTACAAAAAAGGGCTAAGAATACCTCTTGTTCCCAGCTCCTTCTCCCTAGACAAAAATCTCCTCAGGATTGTTCCAGTGTGAGATTCATCACCACCTATAATAGTGAATGGCAGCATATGAGGGCCATCCTTAATCGACACTGGCCCATCCTGAGGACTGATCCTGCTTTCAGGGACTCACTCTCTGACTATCCCCTGATGACTGCTAGAAGGTCTTTAAATCTAAGGGATAAGCTTGTCCAGAGCCATTATGTTCCCCCTCCGTCTGGTTTTCTTGGCTCTACCCAACCCAGAGTTGGTTGCTTCCCTTGTGGCCACTGCCTGGCTTGCCGCAATGTCTCGCGCAGTTTTGTGTTTACATCTACTGATGGGAAGCGTGAGTTTCACATCAGAGACTACATTTCTTGTGGTACATCTAATGTTATCTATTACGCGGTATGCGGGTGCTCACTAATCTACATTGGGTTGACATCCCGTGAGCTCCGCATCCGTGTAAGGGAACATGTGCGAGACATTGCGGCGGCTCGGGCAGTGGACGATCTTGCCACTTTGAAGACGTTGCCGCGCCATTTTAAATCACACCATGGTTGTGATCCCAAATCTTTATTGGTTCGCGGCATTGAAGTTATTCATAGTGGCATTCGTGGTGGCAACATCAAGCGGAGGCTGGCCCAGCGTGAGACCAGATGGATGATGACTCTTGGAACAGTCGCCCCATCTGGCCTCAATGAGGCCTTGAGCTTTGCCTCTTTTCTTTGACACCACTTTGTTGGTCTGCCCCCCTTCTTTTTAGGGGTTTTTTATTGTTGTTTTTATATACCTAATACTGTGGCCTTTTTTTTTGGCTTAATGTTTATGCTTTTTTCTGCTGTTTGTGCTTTAATATTTTCTTCTTTTTTTTTTTTTCTTTCTTTGCCCTACTTCTATTTGGCACAGTTTTCCCAGCTGGGTCTCTAAATATGATCTTCTGCGACATATCTCAACTTTCCACCTATACACGGATCCCTGGAACCAGATTATGCAGTTGTCTTGTTACTCTACTGTGACTTTCTTTTGTATCTATTTATGATTCATGGTATTTACCACAGCTTGCGTCCCTGGCTCTCTGGGCTCTGTCCCGCACTGATGTGCGCTTGCGTACTTCTCGCCGCCGACTCTGCCTTCCGCGGCCGTCTCTGGCCGATCAGTGCGCATGCGCCGGAGCTATGGAGACGCGTCCGCGCTCCCGCGCATGCGCTGGATCGTGACAGCCGATGGGAGGTGCCGGGTCTGTATGGCGCGATGTGCTCATGCGCCGAGATTTATCAGTGCGGCGCCCCAGCTGTGTCTAGGGCTATTTATAGTAGCCCCTCTGTGCTACGTACCCACTCCCTGACGAAGCGAACACTTCACCATCGTGAAACGTACGTTGGAGTCTGTACTGGGGGCTTACCCTCCCTGTCACCTCTGGTTGGCTGCACGTCCTATTGGTACTTCCACCCCTTCTTACAGGTTTGCGGTACTTGTGATTTGGGTTCACATGCGTTTGGCTTGTCCCGGTCTCTCCTCTTTCTTTTTTCTTTTTTCTACACTGAACCCTTATGGGTCTATCTACCTAATAGGGGCTGCCCGATGCATGTATTCCCATAGTATGACTACTGCTTGCCTGTTGTATATCCTCCGCTATTTTGGCCAGGGTATCTATCTAAACTTCGGCTTTGCCTTTGATAAATTAGCCCACTTGGGCTCTTTATTGTCTGTCTGGATATATGTGGCCTGGTGGATGGAGATCTGATTCCCCCTTAGTGTTTTTTCGTGCAGCTCCCAGGTGTTATTGCCTTTTATACCATCCTTCTCTCTTGTGCCTGTTTTATCTAAATTTGACTCTGCATGTTTAATATTTATATCAATAAACTATTTGATATTTTTGAAGCTAATTTACTCTGTTCTCCTTGTTTTTGATGTGCTCTAAGAGTAGCTCTGAAGTGGTGTGGTGATTGTGTATGACCCACCCCAGTTCCTTGTTTGTATGGATTTCTATAGTCTACTCCTATATACTACACCTGTAATATACTACATCACTACACTCCTATATACTACACCTGTAATATAGTACACCTCTACACTTCTATATACTACACCTGTAATATACTGCACCTCTACATTCCTATATACTACACCTGTAATATACTGCACCTCTACACTCCTATATACTACACCTGTAATATACATCACTACACCCCTATATACTACACCTCTAATATACATCATTTCATCCCTATATACATCACTAGACCCCTATATACTACACCTGTAAACTACATTCCCATATACTACATCACTACACCCCAAATATTAGTCACCAGTTACCGCCCCTCCCCCCCATTGTCCCCTCAGGTTACTAGTCACCACTCACCTCTCCCTCCTCAAGCACCTCCGTACGGGCCCTCGCCGAGATGCTTCTTCTCTCTGTACGGGCCCCCGCCGCTGCTTCTCTCCATAAGGGCCCCGGCTGCTGCAGCTTCTTCTCCAGCCGGGCGGGAACTTTTCAAATGACACACACGTGTGCCATACTGACGACATCAGGGCGCACATGTGTGTCACAGAGAACGGTGCTGGGCAGGGAACAGAGGACAGAGTCTTGCGTTCCGCTGCCTACACTGCTGCCTACATGCAGCGTTTGATGAGGGCGATCTGACCAGGGGCCTCCCGGAGCCTGGAGCTCTGGACAACAGGTCAGATTTCCCTCATCACTGACCGGCCAGCAAGGACGCCCTGAACCAGGCGGGCCGGTCACAGACAGTAGGAGGGTCGGATGTGGTCCGCGGGCCGCCCCTTGTCCAGGTCTGCCATATGTGGTTGGACACTAATGTCTGAGTATATGGCAGGCATCAGATGGGAAGGAGCACGACTTGGTATTTAGAAAGCAGATTCCATTTCAATAGATTATGGCTTCCAGTAGCCAAGCCCCTGAGGTGATAAATCAGCAGAACCCCCACAAGTGACTCCATATTGGAAACATGACTGCGTAAGGAAGTCATGCAGGGGTGTAGTGAGTATTTTGAACCCACAGATGCCTCTCAGCATTTTATAACATTGGGACTTGGAAATATAACATTTTAGTTGTAAAAATGTAATATTTTAGTAACTGCTTATTTGTCAATTACACAAGGGTTAAAGGTGAAACTAGACCTGACAATTTATTTCGCAGTTTCTCCCAAAATCATCAGAAAAGTCTGTTTGGCCACATGGCAGTTCTGAGCAGGAAGGAGCGCTGTTGGATATTTGGAGTACAGATTTTGCTAGAATAGTTTGTGGATGATATTTGTGGAGATCCAAAGGTGCCAGAACAGCAGAAAACCCCAAAAGTGACCCCATTGTAGAAATTGAACCTCTCAATTAATTTATCTATGGCAGCAGTGACTATTTTGTAGGATCCACACCACACTCTTTTTCTGGAGAATTACAAATATGCCAGTTTAGTGCCCATACATTGTGCCCCCATATACTGTATCACCCCATACATTGTGCCCCCATATACTGTATCCCCCCATACATTGTGCCCAGCATGTGCTTCTGGAGACTGCACCCCGTAAATTGTTAAGTGTGCTCTCTCCACTACAATAATGCCACGCACAAGGGGGATTTGAAGGAGGGGGACATTTAGATTTGGGAGCCCAGGTGTAACTGGATTTCATTTGGGTGATGAGACCCATATTGCCTTTCCAGAGACTTTGTTCTACCAGTAATGTGGGACCCCCCTGTATTTCCAGTGACAGATGACGGACCTGAGTGGGGGCTGAATTTGTGTGGGATAAATTAGGGGTTTATTGGTAACATTTTGGGGTACAGAACGTTTTTTGATTGCTCTCAGTATAAGGCTGGGATCACATTCTTGAGTTCTGCGCTGAGCACTTGTGTCGAGGTTTCCATGTAAATTCTCCAAAAATCTGATTCCAAAGGGGGTTTTGTCTGAATCTCGTATTTTGAGATTTACATGACAACCCCAACTTAAGTGCTAAGTGGGAGACGGCAGAATAAATATCAGCCGAGCCTTATTCCAATTTTTAGGAAGCAGAATGAAGAAATAGACAGCTGTATGAGAATCATTCTTGTTTTTATATTTGCGCTGTTCACCGTGAGATATTAGTGATAGGACAGATGTATTTTGGGAGTCGCTGCAATTACAATGATACCAATTTTATATCTTTTTTTTTCTGTTCTAGTACACAGTAAAAATGTTTTTGTGTTTTTTTTTTTATAGTTTTTGCTCTGCAATATTCTGCGAACTGTAACTTTATTTTATTTTTTGGCAAACAGCTGTATGAGGGCTTGGTTTTTGCATGACGAATTAGAGAATTTTTTCAGACTGTTTTGAACATTTTTGATCGCTTTTTATTCACATTTTTCAGATGAAGAATGAACAAAAAACAGCAATTCCGTTATTGTTTTTTATATTATTTTTGAGCGGTTCACTGTGCAGTAAAAGTGATAAGACTGATTTATTCTTCAGGTCAGTACGGTTACAGCGATACCAGAGTTACGGTATGTGCGCACTAGGCGTTTTTTTCACGCTGCGTTTTTATGTGCGTTTTTGTCTAAAAACCGCACCCGCGGCTAAAAAACGCGGCAAAAACGCATGCGTTTTTGCCGCGATTTGGTGCGTTTTTTGCTGCGTTTTTGCTCACTGCGTTTTTAATCAGTGCACAATGCCATTAAAGATTGTTGATGAAAAAAAAAAAAAAAAAAAGGTCTGATGTCATTTCCTTCTTCAAAATGTTCATTGTATGCAGGAGAGCAGACAGCTGCAGAACTAGTGTATGCAGGAGAGCAGACAGCAGCTGCAGAACTACAAGTCTCAGCATCCTCCATTCACTAGTGTATGCAGGAGAGCAGACAGCAGCTGCAGAACTACAAGTCTCAGCATCCTCCATTCACTAGTGTATGCAGGAGAGCAGACAGCAGCTGCAGAACTACAAGTCTCAGCATCCTCCATTCACTAGTGTATGCAGGAGAGCAGACAGCAGCTGCAGAACTACAAGTCTCAGCATCCTCCATTCACTAGTGTATGCAGGAGAGCAGACAGCAGCTGCAGAACTACAAGTCTCAGCATCCTCCATTCACTAGTGTATGCAGGAGAGCAGACAGCAGCTGCAGAACTACAAGTCTCAGCATCCTCCATTCACTAGTGTATGCAGGAGAGCAGACAGAAGCTGCAGAACTACAAGGCTCAGCATCCTCCTTCCAGGACTGTATGCAGTTTTTTGCCCAAAAAGAAAAAAAAAATGACATGGGCTTCGCCATATTTTTGTATGCTAGCCGGGTACAGCAGGCAGGTACGGGCTGCCCCCAACCCCCAGCTGCCTATTTGTACCCGGCTGGGAACCAAAAATATAGAGAAGCCCTTTTTTTTAATTATTTCATGAGATAATTAAAAAAAAAAAATGACGTGGGCTTCGCCTAATTTTTGAGTCCAGCCGGGTACAACTAGGCAGCTGGGGATTGGAATCCACAGTGCAGGGTGCCCATGCTTTCTGGGCACCCCCACTGCGAATTGCAGTCCGCAGTCACCCCAGAAAATGGCGCTTTCATAGAAGCGCCATCTTCTGGCGCTGTATCCAACTCTTCCAGCTACCCTGAAGCCGGGTGGCTAGCCGGGTAATAATGGAGTTAGGGCTAGCTGTATATTATCAGCTGGCCCTAAGCCCGAAATTCATGGTGTCATGCCAATATTAGACATGGCCACCATGAATTTCTAGTACAGATAAAAAAAAACCACAACACACAGAAAAATATTTTTATTAGAAATAAAACACAACACAATTAGTGACTCCATCTTTATTGAAATAAAGAACCCCCCTCCGCAGTAATCCTGGGTTAGGGTCCCGCGCCGTCCAATCAGGATCCAATATCATCTGATCGGTTTGCTGGAAGGCATACCGATCAGATGATCTGTCAGGTTCAAGGATGTGAATCACATCACACATCAGCTGATTGTATAAAAGCCGATTATACAATCAGCTGATGCATCAGTAGAAAAAAAAAAAATAAAATAATACTCACTTATGTGCTGTGCTGATTACTGGCAGCTCCTGGAGCGATCGATTGGACAGGAGTCTGATCCCGTCCGATCGCTGCAAGAGCTGCCGGTAATCAGCTGATGAAGTCCCCTGACGGCAGGATCAGCTGATAGCCGGCCGGGCGCCCGCGTCACCGCGATCAGCTGATGCGTCAGGTGACTGCATCAGGTGATCCACCGCCAGGTCCTGCAAGCAAGGTCCTGCCCCGGGGAGACTGCACACAGCCAGAGCGGCGGGACCGGGAGGAGCTGGGAGCGGGCATGGCACCGGGACCCTGCGGACAGGTGAGTATATGACATTTTTTTTTTTTCTACTGTTCACTTTGATTTTCGCCGCTGCCTCCACCTCCCGCCCAGGCATGGCGCCGCACGGAGCTGACATGCACAGGACGGGAGGTGGAAGCAGCGGTGACGGTACCGGGAGGATTCACGCTTCTGTGTTTACCAACAGAAGGAATCCTCTTCCTGTACACGTCACTGTAGTACCCACCCCTTGCGTTTATAGCTGCGTTTTTAGTCATAGAAACGCGGCTATATGCATTTTTCATTGCGTTTTTAACATCTCATTGAATTCAATGGGTGAAAAACGCAGAAATAATTGACATGCTGCCTTTTTGTGGTCACCACAAAAACGCAGCTAAAAAAAAACGCTGTGTGCGGACAGCACTTATGAAAACCCATTGACATTGCTGGGGAAGCAATGTCACTGCGTTTTCAGCACAAAAACGCGGTAAAAAACGCCGCTAAAAACGCGGCAAAAACGCCTAGTGCGCACAAGGCCTTACATTGGTTTTTTTTTAAGTTTTGCTACTTTTACTTTTGTTTCTTGTGATTTATGTGCTTTTTTGTGTGTTGGGTTTGTTTGTTTATTTTTACTTTTTCACTTGCTCCCACTATGGGACTTGAATATTTTATATTTTAGTTTGATCGCTGTTCGCCTGCATTGTTGTACTCGTGTACCGCACTGCAGGAGACCTGTCAGTGATCACTGACACAGCCTGTAAGACCCAGCTTTATAGCAGGATCTTACAAGCTACTGTAGCTTGGGGTCATCAATGACCTCGGGGTACTATGGCACGATTGGCACTCGTGATTACGATCTTGGGGGCCAATCCGTGGGGTCTTTTAACCCCCTGTTAACCTCTTAGATACAGCCTTCGCAATTGACAACGGTATTTAAGGGGTTAATCAACTCCATTCAGTTCCAAAACTGGTCAGGGCCAATGCCCACGGATGTCAGTTATCATGTACAGCTGTCACTTGTGGGAATTTCACTCATGGGGCGGCCCTATTTACTTACTCCTCAGCACCATTAACCACATTTATTTGTGTTTATTCCAACAACACAATTATTAAAGAAACTCAGGAATCCTTAAATGAAACATTAAACCAAGGTATTTATACACCCATTGAAGATATGTGTATGTAAACCGGATACTATTACATTTCATCCGGCTCAAGTCAACAACTTTACTTATAGAGAATCGATAGATGCTATGCATAAAATTATCTAAACAGAAGTGTATATCTGGGATACGTAGGAAAAGAAGCCAAGTAAGAAGAAGAGCAGCCAAATTATACAGTTGAAAGGGAAACTTTCACCAGGAATTTGTCACCTAATCTGAGAGCAGCATAACATGGGGCAGAGATCCTGATTCCAGCAGTGTGTCACTTACTGGGCTGCTTAGTGTAGTTTTAATAAAATCACTGTTTAATTAGTAGTAGATTATCATTAGAGGACTACTTGACGTGCTGCAGGTAGTCCTGTATATTCATGAGCTCTGTTTAACTGCTAGATCTGCAGCAGAGAAAACGTTTATTTTATCGAAATGATAACAAACTGCTCAGTAAGTGACACATCGCTGGAATCAGGGTCTCTCTCTTTACAGTATGCTGCTCTCAGATAGGGTAGCAAAATCTTGGCGACAGATTCCCTTTAGAGAGAACCTTTCAGAAGATTTTGGCGTTCTAAACCAAAACTGGCACCTTAAGCAGCGCCTGTGCAGCATTCTATAAAGGTGCATCTTGTACCCTGACTCCCCTGTAGACCCCCACAAACTCCTTTACACGGCTACATTCACACGACCGTCCCATTTTTGCGGTCTGCAAAAAACGGTTCTGTTATGCATCCGTGTGACATCCGTATCTGTTCCGTTCCATATACAGTCCGTATGTCATCCGTGTGTCATCCTTGTGCCTTCTGGTTTGTTTTTTTTTGTGGGCCTCAAAAAAAATGGAAGCAGCTAGAAAGATAGATGAATAGATAGATAGATGGATAGATAGAAACATAGATGAATTGATAGAGAGAGAGAGAGAGAGAGATGGATAGATAGATGGATAGAGAAAGGAATAGATAGATAGATAGATATAGGGATAGATAGAGAGATGGATGAATGGATAGATAGATAGATAGATAGATAGATAGATGAATTGATGGATAGATAGATAGAGGGAGGGCTAGAGAAAGGAATAGATGTGTGTCGGAGGTTGCGCGTGACACTGACACACACTGGTCAGTGCTGGCATGCTAGCGTCGCAGGAGAATGCTGGGGGAGCGCAGGGTAGGTGAGTACCATGGCCACCAGTCGCACAGGGCCCCATCCAGCAGACAGCAGATAGGGCGCCGCAGGGAGCAGCAGTTCACTGTAATTTGCTGCTCTTGCGGTGCACAGGCTCCAGCACAGGGCGCCCTCCCCTCCTCTGTGTCCTGTCTGCTCCCGTCTTTACCACACTGCTGCCGGAGAAGCTGCTTCTAAAGACCCTCTGAACTCCAGGAGGCCAAGAAGGAGGTGACTATAATGTGAATCGTGTTATGTGCTGCCTGTATGTGTTATGTATAAGGTATGTGTGTCCTGTATCGTGTGCAATGTGTAGCTGTCTGTCTGTCTGTGTATATACAATCTGTCTGTGTGTACTGTCTGTCCATCCTATCTGACTGTCTGTATATCTATCTATCTATCTATCCATCTATCCATCCATCCTATCTATCTATACAAAATTCTATATGCCTCATTATGAAAATGAACACATAGTACAATTGTTTATTTATTTTTTTTTAATGTGTGCGGCACGGTGGAGGGCTATGTATCAGAATAAGTGGGCTAGTCACACATCAGATTGCATACACTCACACATCAGATCATACACACCCCATATTTCTCATACAATCGCACCAGCACACACTCACCACATCCAGTGATACCACTTGCTTCCGGCCAGCAGGTCCTAGAAGATCCAGTGAACAGAGTCAGATGATGTGTTCCACCCACAGGTCTTGAAACCTCCACTGCACATTGCACAGCGTCACAGGTCCTTAAGCCGCCCAGAAGCAATCAATATCGCTGGATGTGGTGAGTGTGTGTGTAATCTGATGTGTGTGTTCTGCCGCAGGCCCAGATGCGTTCCACTGCTCCTGCTCGGTGTCTGGTGACTATGATTGCTGGATTTTCTTTTTTTGAGGGGTGTCTGCTTTCTATAATGAAGTGTCCTACAATATCTTTAACTTTTTTAGCTGCACGGACACTTCATTATTGAACCACAACTAGGTCTTATTTCCGGGGGATGTCTTTTTAATTTAGGCCTTGCTAAAAACTCCTGCTAGGTCTTATTTTCAGGGGAGGTCTTATTTCCAGGGAAACACGGTAATACCACCACTGTGCCCCTTACATGGTAAAATGCCTCCTTTGTGCCCTTGAGATGGTAAAAAATATTAATTAACGCCCTGAGCAAGTGCCCTAGAAAAGTGTCCACATTTAGCTCCTAGGAAAGTGATAATAATGCCCCTTGTGCTACTTTGATGGTCACAATACCCTGAGTGCCCCTATAACAGTAATGGTTCTTAAGTGCCTTCTTAACATTTAATAATGTCTCCTAAGTCTCCCCATGTACACCTCCCCTATCCACAGTATGATGCAACTACTCCTCCACTATAGACAGTATGATGGGTCCACAGCTCCCCCAAAAACAATAGTCCACACACTGTATAATGGCCACCACAGTAGCTGACACACTGATTGTCCCAACAGTAGTCCCCACATTGTATAATGGCTTCTACAGTAGTCCCAACACTGTATGAGAACCCGCAAAGTAGTCCCCACAGTGTATGACAGCCCCCCACATTAGCTCCCATCCTGTATAAGTGCCCCCTACACTGTATAACTGGGAAGGGGGATCTGCATTTCTTGGGGGGTAAATTTACCCCAAACCATGTCTCCCCGAAAATAAGACCTTTTTTTGGGGCAAAAAAAAATATAACAGTGTCTTAATTTCGGGGAAACACGGTATGTGGGGCAGTACTAGGAGCACAGTATTTCTGCCACACAGCTGGTGCAGTAATAAGGGCACATACGGCAGCAGCGGCTCAGTATTGGGGTATCAGGAGGATGAGGAGTTTGTACAGGTTGGGAATAGATGGGACGGGGTCGGAAATGTGAGGTCAAATGTGTCTTTGTTGTAATCTCTGCAGATGAGTTGTTCCTGAAAGAAGTTATGTTGGTCTGGACCAGATGGAAAAGATGGGAAAAGTGAACAATTCCATCCGAAAGAACATCAGCTGTAAGGCTATGTGCACACGCTGCGTTTTTTTGATGCTGCGTTTTTGTGCTTTTTTGTCCGCTAAAAACGCACAAAAACGCACCCGCGCCAAAAAAAAGCGGCAAAAAACGCATGCGTTTTTACCGCGATTTGGTGAGTTTTTGGCTGCGTATTGCTGCGTTTTTGATCTCTGCGGTTTTCTGCATTTTTCCATTGCATTGCATGGGGGAAAACGCAGAAAAACGCAGGAAAGAATTGACATGTCCATTTTTTTTTTTTAAGCTCAAAAACGCAGGTTAAAAAAAAAGTTGTGTGCGGACAGCAAAAATGAAAACTCGTAGACTTTGCTGAGGAAGCAAAGTCATGCAGTTTTGAGGCCAAAAACGCACCCGAAAAACACACAAAAACACCGCGAAAAACGCACTGTGTGAATTTACCCTAAGTCACCATCTATAACTGCACTGTGATCTCTTGTATGTCCTGCAGCACCGATATCTACCACTATATAGTCACCATACAGTGGTAATATCAGTGTCATCTGCTGAGGGTCCACTATACCCACGATTAGGCTGCGCTTCTGTAGTAATCATGGTTACCTGGTTAGGGGCCCACTCTGATGTTTCACTGACTCGCCCACCCCAGGGCTATGGGACACCCGGTGCCGGGCCGGACTAGTCCGGTGGTAGTCAGTGGTGGCTGGGCCCGGCTCCGTGGCCCTGGTGGGTGTCAGTAGAATATGAGGCTTGATGAATAAAGTTTGTGTTCGTGACGCCACCTGTGGTCTGCGGCTATTAAGCCGCCGCTGCTGTGTGAGGCCTCCGGGGTGATGTTATGGCAGCAATGGTGGTACTGCTCCCCACAGGTGGAGCGGAGCCCCGGGGACACTGTTAGTGCTCGTGAAAGTCTATGGGGTTGTGTGGCTAACACGGTGCAGGGCCGACAGGCAATGAAAGAACCAGGCACAAACAGTCTCTTTACCTTTTCCTCTTTTACTTTGGGAACAGTCCAGTCCTGGGAGACCGTTACAGGTGGTGATGGGGATCCGGTCGGCCTGGAAGTACTTGGGGCGATCTTTCTGGCCAGCTGAGTATGAGGCCTACTCCTGTACTTTTCTTTGTTATGATAGGACCCTGCTTCTCTGAATCCAGCAATGGCCCTCTTTGCTGCTGGGACTGATGGTACGTCCCTTTCCCTCTGTAGCAGGCTGCGCAGGCCCTCTCTGGTGCTTCTCTGCTGGAGTCCACACCGGGCCCTGATGCTGCAGCTGTACCTTTGGGATGTTTATGGGCCAGGTGCTTGCAGCTCCCCTGCCCTTCGGATTCGGCTACCAGGGAGTATTTTAAGCCCTGGTGGCCACAGACTCCGATGTCCGAGTCTCTCCGCTGCCTCTCAGCTACTCCTGCTTCCCTGGGCCAAGCTACTCCAGCTCTAGGCCCCAGATCCACAGGACAGCTCACTCTGTGTCTGCTTCCTTCCACTTCTCTCTACAGACTGACCACTACTTCCTCCCTCAGGCCAGACTTGAGGAAAGCTCCCTGGAATTCCAGGTTCAGAGCTCCCCCTGCTGGCCGGAGGGAGAACTGCGTTGGGTGTTAGACTTGCTGGCCAATAGACCTCCCCATTACCTCCAGGCTCAGCATTAACCCTTTGGAAGGTCAATGCTGTTGTGGCGACCAGGTCCTGGGGCGCCACACTCCCCCTTAGTTAAATTCAGTACTCCCGGACTGTGGAAAACAAAACAAGACATACATGTTACAACCTTAAACAACTTTAAGAGTCCAGTGTGGCTCCCAGCCGGGTGTCCATTACACTGCTCCATGGGGGACCCGCCGCGACAAAACCCCCAACGTAGGCTCTGGGCGTGCGTCAGAGCATTGATGACCCCACTCTATGCACGCCGGACGGGTTTTTCTTCAGGGGTGCTGAGCACACTGGTGCTAAGTATGAACAATTTAGGTGTTGGCCACCCATAGTCCAGTGGCCCAATTGTCCATTTACTTAATCACCTAAGACAAAAAGCATTTTATACACAACATTACAGACATTTCACATAACTATTTACATTCTGTTAGGTATTTTACTTTCTATGTTCTATACCTTGGAGGGGGCTGTCCCCGAGTGCTATATTGGGACCGGCGTAGCTCTGGGGTTTGTCCCTGACTACTTAGAGTGTCTGCCCCCCCCATGTGATTGGTAGGCCTAACCCTGACAGGGATGCATGTTGGTTGCCTACGGGATCTCAGATTCGCCAAGGGTACGGCAGGTTCACCACTGGCAGGGGGTTGAACCTCCTGTTCCACTGCTGGCGTGTCACCTTGTGTTGGAGCGGACGGTTCTTTAGGTGGATCTGGAACCTCTTTTGTTTCTGGCTCGACCAACTGCGGGAACGTCAAGACTGGTACCACTATGGCATTGTTTATTCGGGTCCAAGTTTTGGGGAATTTTCCAAGGATTGTTTGGATCATCTCTTCCTCTTTTTCTTGGCTTTGGGGACTTTCTTGTACTTCTTCTACTTCTTTTTGGGTTCTGCACCGTTCAGGGCACGCTTTCAGGCGGTCCCGAGAAACTGCTTGATAGGTCTTGCCTTCATCCTTGCTTATGAGGCATACCTTACTATTGTCAAAGTTGGAGGGAATAATGGTGTAGGGTTCATTCTCCCACTGATCATCTAATTTATGCGCATTCCGCTTTTTCTTGAGGACCTGTTCTCCAGGTGCTAAGGGAGTTGCTGGAGCTGTTTGATTGTAATGCTGATCTTGTCTCATTCTTGCTTGAGACAGGCTCCTTTCTACGCATTCCTGGACCTTGCAGTACTGCTGTTGTCGCTCTGTATCCCAATCTTCTATCTCCTGAACCGCTTCAGGTGACACAGTCCCCATCTCAAAGTCTACAGGTAACTTGCCAGGTCTTGCTCGCATCAGGTAAGCAGGGCTGCAGTTGGTCGAATTTACCGGGATATGGTTGTACAGGTCTACCAGATCTGGTAACTTCTCTGGCCATTGGTTTCTTTCTTCCAGAGGTAGAGTCTTGAGCATATCAATAACCACATGGTTCATCTTCTCGCACAATCCATTGGTTTGGGGGTGGTACGGTGTGGTTCTGATTTTCTTACAACCGTACATGTTACAGAACTCTTGGAACACTTCTGCCTCGAATGCAGGACCTTGATCGGTCAGTACCCTTTCAGGGTAACCGTGAGGTCGACAAAAGTATGCCTGAAATGCTCTAGCTGCTGTTCTGGCTGTCTGGTCCTTCACGGGCACTACTACCAGGAAACGAGAGTAATGGTCCACAATGGTGAGGGCGTACACATAGCCTGACCGGCTTGGTGTTAACTTCACGTGGTCCAGGGCCACCAACTCCAGTGGCTGCTTCGTGACAATTGGCTGTAGGGGAGACCTCTGGCTGGCATCATCTTTCCGCCTCAGGCTACATGGACCACAGTCTCGGCACCACTTCTCAACGTTCTTTCTCATGTGCACCCAGTAGAACCGATCACGGAGTAGGGTCTCCAACTTCTTCCACCCGAAGTGTCCTGCGTTATCATGATAAGCTGCTAGGACCATTGCATTGAAGCATCCCTCTGTGGGACCACTATCTGCCAGACAAGTTCATTCGTTCGCCAGTTGACATATCTCTTGCAGAGCTTGCCTTGGTATGTGAACAGTCGTCCCCTCTCCTTCCACAGCTGCTGGGCTTCTTCTGGAGCATCTGGGCCAAGATGGGTCTCAGCTTGTGCTAGCTTTTCTTTGACCAATCGCACGGCCGGGTCACCGTTCTGTGTCTCTTCCCAATTATGGTGGAGTAATGGGTTGACCGAGACCTCGTGCTGGCTCGAGCGCTTCACTCCTACAGCATGCTCACACTGGGAAACACCTTGGTGATGGAAAGCCGGTAACTCTATCTCTTCGAGTTCATCCAGGTCTTCTCCAGACTCGGGTAAGTGAGGCATTCTGGACAGCGCATCAGCATTGTTATTCTTCTTGCCAGCCCGATACTTGATGGTAAAGTCAAAGTTAGAGAGCCGGGTTATCCATCGCCGTTCCAACGCACCTAACTTGGCTGTTGCCAGGTGTGTCAACGGATTGTTGTCCGTGAAGATGGTGAACTTGGCCGATGCCAGATAGTGCTTGAAGCGTTCAGTCACTGCCCAAACAATAGCGAGGAACTCCAGCTTGAAGGAACTGTAGTTTTCTGAATTCCTTTCTGTGGGCCGAAGCTTCCTACTGGCGTACGCGATCACCCTCTCTCTGCCTCCCTGCACCTGGGACAGAACTGCTCCCAGTCCCACGTTGCTGGCGTCTGTATACAGTACAAACGGCTGGCTGTAGTCAGGGTAGGCCAGAATTTCTTCTCCCGTGAGAGCCCCTTTCAGCCGGACAAAGGATGTTTCTAGTTGGCTGCTCCATTCAAATGGAGGGCTCTGCTTCTTAGCCTGCTTTGGCTGGCCCACCAGGAGATCTTGAAGGGGCGCTGCTATCTTGGTGAAACCATCAATGAACCTTCGGTAGTAGCCCACCAGCCCAAGGAACTGCCGCACCACTTTTACCGTGGTGGGTCTTGGCCAGTCCTTGATTACGGTGACTTTCTCCGGATCAGGTGCCACACCTTCTGCGCTGACCACATGACCCAGGTACTGTACCTTTGGCTTCAAGAGGTGACATTTGGACGGCTTTATCTTCAGGCCATATTTCGACAAGGACTCAAACACTTCTGCTAAGTGCCTCAGGTGGTCTTCATAAGTCTTGGAGTAGACTATGACGTCATCCAGGTACAACAGCACGGTTTCAAAGTTGTGGTGGCCCAAGCAGCACTCCATCAACCTTTTGGAATGTCCCTGGGGCGTTGCAGAGCCCGAATGGCATACAGTTGAACTCACAGAGGCCCATTGGTGTCGTGAATGCAGTCTTCTCCTTGTCCGCCTCTGCCACGGGAACCTGCCAATACCCACTGGTGAGATCCAAGGTGGAGAAATAGTTAGCTGACTTTAAGGCTGTTAGTGACTCCTCTATTCTGGGCAGTGGATAAGCATCTTTATGTGTAATGCGGTTAATTTGCCTGTAATCTACACACATTCTCATTGTACCATCTTTTTTCTTTACGAGCACTAGTGGAGCTGCCCAGGGGCTACAATTATCTCTGATAACCCCAGCCTCCTTCATTTCCCGTAACATTTCTTTGGCACGCTGATACTGTGCGGGGGGTACAGGGCGGTATCTCTCTTTAATGGGATGATGATCACCCGTGGGGATTTGATGTTTAACCCCTTTCACCTGCCCAAAATCTAGGAAGTGTTTGCTGAAGACCCGCTCGTACTCCTGTACCACCCGGTAAACCCCATGCTTTTGGTGTGAGGGGGTGGAGTCGGTGCCCACATGTAATTTTTGGCACCAGTCTTCCAGCTGCCCCTTGGAGCCATTGTCTTCCGCCTGGTCGGACGGGATCAAGGGTTCCACTGCTTTGATGGTATTGTTGCTGACAGTGTACAGTTTTGCTACAGTGGCGTACCGGGGTAATTTGGCTTCCTCCTCCCCACAATTCAGGACACGGACGGGCACTCTCCCCTTGCGAACGTCTGCTACCCCTCTGGCTATCAGGACTCCAGGCCTACTGTCTGAATACACCGGTTCTACCAAGGCATGGTAATCCTGACATATATAACCAAAACTACCATATATTGATAGGAGTAATTGTAGCACAAACCAAAGAGAAAAAACTCCTAAAAACAATTTTTTATTCTAATCAATATTAAAATTATAGATATAAAATCACTGCTCATTTAAAATAACTACAGTGATATATTATAGTGAGTATAATAGGGTGATAGACTCGATTGGTGGGGACAGTGTAAATAGTTTCCTGTTCTCAGGGTAGGGGCAACCTTAATAGTTGCGCTAGTTTATTCAGATACAGCAATACGTGGTTCAGGGGATGACCTATCTCTCCCTCCCTTTCTCCTACCTACCAACGGAGGTGTACCATGAATTATTGGGTACCCCCCGCTCCACGTCGTCTCTCCCTAGTATCTCCCTTCAAGCTAGTTGCTCAGATCCGGGAGACCCACCACCAAAGAGAATATGTGCAAATAGTTACAGTACTTAGAGACAATTTAGATATTTTTTATAAAAAACTTTTTCTAGATATTAGATGGATCTCAGATCAAAAAAGAGTTCTTATATATACATGGATATAAAGTCCCAGCAGGGAATGGCTTATCTGCCGAGACCATCCAGTATTTAGTCCCAAACTAAGTTTATATATACATATGGATATAGAGTCCCAGCAGGGAATGACTTATCTGCCGAGACCATCCAGTATTCTATCCCAAGGGTGGTCTCGGCAGATAAGCCATTCCCTGCTGGGACTTTATATCCATGTATATATAAGAACTCTTTTTTGATCTGAGATCCATCTAATATCTAGAAAAAGTTTTTTATAAAAAATATCTAAATTATCTCTAAGTACTGTAACTATTTGCACATATTCTCTTTGGTGGTGGGTCTCCCGGATCTGAGCAACTAGCTTGAAGGGAGATACTAGGGAGAGACGACGTGGAGCGGGGGGTACCCAATAATTCATGGTACACCTCCGTTGGTAGGTAGGAGAAAGGGAGGGAGAGATAGGTCATCCCCTGAACCACGTATTGCTGTATCTGAATAAACTAGCGCAACTATTAAGGTTGCCCCTACCCTGAGAACAGGAAACTATTTACACTGTCCCCACCAATCGAGTCTATCACCCTATTATACTCACTATAATATATCACTGTAGTTATTTTAAATGAGCAGTGATTTTATATCTATAATTTTAATATTGATTAGAATAAAAAATTGTTTTTAGGAGTTTTTTCTCTTTGGTTTGTGCTATGGTAATCCTGACCCCTGAGGCCTATTGCTGCCCGACACCATATCAACATTTCACTTCTTGGGGGTATTGCAATGGGGAGGGGGTCACTTACCCTCACACTGCCAATTTCTCCTCCGGCCAGCTCTACCTGCTGCCTCCTCATCAGGGCTCTGATCTCCCTCTGTAGGGCACGCTGCTGCCCGGAGCTGGCAGTTTCAGACGCCTGTTGCAACAAAATTATCACTTCGGCAATACAATTTTCTATCACATTTGTACCAATGGTTAGCAGTGGGTCAGATTCTTTGCGATCAATATCTACAATTATCATCCCCTGACATGGCAATTCTACCCGCCCCACTTTAATGGTTACTTCTTTGTACCCAATTTGAGGTAAGGGCTGACCATTACTGGCCACAATTGTTAAATCATCATCTGGGCCATGGTCAATGTCTGAATCAGCCCAATATCTTTTGTACAGTTTATAGGGGATGGTTGTTACCTGGGACCCCGTATCCAGGAGAGCATTCAAAGGGATCCCATCCAGCACAATAGGAAGGACCGGTCGTCCTCCCACATACTTGCTGCGGCTGGGGGTTGAGCCGGGCTTCCTTACACCTGGGAGTTGGCTCCTGGTCCCAGGCTCGGCCCATTTAAAGGACAGTGTCGTGCAATGTGGCCCGCCTGGCTGCAGCGGCGGCAGATCGGTTGTCCTGTTGAATCATACCGGTCTGTGTCTTTTCCTCGGGTCGGCGGGATCCTCCTCTGTCGCATCCATGGGACGTCATCTGGGCTGGAGGCCAACTCGATTCTTGCAGGCGATGGGGTCACTTGTAGAGACTGCACGGTCTTGGCAAGGGCAGCTACAGTCTTGGTCAGCTCCTGGACCTGCTGTCTGAGCTCTGCAGTGGGATCCTTATCCAGGGACTGCGCCTCGGCCCCTGCAGCAGCTCGTGTTGCAGGCACCACCCCGGGGTACGTGATAGCAAGAGGCCGGAGGGGTACTGGGTCATTCGGTGTAGATTCTCTCAGTACCCGGATGGCCTGGTCCTTAAACTTTGCAAAGTCCAGAGCAGGGTTCTGTAGGACCATGATACGCAGCTGTGTCCTGTGGGCATCTGACAGGAGCCCTTCTATGAACTGCTCAGTTAGGAGTTTGTCTCCTTCTCGTACACTCTCTGGGTCCACCTGTTTAACTGCTTTCAGGGCCTCCTGCAAGTTTAAGGCATAGTCCCTTATGCTGTCTGTGGCCCGTTGTTTGCACCCAAAGAATCTCATCTTTATCTCTGCTGCGGTGCGGGTGTCAAAAGTACTCTTTAGTTTGGCCAGTATCTGGGTTGCTGTCCCTTTATCTGTATCAGGCCAGGACTTCACTTCACGCTGGGCCGCGCCGGCTAGCTGCCCCATTAATATGCCCACCTTCTGGCTCTCAGTCAGCGGATACACCCGGAACAAGCTGTGCAGACTTTCTCTGAAGTCGCCCAAGGTATGGGACTCCCCGGAGTACTGCGGCAGCCATTCTGCTCCCGGGATGTACGGCATTGTGATCGGCATTACCGGCGCTACAGCGGGGGTTGGGGCGACGGCGACTGGGATTGCTTCGGCTGGTGCTGCGGCGTCTCGGGCTATGGCAGCCACCTGCCCTCCCTCCGAGTCGGACATCTTCCTCCTCCTTAGTGAACCTTACCAGGCTCCGTTCACTTTGCAAGTTCCCTTCTGGGTCGCGCGGGGTTAACAGCGCTCTGCTCTGATGGCGCGCTCCCTTCGCGCTCTTTGTCAGGCACGCCCCCATTCTCCCTGCGCTCGGCGAGGCTAATGGCGGCGGCAGTTTGCAAACAGTAACACAGTCTTTTAAGCACAGTTTCTGCAGGCGCACAGTACCCGGTGGGACCGGGCACGAAATCCTGTTCGTGACGCCAAGGTTGACTCGCCCACCCCAGGGCTATGGGACACCCGGTGCCGGGCCGGACTAGTCCGGTGGTAGTCAGTGGTGGCTGGGCCCGGCTCCGTGGCCCTGGTGGGTGTCAGTAGAATATGAGGCTTGATGAATAAAGTTTGTGTTCGTGACGCCACCTGTGGTCTGCGGCTATTAAGCCGCCGCTGCTGTGTGAGGCCTCCGGGGTGATGTTATGGCAGCAATGGTGGTACTGCTCCCCACAGGTGGAGCGGAGCCCCGGGGACACTGTTAGTGCTCGTGAAAGTCTATGGGGTTGTGTGGCTAACACGGTGCAGGGCCGACAGGCAATGAAAGAACCAGGCACAAACAACAGTCTCTTTACCTTTTCCTCTTTTACTTTGGGAACAGTCCAGTCCTGGGAGACCGTTACAGGTGGTGATGGGGATCCGGTCGGCCTGGAAGTACTTGGGGTGATCTTCCTGGCCAGCTGAGTATGAGGCCTACTCCTGTACTTTTCTTTGTTATGATAGGACCCTGCTTCTCTGAATCCAGCAATGGCCCTCTTTGCTGCTGGGACTGATGGTACGTCCCTTTCCCTCTGTAGCAGGGTGCGCAGATCCTCTCTGGTGCTTCTCTGCTGGAGTCCACACCGGGCCCTGATGCTGCAGCTGTACCTTTGGGATGTTTATGGGCCAGGTGCTTGCAGCTCCCCTGCCCTTCGGATTCGGCTACCAGGGAGTATTTTAAGCCCTGGTGGCCACAGACTCCGATGTCCGAGTCTCTCCGCTGCCTCTCAGCTACTCCTGCTTCCCTGGGCCAAGCTACTCCAGCTCTAGGCCCCAGATCCACAGGACAGCTCACTCTGTGTCTGCTTCCTTCCACTTCTCTCTACAGACTGACCACTACTTCCTCCCTCAGGCCAGACTTGAGGAAAGCTCCCTGGAATTCCAGGTTCAGAGCTCCCCCTGCTGGCCGGAGGGAGAACTTCGTTGGGTGTTAGACTTGCTGGCCAATAGACCTCCCCATTACCTCCAGGCTCAGCATTAACCCTTTGGAAGGTCAATGCTGTTGTGGCGACCAGGTCCTGGGGCGCCACATCACCCCTCCTGAACTGAACCCCTAGCTACCTCTATATTCTAATCATGAATTGTGGTAGCTGTTAAAGGGGCCCACTGGGAATCTTTCCCCCAGGGCCCACAAAAACTGGAGCCGGCCTTGCATCTGGCTTTTGCCAGAGTTGCTAGATGGCCAGTCTGGCCCTGACTACAGCTCCTGTCATTGTTCCTTTTTGCTACTGCGCCTGACATTGTGCCCCTTGCTCCTCTGATACCATCCCTGGCATTGTGCTCCTTGTGCCACTGCTGCTGTGCCTGGCATTGTGACCCTTACCCCTTTGCTACTACGCATTGCATTGTGTCCCTCGCCCCTCTGTTACTGCACCTGGCAATGTGTCAGTCTTTCACTACTTGCGCCTGGCAGGGTGCCCCTCTCCTACTTGCGTATGGTAGGGCGTCCCTCACCCCTGCGCTCTTTGCGCCAAGCAGCATTCCCCTCGCGTCCTCGCTCTGGTGTGGCAACTGGCAGCACGTCCATGATACTGCGCTGGTTGGCATGTCCCTTGCCTCTCCGTGCCTCTACCTGACAATGTGCTCCTCTGCTACTGCACTAGGCAGCGTGCCTCTCTGCTGTAGCACCTAGCAGCACACCACTCTGCTGCAGTGCCTGACAGCGCCCCCATCGCCCCTACTCCTCTCCTACTACAGCTGGCAGCACACGACTTGCACCTGGCAATGGTCCCCTTTCTCTCTGCTGCTTGAGCCTGCCACTGCAGCCCACACCCCTCTGTTACTGCGACGTACCCCAGCTCCAGGGCTGCATCTACAGAGTAGCTGCTGGCCAGAAGAGTGAGCTTGAGGCTAGAGTGGCTGAATCAACCCTAAATGAAAAAACTGTCTACTGCGACTCTCTTGTTAGGACCTGTCTGAGGCCGTTGGCTCAAAAAGGCTTCCTAGGACAGACTTGACACTAGCCACTCTATCCTACAGGATCCAAAGGAACCCTGGCCTTCACTTTTACACCCCTGTACAGAGATACTTACCACAGGCAATGGGTTGCATCTACAGAGTAGCTGCTGGCCGGAGGAGCGAGCTTGAGGCGAGTGGTTGATTCAACAATACGTTAAACATAGCAAATGAAAAGGCAACAGTATTCATCTGCCCAGGTCACAGAAACTGATGCACTAAAAGGATACAGCAGCCCTCCCTAATAAAGATGAAGGCAGCACATGGGCAAAATACTGATGAGACAACCACTCACAACCTATCAATTCATGGAGGGGGTGATTGCCCAGTATTAAAATTGCACAGGCATTATGCTTGTATACGGGGCGGGTAATTTAGTGCACAGTGCGCCTGGCTTACAGCCTATTACAATTACTATTAGATCAAACGGACTACCCAGCACTGTATCATTGCACTCCACCGGGACAGACAACCTACCCAGCACTCTATCATTGCACTCCACCGGGACAGAGACCCTAGTTTACAAGACCAACATAGATGGGATTGTCTGTAATCGAGAATTGTGTACATAAAAATATAAATGAATGAGGTATTGGTTAATATTTTGGCCAAAATACGCAAGCTCACAACCTAACATCAAGGGTCCTCATTGTTTTGTGAGTCCCTATACTAAAAATATATTCAAATCCACCGAAAAATTAAAATTTCCCAAATTCAATATAGCAAAAAAATACTGTTGTATTTACCCAGGTCACAGAATGTAATGCAGTAACCGGATGGAGCAGCCCTCGTTGATAAATATGGAGGTAACACAGGTGCAAAACACTGATGAGACAACCACTCACAACCTGCCAAATCATGGAGGGGTGATTGCTCAGTATTAACATTGCACATAGAGAAGGCCTGAATAGGGGGCTGGTCACACACATAAAGTGCACAGTGCCTGGCTTACAGCCTATTAGTGACGCCCATAGTATTAGATTAGGCGGGCTGCCCAGAACTCTATCAGTGCACCCCACAATCACAGACACCCTAGTTTACAAGGCCAACATAGATGGGCTTGGCTGCATCCTGCATAAAAGGAGATGTAATATTCAAAAAATATATAATAAATTTTTGTGGCACGGGTCAATAGTTTGGCCAAAATATACAAGCTCGCAACCCACGTCAAGGGTCCTCATTTTCTTGCGAGTCCCTACCTAAAATTAAATGCAAAGCCACAGAAAAAGGAATTAAAATTCCTCGAAAGTTCAATATAGCAAGAAAAAAAATAAATCTTTGTGTGGCTTTGCTTTTAATTCACCCTTAAAGGAGTTTCCCCAATAAAGTTAAACTTAATCAATTGAACAGGATCACAGCTGATTCTTTTTGTGAGGTAAAACATTTCACTACTTTTAAAAAATCTTTTTCCTCAAAAAAAGAATAATTTGTGATCCTGTGCTGTAATGTCCGCATACTTTTTTAAGTCCTCCCCTGCCCAGGAGTATGATCAGACTATGTCCATGTACGGTCAGACACATCCATTACACAGTACATAGCGGGGGCACTTACAGTCATATGAAAATGTTTGTGCACCCCTATTAATGTTAACCTTTTTTCTTTATAACAATTTGGGTTTTTGCAACATTTATTTCAGTTTCATATATCTAATAACTGATGGACTGAGTAATATTTCTGGATTGAAATGAGGTTTATTGTACTAACAGAAAATGTGCAATCCGCATTTAAACAAAATTTGACCGGTGCAAAAGTATGGGCACCTCAACATAAAAGTGACATTAATATTTTGTAGATCCTCCTTTTGCAAAAATAACAGCCTCTAGTCGCTTCCTGTAGCTTTTAATGAGTTCCTGGATCTTTGATGAAGGTTTATTTGACCATTCCTGTTTACAAAACAATTCCAGTTCAGTTAAGTTTGATGGTCGCCAAGCATGGACAGCACGCTTCAAATCATCCCACAGATTTTCAATGATATTCAGGTCTGGGGAATGGGATGGCCATTCCAGAACATTGTAATTGTTCCTCTGCATGAATGCCTGAGTAGATTTGGAGCGGTGTGTTGGATCATTGTCTTGCTGAAATATCCATCCCCTGCGTAACTTCAACTTCAACACTGATTCTTGTACATTATTGTCAAGAATCTGCTGATACTGAGTTGAATCCATGCGACCCTCAACTTTAACAAGATTCCCGGTGCCGGCATTGGCCACACAGCCCCAAAGCATGATGGAACCTCCACCAAATTTTACTGTAGGTAGCAAGTGCTTTTCTTGGAATGCCATGTTTTTTTGCCTCCATGCATAATGCCTTTTTGTATGACCAAACAACTCAATCTTTGTTTCATCAGTCCACAGGACCTTCTTCCAAAATGCAACTGGTTTGTCCAAATGTGCTTTTGCATATCTCAGGCGACTGTGTTTGTGGCGTGCTTGCAGAAACATCTTCTTTCGCATCACTCTCCCATACAGCTTCTCCTTGTGCAACGTGTGCTGTATTGTTGACCGATGCACATTGACACCATCTGCAGCAAGATGAAGCTGCAGGTCTTTGGAGGTGGTCTGCGGATTGTCCTTGACTGTTCTCACCATTCTTCTTCTCTGCCTTTCTGATATTTTTCTTGGCCTGCCACTTCTGGGCTTAACAAGAACTGTACCTGTGTTCTTCCATTTCCTTACTATGTTCCTCACAGTGGAAACTGACAGTTTAAATCTCTGAGACAACTTTTTGTCTCCTTCCCCTGAACAACTATGTTGAATAATCTTTGTTTTCAGATCATTTGAGAGTTGTTTTGAGGAGCCCATGATGCCACTCTTCATAGGAGATTCAAATAGGAGAACAACTTGCAAGTGACCACCTTAAATACCTTTTCTCATGATTGGATACACCTGCCTATGAAGTTCAAAGCTCAATGAGGTTACAAAACCAATTTAGTGCTTTAGTAAGTCAGTAAAAAGTAGTTAAGAGTGTTTAAAACAAGAAATTGATAAGGGTGCCCATACTTTTGCACCGGTCAAATTTTGTTTAAATGCGGATTGCACATTTTCTGTTAGTATAATAAACCTGATTTCAATCCAGAAATATTACTCAGTCCATCAGTTATTAGATATATGAAACTGAAATAGCTGTTGCAAAACCCCAAATTGTTATAAAGAAAAAAGGTTAACATTAATAGTGGTGCCCAAACTTTTTCATATGACTGTATATAGGATTATCTCACCACAGGAACATTTTTTTTGATTACATCTAATTCTGGAAATTATTATTATTCCAAGATCTATTGATTTAAATTTAGGTTAAAATTAAGTTTGCTCATGGGAAAACCCCTTTAACTAACTAAAGCTTCCCTCCTCCCCCCCAAATGTTGGGATCTGTCTAAGGACATCAGCTCAAAAAGACTTCCTGGGATAGACTTGGAGCAAACACTCCATTAATGCTGGTCCTAAAGAAACCCCGGCCTACACCCTTGAGCTTCAATACAAAGACAGTTTCATAATTTTAAAATTGAAAGACACAAGTCCATGAAGTTCATTCTAAAAGCTAATGTCCTGATCCAGAGGAAGGCAAAAACCCCATGAGGCAGATGCTAATTGCCCCATATTAGGGGAAAAATGCCTTCCCGACTCCACATATGGCAATCAGACTAGTTCCCTGGATCAACTTCCCATAACAAAATCTAGTAACAATAACCTGCAATGTTCTATTATTCACAAAAGGCACATTTATGCCATCCATTAACATTTTTCTTTCAGCCGGGGTAGTTATGGAGGTGTCTGATAGACACCTCTCCATTACTAACCCCTGGGGTTGATGCCAGCTGTCAATTCACAGCTGACATCAGCTGCAAAAGTATTCAATTGCCACCACACAAGGGCAATCAGGAAAAGCTGGGCAATGCGCCAGAATTGGTGCATCTAATGCATGTGCCACTTCAGAAGTGACTAAGGGCTGCTATTTTTAGGCTGAGAAGGCAAAATAACCATGGGCCTTCCCAGCCTGATAATACCAACCCCCTGCTGTCTGCTTTGCCTTGGCTAGCTATAAACATAGGGGGAGCCCTTTCCATTTTTATAAATGTTTTTTTTTTGTTCACAGCAGCACACAGCATCTTCCCCATGCAATAAAGTTTGTTAATTTTTTTGCAGTGCAGCCTTTCATCAAACTTTATTAGCAAACGAACAGCATTCAAACTTGGACAGAGGCTTTTTTTTAAAAGTCTGTGCAGGAGTTCGAACCCTGAACACCCAGTGTCTGGTATGAACCCCGTACATTACAGTTTGGGCTCGCTCATCTCCAATCATAACACAATATATTATAACTGACATGCAGACACTTAGCCAATATAATATTAGAACTTGTGAAATATTTTAATCCGGTACCTTGCAATTTAGTATACGATATAACATATCTGTTCATTGTAAATGCACCTCAGAGAGTAACTAAACTTTTGGGAGATTTTTTGGTTTTATGCCCAATAATTCTGAGCAGATTGAAGAGGAATCTGTTCCTGAGACTCCCAATCACAGCTAAAAAATCCTTTTAGAAGAGCACGCACCGCGCAGAGCAGATGCATTGGAAAGTCATTGTCCTGTCTCCTAAGCTGTGAACTTCTAAGAGGTCTTTTGAGCAATCTATGGAAGTCTCTGGACCCAGACCCGCACCAATGTGTTCAAAATTAAAGGACCTAATACATGTAAGATATCCCTCAAAAGTTAAGGTATTTTTTCAATGATTAATAGTGCTACAGCCTACACCTCATCAGTACTGTGACTCTGTCATGAGTCTTGTTAGCGGTGCTCTGTTATCCTGCAGAGCCTATGCTGGGTCTGATATTTTCCTCTGGTTCCCGTGCTAGTCCTGTGATGTGTGGGAGGGGCCTGTTCATTGGAGCCTCATTCCGGGTGATTGCTCTGATTTATCTGGGAGTTATTTCACCCAGAACGCCGCCAGGGATAGTTCCTGTTCGTCAGTGTACGTTTCTGGTCCCCGTAAGTGACTGACATGATCTTGTCCCGCTACCTAGTTCCTCATACCTCATCCAGTCTGCTCCCTTACTCTGACCTGACTCCCTATCTCCGTGACCTTTGGCTAGTTTCCTGACCCCGGCTTTTTTCGCTCCCATGTACCCAACTTGTCCTCTTGTCTTCCCGACCTCGGCTCATCCTCTGACTCTGGCTCCACTTTCTTTCTGGTTCTTGATGCGAATTTCTGGTTTACAGACCCTCGGCTATCACTTAGACTTCGGCTTGTCTTTCTCCCTCAGTCCATGACGTTATCTCCTGGCTTCTGACTCCTGGCTTGTTCGACTATCCCTCACTAGTGTGTCTAGTGACACCTAGTGTACACCCCCGGCATCACAGGCTCCTGTATGGTCTGCAGTTTGATGATGACTGGTAACAACAACTCATAGTTTCACTTTACCATTGTTAAAGACATGCTAGGAGCTGCAGTTTCATGCCATACAATTGTATATTGGGCTGTCGGTGTACTCATGAATTGAGGTTGGTTCTGCTAATGTAGTCGTGTACCAACGGTGGTTCTGGTGATGTCTAGTGATGGGCAAACCCAAACTGTAAAGTTCGGGGTCCGTAATGGACATCGAACATGGACTTCTCAGGAAAGTCCGTGTTACTGTTCGGGTTCAGTCACCCAGATTTAAAAAAAATAAAGAAATAAATGGCAATATGGGGATTAAAGCCATTTTTTCCAATTATTTATTTATTTTTTCGCTCCACTTCGGGGACCCAGACAGCTAATGCGAGGGCAACCAATCACAGACGCTATCCAACGAATATCCAACGAATAGTTTGCCGCTCTGCGAGTATTCGATGCGCAATGTAAGTCTATGGGAAGCCCGAATAGTTGCTATTCGGGTTTCCCATACACTTACATTGCGTATCAAATATTCGCAAATAGTCGAATTGCGGTGACCTATTCGGTGAATATGGGCGTTGGTGAATATTTGAGGTATTCGGTCATCCTTTGTCACTAACTGAACTGTTTGCTGTCATTTTGTTAACAGCAATGTTTTCTCTGCTGGAGATCTAGCCGTTATACAGAGCTCCTGAATATGCTGCACTACCAGGCAGCAGACCAAGTAGTCCTCTAATGATAATGTACTGCTGATTAATCAGCGATTTTATCAAAAGTACACTGAGCAGCCCAGTATGTGACACATCGCTGCAATCAGGATCTCTGCTCCTACAATATGCTGCTCTCACTTTAGGTGGCAAAAACTAGACTTGATAGTAGATCATTATATGGTCAGTGTGCCAGAATAAAAAATATAGCTGTCGTACTGAGGCCATACATCAGCCGAATACGTATTTGACTAAAGCCCCGAACACGATAGACAGCTGTCCCATCGTTCGGCTGGCAGCTATCTCGCCTGACTCTCCCATACACTGTAGACAGCTGTCCCATCGTTCGGCTGGCAGCCATCTCGCCTGACTATCCCATACACTATAGACAGCTGCCCCATCGTTCGGCTGGCAGCTATCTCGCCTGACTCTCCCATACACTATAGACAGCTGTCCCATTGTTCGGCTGGCAGCTATCTCGCCTGACTCTCCTATACACTATAGACAGCTGTCCCATCGTTCGGCTGGCAGCTATCTCGCCTGACTCTCCCATACACTATAGACAGCTGTCCCATCGTTCGGCTGGCAGCTATCTCGCCTGACTCTCCCATACACTATAAACAGCTGTCCCATCGTTCGGCTGGCAGCTATCTCGCCTGAATCTCCCATACACTATAGACAGCTGTCCCATTGTTCGGCTGGCAGCTATCTCCCTGACTCTCCCATACACTATAGACACCTGTCCCATCATTCGGCTGGCAGCTATCTCGCCTGACTCTCCCATACACTATAGACACCTGTCCCATCATTCGGCTGGCAGCTATCTCGCCTGACTCTCCCATACACTATAGACAGCTGTCCCATCATTCGGCTGGCAGCTATCTCGCCTGACTCTCCCATACACTATAGACAGCTGTCCCATCATTCAGCTGGCAGCTATCTCGCCTGACTCCCCCATACACTATAGACACCTGTCCCATCATTCGGCTGGCAGCTATCTCGCCTGACTCTCCCATACACTATAGACACCTGTCCCATCATTCGGCTGGCAGCTATCTCGCCTGACTCTCCCATACACTATAGACAGCTGTCCCATCGTTCGGCTGGCAGCTATCTCCCTGACTCTCCCATACACTATAGACAGCTGTCCCATCATTCGGCTGGCAGCTATCTCGCCTGACTCTCCCATACACTATAGACAGCTGTCCCATCATTCGGCTGGCAGCTATCTCGCCTGAATCTCCCATACAATATAGACACCTGTCCCATCGTTCGGCTGGCAGCTATCTCGCCTGACTCTCCCATACACTATAGACACCTGTCCCATCATTCGGCTGGCAGCTATCTTGCCTGACTCTCCCATACACAGGAGCGCTCACTTTGTCGACTGCTCTTTTGTTCTCTATGAGAGAGACACTACTGGACATCTCTGGCAGTGTGCTCATGTCTTAGAGGAATAAGGGATCCACAGTCAGAAATTGGACATGCTGGGTCCTCATCTCCCTGTAAATTATTAGACTGCTGGGCGAACCTGTCTATCTCTGGGTTTGGCCAACTTTAGTCTCTGTATGAGCACCTTAACTACTATCGTACTTCCCAGACCCAGGACATCTCCGTTGCTCCGAGGTCCTCCAGTGATCCACAGCGGACGCTCCCAGCCGGTCCTTGTGTGTGTGCTCCTCAGCGTTCCTCCCCTGCTTCCAGCCGGCAGGGGGCCTGAGATGTTGTGGAAAGCATCCCTCAGCACACACAGGCGCTCTCTATCTCTGTCTCTCTCATAGGGAAGCGGATCTCTGTGGGAGAGCTTGTACACAGTCGGCACCTGAAAGCTTTGGCTGTTCGGGGTCTGGTGAGTATTATTGCGGAGTCTGTCTTCTCTTTTTTGGGGTTGTCTTCTCACTTCTAGGGCTGTGTTCTCTCTCTTTTGGAGGTGTCTGCTTTCTTTAATGAAGTGTCCTGCAGTATACTTTTCAGCTGCATGGAGACTTCACTACTGAGCTGCAACTAGGGCTTACTTTCAGGGTAGGGCTTATATTTAAGGCTTACTCCGAAGGACAAAAATTCCTGCTAGGGCTTCTTTTCAGGTAAGCAGAATCTTTATACAAGCTAAAGAAATCAAAACTCACCATCTGCAATATGTAATGTCACAGCTCCCCTCCTCCTCCTCCCTTCACAATGAACTTTGCCCAGATCACATCTTGCTCAGAAACCTCTCCTATACAAGTGAACAGTGCCGTAATCTTATGCTGCTTATCTCTGGCTGCTGAAATGAAAGGAAGTATGAGTCTAATACTAGGCCTTGTGGCCAGTGCGAAAATTGCAAGATTTCTATTTTATTTTTTTCTAGTGTAGATAGTAAATTGAAGAAAAAAAATCTTAATTTAAATAAAAATCCATTTAAAATTAATTTTCTCATGACACTGTTTTTAAAGGGGTATTTCCCATATGAATTACTTCTAGCATATGGCAAGTATACAGAATATTGGAGTCGCTTTCTCCCCCGCATTTTGGAAGCCAAGAGGGGTTGAGACTTTGCATATAACCTTCTCTATAGAATTAAAATGTTTCCAAATAACGTCCTCTAGCACCAAGCTGTATAGATCATGCAAATGTGTGTGGTCCAGGCCTCTATTTACACTGAGGATGAATCCTTCACCCAATCGCATGCCGCTGCGCCAATTCTAACAGGGTGATATTGCAGCCACCCTTTCATTGTGTGTCCACCTGAAGGCACATAGTGTGATAAAGGCCACGTTTCAGCTGCCTAGTGATCTTTTTATGCTATAACTTCAATTGTCCACTTGTCTGATTTCCACATTATACCACCAGAGCCACAGTTTATAGTTTGTACAGACGCAGGTCAATCCATGGGATAATTTGCTCTCGGATTTTCAATCCAATTTTTCATGCAGATTATGTAGAAATGTAACTTTTTCTAACTAATCTGTTGCATAACATATGAATTGCATTGCAAACAAAACTCATTTACATATGTATTCTGCAGATTGGTGCCTTTTTAAATAAGGTTTTCAGGACAGAATCCATACTAACATCTGTCCTTGACTTTGAGCTTGAAACTATTTAAAATTCTGGTCTGGCCGAGGTGAGGGTCACACTTCACTCAGTCCAGGGTCCTCCTAGCTGTTCGGCTCGGTATTTTTCACACCCATCCTTTATATATCGTTATTCCCTGTCGCTGAATGTCACCTTGTTATTTCCTATTTTCCTATTAACCCTAGAATGCATACCTGGGGCCTCGCAGGCCTGCTAGGTCATTTGTTTTCTATGGTAGATTGTTATGCTTGTGTGTCGCCAGGGGTTAAGGAGATACCCAGAACCGGGCCAAGGGGTCGCTTCTGGAAAGGGGATCACGGTGTCGTGACCCGGTCTGTGCTCCCTGGTTCCACAATAAAAGGGGGGGGTTATGTTCGTGACGCCACCCGTGGAATGTGATCAGAGATGACCACCGCTGCTGCAGAACCTCCGGGGTGATGGAAGGCAGCTTGAGATGGGACGGCTCCCCACGGGTAGAGCCTTTTCCCCGGGGCAGTATGTTAGTCTATGGGGGGAGTGCAGGACACGAGCACAATAAACAGGCAGACTCACGGTTTTGCAGTTTCTTTGTCTTTTACTGATGATGTTATTCAGCAGAGTACTGTCCACGGAGTCTGTGAGGGGTTCAGGGTTTCTCCCACCCAGCCGGGCCGTTTTGGCTTCCTTGCCTGCACTGTGTGTCTGTAGCCCTGCTGCTGCGTGAACTATGCAGCTGGCTCTGTGCTCCTCGGTACCGACCTGACAGGCAACTCGAGTCCTTACTAGTATGTTCCTGAACTCTGCGCTTGTTGCTTGTGTCTGTGGTACAGGTGAAAGATCTGGAATCTTCACTTCTCTGGTGGTAACTGTGCAGTATGTAACCTGCAGTCTCGGATCCAGCATCCGTTCTGTGTGCTCCACTGGGATGAACTCAGCAATGCTCTGTCTCCCAGGAATGTTCTCTGTGTAATCTGTCTCCTTTCCTCAGACCCTCAGCTAGGCCTGGAATTGGTCAGTGGATCCTGAGGTGAGCTAAAGCCAGCTTCCCACCTGCAGAGATCTTGTCTCCTCAGTGCTCTGCACTGAACTTCCAAACTGAAACTCCTTCTGACCATTTCCTCCCCCCCCACCAGAATATACAGGGAAGCAGCTTGGTCTCCCCCTTCTGGCCAGGAGGTCTTGGTGTTGTGTGTGGGGAGTTAACCCTTTGTGTTGTTACTGTGGCAACCCTGGGGTGCCACATTCCCCCTTAGTGAAGAACAGTACTCCGGGACTGTGAAACAAACAAACAAGTTATCACAACAATTGTATATATACAGAGTCTCAAAAGGAAAAAAATACAAAAACCTTAAAGCTCAAAAAGAGTCCAAAATGTTCAGAAATATGTAAGTGTTCATACAGTATAGTCTCTGTAGGTACTGGGCTTTTGGTCTTAACGTTGCAATTAAATAAACATTTCAATCAACAAACACTTCTTAAAGGTGTCTCTACTCTGGTCGTAAGTGCAGTAGACCTCACGGCCCTCGGGCCACCAACAATGTGATCAAGTTGTAACTCTCCGTGCTGCCACCTTACACCACTCTTCTCTCACCTTTTCTGTACACTAAACTGTTACGGTTTTTCATATAAACATTATAACATATGTACATTTTATATGCAATTTCACATTAGTCTTTATATCTTGCTGGTATCTGACCCTGAGTACTACGCTGTGACCTGCGTACTGCTGGTGTACTGGGTGTACTTAGCATAATGGTGTGGGTGGAAGTGTACCTATTTGGTGTTTCTGGTACTTGTGTGGAAGGTGGACTGACTGTAGGACTGGCAAGCCCACTGGGACCAGGAATCTGTTCTTCCTCTACGGTTTCAACTTCCAGTTCTTCATGTCTTGGGACTTCTTGTGGTATGGATTCTGATGTTGGTTCCACCACTTGAGGGAAGGCGATCATTGGGACTACTACTGCTCCATAGTAATTTGGCCATGTTTTTGGGAAATCTCCTAAGACTGTATGGAATACATCTTCTTCCTTCTTGACAGGTTGTACCTGTATGGGTAAAGTGACTTCTGGTGTCTTCAGGGTTTCAGGACATGGTTTGAGTTGATCTCTTGACACGACAGCTGATGTCCTTCCTTCATCCTTACTGATGAGACACACTTTGGGATTATCCATACTGGATGGTAAGACTGTATATGGGGTGGTTTCCCACTGATTATCCAATTTGTTTGTGCGCCGTTTCCTCTTGAGAACTTGGTCACCAGGTTGCAATGGGGTTGCTAGAGCATGCTGGTTGAAGGTTCTCTCCTGTCTTCCCCTAGCTTGTTGGAGACTTTTCTCTACGCACTCTTGTACTTGGCGATACTGCTGCTGACGTAGGGTATCCCAATTGGATTCTTGAATTTCTGCATCTGGCTTCAGAATTCCCATATCTAAATCAATTGGCAGTTTACCGGGCCTTGCACGCATGAGGTAAGCGGGGGTGCAGTTTGTAGAACTCACCGGGACATGATTGTACAAGTCCACTAGGTCGGGCAACTTCTCTGGCCATTGATTTCTTTCTGACTCTGGTAAGGTCTTCAACAGGTCAATCACAATATGGTTCATCTTCTCGCATAAGCCATTTGTTTGGGGATGGTATGCTGTTGTGCGGATCTTTTTACAGCCATACATGTTGCAGAATTCTTGGAAGATCTGTGATTCGAAAGCTGGACCTTGATCTGCAAGGACTTGTTCTGGGTAACCATGGGGTCTGCAAAAGTACGTCTGGAATGCTTTAGCTGCTGTTCTAGCTGTAAGGTCTTTCACAGGTACCACCACTAAGAAGCGTGAGTAATGGTCCACGATGGTTAAGGCATAGACATAGCCGGACCGGCTTGGTGACAACTTGACGTGGTCTAATGCGACTAGCTCGAGTGGTTGCTTGGTTACTATGGGCTGGAGTGGGGCTCTCTGGTTCTGTTGATCCTTTCTTCTGAGGTTGCACGGTCCGCATTTTCTACACCAATCTTCAATTGATTTTCTCATGCCAACCCAGTAGAATCTTTCTCTTAAGAGCACTTCCAACTTTTTCCAACCAAAATGACCAGCACCGTCGTGGTAAGCTTCCAGAACCATCTTGACGTCTCTCTTGGGCACGATGATCTGCCAGACCAACTCATGTGTTTTTGGATTGGTGTGCCTTCTACAGAGCTTCCCTTGGTACAGGAACAATTTACCTCTCTCTTTCCAGAGATGTTGTGTCTCAGCTGGGGCATTCTGATTAGGGTATGCACCTTGTTGTGTAAGCAGTTCTTTCACTAGCTTCACAGCTGGATCGCTGTCTTGTGTGTCAGCCCATCCGTGGTGTGCTAATGGGTTGAGAGTTGCCTGCTGTTGTTTTTGGTAGACACTCGGTTGATACTGTCCCACCTTAGGACGGTGAAAGGCCGGCAGCTCAATTTCTTCCAGTCCCTCCGGTTCCTCTTCCACGTTCCCCGAGTGTGGCATCCGGGATAAGGCATCTGCATTCCCATTCTTGTGGCCTGCCCTGTACTTGATGACAAAGTTGTAGTTTGACAGTCGGGCTATCCACCGCTGTTCCAGTGCACCTAATTTTGCCGAGTCCAGGTGGGTCAACGGATTGTTGTCAGTAAAGATGGTAAATTCTGCAGCTGCCAGGTAGTGTTTGAAACGCTCTGTTACAGCCCAAACTACTGCCAGTAGTTCTAACTTGAAGGAGCTGTAATTCTCTGGGTTTCTTTCTGTAGGCCGGAGCTTCCTGCTTGCAAAGGCAATAACTTTCTCCTTGCCTTCCTGCCTTTGAGACAATACTGCTCCCAGTCCCACGTTGCTGGCATCCGTGTACAAAATGAAGGGTTGATGGTAATCTGGATATGCCAGGATCTCTTCTCCTGTCAGTGCCCACTTCAACTTCCTAAAGGACTCTTCTCTCTCATCACTCCACTGGAAAGGAGGATTTCGGGCTGCAGACTTCTTTGACTGTCCTACCAGGATGTCTTGTAGGGGAGCTGCTAGCTTCGTGAACCCTTTTATAAATCTTCTATAGTAGCCCACCAGTCCCAGGAATTGCCTCACCTCTTTCACGCTGGTGGGTCTTGACCAATCTCTGATCACGGTAACTTTTTCAGGATCTGGTGCTACCCCTTCTGAGCTCACGACATGTCCCAGGTACTGTACCCTTGGCTTTAGAAGGTGACACTTGGATGGCTTGATTTTCATGCCGTATCCGGATAAGGCTTCAAACACTTCTGCCAGGTCTTGTAGATGCTGTTCATAGGTCTTGGAGTAGACTATGACGTCATCCAGGTACAGGAGGACAGTTTCAAAGTTCTTATGTCCTAGGCAGCACTCCATCATTCGCTGGAAGGTACCAGGTGCGTTGCAGAGTCCAAACGGCATACAATTGAACTCACAGAGGCCCATCGGCGTGGTGAATGCTGTCTTCTCCTTGTCAGCCTCTGCCACAGGAACTTGCCAATACCCACTAGTCAGATCTAGGGTGGAAAAGTAAGTAGCGGATTTTAATGCAGCCAATGACTCTTCTATCCTAGGTAATGGGTATGCATCCTTGTGTGTAATGCAGTTGATCTGTCGGTAGTCTACACACATCCTCATGGTCCCATCTTTTTTCTTAACTAGCACTAGTGGGGCTGCCCAGGGGCTACAACTGTCTCTTATTACCCCTGCTCCTTTCATTTCTTTGAGCATGTCTTTGGCGCATTGGTAGTGAGCCGGTGGTACTGGTCTATGCCTCTCCTTTATGGGTGGATGGTTACCTGTGGGTATAGTGTGCTCTACCCCTTTGATCTGCCCAAAGTCTAATGGGTGTTTGCTGAATATTTGTTCATATTCTTTCACTACCCTGTATACTCCATGCTTTTGATGGGAGGGTGTAGAATCGGTGCCTACATGTAGCTTTTGGCACCAATCCTCCAGCTTTCCCTCTGAGCCATTGTCCTCCGCCTGATTTGACGGCTTCAAGGGCTCAACGGTGGTGATGGCGTTGTTATCAACCGTATATAGCTTAGCCATGGTAGCATACTTTGGTAGGGTGACCTCATCTTCCCCACAATTTAGAAGGCGTATTGGCACTCTTCCCCGATGTACCTCAACTATTCCTCTGGCCGTCAGTACAGTGGGCCTACTGTCTGAGTACACGGGTTCTACCAGGGCCTGATAGTCTCGCCCTCTGATGCCTATTGCGGCTCTACACCAGACCAGCATTTCAGTTTTGGGAGGAATTACAATAGGTATTGGGTCACTTACCCTTGCACTGCCAATTTCACCTCCTGACATTTCTACCTGCTGCTTCAGCATCAAGGCTTTAATTTCCTTCTGCAGGACTCTCTGTTGCCCAGGTTTGGCAGTCTCGGCGATCTGCTGCAAGACAGTAATTACCTCTGCAAAACAATTTTCAATTACATTCATTCCTAGCAGCAAAGTTGGTTCACGTTCTCGTCGGTCAACATCAACAATGATAATACCCTGATTCTGCAATTCTACTCTCCCAATCTTAATGGTCATTTCTCTGAAACCAACCTGTGGTACTAATTCACCATTGCTAGCCCATATATTCAATGCAACATTAGATGGACCACTGCTAACGTCTGAATCAGCCCAGTACCTCTTATAAAGGACATGCGGAATTGATGATATTTGGGAACCAGTGTCCAGCAAGGCGTTGAGCGGAATGCCATCCAGCACGATGGGGATGACTGGACGTCCCCCCACATACTTGTCGTGCCAGGGTGAAGGGCCTTGAGAGTTCATTCCTGAGGAGCGGCCCGCCTCCCCAGGGGATCCCCATTTAAAGCACATTCACGGGCAAAGTGACCTGGCTCATTGCAACGGCGGCAAATGGGCTGTCCATCCGGCTGGTAGCGGTCGCTGGGTCGTCCTCTCGTCGCTTGGTATCTCCTAGGCCTCATCCATGGGACATCCTCCTTGCTGGTCGCCAGCTCAATCTTGGGTGCAGACTTGGATCCACGCAGCTCCTGGACGATTCTAGCCATGGAAGCAACAGTGTCTGTGAGGGCTTCAAGCTTTTGATGGAGAGCCTCATTAGTGATCGGCTCCAGGTGGTTAGCAGCAGCCGCTGACATGGCCGATGTCACCGGCACTACTGGCTGCTGGGGTGCCACTGTAAGGTGTTGAACAGAGTCTATATCCTGCGGCTCCTCCACCTGCTGGAGGCGGATGGCTCTATCCTTTAGCTGGGCAAATGTTAGTCCTGGATCCTGGATCACCATCATGCTCAGTTGTCCCCGGTGGGAAGGGGATGAGAGTCCATCCAGGAATTGGTCTATCAGCAGCTTATCTGCTCCAGGGGCTAAGGCAGGTTCTGCTAATTTAAGTGCTCTGAGCGCCTCCTGCAAGTTTAAGGCAAAGTCTCTTGCGCTCTCTCTAGGTTTTTGCTTGCATCCAAAGAACCTCATTTTAGCCCGGCTGCCAGCAGTGGATTCAAAAGCTGCTTTTAGTCCAGCTATTATATGCTCTACAGTGTCCTTTGCATCGTCCGGCCAGGATGTAGCCTCCCGCTGGGCATTGCCAGTTAACTGTCCCATAAGCATACCAACACGCTGGGCTTCTGTCAGGGGGTACATGCTGTAGTAGATTTTTAGCTTTCCGATAAAGTCATTAAGTGTGTTGGGCTCACCTGAGTACTGCGGCAGCCACACTGCACCCGGGGTGTACGGCATCAGGAACGGCATGATAGGTGCCGCTGCACCGCCGGGTACAACAGCGTCTCCCTGCTGCGACATCTTTGCGCCCCCTTAGTTAATTTCACCAGTCTTCTTGACAGCAAGCCTGGGACACTTTTCTGCGTTTCCGTTCGGGTCGCAGCACCTCCTCTGCAAGCGGTAGGCGGAGTCTTAGTTTAGGCGCGATGTTTTCCCGCGCATAGCAGGTAATGGCGTGATTAAAGATGGCGCCTGGAAAATTTTACCAATGATGTTTTTGGATTTTTCCAGGTATCTTTGCAAAGTTTAAAGTCCGTTCTTTGTTGCAACAATTCACAGTGCAAGTCTTTTATGCGATGCAATAAGTCTTTACAGGCGCACGTCACCCGGGTTGCAGCCGGGTCCAGTCCGCATCCTGTTCGTGACGCCAAAGTTGTGTCGCCAGGGGTTAAGGAGATACCCAGAACCGGGCCAAGGGGTCGCTTCTGGAAAGGGGATCACGGTGTCGTGACCCGGTCTGTGCTCCCTGGTTCCACAATAAAAGGGGGGGGTTATGTTCGTGACGCCACCCGTGGAATGTGATCAGAGATGACCACCGCTGCTGCAGAACCTCCGGGGTGATGGAAGGCAGCTTGAGATGGGACGGCTCCCCACGGGTAGAGCCTTTTCCCCGGGGCAGTATGTTAGTCTATGGGGGGAGTGCAGGACACGAGCACAATAAACAGGCAGACTCACGGTTTTGCAGTTTCTTTGTCTTTTACTGATGATGTTATTCAGCAGAGTACTGTCCACGGAGTCTGTGAGGGGTTCAGGGCTTCTCCCACCCAGCCGGGCCGTTTTGGCTTCCTTGCCTGCACTGTGTGTCTGTAGCCCTGCTGCTGCGTGAACTATGCAGCTGGCTCTGTGCTCCTCGGTACCGACCTGACAGGCAACTCGAGTCCTTACTAGTATGTTCCTGAACTCTGCGCTTGTTGCTTGTGTCTGTGGTACAGGTGAAAGATCTGGAATCTTCACTTCTCTGGTGGTAACTGTGCAGTATGTAACCTGCAGTCTCGGATCCAGCATCCGTTCTGTGTGCTCCACTGGGATGAACTCAGCAATGCTCTGTCTCCCAGGAATGTTCTCTGTGTAATCTGTCTCCTTTCCTCAGACCCTCAGCTAGGCCTGGAATTGGTCAGTGGATCCTGAGGTGAGCTAAAGCCAGCTTCCCACCTGCAGAGATCTTGTCTCCTCAGTGCTCTGCACTGAACTTCCAAACTGAAACTCCTTCTGACCATTTCCTCCCCCCCCACCAGAATATACAGGGAAGCAGCTTGGTCTCCCCCTTCTGGCCAGGAGGTCTTGGTGTTGTGTGTGGGGAGTTAACCCTTTGTGTTGTTACTGTGGCAACCCTGGGGTGCCACACTTGCGCGTTCAAGGGTTAAGCCTTAGGGGTACTTTGCACGCTGCGACATTGCAGGCCGATGCTGTGATGCCGAGCGCGATAGTACCCGCCCCCGTCCCAGCAGCGATTTCCTTGTGATAGCTGCCGTAGCGAACATTATCGCTACGGCAGCTTCACATGGACTCACCTGTCCTGCGACCGTCGCTCTGGCCGGCGACACGCCTCCTTGTTAAGGGGGCGGGTCGTGCGGCGTCATAGCGACGTCACACGGCAGGCGGCCAATCGGAGCGGAGGGGCGGAGATGAGTGGAATGTAAACATCCCGCCCATCTCCTTCCTTCCGCATATCCTATGGAAGCCGCAGTGACGCCGGTAGGAGATGTTCCTCGCTCCGGCGGCTACACACACAGCGATGAGTGCTGCCACAGGAGCGAGGAACAACATCGGACTGTCGCGTCAGCGTAATCATGGATTACGCCGACGCTACACCGATGATACGATTATGACGCTTTTGCGCTCGTTAATCGTATCATCGAGCCTTTACACACTACGATGTCGTATGCGATGCCGGAAGTGCGTCATTTTCAATTTGACCCCACCGACATCGCACCTGCGATGTCGTAGTGTGCAAAGCCCCCCTTAGTTTATCTTTGATTATTTCCTATTACCCTATCTTACCCCTTGAAATCTTGTTCTTTTAACCTAGCTCTGGTATTATTGTCCTGAGAGTGTCACAGGGAAGGAACAATAGAGATTAGCATCAGGAGTGATCGACAGGGTTATTCATTAATGTGACCACTGCGGTAAAGGGCTCTACTACCGGTGCATGGGGTCAAGCTGCACAAATTGTGTAGGGCATTGTGGCATGCTACGTTAATAGCCTAATACGTCAGCTGTTCTGTGAACAATTGAAACATCAACAAATAATTTTTGTAGAGGAATAAATAACACCATCCACACCAGCGCTTTGTTTTAAACACATATATTTTGTATATAAATATTTTAAATTACAGAAACACAGGTAAAAATATACTGGTATAAGGAAGTTACAGATGATTCTGGCAGGTGCAAGGTAGCTGTAGATGGTTCTAGGGAATGGAAGTTAGCCGTAGATGGTGCTGGCAGGTGGAAGTTAGCCGTAGATTGTTCCGGCAGCTGGAAGTTAGCCGTAGATGGTGCTGGCAGGTGGAAGTTAGCCGTAGATGGCGCTGGCAGGAAGAAGTTAGCCGTAGATGGTGCTGGCAGGTGGAAGTTAGCCGTAGATGGCGCTGGCAGGAGGAAGTTAGCCGTAGATGGTGCTGGCAGGTGGAAGTTAGCCGTAGATGGTGCTGGCAGGTGGAAGTTAGCCGTAGATGGTGCTGGCAGGTGGAAGTTAGCCGTAGATGGTGCTGGCAGGTGGAAGTTGGCCACAGATGGTGCTGGCAGGAGGAAGTTAGGTGTAGATGGTGCTGACAGGTAGAAGTTAGCCATAGATGGTGCTGGCAGGTGGAAGTTAGTCGTAGATGGTGCTGGCAGGTGGAAGTTAGCCGCAGATTGTGCTGGCAGGAGGAAATTAACCGTAGATGGTGGTGGCAGAAGGAAGTTAGCCTTAGATGGTGCTGGCAGGTGGAAGTTAGCCGTGGATGGTGCTGGCAGGTGGAAGTTAGCCGTAGATGGTGCTGGTAGGAGGAAGTTAGCCCTAGATGGTGCTGGCAAGAGGAAGTTAGCCTTAGATGGTGCTGGCAGGAGGAAGTATGCTGTAGATGGTGCTGGAAGGTGGAAGTTAGCCGTAGATGGTGATGGCAGGTGGAAGTTAGCCGTAATGGTGCTGGCAGGTGGAAGTTAGCCGTAGATGGTGCTGGCAGGAGGAAGTTAGCCGTAGATGATGCTGGCAGGAGGAAGTTAGCCGTAGATGGTGCTGGCAGGTGGAAGTTAGCCGTAGATGGTGCTGGCAGGATGAAGTTAGTCGTAGATGGTGCTGGCAGATGGAAGTTAGCCGTAGATGGTTCTGGCAGGAGGAAGTTAGTTGTAGATGGTGCTGGCAGGTGGAAGTTAGCCATAGATGGTGCTGGCAGGTGCAAGTTAGCCGTAGATGGTGCTGGCAGGTGGAAATTAGCTGTAGATGGTGCTGGCAGATGGAATTTAGCCGTAGATGGTGCTGGCAGGAGGAAGTTAACCATAGATGGTGCTGGCAGGAGGAAGTTAACCGTAGATGGTGCTGGCAGGAGGAAGTTAGCCGTAGATGGTGCTGGCAGGTGGAAGTTATCTGTAGATGGTGCTGGCAGGAGGAAGTTAGCCTTACATGGTGCTGGCAGGTGGAAGTTAGCCTTAGATGGTGCTGGCAGGTGGAAGTTTCGGTAGATGGTGCTGGCAGGTGGAAGTTAGCCGTAGATGGTGCTGGCAGGAGGAAGTTAGCCGTAGATAGTGCTGGCAGGTGGAAGTTAGCCGTAGATGGTGCTGGCAGGTGGAAGTTAGCCGTAGATGGTGCTGGCAGGAGGAAGATAGCCATAGATGGTGCTGGCAGGTGGAAGTTGGCCGTAGATGGTGCTGGCAGGTGGAAGTTAGCCGTAGATGGTGCTGGAAGGTGGAAGTTAGCCGTAGATGGTGCTGGCAGGAGGAAGTTATCCGTAGATGGTGCTGGCAGGAGGAAGTTAGCCGTAGATGGTGCTGGCAGGTGGAATTTAGCCGTAGATGGTGCTGGCAGGAGGAAGTTAGCCTTAGATGGTGCTGGCAGGAGGAAGTTGGCCGTAGATGGTGCTGGCAGGTGGAAGTTGGCCGTAGATGGTGCTGGCAGGGGGACGTTAGCCATAGATGGTGCTGGCAGGAGAAAGTTAGCCATAGATGGTGCTGGCAGGTGGAAGTTGGCCGTACATGGTGCTGGCAGGAGGACGTTAGCCATGGATGGTGCTGGCAGGAGGAAGTTAGCCGTAGATGGTGCTGGCAGGTGGAAGTTGGCCGTAGATGGTGCTGGCAGGTGGAAGTTAGCCGTAGATGGTGCTGGAAGGTGGAAGTTAGCCGTAGATGGTGATGGCAGGTGGAAGTTAGCCGTAATGGTGCTGGCAGGTGGAAGTTAGCCGTAGATGGTGCTGGCAGGAGGAAGTTAGCCGTAGATGATGCTGGCAGGAGGAAGTTAGCCGTAGATGGTGCTGGCAGGTGGAAGTTAGCCGTAGATGGTGCTGGCAGGATGAAGTTAGTCGTAGATGGTGCTGGCAGATGGAAGTTAGCCGTAGATGGTGCTGGCAGGTGCAAGTTAGCCGTAGATGGTGCTGGCAGGTGGAAATTAGCTGTAGATGGTGCTGGCAGATGGAAGTTAGCCGTAGATGGTGCTGGCAGGAGGAAGTTAACCATAGATGGTGCTGGCAGGAGGAAGTTAACCGTAGATGGTGCTGGCAGGAGGAAGTTAGCCGTAGATGGTGCTGGCAGGTGGAAGTTATCTGTAGATGGTGCTGGCAGGAGGAAGTTAGCCTTACATGGTGCTGGCAGGTGGAAGTTAGCCTTAGATGGTGCTGGCAGGTGGAAGTTTTGGTAGATGGTGCTGGCAGGTGGAAGTTAGCCGTAGATGGTGCTGGCAGGAGGAAGTTAGCCGTAGATAGTGCTGGCAGGTGGAAGTTAGCCGTAGATGGTGCTGGCAGGTGGAAGTTAGCCGTAGATGGTGCTGGCAGGAGGAAGATAGCCATAGATGGTGCTGGCAGGTGGAAGTTGGCCGTAGATGGTGCTGGCAGGTGGAAGTTAGCCATAGATGGTGCTGGAAGGTGGAAGTTAGCCGTAGATGGTGCTGGCAGGAGGAAGTTAGCCGTAGATGGTGCTGGCAGGAGGAAGTTAGCCTTAGATGGTGCTGGCAGGAGGAAGTTAGCCGTAGATGGTGCTGGCAGGAGGAAGTTAGCCGTAGATGGTGCTGGCAGGAGGAAGTTAGCCGTAGATGGTGCTGGCAGGAGGAAGTTAGCCGTAGATGGTGCTGGCAGGAGGAAGTTAGCCGTAGATGGTGCTGGCAGGTGGAATTTAGCCGTAGATGGTGCTGGCAGGAGGAAGTTAGCCTTAGATGGTGCTGGCAGGAGGAAGTTGGCCGTAGATGGTGCTGGCAGGTGGAAGTTGGCCGTAGATGGTGCTGACAGGGGGACGTTAGCCATAGATGGTGCTGGCAGGAGGAAGTTAGCCATAGATGGTGCTGGCAGGTGGAAGTTGGCCGTAGATGGTGCTGGCAGGAGGACGTTAGCCATGGATGGTGCTGGCAGGAGGAAGTTAGCCGTAGATGGTGCTGGCAGGTGGAAGTTAGCCGTAGATGGTGCTGGAAGGTGGAAGTTAGCCGTAGATGGTGATGGCAGGTGGAAGGTAGCCGTAATGGTGCTGGCAGGAGGAAGTTAGCCGTAGATGGTGCTGGCAGGAGGAAGTTAGCCTTAGATGGTGCTAGCAGGTGGAATTTAGCCGTAGATGGTGCTGGCAGGAGGAAGTTAGCCTTAGATGGTGCTGGCAGGAGGAAGTTGGCCGTAGATGGTGCTGGCAGGTGGAAGTTGGCCGTAGATGGTGCTGGTAGGGGGACGTTAGCCATAGATGGTGCTGGCAGGAGGAAGTTAGCCATAGATGGTGCTGGCAGGTGGAAGTTGGCCGTAGATGGTGCTGGCAGGAGGACGTTAGCCATGGATGGTGCTGGCAGGAGGAAGTTAGCCGTAGATGGTGCTGGCAGGAGGAAGTTAGCCGTAGATGGTGCTGGCAAGTGGAAGTTGGCCGTAGATGGTGCTGGCAGATGGAAGTTAGCCGTAGATGGTGCTGGCAGGTGGAAGTTAGCCATGGATGGTGCTGGCAGGTGGAAGTTAGCCATGGATGGTGCTGGCAGGTGGAATTTAGGCATTGTTGAAACTGATAGTTGGTCACATCTGGTGGAGGCAGGTGGTATTTAGTGGTAATTGATGTTGGCCGATGGTAGGTAGTCAACGATAGAGCTGGGAAATGGTAGTTGGACATTAAGTTTCATTTGATGGTGACGATTTGTGGTGGTTCATGAAGTCTGGTAGGGTTTGGGGGCATAAGTTAGTATAGGGTTGCATCTGATTCTGCATGTTTAGGAGTAGGTGACACGTGACCCCTGATGTTCTGGGGCAGTCACCAACTAGAACAAGAAAACAAAAAGGAAAAGGTTTAGTGGATTTTTTATTCAGTGCAGATCTATATAATCATGGTTGTTTGCACCAATCCTCACCACTGTGATGTGTCGGCCTATGTTACACTATGGAGAATGTCATTATGTGACAATCCATTCTTTTTTTTATAAAGACCCGTTCTGTTCATATTGATGATCATACTGTGAATATTTCTATGTGACTCCATCCCCTAATTATCAGTGTAAAAGGGCTGTTACAGAGTGGTCTTCCTCTCCCTCCCACCCCGCAGAAATGAAGATATCGGCACTCTGTATTACCTCATTACTAATGGTTCTTTTTTGCTCTTTTCTTGGGGGGCGGCTTGCTGGTCGTATCAGCTTCGTGCCCCAAGTCATTCTCCTCATTTTGATTTTCTTCCCTGAAAAAGAAAAGAAATCCTAATGTTCTACATGTGTAAAGGGCAAGAAATAAGATCATGAGATGAAGTTCTAGTTGGCGGCCGGTGCCATCGCGGAGGGTAACTCACAGGTCGGGTGCTGTGGGCGCCTCAGGTTTTCCTTGTAGCTCAATAAGCCCGAGTGCAGCCTCGATCTCGTCTCTATTTAGATTAGACAATAAAGGCATTAAGAAATGTAAGAATTTTCACTTAAGATCTAAAGAGACAAGACCCCTTCTATCCTGAATACATGGACGTAACAGAACCCTCCTAATCAGCAGGTATAGTACTGTGCGCATTGTGACTTACGGTGAGTACTGAGTGTCGTGTATTTCTGTATCAGGCTCTCCGATCTCGGGGAGTACGGCCGCCTGTTCCAGGAAGTATTTTAATGTTCTTCTCTTCCTTGGATATGTCGGTTCAACACGACGAACAGCTAATAATGGAGAATATGGGGAATATTAAGAGAATTCTCTGCTTAGGAAATCATCGCAGCTAATTTGGGATTTACATTTTAAAGGGAACCGGTCAGCATGTTTTTGCTACCTCATCTGAGAGCAGCATGATGTAAGCAACTAGGGATCCTGAATCCTAAGATGTATCACTTAGATTACTGGTTGTAGCCGTTCTGACATAATCAGAATTTTTAGATTTAGCCATCTAGCAAAGCTGAGTGAGCTTCTGCGCCCTCACCAGGCTCTCTATGGAAATAGTGCATTGACAGTGAGGCATCAGTTGGGGAGGAGGTGGGAAGGGGGAGCTTTGCTGGACTGTCGTGAGGTGACATTATATTCCCAGCAATGATAAGTCCTGCTGGTTGAAGAAACATGGCAAATAAACAACAGATAGGACCTTGATAAGACAGGCATCTAAGAATTCTATGTTTTAACTCTTCCAACTTACTGTCTTCAGCTTACATAGGAAAAATCTGCTGACAGATTCCCTTTAACTTCAGCTTTCTTCCAGAAGGTTTTCTTCCAGATCAATGATATCTATTTATTTTACTAGGATTATTAGTGATAATAAATATTAGGAAATGTCTTTTAATCCAGCTCTTTGTCAGGCTGCTCTTTTACCATGGTAAAGGGAACCTTTCACTCAATTAAATGGACTTTCTCATCAGATTTTTGGCACCTAATCTGAGAATAGCATAATGTAGAGACAGAGAGCCTTCATTCCAGGAATTGTCACTTACTGGGCTGCGCAGTGTAGGTTATATAAAATCACTGTTTAATTAGCAGAAGATTATCATTAGAGGACTATGTGGCGTGCTGCCAAGTAGTCCAGCAGATGCAAGAGCTCATTATAACCCTGCTAGAGCTGCTCATTCAAATAACTGCTAGATCTGCAGCAGCGATAACATTGATTTTATACAAATAACACCAAGCAGCCCAATAAGTGAGACATTGCTGGAATCAGGGTCTCTGTCTCCACATTATGCTGCTCCCAGAATCCCGGTGACAGAGTTCCTAAACTACGTGCAGCATGAACCACAGCCCGGCTACACAATGACAGCAAGGGATGTTTTTCTCTAAATACGCTTTGGTGTGTCAGAGACGTCATAGTGTGAAGAGCCGTCCGGGGACTTTCCTGACCTCTCTCTGCTGCCGTCCAGCTTTTCCCTACATGAGTCCTGGGGATTGATATGTACACATGAAGGAGACCTGTCAATCAGCTAAAAAGCTGCAAGGAAATGCTGCCGGATCATTTCAGACAAAGCTGTGATTGCTGCTGCCCGTGGCTCCAGCAGCATTGACCTAATGACAGGCTCTTTTTAGAGAAATGTTATTGTACAGTTATTTTCCATCTTCATTTTACACTTACGTGGTCTCTCCTTTTCCCAGAGGGAGTTGAGCCGGCCATTACATACAAATTCCTTGTATCTGGCCCCTTTATTTTGTCTAGCAGACCTTCTTTCAGTCATTATAGCGGATAGCGATGTCGATAGGTTCTCACTTCACAGAAAGTGAATAGAAAATGTCGCCTTTTCACCGAGTCAGTAAAACTGTCCCTGGCGGAATGTTATGTTGCCATAGAGACGGGATATTTGAATTGCTACATAATATGGCGGTTGGTGACGTCATTGCTCGCTGGGCAAAACCACTCACTGCAGGGTCGTATTCACCTCATATTTAAAGCGCACCTGTCTTCAAAATACTGTTTTTAGGCTGTAATCACATATAATAATGAGATATTGTTTCTTGTGAGGAGGACTGACTTTCACATGCTTCTTTATTAAAATAATTGATAATAACACATCATTAGGACACTCCCCTCCCCCTATAATGTGATGGTATCTCCCACTGTATTCTGGTACTTGACACTTATTTAAGGCCGTCCCCTGAAGAAGCCGCCTCCTCAGACTTATAGTTACACACTTTTATTCTAATTCATCCTATTAAAAATGTATTTAATAAAGTGAAACCTGACACTAATAAGAAGGGGTTTGCGAGGCTCCTTATTATAGTGCATAGTCTGATACTAATGTAACCGATCAGCTTGTTATGTGGCTCCGCTTATGGTGATAAAGTGTCACAATCTGTTATTTGGGATTTTTATATAGGACAGGAAAGTTATATAAACCCTTTAGGCTACTTTCACACATCCGGTTTGAGCACTGCGGCTCAATCCGGCTGTGAAACCTATGCAACGGATGCGGCGAAAACACCGCATCCTTTGCATAAGTTTTAAATGCGGCCCGTCCGTTTTTTTCCGGTTGCGGCACGCTACTGAGCATGCGCAGTGGAAAAACCGCATGCGGCGACCGGATGCGTTTTTTTCCGCATCGCGCCGCATCCGGCGTCCATAGGCATGCATTGAAAAATGCGCCGCAGCGGCCGGATGCAGCGCGATGCGTTTTTTTTTTGCCGGAGCAAAAAACGTTGCAGGGAACGTTCTATCCGGCCGCGGCATCGGCTAAATCTGCCGCATTCGGCAAAAACCGGACCGAACGGACTTTAACCACTTCACCACCCAGTTTGATTTCAACTTCATGACCGAGCCAAATTTTTCTCTTTTGACCAGTGTCACTTTGAGGTTATAACTCTGGAACGCTTCAACGGATCCCAGGAATTCAGAGATGTTATTGTGACGTATTGTCCTTCATGTTAGTAGTAAATTTAGGATGATTTTTTAAAAATTGTGAATTTGTCAAAAAAAATTCAATTTTGAAACTTTTAATTTTTTATGCCCCTGAAGCAGAGAATTAAAGCCCAACAATCCCCAGGATTGTCCTATATAAACTGAAGCCAGTGCTATACTGGCCCTGTCATGCTGATTCTATACAGGCCTTTAGTTGTCAGATTGGATGTATAGTAAGGTACAGAAATAGTTAATAATTTCGCACATGTCTACTTTGCATCAGCACCATTTGTGAAGCAGAATGTTTCTTGTTAGGACGTTAGGTTAAAATTCAGCAATTTCTCATTTTTCCAGCAAACTTTACAAAACCACATCTGAAGTGACTTTGAGAGGCCCAGGTGACAGAAAATACCCCAAAGTGACGCCAGTCTAAAAACTGCACCCCTCAAAGTGTTCACTACCACACACAAGAAGTTTATTAACCCTTCAGGTGCTTTAGAGAAATGAATGAAAGTGGAATAAAAAAATTACATTTTACCTAAAAATATTGCTTTAGCCCCAATGTATTCACTTTTACAAGGGATAGCATAAGACACTGCACCCCAGTTTCTTCATAGTGCGCTTATCCCACATGTGGTCAGTAACCTCTATTTTGACAAACGGGAGGGCTCGCAAGGGAAGGAGCACTGTATGAATTTTGGAATACAAATTTGGCTGAAATAGATTGCGGGCGCCATGTCGCATTTGCAGGACCCCTACGGTACCTAAACAGCAGAAACCACCCAAAATTGACCGCATTTTGGAAAATAGACCCCTCGTTGATTGTATCCAGGGGCATAGTGAGCATTTTTGAACTTCACAGAATTTGATAACATTAGGTCCTGATATTGAAAATTTTCATTTTTTTCAGAAAAATGTTGCTTTAGCACCAAATTTCTCACTTTTACAAGAGCTAAACCCAAAAAGTGGACTCCGCAGTTTGTTACCCACTTTCTTCTGAGCGCGTTGATACCTGTAGTCAAAAACCTCTGTTTGGGCTCCATATTGTATTTGCAGAGCCCATGAGGTCCCAAAACTGACCCCATTGTGGAACTAAACCCTTGAAGTAATTTTTGTAGGGGTGTGTTGAGCATTTTGAACCCATAGCTGCGTCACAGAACTTTTAACGTGAATGTGAAAATGATAGTTACATTTTTTTTTTCCCTCTAAAATTTTATTATAGCCCCAATTTTGTAATTTTGACAATGGATAATAGGAGAAAACGGACTCTATATTTTGTTATGCAATTTCTCTCAAATGCAGTGATACGTCATATATGGTCAAAAACTATTGTTTGGGCACATGGCATGGCTCGGAAAGCGAACGGCGTTATTCAGTTTTTAGAACGCAAATTTGGACAACTTGTTGCATTTGCCGAGCCCCTGAGGTGTCAGAAATGCAGAAACACCCACATGTGACCCCATTTGGCAAACTATTCCCTATAATGAATTAATTTACTGGTGTGGCGAGTATTTTAACCCACAAACTACACAGAATTTAATTATCTTGGGCCGTGAAAATGAAGAACGTTGAGGTTTTTCTGTTAGAATTTCACTTTATCCTCAACATTTTAATTCACACAAAGGGTAACAGGAGAAAATGTACAGGACAATTTGTTATGCAATTTTTGCTGACATGGCAGTACCCCATATGTCAGGGGTGGGCAATTAATTTTCTCATGGGGCCGCATGAGAAATTGGGATGGTTTTAGAGGGCCGGACAAATATAATTAACTCAGTTTTACCTAATACTGTATACAGTATATATTCTATCCCTTCATAAACAAACAGTAAGTTAAACAATACAAAGATTCAATGCAAATATGGAGGACCTAATTACATCATTATTTAATGAGATGATGAACTTTAATGAACTTGTGATTGTTCACTTTAGAAAATTGTCAACTTTAGGCCGGTTTCAGACGTCCGTGTTTTATGTACATGTGATATCTGTTTTTAACATGGATGTCACACGTACCCATTTTGTTATTTGCTGTTACTCACACGGCTGTGTTTTCACATGGACCGTATGACCCCCTCGTGGCCCCGCACGCACACATGTCTGTTTTTTCACCGGTAGCACGGGTGTCACACGGATCGCACACTGATGTGATCCATGTGACATCAGTGTGACACGTACCAGAGAAAACACGGGTCTTTTTAATAAAAAGATTTCTATATTTACCTCTCTCCAGCGATGCTGTTTCCGGCTCTGCTGCCTCCCGCTCCTGACTCCCACTCATTATACTCACTGAATATTCAGTGCTTTGTGGAGCTGGAAGCGGGGACAGTGCTGAGGACTTCAGTGCCGGGGACCGCATCTCTGGGTGAGTATACAGCAGAGTGTGTGTTCAGTGTATACATGCATGAGTGTCTGCTTTGTGTGTGTGTGTGTATGTGTGCGTAGTGAGAACCTGGAAGCCGGAGCATCGCGGGGACAGCATCGGGGACTCATCATAGTTCCCAATGAACTCTGATGAACCCGTGAAGCTGTAGCTTGGGTGTCGCAGGAGGGTCATCAGAGTTCATTCGAAACTCTGATGACCTCCTTGATGTCACTGTGCTTGCAAAATACTCACCTGTCACCGCGGTGATGTCCTCAGCGGTGTTGTGCCCGACGCTGTCACCGCGATGCTCTGGCTTCCAGGTCCTGAGTGCAGTGACTAATCGATGAATGAGCGGGGGTCATGAGCGGGGAGGCAGCAGAGCCAAAGAAAGCAGGTAAATATGGAAAATCTTTTTATTTCACAGACTCGTGTTTTCTCCGGTACCTGTCACATGTATGCAAATAGGTACCGGGGCGGGGAAGGAGCGGTGGTACCCGATGTAACTTCAGTACCACTCGCAGTTTTGGGCTTTTCTCTTCGCTGATTCTAGGTACCAGACCCGCTCTAGTTATGTTTGAGCTCCACACGGAGCCAATACCGGGAGCACCACAATCAAGTGTCTGCTCTCAGCAGCAGGGGTGGACACTGACAGCTTGGGGCCCCTGTGCAAGAAATTGTATTGTCGCGGGCGGGGAGGACACGCTGCGCTCGCTAACGCTCGGGTCCGGCGCTGCTGCGACAGCTGCTCGGTGGCTCGAGCGGTGGGCTGGATCCGGGGACTCGAGCGGCGCTCCTCGCCCGTGAGTGAAAGGGGGTAGTTTGGTTTGGGGATTTGGGTCCGTGACGCCACCCACGGGTTGTGGTGAAGTTGGGCACCACCGCTGCTGGTGACGGGGATCCCGGGAGCGATGGCAGAGAGCAGCTGGGATGTTGTTCTCCCCCTCCGTGGATAGGGGTTGGTGGTCCCGGGGCCCGGTGAGGTGACGGGGAGGCAGGGCTGGCAAGGTGCAGGGTAGCCTGGACTGCGCAGCGCAGTGCCGGCTGGCACGGTTGTACTCACTCAGCCACAAATGTACGCAAAGTCTCTGGTAAACCAAACGGCTGGATGGACGGGTCCCGCAGCCGGCTGCTGTGGTTTCTCCTGGACGGTTAGTGGTGGCTGCCGTTCCCTACACCTTTGTGTATGTTCGGTCCCGATGGCTTCCCACCGGTAACCCGCTCCCCAGTGTATATATGTGCCGGAGGAGCCCTTTTGCCCGCAGGCTCTGGCCCTTGGAACTCTAGCTGTGGCGGTAGCTGTATTTCCTCTTTCTGGTCGGACGGTTGCCTTCAATCGGGTCTTGGCTGTTAGGAAACCCCTGGGGTTCCGGTCACTGACGGATTTGACCTCTAATGGCGACTCCAAGCCTGGTCGGGGTCCGTAGGCCATGCCTGTGTGTGCTGGCTTCACTTCGCTCCCCGGTTCGGTACCGGCGGGCCACCGCCTGTCCCCGGTCCTACGGTTCCGCGTTGATCTGCCTTTCCTGCAGACGGCCACCACCGTCTGCCAACCTTGCTCTTGGTGCTCGGGCCACACACCCGGACATGGTCAGTTTGCTCCTCCACTACTTCTTCACTCCTTTCACTTGCACTTCCCTAACTGATCTGATCTGACCTCCTTCTCCCGCCTCCAGGACTGTGAACTCCTCAGTGGGTGGGGCCAACCGCCTGGCTCCACCCCATCTGGTGTGGACATCAGCCACTGGAGGGAGGCAACAAGGATTTTGTGTCTAGCTGATGTGCCTGTCTCAGGGTGGGGGTGTGTGTTGTAGTACCTGTGACGACCTGGCTAGTCCAGGGCGCCACAGTATCTGGCCCCCCTTCTATGGCGACAAAGCTGCATATAGTATAAATACACACACACACACACACACACACACACACATATATATATATATCTATACTAGAAGGTGGCCCGATTCTAAAGCATCGGGTATTCTAGAATTTATTGTGTAGTTAATGTATAATTTTTGTTATATATATTAGATGTTGTTGTGTGTAGTTGCCAAGTGTTTGTGTAGGGCGCTGTACATGTTCTGGGTGTTGTCTGGGTGTGGCGGGGGGTGAGAGCGGTGTTGTATGTGTCTTGCTTTTGTTGCGTTGTTTGTGGAGCGTTGTGTATGTGTTGTGCGGTTTGTGTGGTGTGTTTTGGGGGATGTATGTTTTGTGCAATGTGTGTGTTGTGCGGTATGTGCGTATATTTATGTATGCCGCGGTGTTTGTGTGTTGGGTGTTGTGTGTGTGCGGCGTTGTCTGTGTGTGTGGGTGTCTGTGTAGGGCGGTGTTTGTGGTTCACAGTGTGTGTGTGTGGTGTGTTGTGCAGTGCGCGTATGTGTGTGTGTGTTGGGGGGAGGTGTGCACCTCCCATCGTGCTCCATCCCCCATGCTGCGCACCCCCCATCGTGCTCCATCCGCCATGCTGCGCACTCCCCAAACGTGCTCCATCCGCCATACTGCGCACTCCCCATCGTGCTGCATCCCCCATGCTGCGCACTCCCAAACGTGCTCCATCCGCCATGCTGCGCACTTCCAAACGTGCTCCATCCGCCATGCTGCGCACTCCCAAACGTGCTCCATCCGCCATCAGCTTCTCTCCTCCCAGCATCAGCCTTTTCCGTCCACAGCATCAGCCTCTCTCCTTCCAGCCTACCCCAGCCTCAGCCTGCCCTAGCCTCTCTTCTCTCAGCCTCCCCCCTCCCAGCCTCCCCCTCCCAGCCTCCCCCTCCCAGCCTTCCCCAGGATCAGCCTAGCCTACCCCAGCCTCAGCTTCCCCCAGCATCAGCCTCTCTTCTCTCAGCTTCCCCCCTCCCCCTCCCAGCCTTCCCCAGGATCAGCCTCTCTCCTCCCAGCCTCCTCCAGCACGCCGTGCTTCTCTGCTGACACTCACAGATCCGATCGCATACACTCACACACACACACACACACACACACGATCGCTTACACACCCGATCGCATACACACACACACACATACACACACACACCCGATCGCATACACTCACACACACCCGATCGCATACACTCACACACACCCGATCGCATACACGCACACACACATTGACGATATTGCACATACGCGCTCACACTCACAACATCCGGAGATACCACATGCTTCTGGCCATGTGATCCTCCGGCAGGTCCTGGAAGCTCACAGCACAGTATCGGCGCCGAGAAGCAAGCGATATCCCAGGATGTTGTGAGTGTGTGGATGCGATGTGATGTGTGTGTGAGAGTGAGTGTGATCTGATGTGTGTGTGTGTGTTGTTATGTGTGTGCAAGTGTGTTTGTTCCGCCGCTGCAGGACCTTGATGCGCTGGTAACTATGCTACCATGGCTACCAGCGTATCCCGTCCCCCGCTCGCACGGGAGCCCACACCAGCATACGCCGGCCAGCCCCAGCAATGCGAGGGTATGTGTCGGCTGGGTTTGCGGCATACGCTGATGTGGGCTCCCGGGGGTACAGTACTCACCTGGGAGTCCTGGCTCCGTGACCGTGTCGGTTCGGGGAATGCGTGGGGGGGCGGGGCCAGAGCTAGCGTGCATTGCGTGAGGGGGGCGGGGCGTGGCCAAGTTGCCAATGCCTGCAGGGTGCCGGGGCGAGAGGCCAATCTGTGAGGGGGGTGGAGCCTGGGCGAGCGGCCGGCCAATCCGTGTGGGGGCGCAGCCTGGGCGAGCGGCCAATCCGTGCGGGGGGGCGGGGCCATGGCGAGCCCAGCGGCCAATCAGCTTTGTGTCACCGTAAGGACACAATTTTGAAGCAAGACAGACAGACAGACAGAATAAGGCAATTATATATATATATATATATATATTCATATATTTATATATACATACACTGACATATACACACACACATATATTTATATATATATATATATATATATAACACACACACTATATACATATATATATATATATATATATATATAACACACACACTATATACATATATACGCAAACAATCCCCATATACTACATCACTACACCCCTATATACTACACCTGTAATATACATCACTACATCCCTATATACTACACCTGTAATATACATCACTACACCCCTATATACTACACCTGTAAAAAACTGCACCTCTACACCCCTATATACTACACATGTAATATACCTCACTACACTTCTACATACTACACCTGTAATATACATCACTACACCCCCCATATACACCTGTAATATACTACACCTCTACATTCCTATATACTACACCTGTAATATACTACATCACTACACCCCCCATATACTACACCTGTAATATACTGCACCTCTACACTCCTATATACTACACCTGTAATATACTACATCACTACACCCCCCATATACTACACCTGTAATATACTGCACCTCTACACTCCTATATACTACACCTGTAATATACATCACTACACTCCTATATACTACACCTGTAATATACATCACTACACCCCTATATACTACACTTGTAATATACTACATCACTACACCCCTATATAGTACACCTGTAATATACTACATCACTACACCCCCTATATACTACACCTGTAATATACTGCACCTCTACACTCCTATATACTACAAAAAAGGGCTAAGAATACCTCTCGTTCCCAGCTCCTTCTCCCTAGACAAAAATCTTCTCAGGATTGTTCCAGTGTGAGATTCATCACCACCTATAATAGTGAATGGCAGCATATGAGGGCCATCCTTAATCGACACTGGCCCATCCTGAGGACTGATCCTGCTTTCAGGGACTCACTCTCTGACTATCCCCTGATGACTGCTAGAAGGTCTTTAAATCTAAGGGATAAGCTTGTCCAGAGCCATTATGTTCCCCCTCCGTCTGGTTTTCTTGGCTCTACCCAACCCCGAATTGGTTGCTTCCCTTGTGGCCACTGCCTGGCTTGCCGCAATGTCTCGCGCAGTTTTGTGTTTACATCTACTGATGGGAAGCGTGAGTTTCACATCAGAGACTACATTTCTTGTGGTACATCTAATGTTATCTATTACGCGGTATGCAGGTGCTCACTAATCTACATTGGGTTGACATCCCGTGAGCTCCGCATCCGTGTAAGGGAACATGTGCGAGACATTGCGGCGGCTCGGGCAGTGGACGATCTTGCCACTTTGAAGACGTTGCCGCGCCATTTTAAATCACACCATGGTTGTGATCCCAAATCTTTATTGGTTCGCGGCATTGAAGTTATTCATAGTGGCATTCGTGGTGGCAACATCAAGCGGAGGCTGGCCCAGCGTGAGACCAGATGGATGGTGACTCTTGGAACAGTCGCCCCATCTGGCCTCAATGAGGCCTTGAGCTTTGCCTCTTTTCTTTGACACCACTTTGTTGGTCTGCCCCCCTTCTTTTTAGGGTTTTTTTATTGTTGTTTTTATATACCTAATACTGTGGCCTAAATTTTTTTTTGGCTTAATGTTTATGCTTTTTTCTGCTGTTTGTGCTTTAATATTTTCTTCTTGTTTTTTTTTTCTTTCTTTCCCCTATTTCTATTTGGCACAGTTTTCCCAGCTGGGTCTCTAAATATGATCTGCGACATATCTCAACTTTCCTCCTATACACGGATCCCTGGAACCAGATTATGCAGTTGTCTTGTTACTCTACTGTGACTTTCTTTTGTATCTATTTATGATTCATGGTATTACCACAGCTTGCGTCCCTGGCTCTCTGGGCTCTGTCCCGCACTGATGTGCGCTTGCGTACTTCTCGCCGCCGACTCTGCCTTCCGCGGCCGTCTCTGGCCGATCAGTGCGCATGCGCCGGAGCTATGGAGACGCGTCCCCGCTCCCGCGCATGCGCTGGATCGTGACGGCCGATGGGAGGTGCCGGGTCTGTATGGCGCGATGTGCTCATGCGCCGAGATTTACCAGTGCGGTGCCCCAGCTGTGTCCTATTGGTACTTCCACCCCTTCTTACAGGTTTGCGGTACTTGTGATTTGGGTTCAGATGCGTTTGGCTTGTCCCGGTCTCTCCTCTTTCTTTTTTCTTTTTTCTTTTTTCTACACTGAACCCTTATGGGTCTATCTACCTAATAGGGGCTGCCCGATGCATGTATTCCCATAGTATGACTACTGCTTGCCTGTTGTATATCCTCCGCTATTTTGGCCAGGGTATCTATCTAAACTTCGGCTTTGCCTTTGATAAATTAGCCCACTTGGGCTCTTTATTGTCTTTCTGGATATATGTGGCCTGGTGGATGGAGATCTGATTCCCCCTTAGTGTTGGTCGTGCAGCTCCCAGGTGTTATTGCCTTTTATACCAACCTTCTCTCTCTCTTGTGCCCGTTTTATCTAAATTTGACTCTGCATGTTTAATATTTATATCAATAAACTATTTGATATTTTTGAAGCTAATTTACTCTGTTCTCCTTGTTTTTGATGTGCTCTAAGAGTAGCTCTGAAGTGGTGTGGTGATTGTGTATGACCCACCCCATTTCCTTGTTTGTATGGATTTCTATAGTCTACTCCTATATACTACACCTGTAATATACTACATCACTACACTCCTATATACTACACCTGTAATATAGTACACCTCTACACTTCTATATACTACACCTGTAATATACTGCACCTCTACATTCCTATATACTACACCTGTAATATACTGCACCTCTACACTCCTATATACTACACCTGTAATATACATCACTACACCCCTATATACTACACCTCTAATATACATCATTTCATCCCTATATACATCACTAGACCCCTATATACTACACCTGTAAACTACATTCCCATATACTACATCACTACACCCCAAATATTAGTCACCAGTTACCGCCCCTCCCCCCCATTGTCCCCTCAGGTTACTAGTCACCACTCACCTCTCCCTCCTCAGGCACCTCCGTAAGGGCCCTCGCCGAGATGCTTCTTCTCTCTGTACGGGCCCCCGCCGCTGCTTCTCTCCATAAGGGCCCCGGCTGCTGCAGCTTCTTCTCCAGCCGGGCGGGAACTTTTCAAATGACACACACGTGTGCCGTACTGACGACATCAGGGCGCACATGTGTGTCACAGAGAACGGTGCTGGGCAGGGAACAGAGGACAGAGTCTTGCGTTCCGCTGCCTACACTGCTGCCTACATGCAGCGTTTGATGAGGGCGATCTGACCAGGAGCCTCCCGGAGCCTGGAGCTCTGGACAACAGGTCAGATTTCCCTCATCACTGACCGGCCAGCAAGGACGCCCTGAACCAGGCGGGCCGGTCACAGACAGTAGGAGGGTCGGATGTGGTCCGCGGGCCGCCCCTTGTCCAGGTCGGCCATATGTGGTTGGACACTAATGTCTGAGTATATGGCAGGCATCAGATGGGAAGGAGCACGACTTGGTATTTAGAAAGCAGATTCCATTTCAATAGATTATGGCTTCCAGTAGCCAAGCCCCTGAGGTGCTAAATCAGCAGAACCCCCACAAGTAACTCCATATTGGAAACATGACTGCGTAAGGAAGTCATTCAGGGGTGTAGTGAGTATTTTGAACCCACAGATGCCTCTCAGCATTTTATAACATTGGGACTTGGAAATATAACATTTTAGTTGTAAAAATGTAATATTTTAGTAACTGCTTATTTGTCAATTACACAAGGGTTAAAGGTGAAACTAGACCTGACAATTTATTTCGCAGTTTCTCCCAAAATCATCAGAAACGTCTGTTTGGCCACATGGCAGTTCTGAGCAGGAAGGAGCGCTGTTGGATATTTGGAGTACAGATTTTGCTAGAATAGTTTGTGGATGATATTTGTGGAGATCCAAAGGTGCCAGAACAGCAGAAAACCCCAAAAGTGACCCCATTGTAGAAATTGAACCTCTCAATTAATTTATCTATGGCAGCAGTGACTATTTTGTAGGCTCCACACCACACTCTTTTTCTGGAGAATTACAAATATGTCAGTTTAGTGCCCATACATTGTGCCCCCATATACTGTATCACCCCATACATTGTGCCCCCATATACTGTATCCCCCCATACATTGTGCCCAGCATGTGCTTCTGGAGACTGCACCCCGTAAATTGTTAAGTGTGCTCTCTCCACTACAATAATGCCACGCACAAGGGGGATTTGAAGGAGGGGGACATTTAGATTTGGGAGCCCAGGTGTAACTGGATTTCATTTGGGTGATGAGACCCATATTGCCTTTCCAGAGACTTTGTTCTACCAGTAATGTGGGACCCCCCTGTATTTCCAGTGACAGATGACGGACCTGAGTGGGGGCTGAATTTGTGTGGGATAAATTAGGGGTTTTATTGGTAACATTTTGGGGTACAGAACGTTTTTTGATCGCTCTCAGTATAAGGCTGGGATCACATTCTTGAGTTCTGCGCTGAGCACTTGTGTCGAGGTTTCCATGTAAATTCTCCAAAAATCTGATTCCAAAGGGGGTTTTGTCTGAATCTCGTATTTTGAGATTTACATGACAACCCCAACTTAAGTGCTAAGTGGGAGACGGCAGAATAAATATCAGCCGAGCCTTATTCCAATTTTTAGGAAGCAGAATGAAGAAATAGACAGCTGTATGAGAATCATTCTTGTTTTTATATTTGCGCTGTTCACCGTGAGATATTAGTGATAGGACAGATGTATTTTGGGAGTCGCTGCAATTACAATGATACCAATTTTATATCTTTTTTTTTCTGTTCTAGTACACAGTAAAAATGTTTTTGTGTTTTTTTTTTTTTTTTTTATAGTTTTTGCTCTGCAATATTCTGCGAACTGTAACTTTATTTTATTTTTTGGCAAACAGCTGTATGAGGGCTTGGTTTTTGCATGACGAATTAGAGAATTTTTTCAGACTGTTTTGAACATTTTTGATCGCTTTTTATTCACATTTTTCAGATGAAGAATGAACAAAAAACAGCAATTCCGTTATTGTTTTTTATAATATTTTTGAGAGGTTCACTGTGCAGTAAAAGTGATCAGACTGATTTATTCTTCAGGTCAGTACGGTTACAGCGATACCAGAGTTACATTGGTTTTTTTTTTAAGTTTTGCTACTTTTACTTTTGCTTCTTGTGATTTATGTGCTTTTTTGTGTGTTGGGTTTGTTTATTTTTACTTTTTCACTTGCTCCCACTATGGGACTTGAATATTTTATATTTTAGTTTGATCGCTGTTCGCCTGCATTGTTGTACTCGTGTACCGCACTGCAGGAGACCTGTCAGTGATCACTGACACAGCCTGTAAGACCCAGCTTTATAGCAGGATCTTACAAGCCACTGTAGCTTGGGGTCATCAGATGACCTCAGGGTACTATGGCACGATTGGCACTTGTGATTACGATCTTGGGGGCCGATCCGTGGGGTCTTTTAACCCCCTGTTAACCTCTTAGATACAGCCTTCGCAATTGACAACGGTATTTAAGGGGTTAATCAACTCCATTCAGTTCCAAAACTGGTGAGGGCCAATGCCCACGGATGTCAGTTGTCATGTACAGCTGTCACTTGTGGGAATTTCACCCATGGGGCGGCCCTATTTACTTATTCCTCAGCACCATTAACCACATTTATTTGTGTTTATTCCAACAACACAATTATTAAAGAAACTCAGGAATCCTTAGATGAAACATTAAACCAAGGTATTTATACACCCGTTGAAGATATATGTGTATGTAAACCGGACACTATTACATTTCATCCGGCTCAAGTCAGCAACTTTACTTATAGAGAATCGATAGATGCTATGCATAAAATTATCTAAACAGAAGTGTATATCTGGGATACGTAGGAAAAGAAGCCAAGTAAGAAGAAGAGCAGCCAAATTATACAGTTGAAAGGGAAACTTTCACCAGGAATTTGTCACCTAATCTGAGAGCAGCATAACATGGGGCAGAGATCCTGATTCCAGCAGTGTGTCACTTACTGGGCTGCTTAGTGTAGTTTTAATAAAATCACTGTTTACTTAGTAGTAGATTATCATTAGAGGACTACTTGACGTGCTGCAGGTAGTCCTGTATATTCATGAGCTCTGTTTAACTGCTAGATCTGCAGCAGAGAAAACGTTTATTTTATCGAAATGATAACAAACTGCTCAGTAAGTGACACATTCCTGGAATCAGGGTCTCTCTCTTTACAGTATGCTGCTCTCAGATAGGGTAGCAAAATCTTGGCGACATATTCCCTTTATAGAGAACCTTTCAGAAGATTTTGGCTTTCTAAACCAAAACTGGCACCTTAAGCAGCGCCTGTGCAGCATTCTATAAAGGTGCATCTTGTACCCTGACTCCCCTGTAGACCCCCACAAACTCCTTTACACGGCTACATTCACACGACTGTCCCATTTTTGCGGTCTGCAAAAAACGGTTGTGTTATGCATCCGTGTGACATCCGTATCTGTTCCGTTCCATATACAGTCCGTATGTCATCCGTGTGTCATCCTTGTGCCTTCTGGTTTTTTTTTTTGTGGACCTCAAAAAAAATGGAAGCAGCTAGAAAGATAGATGAATAGATAGATAGATGGATAGATAGAAACATAGATGAATTGATAGAGAGAGAGAGAGAGAGAGAGAGAGAGAGAGATGGATAGATAGATGGATAGAGAAAGGAATAGATAGATAGATAGAGGGATAGATAGAGAGATGGATGAATGGATAGGTGAATGGATAGATAGATAGATGAATTGATGGATAGATAGATAGAGGGAGGGCTAGAGAAAGGAATAGATGTGTGTCGGAGGCTGCGCGTGACACTGACACACACTGGTCAGTGCTGGCATGCTAGCGTCGCAGGAGAATGCTGGGGGAGCGCAGGGTAGGTGAGTACCATGGCCACCAGTCGCACAGGGCCCCTTCCAGCAGACAGCAGATAGGGCGCCGCAGGGAGCAGCAGTTCACTGTCATTTGCTGCTCTTGCGGTGCACAGGCTCCAGCACAGGGCGCCCTCCCCTCCTCTGTGTCCTGTCTGCTCCCGTCTTTACCACACTGCTGCCGGAGAAGCTGCTTCTAAAGACCCTCTGAACTCCAGGAGGCCAAGAAGGAGGTGACTATAATGTGAATCGTGTTATGTGCTGCCTGTATGTGTTTTTTTTTTTTTTTTTAAATCGTATACTTTTTTATTAAAACAGAATACATACAACAGAATAACAAATCGGCATCCAAATTAAATTTATCACATCTATTACCCCTTTAACTCCCCCTCCCGCCCCCTCCCCCACCCCGGCAGCAACACTTCTCCCCGATACTACATCCCATATAGTACACACTTATAATACCCTCCAACTGTAGTATAGCAACCATCCCGTTGTGCAGGAGGAACAACTAGTAACACAAATAAAACAAAACACACACATCAGAGGTCTCAGACGGCCATCCCGGTCCCAGACCAGTTTACTGGTCCATCACTCGTCCTATTCGCATTGCAGCCAAGGAGACCATAGCTTCTCAAACATTTTAACATTCCCCCTTCTTTCATACACTCCCCGTTCCAGCTGAAGAATACATTTCACCCTTTTAATGTATTCTCCCCTGGTCGGGGGTCTTTTTTAATCCAGGACCTGGCGATTAGCTTTCTTGCCGCATACAGCAGCCTAGCAATGACAATTTTCATAGTATTTTCCACCCCAAGCTCCTCCAAGATATCCCAATAGGCATATCACTGGTTCCCTGGGGAGGACACACCCATATGTTCTTCCTATCTTGTGGATAACCTTAGTCCAAAAGGAGACCAGTCTCGGACAAGACCACATCATGTGAAAAATACCTGCGTCAGATCCCTGACACCTTGGACACTCCGAATTCCTTTTCAACCCCATTTTAAACATCAGTAAAGGAGACCTATATACCCGGTGAATCACGTATAGGTGAGACAGTCTGGCTGGTTCGCTCATGGAAAGTTTAGGGACATACTCTAAGATACTCTCCCACACCTCCTCCGTTATCGGCCCAACTTCCTCCTCCCATTTAGATTTAGTTTTAATTGGGTAGTCTAAAAGAAAGGTATGTAGTATATCTTTATACGTGCCAGAAATGATCCCTTTAGTGCTTCCTCCGCCCTTACACACATACTCCAGTACCAGGTCAGTCTGTATGGCCACACTTTGTTTAGCCGCTTGGGCTGCAATCGCATGTTTTAATTGACTGTAGTGGAGCCAGCCGGACGCCGGTAACTGAAACTCACTCTGTAACTGCGGGAACGATTTCACAATTCCTCCGTCCAATATCTGATGCATGTATATTACACCCTTGCGTCTCCACTCCTCAATATTCCCCATTTTCTGAATCTCCGGGAGATTACTGTTATCCCAGATAGGTGTAAACTTAGTTAACCGGGTCACCCCTCTCACCCTTTTCAGCCTATCCCAGGTCTTATTTATAAGTGCCATTGTAGGAGATGTTCTACCCAGGAGCCCCACCGCACCATCCTCTAGTCCCATTACCAATGGACTTCTACCCACTATGTATTCCAGTACTTCTTTAATGCCCCCATCTTTCTCTCGATCAGACCAACCCCTGAGGTGTTGACATTGCGCCGCTATATAATACAATTCCGGATTTGGGATTGCTAGACCCCCCTCATCTTTCGGCCTTTGTAAAGTCTCTAATCGCACCCTAGGCTGCTTTTTACCCCACACCAGGTCCCTAAACAGCGAGTTTATCCCTTTAAATCTTTTCCTTGAAATACAAACAGGGGCATTGTGCAGTATGTATAGGAGTTTAGGCATTACTACCATCTTTAGCAAATTAACCCTTCCAACAACTGACAAATGTAGCTTGTTCCAGGCATCCACCTTGGCTCTCAATTTTTTAAGGAGAGGCCATAAGTTCACCTGTATGTATTTTTCTACTGGCAGAGATATCTGGATACCTAGATATTTAAATTCGTCCACATTCTTCAATTTGTTAGCCCCAGTATCCTCATTTGTCCAGGCTACTTCCCCATCCACTTTAAAGAGGCTCGATTTAGACCAATTAATGGTCAGTCCCGAAACTTCTCCAAATTTCTCTATTATCTGCATGGCATGATCCAATGAGGCTGATGGATCCCCCAAGAAAAGTAATAAATCGTCAGCATAAAGAGCTATTTTCTCCTCTAAATGCCCATACTTAAATCCATGGATCTCCTTTGTTTTCCTAATGGCCGCCGCCAGAGGCTCTATTGCAATAGCAAATAGGAGCGGCGATAGTGGGCAGCCCTGCCTCGTTCCCCGGTGCAACTCAAACGCTGAGGAGGTCATACCGTTAACTCTAACTTTAGCAGTAGGCCTATTATACAACAGCTGCACCCACTTTACAAACCGTGGGCCAAAACCCATATGCTGCAACACTTTCCACAGATACCTGCACTCAACACTATTGAACGCTTTCTGGGCATCTAGCGAAGCGATCACCCTCCGGCCAGGGTTGTCAGGCGGCAACTGTAGATTAAGGTACAATCTCCTGATATTAGCAGCTGTCGACCTATTGGCCATGAACCCTGATTGGTCCATATGGATTAGGTTAGATATAACTCCAGTCAGCCGGTTTGACAACACCTTAGCCAGAAGCTTCACGTCCGCTGTTAATAACGAGATGGGTCTATATGAGTCTGGAAGCCTCGGATTTTTATCCTCCTTAGGAATTACTACTATTATTGCTTCTCTCATAGATTCAGGCAATACACCTTCCCCCTCCGCCACCTCAAAGACTTTCAATAGTTTGGGTAATAGGATTTCTTCTAACTGTTTATAAATTTCAACTGGTAGCCCGTCTGCTCCCGGTGCCTTGTCATTGCTCATGCCATGCAGAGCGCCCTCCAGTTCATCAATAGTAATAGGTGACTCCAGTTTATCTCTATCCACCACAGACAACACCGGAAGCTCACCTCGCTCAAGAAATGAGTCCACCTCTTCCACCCTCATCTCTCCGCTAGAAGAATATAGCGTGCGATAGAAATCTTTAAAGACCCCAAGGATCTCCTCAACCTCAGTGACCTGTGTCCCCTCCACCGTGTCCATACCATGCACAAATGAACTACTCCTTTGAGCTGCAGCTATGACCGATAATAGATGACCAACTTTTTCCCCCTCCTCATAAAAATGCAATTTTTGGAATGCCTGCTTCCTTACCGCCTTCTCCAAAAGCATCTTATTAACCTGTTCATGCGCCTGCCTAAGATTTTGCTTCGTGTCCGTAGTAGTACTCCGGATTGCTTCCAGCTCTGCCTTATCTAAGGCCTCCAGGCTATCTTTCTCATCCTGCCTCGTCTGTGTTTTACGTTTACAGATATCCCTGAACAGGAGCCGCCTGAGGTATGCCTTCATCGCATCCCATACCATCATGGGACCAGTGCTACCCTCGTTGTGGATAAAGAAATCCCCAAGATCCCGTTCTATATTCCCCATATTAATATGACGGATCCATGCTAGATGAAGCTTCCACTCTCCCCTCCTTCCCCCTGTCAGGGTCCCCCGTCGTATGGACACTAGAATTGGGCTATGATCTGAAATCACTCTTGTCAGATATTGCACGTCGCCTATCATTAAATCCATCAGATCACTAGCTAGAGCCATGTCAATGCGGGACAGAGTGTTATGCGAAGCCGAATAACAAGAGAAGCAGGATACCCTCCCATTCCTCACTCGCCAGGCATCCACCATTCCAAGTTCCCCAATTAGGCTACTTTCACACCTCCGGCTTTTGCAATGCGGCACAATCCGGCACTTTGCAGGAAAACTGCAACCGTTTTTTTTTGCTGCCGTTTGCGTTTTTCCTGCATAGACTTTAATTAGTGCCGCATTGTGCCGCATGGGCTTGCGTTCGGTCCGGTTTTTGCCGCATGCGGCAGATTTAGCCGATGCGGCGGCCGGATGGAACGTTCCCTGCTACGTTTTTTGCTCCGGCAAAAAAAAAAACGCATCGCGCCGCTTCCGGCCGATGCGGCGCTTTTCCCAATGCATCCCTATGGATGCCGGATGCGGCACGATGCGGCAAAAACCGCATCCGGCCGCCGCATGCGGTTTTTGCCACTGCGCATGCTCAGTAGCATGCCGCAAGCGGCAAAAACCGGACCGGCCGCATGTAAAAAACGTATGCAAAGGATGCGGTGTTTTCACCGCATCCGTTGCATAGGCTTCACAGCCGGATTGAGCCGCACGGCTCAAACCGGATGTGTGAAAGTAGCCTAAGAGTGCCAAACGAAGTCATACAACTATCCTGGATACCTGGAGGTCTACTACTCCTATCCCAGTACAGATCTATCACATTATTGAAGTCCCCCACCAGTAAAAAAGGGATTACTCCCCCCTTCTCAGAGAACTCCCTTATCTCCCTTAGTTTGGTGCACTTATATGGAGGTGGTATATATATTGCAGCTATCCACATGAGTCTGCCAAATATTTTACACTTGACGGCCACACACTGTCCCTCTTTATCCACATACACTTCTATCTCTTCATATTGCACAGAGTTATGGATCAGCAGTGATACACCCCTTCCATAGTTGGAAAAGGTGGAGTGATAGGCCTTCTGCACCCATCTCCTATTTAAAACATGTGTTGTCTCCTTTGTTAGATGCGTTTCTAGTAGACATATTACTGACGGGTTCTGGTCTTGAACATATTTAATTATTGCCGCTCTCCTAGACCTATCTGATAACCCTCTAATATTCCAACTCAACACCTTAATTCTATCCCCCATTATCCCACCCAGTAAAACCATCAAACCTTGTAGTATCTCCCCATGCTGCCTCTACCCTACCCCTTTCCCCCCTCCCCCCCTGCTCCCCTCCCCTCCTACTCCCCACCACTTCCTGTTTTCGAGTACTCCCGTGAAGCATCGGGTTTTCCAAACCTGGTCCATAATCCCTACTAAATTCCCCCCTACCTCCCTCGCCTTCCCCTCTTAGACGCATTTTAAAACTCGTCCCTTTTCCAACAATTCTCCACTCCCACCCTTTCTATGTATAATCATATTCCACTCAACCAATATAACAGTAAAATGGCGAACAGTAATTAAACTGGAATCTCAAATTGTAAATACCACCACCGCGCCTAATTAGGCAGTCCCCATGTCCTGCGAAGCTCACATCAAACCCTTCGCATTCCCCCTGCATACTACCTCAATGCCAAAGGGAAGGAGGAAAAAAAAAAGGGGAGAAAAAAAAAGAAAAAACAAGAAGGGTCCCCTGTAAGCTCCTAAGGATGTCGTAGAGCCTCAGCCGGCCTTCTCCAACACACTGCAGATTCAGACAGTCAGCTCATTCCTTCAAACGGATCCGCTTTTCGTTTGCGTCCAACCACTGCATGGCTTCCGCCGGAGTTGTAAAAAAGTGCACCCGCTCCAACGCCATCACTCTTAGCTTTGCACCCCCATCTCTCGCAGGCGCCTCTTTACTCCTGTAAAAGTCATACGTAACTTTTGAACAGAAATGGAGTAGTCCGGGTATATGGAAATTCTCTGGCCGTCAATCATAAGATCCTCCATGTCTCTTGCCTTTCGCAGTATAGTGTCCCTGTAGTTGAGGAGCTTGGCTAGCATAGTGCGAGGGCCCCTGCCTGCTGGTTGTGGCTGCATCGGGACTCTGTGCGCACGTTCCACGGCATAGAGCTTGGATAAGACATTAGCACCCATTTTCCCCCTGAGCCAGTCTTCTACATATTCAGTGGGGTTTCTTCCTTCCGCTTTCTCAGGGATGCCGACAATTCGGATGTTATTTCTTCTAGAGCGGTTCTCTAAATCATCATTTTTTGCCATGATTTCAGCTATCTGCTGTGCAAATGTTTTTTCCAGACTTTTGTAGTTTTGTAATATGATCCTCTGTTATCCCCACTCTCTCCTCTACAGCCGCTGTTCTCAGATCTGCTTTCTTGAGGTCTTTCTTAATGTCAGCAACCTCTGCCTGTAATCCCTTAACTTGCTTTGTCAGGGTAGTCAGAGCTTCTTTACAAAAAGACACCACTGCAAAAACGTCCTTTAAAGTGGGGTTTTCTGGAGCTTCCTCTGCACTATGTGCTTTCTCAACTTCTGTATTATCTTGCTGCTTTTCACCATCCCCCATCTCATCAGAGCTGGCATTATCTTCTCCCTCCTCTCCTATCTCACCTCTGTTATCTATATGCTGATGTGATTTCTCTGAAGTCCAGGCAAAGTTCTCCAGCCTTGCAGCGATCTGCATCCTCTCCTGACAGGCTGCATTAACTTTCTCAGCTTCCTGCCTTATCATGGCACCATCTTGAGAGCTGGGGACTTTCCCGCCTCCATTATCTTTTTGCCTGCAAGGGACCATGGCACTCTGCATCCACCAGACTCACCCCAGATAAGTCCTCACCACCTTATCTTCCTGACAGCCAGCTGAGGCAGTGATAACAGCAGTATTCAGGGATTTATCAAGGGAGTTTGCAGGAGAGCTCCACAAACACGTCTCTTCACATTGCCGTCCAGGCCACGCCCCCACTGCCTGTATGTGTTATGTATAAGGTATGTGTGTCCTGTATCGTGTGCAATATGTAGCTGTCTGTCTGTCTGTGTATATACAATCTGTCTGTGTGTACTGTCTGTCCATCCTATCTGACTGTCTGTATATCTATCTATCTATCCATCTATCCATCCATCCTATCTATCTATACAAAATTCTATATGCCTCATTATGAAAATGAACACATAGTACAATTGTTTATTTATTTTTTTTTAATGTGTGCGGCACGGTGGAGGGCTATGTATCAGAATAAGTGGGCTAGTCACACATCAGATTGCATACACTCACACATCAGATCATACACACCCCATATTTCTCATACAATCGCACCAGCACACACTCACCACATCCAGTGATACCACTTGCTTCCGGCCAGCAGGTCCTAGAAGATCCAGTGAACAGAGTCAGATGATGTGTTCCACCCACAGGTCTTGAAACCTCCACTGCACATTGCACAGCGTCACAGGTCCTTAAGCAGCCCAGAAGCAATCAATATCGCTGGATGTGCTGAGTGTGTGTGTAATCTGATGTGTGTGTTCTGCCGCAGGCCCAGATGCGTTCCACTGCTCCTGCTCGGTGTCTGGTGAGTATGATTGCTGGATTTTCTTTTTTTGGGGGGTGTCTGCTTTCTATAATGAAGTGTCCTACAGTATCTTTAATAACTTTTTTAGCTGCACGGACACTTCATTATTGAACCACAACTAGGTCTTATTTCCGGGGGATGTCTTTTATATTTAGGCCTTGCTAAAAACTCCTGCTAGGTCTTATTTTCAGGGGAGGTCTTATTTCCAGGGAAACATGGTAATACCACCACTGTGCCCCTTACATGGTAAAATGCCTCCTTTGTGCCCTTGAGATGGTAAATAATATTAATGGTAGAAAATATTAATGCCCTGAGCAAGTGCCCTAGAAAAGTGTCCACATTTAGCTCCTAGGAAAGTGATAATAATGCCCCTTGTGCTACTTTGATGGTCACAATACCCTGAGTGCCCCTATAACAGTAATGGTTCTTAAGTGCCTTCTTAACATTTAATAATGTCTCCTAAGTCTCCCCATGTACACCTCCCCTATCCACAGTATGATGCAACTACACCTCCACTATAGACAGTATGATGGGTCCACAGCTCCCCCAAAAACAATAGTCCACACACTGTATAATGGCCACCACAGTAGCTAACACACTGATTGTCCCAACAGTAGTCCCCACATTGTATAATGGCTTCTACAGTAGTCCCAACTAGAGTTGAGCGCGGTTCGTGGTTCTCCAGTTCTAGGCTCGAGTGATTTTGGGGCTGTTCTAGATCGAACTAGAACTCGAGCTTTTTTGCAAAAGCTCGATAGTTGTAAATACGTTCGAGAACGGTTCTAGCAGCAAAAAGCAGGGCTTTTTACAGCTACAGTGTGCAGGAGCCATCGCTGGCAGCCTGCCACAAGCTAGTAACCAAGATAAACATCGGGTATCCAACCAAAGCGCTTTGGTTAGTAACCCGATGTTTATCCTAGTTACGTGCAGGAAGCCCACACTTCCCCGCTCAGCTCACTCCGCCCCCTCCTGCCCGCGGCATGTACACACACACACACACACACACACACACACATGGTCCCGCTCGGCTTACCTGCGGTGATGAAGTCCCGCCATCCCGACCTCAGCGCTGTCACTGTCCTCCATGGCCGCCGCTTGTCACATCACCTCTCGCTTCCGACCCGAGACTGACTAGCGGTGACGTCATGGGCCTCTCGCGATACTTGGTGTGAAGACACCGGTCATTGAACTCAGTGACAGGGGCTGTCAGTGTGCTGGAGATCAGCGCAGGTAATGTACCTCGCTGACAGCAGCACTTGTCATGCCCTGCAGTGACCTGGGCTGACCCATTGATGTTAGCTCAGGTCACTGCACTGCTCTCCCAGCCAATGGGGAACATCCTGCTCTTCATTGACTGGGACAGTGTGGATCATCATGGCAACCCCTTGGATTACAGCAGACCTGGATTTGTTTTTCATTCTAATAAATTGGTTAAAGAGGGAATGTTTTGGGGAGTGTTTTTTCAAATAAAAAGGTGTTTGTCGTCTATTTTTTTTATTACTGACTGGGTTGGTGATGTCGGGTATCTGATAGACGCCTGACCTCACCAACCCCAGGGCTTGATGCCAGGTGACATTACACATCTGGTATTAACCCCATATATTACCCCGTTTGCCACCGCACCAGGGCGCGGGATGAGCTGGGGCGAAGCACCAGGATTGGCGCATCTAATGGATGCGCCACTTCTGGGGCGGCTGCGGCCTGCTATTTTTAGGCTGGGGAGAGTCCAATAACCATGGACCTCCCTAGTCTGAGAATATCAGGCCCCAGCTGTCTGCTTTACCTTGGCTGGTGATCCAATTTTGGGGGACCCCTACGTGTTTTTTTTTTTTAATTATTTATTTAATTTAAAATAACAGCGTGGGGTGCCCTCAGTTTTGGATTACCAGCCAAGGTGAGGTTGCCAGCTGTGGTCTGCAGGCTGCAGCCGTCTGCTTTACCCTAGCTGGCTACAAAACTAGGGGGAACCCTACGTCATTTTTTTTTTCATTTTTTTGGCTAAATACAAAGCTAAGCACCCCTTAGTGCCACATGAAAGGCACCCAAGGGTGCTCCACTTTTTCTCCACTTTTTCTCCACTTTTTCTTCACTTTTTCTCCACTTTTTCTCCATTTTTTTCTCCACTTTTTCTCCACTTTTTCTCCACTTTTTCTCTACTTTTTCTCCACTTTTTCTCCACTTTTTCTCCATCTTTTCTCCACTTTTTCTCCACTTTTTCTCCATTTTTCTCTCCACTTTTTCTCCACTTTTTCTCCACTTTTTCTCCACTTTTTCTCCATTTTTTTCTCCACTTTTTCTCCACTTTTTTCTCCACTTTTTCTCCACTTTTTCTCCATTTTTTCTCCACTTTTTCTCCATTTTTACTCCACTTTTTCTCCACTTTTTCTCCACTTTTTCTCCATCTTTTCTCCACTTTTTCTCCACTTTTTCTCCGCTTTTTCTCCATTTTTTTCTCCACTTGTTCTCCACTTTTTCTCCATTTTTACTCCATTTTTTCTCCATTTTTTTCTCCACTTTTTCTCCACTTTTTTCTCCACTTTTTCTCCACTTTTTCTCCATTTTTTTCTCCACTTTTTCTCCACTTTTTCTCCATTTTTTTTCTCCACTTTTTCTCCACTTTTTCTCCACTTTTTCTCCACTTTTTCTCCATTTTTACTCTACTTTTTCTCCACTTTTTCTCCACTTTTTCTCCACTTTTTCTCCACTTTTTCTCCACTTTTTCTCCACTTTTTTCTCCACTTTTTCTCCACTTTTTCTCCATTTTTTCTCCACTTTTTCTCCATTTTTACTCCACTTTTTCTCTACTTTTTCTCCACTTTTTCTCCATTTTTTTCTCCACTTTTTCTCCACTTTTTTCTCCACTTTTTCTCCACTTTTTCTCCATTTTTTCTCCACTTTTTCTCCATTTTTACTCCACTTTTTCTCCACTTTTTCTCCATTTTTTTCTCCACTTTTTCTCCACTTTTTCTCCATTTTTTTCTCCACTTTTTCTCCATTTTTTCTCCACTTTTTCTCCATTTTTACTCTACTTTTTCTCCACTTTTTCTCCATTTTTTTCTCCACTTTTTCTCCACTTTTTCTCCATTTTTACTCCACTTTTTCTCCACTTTTTCTCCACTTTTTCTCCACTTTTTCTCCATTTTTACTCCACTTTTTCTCCACTTTTTTCTCCACTTTTTCTCCACTTTTTTCTCCACTTTTTCTCCATTTTTTCTCCACTTTTTCTCCACTTTTTCTCCATTTTTACTCCACTTTATCTCCACTTTTTCTCCATTTTTTTCTCCACTTTTTCTCCACTTTTTCCTCCACTTTTTTCTCCACTTTTTCTCCACTTTTTCTCCATTTTTTTCTCCACTTTTTCTCCACTTTTTCTCCATTTTTTTCTACACTTTTTCTCCACTTTTTCTCCACTTTTTCTCCATTTTTACTCTACTTTTTCTCCACTTTTTCTCCACTTTTTCTCCACTTTTTTCTCCACTTTTTCTCCACTTTTTCTCCACTTTTTCTCTACTTTTTCTCCACTTTTTCTCCATCTTTTCTCCATTTTTTCTCCACTTTTTATCCACTTTTTCTCCATTTTTTTCTCCACTTTTTCTCCACTTTTTCTCCACTTTTTCTCCACTTTTTCTCCACTTTTTTCTCCACTTTTTCTCCACTTTTTTCTCCACTTTTTCTCCATTTTTTCTCCACTTTTTCTCCATTTTTTCTCCACTTTTTCTTCATTTTTACTCCACTTTTCCTCCATTTTTTTCTCCACCTTTTCTCCACTTTTTCTCAATTTTTACTCCACTTTTTCTCCATTTTTTTTTCTCCATTTTTACTCCACTTTTTCTCCATTTTTACTCTACTTTTTCTCCACTTTTTCTCCATTTTTTTTCTCCACTTTTTCTTCACTTTTTATCCATTTTTTCTCCACTTTTTATCCACTTTTTCTCTACTTTTTCTCCGTTCTTTTTCTATGGTCAGTCTACCCATTAGCTCTGCCATGCATACTGTAGCTCTACACCTACTGCACATGTTACTTTATGATTGACACCTCTTTCGTACCAGAGCTGTCTAAGCCTACTCTGACCCCATATTTGTCATTACTATATTGTCCTTGTACTGTATTATGACATTTGTATCATGTGTTTCATTTCTTGCTGTGTTGCAATTTTTTTGCTGCATCCCAATTGTACCTCTACATTGTTCGAGTTTATGTTATTGTTCTCTCACTCTTATGTGATACTGATTATTGTCATTTTTCATGATTACAAGCAGATAAGTCCAATCTGACGAAGGCTCAGGCCGAAACGTCATTTGTAACTTGTTTTGGACAAAAACATATATGCTTATGAAAATTTTTTTTTCTTAATACGGACCAATAAAGAGTGATTTTGCATTACTATCCGTTGTGACTTACTGAATTAGTCTGGGAGATTTAGAGTGCCGAGGTTACTCACTAATTTTATCTATTATTACCTCTGAGCACCTATATACCAGTGAGCAGAGCTTCCTCTACAGTAGTTCTCCTGATTAGGCATGCCCTTACCTCATGAGCAGGGCATTGCAGCTTTGGTAGCAACCATTATGACATGGACTCTGCTGCTGTGGACCCGGGGAGAGTGAGTGCAGATTCATTGCACCCACACTCCTCACATGAAGGGTCCGCACTCCTAGAAAATGGGGGATACGTTCCCTGAGTGTCTCCCCCCCCATATTCTAGACGGTCCAGAGTCGTCGTGGGACCCCTTTATTTTTTTTCTTACAATAAATTGGTGAAAGAGGAAATGTTTTGGGGACTGTTTTTTCAAATAAATTTCTTTTGTCGATTTTTTTTTTTTTTTGTTAGTACTGACAGTTTATGATGTTGGGTATCTAATAGACGCCATGACATCACAAACTGCTGGGCTTGATCTCAGGTGACTTTACAGCTAGTATCAACCCGATTTATTACCCCGTTTGCCACTGCACCAGGGCACGGGATGAGCTGGGGTGAAGCGCCAGGATTGGCGCATCTAGTGGATGCGCCACGTCTGGGGTGCCTGCGGCCTGCTATTTTTAGGCTGTGAAGGCCCAATAACTATGGACCTTCCCACCCTGAGAATACCAGACCACAGCTGTCCGCTTTACCTTGGCTGGTAATCCAATTTGGGGGGGACCCTACTTTTATTGTGTAATTATTAATATTTATAAAATAATTATAAAAAAGAGCCTGAGGGGACCTCCACATTGGATCCCCAACCACGGTAAAGCTGCCAGCTGTGGTTTTCAGGCTACAGCCGTCTGCTTTACCCTAGCTGGCTATAAAAAATGGGGGGACCCAACGTCATTTTGTTTTTAACTATTTTTTAAATAGAAAAAATTAATGGGCTTCCCTGTATTTTGATTGCAAACCAAGGTAACGGCAGGCAGATGGGGGTGGCAACCTGTTACACCTCGTGGCTCTCCTGTGGCAAGGAATGAGACAGTCTCCTTGCCTGCCACGAGTGCTCCTCCTCAGCAGCGCCGAAGGTCTGCCAGACTGCGCAGAGTGCAGGAGAAACCTCCTCAGAGAGGCAGCACTAGGGTGACACCTAGTGGTACTCCTGTTGCAAGAAATGAGACGGTCTCCCATTCCTTTCCTGCCGCAGCTCCTCCTGCTCAGCAGCCTCGAAGGTCTGTGAGGTTGCGCAATGTGCAGAGGTTTGCTGCTCAGGAAAGCAGTGAGACTCCCGTTATCTCTACACATTGTGAGACCGAGGATCCCGCCTCTATTTCCCAGAAGCAGGAGGGTGAGCATGTGCTATGCTTGGTGGATCCTGATTCGCCCACTGACGTCACACGGCTTGATGACAAGGCTGGTGACGTGGTGAATCCTGACTGGCCAGGCTGGGATGTCGTGGATCCTGATTGGGTCAAGTCCGTCATCTCCGCCTCGCGCCCGCCCTTGGCTGGAGCTACACCTCCTTAAAAGCTCCTCCTGCCATCATGGCGGCGCGCGACCGTCCTTCTATGTTTGGATGTCTGGCAGCGTGCTGCCACGCCACTGCTCAGGCATTATCTTCCTCTGTGGGCTTGGCCCTTGCTGCTTAGGCAGCCCCTGGTTTGCAGGCCGTGTCCCTGCCTTGCTGCTCCGGCAGTAGCTCCTTCTACAGGCCGTGTTCCTGTCCCAGGTGAGCTCCTCGAGTCTCCACTGGACTCACCTGGTTATTGAAAGCACACGTGCGGGGCACCTCTGTGCTACCCTCGTGCCATATTCTCGTGACTTCCACTGGCACACGTGCGTGGGCACCTCTGTGCTTCCCCGTGCAACAGGTACACCGAGCCGTGTGATCCCTGCCATACAACCCTCACGGGTTAGAGCAGACCGGTGTACATAGATCGTCTGTGACATTCCAGACGATCGCTAGCAGCAACCCGCTCACTCTTCACCCACCATAGCAGCGGTCCCTTACACCGCACAGTGGACCTTGACCGGCGGAAGCTGTCCATTCCCCATCTTGGCACGCTTTCCCGGGTCCCCCTCGTAACATTACGGTCGCGCCAAAGGTCTGGCTATGGCTGAAGAGCAGCAGCAGTTGCTGCGTTATGTGCAGCAGTTGGAGTCACGATTGGCAGCAGTGGAGCAGTCTTCCTCCGACAAGACTGCTCTGACGACAGTCGCCACCCAGGCGGCTACCCAGGCTGTGCTATTGGGCGGAAGGTCTCCTCGCCTTGCGCTTCCAGAGCGCTTTAGCGGGGACAGCTCCGAGTGCCGTGGGTTTATAAACCAAGTTACCACCTACTTAGAGCTGTCCGCGCATCTTTACGCTACCGAGAAGGCGAAGGTAGCCTTCGTCCAGTCCCTGCTCACAGGGAGAGCGCTGAAGTGGTCTACGCTGTTGTGGGAGCGCGGAGATCGGGTGGTGACTAACTTAGCATCTTATCTTGGGGCCATGAGAATGGTGTTCCTCGGGCCTCAAGTCACCCACGACTCCGCGCTGCGCCTCCTACGACTTCGGCAAGGGTCCACTTCAGTCGGGGACTTTGCCGTACACTTTAGGACACTTGCCGCAGAGCTGGACTGGCCCGATAAGGTCCTTGTCCCTGTGTTCTGGGAGGGCCTGGCAGGGTTCGTCAAAGACGCACTGGCCACGCGTGAGGTGCCTGCTACTTTCGAGTCCTTGATTGTGGTTGCCTCTCGCATAGACATCCGCCAGGCGGAGCGGAGGCTCGAGGTCTCTTCAGCACCCACGTCCTCACGGCCTAAAAAGCGTCTGGCTCCCGTCTTCCACCAGACAGGTCTCCCAGCCAGCTCTGTAGGCGACTCCGTGGAGTCAATGGAGGTGTCCAAAGCGGTCTCCTCTACCCCAGGTTCTCGGTCTGGTGTCATCTGCTTTTCCTGTGGGCAGAGGGGACACATAGCTACCCGATGTCCCAAACCGTCGGGAAAAGACAGCGTCTAGTTTCCATCAGAGGGGAGTTCCTAGACGCTGCTTCTCCCTCTAGGTTGACTATCAGCGCCCAGTTGCAGTTTGGCACTACTCTCTTCTCTGCTCTGGCCTGCCTGGACTCAGGCGCTGATGGCAATTTCATTTCGACCTCCCTGGCAACCCGATACTCAGTTCCCCTGGTTCTCTTGCCCAAGCCACTCAGGGTTCGGGTAGTCAACGGGTCCCTACTAGTCGATCCCATCACCCAGATCACCATCCCTCTCAGGATGGAAGTATCACCAGGACACCATGAGCAGGTGTCCTTCCTGGTGCTTCCAGGGGGGACGGATGAGATCCTACTGGGCCTCCCCTGGTTGAGACAGCATGCTCCTATACTCAACTGGGCAACAGGGGAGATCTCATCATGGGCAGGATCCTGTAGGGAGCACCTCGTGACTACCGAACCACCCGCTACCATTAGGTCGGTTGGGTCCTCAGGGAATACAGGGGAGCCAGGTTTACCGACACCTTATGAGGCCTACAGGGACGTCTTCTCCAAGAGGGCTGCAGATACCCTTCCTCCCCACCGGCCATACGATTGCCGAATAGACCTGAAGCCAGGCTCCGAGCCCCCTAGGGGCAGAGTGTATCCCCTCTCTGCTCCAGAGACGGAGGCTATGTCCAAATATATTCAGGACAGCCTGGCAAAAGGGTTCATTCGCAAGTCTATTTCACCGGCCGGTGCGGGGTTCTTCTTCGTGCAAAAGAAGGAAGGGGATCTACGCCCCTGTATCGATTACAGGGGATTAAATGCAATCACGATCAAAAACAAATACCCTTTGCCCCTCATTACGGAGTTATTTGATCGATTCCGCGGGGCAAAGATCTTCACGAAGCTGGATCTACGCGGGGCGTATAATCTAGTGCGAGTCCGAGAGGGCGATGAGTGGAAGACCGCCTTCAACACCAGGGACGGTCACTACGAGTATCTCGTAATGCCCTTCGGACTCTGCAATGCCCCCGCCGTATTTCAAGACTTTGTGAATGATGTTTTCCGGGATTTGTATCTTTCCGTGGTTGCATACCTGGATGATATCCTTATCTTCTCCCCCGATCTTGCCACCCATCGGAGGGATGTCATCCGAGTACTTAAGAGGCTCCGCACTCATTCGTTATATGCTAAGCTAGAAAAGTGCGTTTTTGAACGTGAATCCTTGCCGTTCCTGGGGTATATCGTGTCCAGTCAGGGGTTAGCAATGGATCCGGGGAAGTTGGAGACAGTGATGAAATGGCCTGAGCCCCGCTCGCTGAAAGCGATCCAGCGATTCTTGGGGTTTATCAATTATTATCGCCAGTTCATTCCCAACTTCTCGACGGTGGCAGCACCCATCATTGCCCTTACCCGCAAGGGCGCTAATCCCAAAGCATGGACACGGGAAACGGTAGAGGCATTTCACACTCTCAAAACTTACTTCTCCAGAGCTACCATCCTTCATCGTCCAGACATCTCCAAACCCTTTCTACTAGAGGTAGACGCCTCTTCGGTCGGTGCTGGTGCAGTCCTGTACCAGAAAGACGAACGAGGAAGGAAGCATCCATGTTTCTTTTTCTCCAAAACCTTTTCTCCGGCCGAGAGGAACTACTCCATAGGGGATAGGGAGTTACTGGCGATGAAACTAGCATTCCAGGAATGGCGGCATCTCCTGGAGGGTGCGAAGCATCCATTTGAAGTATTTTCCGACCATAAAAATCTCACATACCTCCAGACAGCACAACGCCTGAACCCAAGGCAGGCCCGTTGGTCCTTGTTCTTCTCCCGGTTCCGCTTTATTATCCGCCACCTGGCCGGTGAGAAGAACGTACGGGCCGATGCCTTGTCACGTTGTATGGTTGTGTTGGAGGAGGACGAGGAGGAGCCTCGTCTTATACTACCCCCGGACAGCTTGAGGATGGTCACTCCCACTTCTTTGGACCAGGTGCCACCTGGCAAGACCCTCGTTCCCCCTGAACTACGGAATGAGGTGCTATCGTGGGCCCATGCCTCCAAGGTCGGGGGTCACTTTGGGGTCAAAAGGACCAGAGACCTTGTGACTAGGCACTATTGGTGGCCGAGACTACCCCAGGACATACAGGAGTATGTGGGAGCCTGTATGTCGTGTGCACGGAATAAGCCGTCCCGGCAGAGACCGGCAGGTCTTCTTCACCCACTGCCAGTGCCGGATCGTCCCTGGGAAGTGGTGGGAATGGACTTCCTGGGAGATCTGCCCAAGTCAGCAGGTCACAAGGTCGTATGGGTCATCACGGATCACTTCTCTAAAATGGTCCACTTGGTGCCTCTCCCACGACTCCCGACGTCACGTGCTCTCGCCACCTTATTCATTAGGCATGTATTTAGGCTGCATGGCATGCCTGACAAGGTGGTGAGCGACCGGGGTCCCCAGTTCGCGTCTCGCTTCTGGAGAGAGCTCTGTAAGCTCCTGCAGATAGAGCTGAACATCTCCTCCGCATACCATCCCGAAACCAATGGACTGGTAGAGAGGACCAATCAGACCTTGGTAACTTACCTCCGCCATTTTATCTCCGCGCACCACGACAACTGGGCTAACCTCCTTTTTTGGGCCGAATTTGCCATTAATAATTCGGTCCATGAATCCTCTGGTCAGACTCCGTTCCTGCTCAATAACGGACAACATCCCAGAATCCCGGTTCCTATGCCCATAACGTCACCCGATCCTAGAGTGGAGGATTGGGCGACCGAGGCCCGGGAGATCTGGGATAACACCCAAGAGGCCCTTAAGAGGGCTAAAGACCGGATGGTGACAACGGCTGATGAGCGCCGCCGCCCTGCACCATCCTTCGCCCCTGGTGACCTAGTGTGGCTGTGCTCTAAGAATGTTAACCTACGGGTACAGGCAGCCAAGTTCGCCCCTAGGTACCTGGGTCCGTTTAAAGTGCTAGAGCAGGTGAACCCGGTGGCATACCGACTCCAGCTCCCTCCACGCTGGGCTATAGCCAACACCTTTCACGTGTCCCTCCTGAAACCCGTACGACTTAATAAGTTCTCGGGGTCCCTGACGCCTCAAACTGACCCCCCGCCCGACGACTCTGAGGTGGCAAAGCTTGTGGAGACAAAAGTTATACGGGGCAGGAGGTACTACCTTGTGGAGTGGGTCGGCCGTGGTCCGGAGCATAGATCCTGGGAATTGGAGGATCATATCCACGCCCCGGGTTTGATAGCGGCCTTTGAGCATGGGCAGGGGGGGGGGGGCCTAGACGGGGGGGTAATGTTACACCTTGTGGCTCTCCTGTGGCAAGGAATGAGACAGTCTCCTTGCCTGCCACGAGTGCTCCTCCTCAGCAGCGCCGAAGGTCTGCCAGACTGCGCAGAGTGCAGGAGAAACCTCCTCAGAGAGGCAGCACAAGGGTGACACCTAGTGGTACTCCTGTTGCAAGAAATGAGACGGTCTCCCATTCCTTTCCTGCCGCAGCTCCTCCTGCTCAGCAGCCTCGAAGGTCTGTGAGGTTGCGCAATGTGCAGAGGTTTGCTGCTCAGGGAAGCAGTGAGACTCCCGTTATCTCTACACATTGTGAGACCGAGGATCCCGCCTCTATTTCCCAGAAGCAGGAGGGTGAGCATGTGCTATGCTTGGTGGATCCTGATTCGCCCACTGACGTCACACGGCTTGATGACAAGGCTGGTGACGTGGTGAATCCTGACTGGCCAGGCTGGGATGTCGTGGATCCTGATTGGGTCAAGTCCGTCATCTCCGCCTCGCGCCCGCCCTTGGCTGGAGCTACACCTCCTTAAAAGCTCCTCCTGCCATCATGGCGGCGCGCGACCGTCCTTCTATGTTTGGATGTCTGGCAGCGTGCTGCCACGCCACTGCTCAGGCATTATCTTCCTCTGTGGGCTTGGCCCTTGCTGCTTAGGCAGCCCCTGGTTTGCAGGCCGTGTCCCTGCCTTGCTGCTCCGGCAGTAGCTCCTTCTACAGGCCGTGTTCCTGTCCCAGGTGAGCTCCTCGAGTCTCCACTGGACTCACCTGGTTATTGAAAGCACACGTGCGTGGGCACCTCTGTGCTACCCTCGTGCCATATTCTCGTGACTTCCACTGGCACACGTGCGTGGGCACCTCTGTGCTTCCCCGTGCAACAGGTACACCGAGCCGTGTGATCCCTGCCATACAACCCTCACGGGTTAGAGCAGACCGGTGTACATAGATCGTCTGTGACATTCCAGACGATCGCTAGCAGCAACCCGCTCACTCTTCACCCACCATAGCAGCGGTCCCTTACACCGCACAGTGGACCTTGACCGGCGGAAGCTGTCCATTCCCCATCTTGGCACGCTTCCCCGGGTCCCCCTCGTAACAGCAACCCATAGCTGTCTGCTTTATCTGCTGAGAATCAAAAATACCGCGGAGCGCTACGTCATTTTTTTAAAGATTTATTTTTACAGCACTGTGATGTCCAGCAATCAAAATACAGGGAAGCCCATTTTATTTTTAGTTATTTAAATAAATAATTAAAAAAAAATATATATGGGCTCCCGCTGAATTTTTTGTATTGCTAGCTAAGGGTAATCCAAGCAGCTACTGGCTGCTAACCCCCACTGCTTGGTGTTACCTTCACTGGCAATGGAAAATCCAGGGAAGCATTTTTTATTTTTTTTGCCAAAAAACTACAAAAAAAGGACGTGAGCTTCGCCATATTTTTGTATGCTAGCCAGGTATAGCAGGCAGGTGCTGGAAGAGTTGGATACAGCGCCAGAAGATGGCGCTTCTATGAAAGTGCCATTTTCTGAGGCGGCTGCAGACTGCAATTCGCAGCAGTGGGGCCCAGAAAGCTCAGGCCAACCTGTGCTGCGGATTCCAATCCCCAGCTGCCTAGTTGTACCTGGCTGGACACAAAAATGGGGCGAAGCTTACGTCATTTGTTTTCTAATTATTTCATGAAATTCATGAAATAATAAAAAAAGGGCTTCCCTTTATTTTTGGTTCCCAGCCGGGTACAAACAGGCAACTGGGGGTTGGGGGCAGCCGTACCTGCCTGCTGTACCTGGCTAGCATACAAAAATATGGCGAAGCCCACATAATTTTTTCAGGGGGCAAAAAACTTCTGCATACAGTCCTGGATGGAGTATGCTGAGCCTTGTAGTTCTGCAGCTGCTGTCTGTCTGTATGGAGAAGAGCAGACAGCAGCTGCAGAACTACAAGGCTCAGCATACTCCATCCAGGACTGTATGCAGACGTTTTTTGCCCACCAAAAAAATGACGTGGGCTTCGCCATATTTTTGTATGCTAGCCAGGTACAGCAGGCAGCCACGGGCTGCCTCCAACCCCCAGTTGCCTATTTGTACCCGGTTGGGAACCAAAAATATAGGGAAGCCCATTTTTTTTTAATTATTTCACTTATTTCATGAAATAATTAAAAAACAAATGACATGGGCTTCGCCCCATTTTTGTGTCCAGCCGGGTACAACTAGGCAGCTGGGGATTGGAATCCGCAGCACAGGTTAGCCCGAGGTTTCTGGGCGCCTCTGCTGCGGATTTCAGTCCGCAGCCGTCCCAGAAAATGGCGCTCTCATAGAAGCGCCATCATCTGGCGCTGTATCCAACTCTTCCAACAGCCCTGGAGCCGGGTGGCTTGTTGGGTAATCATGAGTTAATACTGGCTTTGTTTTACTAGCCAGTATTAAGCCAGAGATTCTTAATGTCAGGCACGTTTGACCCGGCCATTAAGAATCTCCAATAAAGGGTTAAAAAAAAGACACCACACAGAAAAAAAATACTTTAATAGAAATAAATACACAGACACATTAGAGACTCCATCTTTATTACCCCCTGTCAGCCCTCCACGATCCTGCTCTTCTGTCTTCTTTCTTTCTAGTGTAGTAGCAGTGACGATTGTAGTGAGGATGAGGTTCACCAGCCCATCACTTGGGGCTGGGGAACCTCATCCTCAGTACAATCCTCACTAGTGTAGTAGTAGTAGTGACGATTGTAGTGAGGATAAGGTTCACCAGCCCATCACTTGGGGCTGGGGAACCTCATCCTCAGTACAATCCTCACTAGTGTAGTAGTAGTGACGATTGTAGTGAGGATGAGGTGCACCAGCCCATCACTTGGGGCTGGGGAACCTCATCCTCAGTACAATCCTCACTACAATCGTGAAGCAGCGTGCAGCCTTCACTCCGTGAGAGATCAGTGCTGCTAGCGGTAACAGCGGTAACGCTGACAGACGCGTTACCATAGCAACGGTGCTCCCGGAGCCGCGGTTAGCAGTGATGTCACCGCTAACTGCGTTGCTATGGCAACGGTGATCTCCGTTAATGACCGGCTGTGTCAGCCGGTCCCTAACGGAACGGGGAGTCGACCGTGTGCTAGAGCATGTCGCCGGTACACGGCGATACACATATGTGCACCGTGTACCGGAGAGATGCACTCGCAGGTCCTACATGACGTGTCATAGTCATGTGACCAGTCTGTAGCCAATGAGATAATAGCCACGTGACTGGTCACATGGCTATTTTGACGTCACGACAGGTCCTGCATCTCTGCTGGCAGTGCCGGTCACGGGAGGATTCAGCGATCATCGGATGGAATAGCGGCAGGAGACAGAGTGCAGAAGGGATCGCGAGGACCGGTAAGTGTTATGGCAATGTTTATTAACTGTTTGTGTACATTTATAATGCATTTTTATGTGTTTGTGATTGCCTCCCATTATAGCCTATTGGTTCTAGTTCGGTTCGTCGAACGTTCGACGAACCGAACTCGAACGGGACCCCCGTTCGGCGAGCCGACCGCGAGCCGAACTGCGACCAGTTCGCTCATCTCTAGTCCCAACACTGTATGAGAACCCGCAAAGTAGTCCCCACAGTGTATGACAGCCCCGCACATTAGCTCCCATCCTGTATAAGTGCCCCCTACACTGTATAACTGGGAAAAGGGATCTGCATTTCTTGGGGGGTAAATTTACCCCAAACCATGTCTCCCCGAAAATAAGACCTTTTTTTGGGGCAAAAAAAATATAACTGTCTTAATTTCGGGGAAACGCGGTATGTGGGGCAGTAAGGGGAGCACAGTTTTTCTGCCACACAGCTGGTGCAGTAATAAGGGCACATACGGCAGCAGCGGCTCAGTATTGGGGTATCAGGAGGATGAGGAGTTTGTGCAGGTTGGGAATAGATGGGACGGGGTCGGAAATGTGAGGTCAAATGTGTCTTTGTTGTAATCTCTGCAGATGAGTTGTTCCTGGAAGAAGTTATGTTGGTCTGGACCAGATGGAAAAGATGGGAAAAGTGAACAATTCCATCCGAAAGAACATCAGCTGTAAGGCTATGTGCACACGCTGCGTTTTTTTGATGCTGCGTTTTTGTGCTTTTTTGGCCGCTAGAAACGCATAAAAACGCACCCGCGACAAAAAAAAGCGGCAAAAAAACGCATGTGTTTTTACCGCGATTTGGTGCGTTTTTGGCTGCGTTTTGCTGCGTTTTTGATCTCTGCGGTTTTCTGCATTTTTCCATTGCATTGCATGGGGGAAAACGCAGAAAAACGCAGGAAAGAATTGACATGTCCATTTTTTTTTTAAGCTCAAAAACGCAGGTTAAAAAAAAAGTTGTGTGCGGACAGCAAAAATGAAAACTCGTAGACTTTGCAGAGGAAGCAAAGTCATGCAGTTTTGAGGCCAAAAACGCACCCGAAAAACACGCAAAAACGCCGCGAAAAACGCACTGTGTGAATTTACCCTAAGTCACCATCTATAACTGCACTGTGATCTCTTGTATGTCCTGAAGCACCGATATCTACCACTATATAGTCACCATACCGTGGTAATATCAGTGTCATCTGCTGAGGTTCCACTATACCCACGATTAGGCTGCGCTTCTGTAGTAATCATGGTTACCTGGTTAGGGGCCCACTCTGATGTTTCACCCCTCCTGAGCTGAACCCCTAGCTACCTCTATATTCTAATCATGAATTGTGGTAGCTGTTAAAGGGGCCCACTGGGAATCTTTCCCCCAGGGCCCACAAAAACTGGAGCCGGCCCTGCATCTGGCTTTTGCCAGAGTTGCTAGATGGCCAGTCTGGCCCTGACTACAGCTCCTGTCATTGTTCCCCTTTGCTACTGCGCCTGACATTGTGCCCCTTGCTCCTCTGATACCATCCCTGGCATTGTGCTCCTTGTGCCACTGCTGCTGTGCCTGGCATTGTGTCCCTTACCCCTTTGCTACTACGCATTGCATTGTGTCCCTCGCCCCTCTGTTACTGCACCTGGCAATGTGTCAGTCTTTCACTACTTGCGCCTGGCAGGGTGCCCCTCTCCTACTTGCGTATGGTAGGGCGTCCCTCACCCCTGCGCTCTTTGCGCCAGGCAGCATTCCCCTCGCATCCTCGCTCTGGTGTGGCAACTGGCAGCACGTCCATGATACTGCGCTGGGTGGTATGTCCCTTGCCTCTCCGTGCCTCTACCTGACAACGTGCTCCTCTGCTACTGCACTAGGCAGCGTGCCTCTCTGCTGTAGCACCTAGCAGCACACCACTCTGCTGCAGTGCCTGACAGCGCCCCCATCGCCCCTACTCCTCTCCTACTACAGCTGGCAGCACACCACTTGCACCTGGCATGGTCCCTTTTCCCTCTGCTACTTGAGCCTGGCACTGCAGCCCACACCCCTCTGTTACTGCGACGTACCCCAGCTCCAGGGCTGCATCTACAGAGTAGCTGCTTGCCAGAAGAGTGAGCTTGAGGCTAGAGTGGCTGAATCAACCCTAAATGAAAAAACTGTCTACTGCGACTCTCTTGTTAGGACCTGTCTGAGGCCGTTGGCTCAAAAAGGCTTCCTAGGACAGACTTGACACTAGCCACTCTATCCTACAGGATCCAAAGGAACCCTGGCCTTCACTTTTACACCCCTGTACAGAGAGACTTACCACAGGCAATGGGTTGCATCTACAGAGTAGCTGCTGGCCGGAGGAGCGAGCTTGAGGCGAGTGGTTGATTCAACAATACGTTAAACATAGCAAATGAAAAGGCAACAGTATTCATCTGCCCAGGTCACAGAAACTGATGCACTAAAAGGATACAGCAGCCCTCCCTAATAAAGATGAAGGCAGCACAGGGGCAAAATACTGATGAGGCAACCACTCACAACCTACCAATTCATGGAGGGGGTGATTGCCCAGTATTAAAATTGCACAGGCATTATGCTTGTATACGGGGCGGGTAATTTAGTGCACAGTGCGCCTGGCTTACAGCCTATTACAATTACTATTAGATCAAACGGACTACCCAGCACTCTATCATTGCACTCCACCGGGACAGAGACCCTAGTTTACAAGACCAACATAGATGGGATTGGCTGTAATCGAGAATTGTGTACATAAAAATATAAATGAATGAGGTATTGGTTAATATTTTGGCCAAAATACGCAAGTTCACAACCTAACGTCAAAGGTCCTCATTGTTTTGTGAGTCCCTATACTAAAAATATATGCAAATCCACCGAAAAATTAAAATTTCCCAAATTCAATATAGCAAAAAAATATTGTTGTATTTACCCAGGTCACAGAATGTAATGCAGTAACCGGATGGAGCAGCCCTCGTTGATAAATATGGAGGTAACACAGGTGCAAAACACTGATGAGACAACCACTCACAACCTGCCAAATCATGGAGGGGTGATTGCTCAGTATTAACATTGCACATAGAGAAGGCCTGAATAGGGGGCTGGTCACACACATGAAGTGCACAGTGCCTGGCTTACAGCCTATTAGTGACGCCCATAGTATTAGATTAGGTGGGCTGCCCAGCACTCTATCAGTGCACCCCACAATCACAGACACCCTAGTTTACAAGGCCAACATAGATGGGCTTGGCTGCATCCTGCATAAAAGGAGATGTAATATTCAAAAAATATATAATAAATATTTGTGGCATGGGTCAATAGTTTGGCCAAAATATACAAGCTCGCAACCCACGTCAAGGGTCCTCATTTTCTTGCGAGTCCCTACCTAAAATTAAATGCAAAGCCACAGAGAAAGGAATTAAAATTCCTCGAAAGTTCAATATAGCAAGAAAAAAAAAAATCTTTGTGTGGCTTTGCTTTTAATTCACCCTTAAAGGAGTTTCCCCAATAAAGTTAAACTTAATCAATTGAACAGGATCACAGCTGATTCTTTTTGTGAGGTAAAACATTTCACTACTTTTAAAAAATCTTTTTCCTCAAAAAAAGAATAATTTGTGATCCTGTGCTGTAATGTCCGCATACTTTTTTAAGTCCTCCCCTGCCCAGGAGTATGATCAGACTATGTCCATGTACGGTCAGACACATCCATTACACAGTACATAGCGGGGGCACTTACAGTCATATGAAAAAGTTTGTGCACCCCTATTAATGTTAACCTTTTTTCTTTATAACAATTTGGGTTTTTGCAACATTTATTTCAGTTTCATATATCTAATAACTGATGTACTGAGTAATATTTCTGGATTGAAATGAGGTTTATTGTACTAACAGAAAATGTGCAATCCGCATTTAAACAAAATTTGACCGGTGCAAAAGTATGGGCACCTCAACATAAAAGTGACATTAATATTTTGTAGATCCTCCTTTTGCAAAAATAACAGCCTCTAGTCGCTTCCTGTAGCTGTTAATGAGTTCCTGGATCTTTGATGAAGGTATATTTGACCATTCCTGTTTACAAAACAATTCCAGTTCAGTTAAGTTTGATGGTCGCCAAGCATGGACAGCACGCTTCAAATCATCCCACAGATTTTCAATGATATTCAGGTCTGGGGACTGGGATGGCCATTCCAGAACATTGTAATTGTTCCTCTGCATGAATGCCTGAGTAGATTTGGAGCGGTGTGTTGGATTATTGTCTTGCTGAAATATCCATCCCCTGCGTAACTTCAACTTCAACACTGATTCTTGTACATTATTGTCAAGAATCTGCTGATACTGAGTTGAATCCATGCGACCCTCAACTTTAACAAAATTCCCGGTGCCGGCATTGGCCACACAGCCCCAAAGCATGATGGAACCTCCACCAAATTTTACTGTAGGTAGCAAGTGCTTTTCTTGGAATGCCATGTTTTTTTGCCTCCATGCATAATGCCTTTTTGTATGACCAAACAACTCAATCTTTGTTTCATCAGTCCACAGGACCTTCTTCCAAAATGCAACTGGTTTGTCCAAATGTGCTTTTGCATATCTCAGGCGACTGTGTTTGTGGCGTGCTTGCAGAAACGTCTTCTTTCGCATCACTCTCCCATACAGCTTCTCCTTGTGCAACGTGCGCTGTATTGTTGACCGATGCACATTGACACCATCTGCAGCAAGATGAAGCTGCAGGTCTTTGGAGGTGGTCTGTGGATTGTCCTTGACTGTTCTCAGCATTCTTCTTCTCTGCCTTTCTGATATTTTTCTTGGCCTGACACTTCTGGGCTTAACAAGAACTGTACCTGTGTTCTTCCATTTCCTTACTATGTTCCTCACAGTGGAAACTGACAGTTTATATCTCTGAGACAACTTCTTGTATCCTTCCCCTGAACAACTATGTTGAATAATCTTTGTTTTCAGATCATTTGAGAGTTGTTTTGAGGAGCCCATGATGCCACTCTTCATAGGAGATTCAAATAGGCGAACAACTTGCAAGTGACCACCTTAAATACCTTTTCTCATGATTGGATACACCTGCCTATGAAGTTCAAAGCTCAATGAGGTTACAAAACCAATTTAGTGCTTTAGTAAGTCAGTAAAAAGTAGTTAAGAGTGTTCAAAACAAGAAATTGATAAGGGTGCCCAAACTTTTGCACCGGTCAAATTTTGTTTAAATGCGGATTGCACATTTTCTGTTAGTACAAAAAACCTCATTTCAATCCAGAAATATTACTCAGTCCATCAGATATTAGATATATGAAACTGAAATAGCTGTTGCAAAACCCCAAATTGTTATAAAGAAAAAAGGTTAACATTAATAGTGGTGCCCAAACTTTTTCATATGACTGTATATAGGATTATCTCACCACAGGAACATTTTTTTTAATTACATCCAATTCTGGAAATTATTATTATTCCAAGATCTATTGATTTAAATTTAGGTTAAAATTAAGTTTGCTCATGGGAAAACCCCTTTAACTAACTAAAGCTTCCCTCACCCCCCCAAATGTTGGGATCTGTCTAAGGACATCAGCTCAAAAAGACTTCCTGGGATAGACTTGGAGCAAACACTCTATTAATGCTGGTCCTAAAGAAACCCCGGCCTACACCCTTGAGCTTCAATACAAAGACAGTTTCATAATTTTAAAATTGAAAGACACAAGTCCAAGTTCATTCTAAAAGCTAATGTCCTGATCCAGAGGAAGGCAAAAACCCCATGAGGCAGATGCTAATTGCCCCATATTAGGGGAAAAATTCCTTCCCGACTCCACATATGGCAATCAGACTAGTTCCCTGGATCAACTTCCCATAACAAAATCTAGTAACAATAACCTGCAATATTCTATTATTCACAAAAGGCACATTTATGCCATCCATTATTTTTCTTTCAGCCGGGGTAGTAATGGAGGTGTCTGATAGACACCTCTCCATTACTAACCCCTGGGGTTGATGCCAGCTGTCAATTCACAGCTGACATCAGCTGCAAAAGTATTAATTCAATTGCCACCACACAAGGGCAATCAGGAAAAGCTGGGCAAAGCGCCAGAATTGGTGCATCTAATGCATGTGCCACTTCTGAAGTGACTGAGGGCTGCTATTTTTAGGCTGAGAGGGCAAAATAACCATGGGCCTTCCCAGCCTGATAATACCAACCCCCTGCTGTCTGCTTTGCCTTGGCTAGCTATAAACATAGGGGGAGCCCTTTCCATTTTTATAAATGTATTTTTTTTGTTCACAGCAGCACACAGCATCTTCCCCATGCAATAAAGTTTGTTAATTGGTTGCAGTGCAGCCTTTCAACAAACTTTATTAGCAAACGAACAGCATTCAAACTTGGACAGAGGCTTTTTTTTAAAAGTCTGTGCAGGAGTTCGAGCCCTGAACACCCAGTGTCTGGTATGAACCCCGTACATTACAGTTTGGGCTCGCTCATCTCCAATCATAACACAATATATTATAACTGACATGCAGACACTTAGCCAATATAATATAAGAACTTGTGAAATATTTTAATCCGGTACCTTGCAATTTAGTATAAGATATAACATATCTGTTCATAATCGCACTCAAGGGTAATTTACTTCAGTACTTAAAGGGAACCTGTCAGCAGAAATGTCCCCTAAAACCTAACAGATTCCCCCTCTGCAGCTCCTGGGCTGCATTCTATAAAGGTCCCTGTTATGATTGTGCCCACTTTCTGACCGAAAAAAAGTGTTTATAAAGTTGTACCTTTTTGGCTTCTGATTCTGTAAATCCGTCACGGGGGCGGGCTGCCTGATGGCCGTTATTCTGCCCCCTGGTCCTGTATGCCGCCCCCATCGCTGATTTCAATACTTCTGGACGCCGCCCACTGCTCCAGCCATCCCTGCGCATGCCCAGTGCTCATCTCTCGTGGATGAGCACTGTGCCCAGCGTCACCGCTGGTGACGTGCACGCAGGGTTAAGATTATGGGCGGTGCTGTGATGTTTATTCCTAAGCAACCGCCCATAATCGCGGGACCGCGCTTTCGGTGTAGTCACTGCTCCGCGCTCTTCCCATCTATTTCCTGCCTCGGGGCAAGATGGGAAGGAGGCGAAGTGAGGTCAGCAGCAGCGCGCTTGCGCAGAAAGAAGCAGGCCGAGGGGGAAAGCGCGGTCCCGCGATTATGGGCGGTTGCTTAGGAATAAACATCACAGCACCGCCCATAATCTTAACCCTGCGTGCACGTCACCAGCGGTGACGCTGGGCACAGTGCTCATCCCCGAGAGATGGGCACTGGGCATGCGCGGGGATGGCTGGAGCAGTGGGCGGCGTCCAGAAGTATTGAAATCAGCGATGGGGGCGGCATACAGGACCAGGGGGCAGAATAACGGCCATCAGGCAGCCCGCCCCCGTGACGGATTTACAGAATCAGAAGCCAAAAAGGTACAACTTTATAAACACTTTTTTTCGGTCAGAAAGTGGGCACAATCATAACAGGGACCTTTATAGAATGCAGCCCAGGAGCTGCAGAGGGGGAATCTGTTAGGTTTTAGGGGACATTTCTGCTGACAGGTTCCCTTTAAGACAATGTCTCCAACAACAGACAAAGAGAATGTACAAGACAAGATGAGAAAAAAGTTCCCTCTCACTCCTAGACCTGAAGTGCTGAGATAAAGTCCAACGACACCGCCTCTTTATATCCAGAGACGTTCCCATTCTTAAAATCAGGTATTCAGAGCACCACCGGCGCGGACTCTACTAACTCCACAGTGATCGTGACAAGGTCCCACTCGACCGCCACAGGTCTGACCCTGCGTCCACTTTTGAAAAGTGGAGGTTTCAGTCACTCAGTGTTATTAGTGGAAATTTACATATAACAATACCTATATAGGTATATAAGACAACAAGAAATATTATTTATAGGGGATCAGGGGGCGTGTACCTGGGTGTAGTGTATTATACCCTATCATTTGTCTTCAAACCACAAATGACTGTCCACCACACTTAGTTGGACTCCCTTATACACAATCAGGATTTTATATGTAATCCGTATACATTCACTCAAGTTAATATTCAAGGAGCCTCATTGTAACATAAAAAAGGTATTTTATGGTGTTTTAGTTTTACAATTTTAAAAGACGGACAAATGGAAATGATACAAATTACCAGGAGACAAAATCCAATAAAGTACAGAAGACAAAAGTCGACAAGGTACCGGAATAAAATATATAAAAATTCATCTTATTTTGGGTTTCTTAATTAGTATTATGTTTTCTTGGTTTACATAGGGGACGTCGCCCATTATTAGTCTGCAGGTTATATAATATATACACCTGTTGTACTGTAATAACATAAGGGTACGTACCCCCGATCAGGACCAGCTGTTGTCCTGGACTCAGCGGGTCCTGACATGCGGGGCAGAGTCTCCTCTGTAGGAGAACGCAGGAGACCGCAGCGGCCTGTGCCCACAATCAGGGTTCAGGGCACTACGGTCTTTCACTTGTATTCTCGCTACGGAGGACACTTGCTACTCCGCAGTATACAACTGACATGCTGCGGCTCAGGAAAGCCGCACTTCAGGTCAGTTTTTACTGTGGGACGCACAGTGGCACGTGATTTCTAGAAATCCCATCCACTGTGCTTGTACTGCACAAGGCAGTGTTTTGGAGCACGCTGCATCCAAACCGCTGCTAACCCTGATCGTGGGTACGCAGCCTAAGGCTATGTGCCCACGGGGGAAAGTGTCCTGCGGTTATATCCGCAGGACATTCCGCAGGAGCTCCCAGAAAACCACAGCACAACTTTGTCTGTTTCCATGCTGCGGTTTATTTGCAGAATGTCCTGCGGATATGGTGCGGTCATTCTGCATTGAGGATACAGTACCATGGCTTCGGCACTGCATCCTCAATGCAGAACAAGTGCTGAGTGATCGGGGCATTCATACCTCCATCATGCAGCACTTCTCGCCCGTCTCCGGCCGTGTTTACACTGTGAAGGAGAAGGTGGGCGGGCCTGAACTAGCTCCTGCTGTCACATGACCGGCGTACAGGCCCCGCCCACCTCCTCCTTCCTGCTCCTGTACACCGAGGGAAAATGACCTGGTATCTGCTATCAAGGCAGGTAAGTATGGGCTAAAGCAGGGGATTTCCGCAGGTAATGCCGCAGGAATAATTGACATGCAGTTATGTGCAGCTGCGGGATATCCGCAGTATATTCCGCAGCCGCACATTCTGCAACATGGACAAAGCACTCCCCATGTCCCATAGGATAACATGGGGAGTGTCTGTACATGCTGAAACCTGCGGATTTATCTGGATAATCCTGATAAATCTGCAGGTTTTCCGCGGCAAAATCCGCAGAAGCAAGCTCCCGTGGGCACGCAGCCTAAGAGTTCACTCCTCAAGCAGTTTGCACCAGAAATTTTACAAGGGGAACTATTTACTTTAAAAGGGATTTCCCGTCGTGGACAATCATTTTATCATTTTAATATATTTAATATATAATAAAATGTCATTTTTGTCTTAAAGGGGATGTCCAGGCTTGAGGTTAATGATAGACTTTTGAATCCTAACAGGAACTGCAGTGTGCGCTGTGAGGATTCGCCTGTGCCAGTATCGGGCAGTCGTGACCACAAGTATGTGACTTGCATACATGCGTTCAGGTGCTGACACCTAGAGCAACTGCAGACTTTTACCTCAAGCCTGGAAAACCCCTTTAACAAACCTGAATTAAAATTCTGGTAAAAAAAATATTTACACATAGATTTTTTTCAGCACTTTCAGTGTAACCAGAAAGCTCATAAAAATAAATCGCTAATTGTTTTGCATATTTTACACTGCACCCTGTGCATGAGTCTCCCAAGGAGATGAAGGTACAGGGAGACGTCACAAGAGACCCTCATTCCACTGATGTGTCACTTACTGAGCTCATTGCTGTCATTTTGATAAAATCAATGTTTTCTCTGCTGCAGATCTAGTAGCAGTTATAAAGAGTTCATGAATATGCTGGACTACCTGGTAGCACGCCAAGTAGTCCTGTAATGATAATCTCCTGCTGATTACACAGTGATTTTATCAAAACTACACTAGGTAGCCCAGTATTTGACACATCACTGGAATCAGCATCTCTGCCCCTACGTTATGCAGATTAGGTGGCAAAACCCTCCTGACAGATTCCCTTTAAAAGATGAGTCAAATTCATTAAGAGGAAATGAATTTGGTGCATGTTACTCCAACGGGCGCTTCATGAAGGTTGGTATAGAAAAACACCAGCCTTGATTAAAACGCCACCAAAGGGTTAAATGACATTAGCAGATACAGAGCAGGGGAGGGGTATACGTCACCAGGTTCACATCATGGTCCTGGGTCGTCCTCCATCGGCTCTTTTTTCATTCTGATGAAAATGTCGCATTCTTATCCTGTTCCTCTCCAAAAAGGCAATAAGGGTGCAGGGCTCCACGGTTTATAATCCAAAGGCTCGTTCTTGTCCTTTGTCCTATATAAGAAAGTAATATTGTTGTAGGGCTCCAGGTTTATATTCCAAGAGCTCCACTTACGTCTTTCTGGCTGCCATAGTTCAGCTCTATCATCCTGCCTCTATAGGAAAAAAGTGCAAATGGCTGTAAAGCTCCCAGGAGCGGTTTGTTTAGAGCCTTTGATCATTGTGACATCACAAAGTGATGACATAGGCAAGTGGGCGGGGCACCTTTATTAGTTATTGGGTGTGGTCAGATGAAATTTGCATATTCTATGAAGTTGGATGGAATTTCCATATTTCATGATGCCATAAACCTCTGATGTCATCACAATGAGAACAGACATGAACATTGCATTTGGGTCCCAGCCGTCATCATCATCTGAACCATTCATGACTGCGGCGTACAGATGTCAGGGTTCAGTTTTCTTGTCTAGTTACAAATCAGAGGACTTAAGGGGGCACTTTGCACACTACGACATCGCAGGTGCGATGTCGGTGGGGTCAAATTGAAAGTGACGCACATCCGGCGTCGGAGGCGATATCGTAGTGTGAAAAGCCTTTTTGATACGATTAACGAGCGCAAAATCGTCGTAATCGTATCATCGGTGTAGCGTTGGTCATTTACATAATTTGGAAATGACCGATGTTACGATGTTGTTCCTCGTTCTTGCGGCAGAACACATCGCTGTGTGTGAAGCCGCAGGAGCGAAGAACATCACCAACCTGCGTCCTGCGGCTCACGCCAGCTATGCGGAAGGACGGAGGTGGGCGGGATGTTTACGTCCCGCTCATCTCCGCCCCTCCGCTTCTATTTGCCGCCTGCCGTGTGACGGCGCTATGACGCCACACGACCCGCCCCCTTAATAAGCAGGCGGTTCACAGGCCAGAGCGACGTCGCAGGGCAGGTGAGTGCATGTAAACCTGGCGTAGCGATAATGTTCGCTACGCCAGCTATCGCCATGATATCGCAGCTGCAACGGGGGCGGGGACTATCGCGCTCGGCATCGCAAGCATCGGCTTGCGATGTCGTAGTGTGCAAACTGCCCCTTAGTGCTATAAAAAGCAAATGTGCGATCAATGGTTCCCCTGAATTCACAGCTCTAGAGCCAGAGGATCAGCCGCTAAGGATTCTGGGAAAGTTGAGTGACAGATGTTAAAGTAAATAAAAACTCTGAATTTTTTGAAATCCGGGAGAGACCCTGGAGATGTAATGATGGCCGCGTCTTGTGTTATACAGCCTTGTACGAAAAACATAAATATATAAATGGTACACTCCAATAAACTATATTATGGGTGTGGTGTCTCACAACAAGTCTCCTTTTGGTGATTTTGGTTTTGCGGTCATGCTTTGCACAGTACATCTCCTCTCTTATACCGTTATATACAGCCACTTACTACAGTACATCACTCCTGTCAGCCCCATCATGCAGTACATGGCTCCTCTCATCTATATACAGCCTCCTCATCTAGTACATGGTTCCTCTCATCTATATACAGCCTCCTCATCTAGTACATGGCTCCCCTGCCTAATCCTCCCCCTTGTGCAGGACAGTGCCGCTATCCGTTCCTCTTCAGAGCAGTTGATCCCGGTGCTGTGATACAGGAGGCTCCACCCCCTCCTGCGACATCATCATCGTTGTAGCCACGACCGAGCGCCTGCGCTCTTAGTTCACTTTCCAGTAGTAAAGATGGCGAACCAAATGAGCAGGTGAGTGGCTGATACCAGAGAGTTGTGATCAGTCAGCACCTGTTTCCAGTGCGGACAACACACTGGTGTACCGGACAGGACGTGTAGCGATGAAATCAGTCTGGAAGTTGTAGTTCCAAAGTTTGATAAGTCCACCTGTGCCCATAGGAAACACAGAAGTGCACACTTGGTAGAGCGACTGCCTGGGGCACTTCCTGGTCAGCAAACCCCTCACCCCCTACTGCTGCCACCGGCAGTGCCTCGCCCGCCTGCAACTGTCTCTGGCAATGTGTCCTCTCATCCCTCTGCAACTGTGCCTGGTAATGTGCCCCTCTGCTACTGTGCCTGGCAATGTGCCCCTCTGCTACTGTGCCTGGCATTATTCCACTTGCCCCTCTGCTACTGCGCCTGACATTGGGCTCCTTACCCCCTTGCTATTTGCACTTGGCAGCACACCTCTTTGCTAGTGCACCAGGCAAAGTCCCCTTTGCCCATCTGCTACTGCGCCTGGCGGCTTGCCCCTCACCCCTCTGCTGCTCTGCTTGGCAGTGTGCCCCACTGCTGCGGTGCTTGAAAGCACACCCTCTGCTTTGGCACCTGGCAACACACCCGTCTGCTGGGGCGCCTTGCATGGCAGTGTCCCCCACCCAGTTGCAGTGCTCCCCTTGCTGCGGTGCCTGGCGCTCCTCACCCCTCTTTTACTATGCCTGGCAGTGTGCCCCTCTGCTGCAGCACCAGGCAACATGTACCTCCGCTGTGGTGCATACTAGAGCACTCCTCGCCCTGTGTTACTTTTGCTTGGCAGCACGCTCCTTGCCTCTCTGCTTCTGCGCCTGCAGCATGTGCCTCGTCCCTCTGCTACTACGCCTGGCAACATGCCCCTTTGCTACTACGCCTGGCACTCTTTCGCAGCACACCACTCTGCTACTGTGCCCAAATCCTTCTATGGCCTATTTTCGGGATAGGTCTTATTTTCAGGGAAACGGTAACTGTTGGCCGAATGACAGCTGCATGTTATCTCTCTCTAGACTCTCCCACACACAGGATAACTTGCTCAATTGAACTGTCCTGTGTTTTGTATGAGAAAGCCGCTTCCGAACAACTTTGGTGTTGACTTCTCTCACTGGGAACAAAAGGAACGCCAGTCCAAAATCAGATATGCCGGATCGTTAACGCCTGCCATGACTAATGTAGGACTTACTGGCTGCTATGGGCTGCCATGAACTCTTTATTACCCCGATTGCCACCGCATCAGGGCAATCGGGATGAGCTGGGTAAAGTCCCGACTCTGTCACATCTAATGGATGTGGCAATTCCGGGCGGCTGCTGGCTGATATTTTTAGACTCCGAGGCTCCCAATAACGTGGGTCTCAGCAGCCCCCAGCTGTGAGGCTTTATCTTGGTGGGAAGAAAGGAGAAAAGCGAGTATATATGCAAATAAAAGAATTTTATTAATGAAGATCACACACAAAAGCCAGCACAAAATAACACTTAAAAATGCTACCGAATTATCAAAACATCACAGGGGGTGCGAGGGTTAAATTCAATTGGTTGATATGGAAGGTTCCTGTCTGTCTCAAATAACCATAGAGAAGGTGAATACACCTAAATGAGGAGACAATATGTGAAAAATACAGGAAACTGAAATGACAGACCAAACTTCATTGCATGATTCAGTAAAATTACTGACGACCACGAGGCTAAAGGGGTTTCAACTATGTAAGAAGAGAAATATATTCAACAAAGTAGAAATTCCTACACCAAATGGCAACAACAGGGGAAACCACAATATCACTAGATATGTATAAAACATAACCCATTACCTCATACATAAGAAAAAAATGAAAGACTCTGACCCTCAGGTTCAAGGATCGGAATCATGGAAAACAAATGGTAATCATGCAAGGGGAGTTTGACCTCAGTGATGGACAGACACCAATTAAATGGAGTAGATCAGGGGCCCAAGTACATAGTACAAGTGTGGACTTGAACAGTCCAGTGTCTCTACAGGTGTGTTCTCAAAATCGTTACTGCCCAGATCCACTAGATTTCCCCCCTCGTCCCTTTGTCCTGCCGTCGAGGTCTTCACCAGATTGGTGGTGGATGAGTTTAAACAAATCAGGGTTAAGAGACAAGGGGATAACCTAACTCATAAACAAAGATCTGCCCTTGTTGAATTGAGCAATTACAATGACATTGTTATAAAACCGGGTGACAAGGGGGGCAATATAGTGATCTGGGCAGTGGATAATTACGAAAAAGAAGCTTTACAGCAGCTTCGTGATAAGGACACCTACATGAGGCTGCCATCTAACCCCTTGCAGTGGTTTTCTGCCGACCTTTTGGGGATCCTGGAGGCGGCGTGTGAGAGCGGCATTATTAACAAAAAAATGATGGAGGGGCTCTCCACTAAATATCCAAAGGTGTCTACATTCTACCTATTACCTAAGATCCATAAAGATGCTCTTAATTCCCCGGGGCGTCCTATTGTGTCCGGCATAGAGGGCTTGTGTTACCCAATCTGTAAATTTATTGATCACCATCTAAAATCTCTGGTAGAAACCTTGCCCTCTTATGTTCGTGACACAACGGACGTCCTCAGGAGGATTGACGGCATCTTTATGGATCAAGATATGCTGATTGTAACAGCTGATGTGGAGAGCCTCTACACATGCATATCACATTCTGATGGTCTGGGGCGGTCCGCCTTTTTCTTGAGATGGGCAGTCGTGATGGTGAATTGAACCTCTTCATCCTCGAGCTGCTCCACTTTGCCCTTACGCACAATTTTTTATTTTTAAAGATCTATTTTATCTGCAACAGCGCAGCACTGCCATGGGGGCGGCCTATGCCCCTTCGTATGCCAACCTCTTCCTCGGTATGTGGAAGAGGTTGGTGTTTGGCGATGGGGGCATTAGTGCCAGCTCCCATGTGCAGTGCTGGCTCATATATATTGATGATGTATTATTTTTTTGGCAGGGCACGGTGGAACAGCTTGATGCATTTATGGGGGGGGGGGTCAATTGAATTCTAATAATCTTAATATAAAGCTGACATACAAGCATAGCAGCAGGTGAATTGATGATTTTTTGGACATCAACATTGAGATGGATCCCTTGTCATTCATACAAACTAGTATGTATCGGAAATCCACACTCAGTCAATGCCCTGCTGAACGCATCTTCAGCTCATACCTCTGCCTCCATACGCGCCATCCCAACCGGACAATTTTTAAGGATTAGGTGGATCTGCTCCTCTGACCAGTTATTTGAAAAACAGGCCGCAGAACTCAAGCGCCGTTTCCAGGATCGTGGATACAGTAACCGCTGCATTAAGAAGGGGTACTTATGTGCCAAAAGAACTCCGACCACACAATTGCTTCAATATAATTGTAAACAACAACAATCACACACTGACCCTCCTATTCGCTTTATAGGACCTTTTAACAACCACTGGCAGACGATGCGGGGCATCCTTGATAGACACTGGCCTGTTCTACGCACAGATCCAATCCTGGCAGACATACTCCCTTCAGGTCCCCTCATGACAGCTCGCCGTGCTAAGAATCTCCGTGACATCCTGGTAAGGAATCATTATATTCCGCCGCCTTCCATTCCGTTTGGTACTCGCGGCCCGACACAGGGATGTTTTCCCTGTGGGCGGTATGTCGCATGTCCTAATATCCTCCGTGCCACAACTTTTTCTACATCGGATGTCACACGGATAATAAATATACGACACCATATCACGTGTGCTACTACGCATGTGATCTATTATGCTACTTGTCCATGCTCTCTGGTATATGTTGGTCTCACATCACTCGAATTGCGGGTGCGTACTAGAGAGCATGTACGGGATATCTGTGCTGCCTCCGATGTGATTGACATCACCCTCCTGAAGATACTTCCACGACACTTCAGGAGGTTTCATGGATGTGATCCTTCGGGCCTCAAGGTACGGGGAATAGTTGTTGTCCGTGGAGGTTCCAGGGGTGGTGACCTTAAGAAACGCCTAGTTCAAGTTGAGGCTCGTTGGATTACCACTCTTGGGACCTTAACACCTGGAGGCCTGAATGAAAACATCAGCTTTGTGTCCTTTTTATAGGGTTTGTTCGAGCTTTTCCAAGCATAGTTTTCTCCTTATATCACTTGGTCGTTTTTAACATACCATCTTTTGTTTTAATTTTGTTTTTTATCATTTTACCGCTAATCAATTATTCATTTAGTGGCGAGTATATTCTCTAGTGGTTTCTTTTATGTATACTTATTTCTCTCTTGTTTATCTCTTTCCATCAGAAGCGTCTTTTGATGCAATTTTAAAATTCGTTATCTGATTTTTGGACGTACCATATAAGATCCTGTCTTCCTGTTGCCTTACAAGTTCATGTCGGCATCACTGAATACCAATGATATCTTCTGAAGAGACATTTCTGCCATCCTATGATTTTATCACCATATATTTTTATACCTCTGATATAATACCTGCTTTACACGAGACGACCGATCGTGCGATTTCACAATCGATCGTACCCGCCCCCGTCGTTTGTGCGTCACGGTCAAATTGCTGCCCGTGTCGCACAAACTCCTTTACCCCCCGTCACACACACTTACCTTCCGGTCAACCTCGCTGTGGGCGACGAACGTCCACTTCCTGGAGTGGGAGGGACGTTCGGCGTCACAGCGACGTCACACAGCCGCCGGCCAATAGAAGCGGAGGGGCGGAGATGAGCGGGATGTAAACATCCCGCCCACCTCCTTCCTTCCACATAGCCGGCGGGAGCCGCGGAACGCAGGTAAGCTGTTGTTCATCGCTCCCGGGGTGTCACACGGAGCAACATGTGATGCCACGTAAACGATGAACAACCGGCGCCATTTTAATTATACAATTTTATGAAACCTAGCGACGAGTACACGACTCACGATTTGTGAGCGATACTGCGTCGCTAGGAGGTGTTACACGAGACGACGTTGTGTACTATGCCGGATGTGCGTCACGAAAACCGTGACCCCGATGATGCATCGCACGATGAGTCGTCTCGTGTAAAGCCCGCATAAGTGTGTATCTGTTGATATATTTTTATTGTGTTTGGTATAATGCACGACTATTTTGGAAACATATATACACCAATGTACTAGTCTATTGGCCTCTCACTACAATTATATTTGAAGCATTTATATGTTATGAGCAATGGCGTACTTTCAACATGACACGTGATTTAAAAATTAGCATGTCCTTTATAAGCCCCTTTTTTATTTTTGATACATATCCTATTCCCTATTTATAAGTCTAGTCTGCTGGGGCAGCATTATTGTCCACTATATTTGGTATTCTTTTATTTTGATGTTTATACAAACGTTTCTAGCCTGCTGGCAGCGCGTCGCAGGGGTTAATGCTCTGCTCCGCTTGTAATGTTTACATGGTGCGGTGCACTTGCGTCCTACAATGCGGTTTGCAGATAACAGGAAGTGTTAACTTACATCACTTACTACACACACCCTTTCATGCCCGTCTCTATTGGGGCCAGGTTGGGAGGTTACCGTGGTGAGGGGCCTCCGGCGCTATTGGTGCCTTCTCTATGACCAGTTGGGGGCGGGACTCCTGGAACTATGTCCACTATGCCCTGCTTCACACCCTAATATGCTTGATGTTGGGTTGGCTCGCGTGGTTGCCGGGGTTACGCGTCCTCGGCATCACGTGTGCCTTCCTGACTCAGCCTGGGGGCGGGACACTCCTGCAGTGTGGGATACTTCCAGGCATTGTGGCATTATGTGTTTCCCGTTTGCTATGTTTGTCCCCCCATCTTAGCGGTACACCGTGCCATCAGCGCTGCCATACTTTGCTGTAACTGCGATAAGCAAGGTGTGTATTTTTCTCATAACCTGCTTCTCTGCGAGCGAACACTGTCACTTATGATTGTATGTTTGCCCCGTCAGTGATGTGAACCGGGTGTGATATACTTGTTATGGTATGTGGGTGTAAGGACATGTTTATCTATATTAACTAGCATATGTTTGCCTGCATACTCGTTCTTTATTTGGGATCGGCCGGGCAGTTGCTGTGGAGACGTCTCCCTGACGCCGCATGTGTCTGCTTTTTGAGAGGCTGGAGGCGTGACTCCCGGAGACATATTCACCATGTGTTGTGATACGTCCCATCATGTCCAATGCCGGGTTGGATCACATGGTTGCTGGGGTTACGCGTCTCCAGCACCATGTAGTACTTCCTGACTTGGCTGGAGGGTGGGACATTCGAGTAATGTGAGATACTTCCTGCTTCATCTTGTACTAGATGTGTCACTGTTTATATATTTGTTTTCACTATCAATAGTGTATTGCGCCACGTTATATTGGGACAACTGTTAAACATCTATGTGTTTGCTTTCCTTAGTGACGATTATGTCATCTATGTCTTAGGTCTCCGCCCACTAACTTGCTGATGTCCTATCACCTGCTTGATGGGTGTTACTATTTTGTTGCATTGTACATCCCTCGGCTGAGGGATTGTTACACCTGACGGTGATGATAATTAATTGAGAGGCTATTAATACCCACTTGGTGTATACTGCCATTAGGGTCTTCCTCCTTGAGAAAGCAACAGTACCTCAGCGAAACGCGCGTTGGTGGTGATCCTAATTCCTCTGGGTATGTGCACATAGCCGTTACTATACTGCAGGGCTCCCTGTTTTCATCACCTGAATTACAGGATTTTTTTAGGAGATGATTTTAACCTGTATTTGAGCATAATTTTATCATGATTGCTGGCTCGTTATGTGCATTTGCACTTTACTATTTAGATTAATGTTATGATCTCATCCAGGTTTCCCCTGTTATTACGGGGTACACTTCAGGGTATTTTTGGTTAAACCTCCACACTTGTAGTATGTACTTCGTTAAATTTCGGTGATAAAACAACATTTTTGTGGGAAAAAAACAAAACATTTTCAATATTACAACTTAATGTTATCAAATTCTGTGAAGGTCCTGTAGGTTCAAAATGGACAGTATACCCCTGAATAAAAGGGGTCTAGTTTCCAAAATAGAGTCAATTTCTGCTATTTATGTACCTTCCCACCCTACAAATGGAAACCTGGTGCCCGCAATCTATTTTAGCCAAATCTGTGTTCGAAAATTGAAATGTAGTTCATTCCCTCCTAAGCCCTCCCGTTTGTCCAAACAGAGGTTTCTGACCACATTTAGGGTGTCTGCGCTCTCAGAACAAACTGAGTAATAAATTTTGGGGTCCAGTTTGTCTAAAAGTGAAAAAGTTAATAATTTGGGGCTAAAGCAAACATTTTTATGGAAAATGTAGTTTTATTTTCATTCCATTTTGCTTTAATTCCTGTGAAGCACCTTAAGGGTTAATAAACTGCAGTGTGAGAGGTGTAGTTTCTAGAATGGTGTCACCTTTTGGTTATTTTCTGTCTCATAGGTCTCTCAAAGTCACTTCAAATGTGATGTGGTCCCTGAAAAATTATTTTTTTGCAAATTGTGTTGTTAAAATGAAAAATTGCTGATAAACTTATAACCTATCCAACATCCTAACCAAAAAAAATGTTTCAAACTTAAAAACTTGTGCAGTTGTAAAGTAGACATGTGGAAAACGTTATTTATCAGCTAAAGAGTTTTGGTGCTGTACGCGCCCCACCCTGACTCCCCACCTCTCAGCGGTCAGTCATCTGTAGTCAACGCCTCTCCCGCCGGGCCATGTCCCTCTACTGATCACATGATGCCTTGACGTCATTAGGAGGTGTCTGGCAGTATTTACCGTTTGGTGTGACGTGTACGCTCCGGTCATGTAGCTATGGCGCTGTGCTTCTGCTCTATGTTATGGTGAATCGCTGTGGGCTGCGTGTATCTGATGGGCTCCTTATATTGTAGTGTGGGGTCAGGCAGGGGGAGGATTCTTAGCTGAGGTTTTGTCCTGTGGGGGGTGAATATCTTTACACTGTGTCTGTAGGAAGCTGCTGTAATGTGGTGTCACTGTCTGTAAGAAGCTACCCTTGGGGGGTGGAGGAGAGCTGTATACCTTTGGGGGAGCTATATATCAGGGAGGTGAGCTGATATATAGGCATAGGCAACGCCAAGGGTGCACTGAAGCCCCTCATTTACATATTAACACATAGGTTTTTCATCAAATATTAAAGGGGTTGTCTGGTCTAGAATGACAAGTCTGCGCAGATTTGTGAATTCTCCCAGCACATGCACTGTGCGGTGAGAGGGTTTGCTAGTGTCTGTGCCAGGAACGGGGGGGCAAGTATGTGAAGTGCAGACTCCCAGCTAGAACCCATCTATGGGGTGCGGCCTCTCTCAATACAAGTATTGCACCCACTAGATGAGTTCTGACCGTAAGCTGACAAATCTTTTCCCCCTATAAACACAAACATTTTGCTTGTGCATTTGGTGATCTGACAACCTGTGTAGTTAGAAAAATAATCGGTTTCCGAATTATTGACAACATTGTAAATGCACCTCAGAGAGTAACTAAACTTTTGGGAGATTTTTTGGTTTTATGCCCAATAATTCTGAGCAGATTGGAGAGGAATCTGTTCCTGAGACTCCCAATCACAGCTAAAAAATCCTTTTAGAAGAGCACGCACCGCGCAGAGCAGATGCATTGGAAAGTCATTGTCCTGTCTCCTAAGCTGTGAACTTCTAAGAGGTCTTTTGAGCAATCTATGGAAGTCTCTGGACCCAGACCCGCACCAATGTGTTCAAAATTAAAGGACCTAATACATGTAAGATAGCTCTCAAAAGTTAAGATATTTTTTCAATGATTAATAGTGCTACAGCCTACACCTCATCAGTACTGTGACTCTGTCATGAGTCTTGTTAGCGGTGCTCTGTTATCCTGCAGAGCCTATGCTGGGCCTCATATTTTCCTCTGGTTCCCGTGCTAGTCCTGTGATGTGTGGGAGGGGCCTGTTCGTTGGAGCCTCATTCCGGGCGATTGCTCTGATTTATCTGGGAGTTATTTCACCCAGAACGCCGCCAGGGATAGTTCCTGTTCGTCAGTGTACGTTTCTGGTCCCCGTAAGTGACTGACATGATCTTGTCCCGCTACCTAGTTCCTCATACCTCATCCAGTCTGCTCCCTTACTCTGACCTGACTCCCTATCTCCGTGACCTTTGGCTAGTTTCCTGACCCCGTCTTTTTTCGCTCCCATGTACCCAACTTGTCCTCTTGTCTTCCCGACCTCGGCTCATCCTCTGACTCCGGCTCCACTTTCTTTCTGGTTCTTGATGCGAATTTCTGGTTTACAGACCCTCGGCTATCACTTAGACTTCGGCTTGTCTTTCTCCCTCAGTCCATGACGTTATCTCCTGGCTTCTGACTCCTGGCTTGTTCGACTATCCCTCACTAGTGTGTCTAGTGACACCTAGTGTACACCCCCGGCATCACAGGCTCCTGTATGGTCTGCAGTTTGATGATGACTGGTAACAACAACTCATAGTTTCACTTTACTATTGTTAAAGACATGCTAGGAGCTGCAGTTTCATGCCATACAATTGTATATTGGGCTGTCGGTGTACTCATTAATTGAGGTTGGTTCTGCTAATGTAGTCGTGTACCAACGGTGGTTCTGGTGATGTCTAGTGATGGGCAAACCCAAACTGTAAAGTTCGGGGTCTGTAATGGACATCGAACATGGACTTCTCAGGAAAGTCCGTGTTACTGTTCGGGTTCAGTCACCCAGATTTAAAAAAAATAAAGAAATAAATGGCAATATGGGGATTAAAGCCATTTTTTCCAATTGTTTATTTATTTTTTCGCTCCACTTCGGGGACCCAGACAGCTAATGCGAGGGCAACCAATCACAGACGCTATCCAACGAATATCCAACTTATAGTTTGCCGCTCTGCGAGTATTCGATGCGCAATGTAAGTCTATGGGAAGCCCGAATAGTTGCTATTCGGCAACTATTCAGGTTTCCCATACACTTACATTGCGTATCAAATATTCGCAAATAGTCGAATTGCGGCGACCTATTCGGTGAATATGGGCGTTGGTGAATATTTGAGGTATTCGGTCATCCTTTGTCACTAACTGAACTGTTTGCTGTCATTTTGTTAACAGCAATGTTTTCTCTGCTGGAGATCTAGCCGTTATACAGAGCTCCTGAATATGCTGCACTACCAGGCAGCAGACCAAGTAGTCCTCTAATGATAATGTACTGCTGATTAATCAGCGATTTTATCAAAAGTACACTGAGCAGCCCAGTATGTGACACATCGCTGGAATCAGGATCTCTGCTCCTACAATATGCTGCTCTCACTTTAGGTGGCAAAAACTAGACTTGATAGTAGATCATTATATGGTCAGTGTGCCAGAATAAAAAATATACCATACATCGGCCGAATAAGTATTTGACTAAAGCCCCGAACACGATAGACAGCTGTCCCATCGTTCGGCTGGCAGCTATCTCGCCTGACTCTCCCATACACTGTAGACAGCTATCCCATCGTTCGGCTGGCAGCTATCTCGCCTGACTCTCCCATACACTATAGACAGCTGTCCCATTGTTCGGCTGGCAGCTATCTCGCCTGACTCTCCTATACACTATAGACAGCTGTCCCATCGTTCGGCTGGCAGCTATCTCGCCTGACTCTCCCATACACTATAGACAGCTATCCCATCGTTCGGCTGGCAGCTATCTCCCTGACTCTCCCATACACTATAGACACCTGTCCCATCATTCGGCTGGCAGCTATCTCGCCTGAATCTCCCATACACTATAGACAGCTGTCCCATTGTTCGGCTGGCAGCTATCTCCCTGACTCTCCCATACACTATAGACACCTGTCCCATCATTCGGCTGGCAGCTATCTCGCCTGACTCTCCCTTACACTATAGACAGCTGTCCCATCATTCGGCTGGCAGCTATCTCGCCTGACTCTCCCATACACTATAGACACCTGTCCCATCATTCGGCTGGCAGCTATCTCGCCTGACTCCCATACACTATAGACACCTGTCCCATCATTCGGCTGGCAGCTATCTCGCCTGACTCTCCCATACACTATAGACAGCTGTCCCATCATTCGGCTGGCAGCTATCTCGCCTGACTCTCCCATACACTATAGACAGCTGTCCCATCATTCGGCTGGCAGCTATCTTGCCTGACTCTCCCATACACAGGAGCGCTCACTTTGTCGACTGCTCTTTTGTTCTCTATGAGAGAGACACTACTGGACATCTCTGGCAGTGTGCTCATCTCTTAGAGGAATAAAGGATCCACAGTCGGAAATTGGACATGCTGGGTCCTCATCTCCCTGTAAATTATTAGACTGTCGGGCGAACCTGTCTATCTCTGGGTTTGGTCAACTTTAGTCTCTGTATGAGCACCTTAACTACTATCGTACTTCCCAGACCCAGGACATCTGCGTTGCTCCGAGGTCCTCCAGTGATTCACAGCGGACGCTCCCAGCCGGTCCTTGTGTGTGTGTTCCTCAGCGTTCCTCCCCTGCTTCCAGCCGGCAGGGGGCCTGAGATGTTGTGGAAAGCATCCCTCAGCACACACAGGCACTCTCTATCTCTGTCTCTTTCATAGGGATGCGGATCTCTGTGGGAGAGCTTGTACACCGTCGGCACCTGAAAGCTTTGGCTGTTCGGGGTCTGGTGAGTATTATTGCGGAGTCTGTCTTCTCTTTTTTGGGGTTGTCTTCTCACTTCTAGGGCTGTGTTCTCTCTCTTTTGGAGGTGTCTGCTTTTTTTAATTAAGTGTCCTGCAGTATACTTTTTTAGCTGCATGGAGACTTCACTACTGAGCTGCAACTAGGGCTTACTTTCAGGGTAGGGCTTATATTTAAGGCTTAAGCGGGCTTTACACGCTACGACATCGCTAATGCGGAGTCGTTGGGGTCACGGAATTCGTGACGCACATCCGGCCGCATTAGCGATGCCGTTGCGTGTGACATCGATTAGCGATTTTGCATCGTTGCAAAACAGTGAAAAATCGCTAATCGGCGACACGGGGGTCCATTCCCAATTATCGTTACTTCAGCAGTAACGAGGTTGTTCCTCGTTCCTGCGGCAGCACACATCGCTGCGTGTGACGCCGCAGGAGCGAGGAAGCTCTCCCTACCTGCCTCCCGGCCGCTATGCGGAAGGAAGGAGGTGGGCGGGATGTTACGTCCCGCTCATCTCCGCCCCTCCGCTGCGATTGGGCGGCGGTTCAGTGACGTTTCAGTGACGTCGCTGTGACGCCGCATGGACCGCCCCCTTAGAAAGGAGGCGGTTCGCCCGTCACAGCGACGTCGCCGGACAGGTAAGTATGTGTGACTGCTCTGGGCGATGTTGTGCGGCACGGGCAGCGATATGCCCGTGTCGCGCAACAGATGGGGGCGGGTACCCACACTAGCGATATCGGGACCGATATCGCAGTGTGTAAAGTAGCCTTTACTCCGAAGGACAAAAATTCCTGCTAGGGCTTCTTTTCAGGTAAGCAGCATCTTTATACAAGCTAAAGAAATCAAAACTCACCATCTGCAATAGGTAATGTCACAGCTCCCCTCCTCCTCCTCCCTTCACAATGAACTTTGCCCAGATCACATCTTGCTCAGAAACCTCTCCTATACAAGTGAACAGTGCCATAATCATATGCTGCTTATCTCTGGCTGCTGAAATGAAAGGAAGTATGAGTCTAATACTAGGCCTTGTGGCCAGTGCGAAAATTGCAAGATTTCTGTTTTCTTTTTTTCTAGTGTAGATAGTAAATTGAAGAAAAAAATCTTAATTTAAATAAAAATCCATTTAAAATTAATTTTCTCATGACACTGTTTTTAAAGGGGTATTTCCCATATGAATTGCATTTAGCATATGGCAAGTATACAGAATATTGGAGTCGCTTTCTCCCCCGCATTTTGGAAGCCAAGAGGGGTTGAGACTTTGCATATAACCTTCTCTATAGAATTAAAATGTTTCCAAATAACGTCCTCTAGCACCAAGCTGTATAGATCATGCAAATGTGTGTGGTCCAGGCCTCTATTTACACTGAGGATGAATCCTTCACCCAATCGCATGCCGCTGCGCCAATTCTAATAGGGTGATATTGCCGTAGCCCTTTCATTGTGTGTCCACCTGAAGGCACATAGTGTGATAAAGGCCACGTTTCAGCTGCCTAGTGATCTTTTTATGCTATAACTTCAATTGTCCACTTGTCTGATTTCCACATTATACCACCAGAGCCACAGTTTATAGTTTGTACAGACGCAGGTCAATCCATGGGATAATTTGCTCTCGGATTTTCAATCCAATTTTTCATGCAGATTATGTAGAAATGTAACTTTTTCTAACTAATCTGTTGCATAACATATGAATTGCATTGCAAACAAAACTCATTTACATATGTATTCTGCAGATTGGTGCCTTTTTAAATAAGGTTTTCAGGACAGAATCCATACTAACATCTGTCCTTGACTTTGAGCTTGAAACTATTTAAAATTCTGGTCTGGCCGAGGTGAGGGTCACACTTCACTCAGTCCAGGGTCCTCCTAGCTGTTCGGCTCGGTATTTTTCACACCCATCCTTTATATATCGTTATTCCCTGTCGCTGAATGTCACCTTGTTATTTCCTATTTTCCTATTAACCCTAGAATGCATACCTGGGGCCTCGCAGGCCTGCTAGGTCATTTGTTTTCTATGGTAGATTGTTATGCTTGCGCGTTCAAGGGTTAAGCCTTAGGGGTACTTTGCACGCTGCGACATTGCAGGCCGATGCTGCGATGCCGAGCGCGATAGTACCCGCCCCCGTCGCAGCAGCGATTTCCTTGTGATAGCTGCCGTAGCGAACATTATCGCTACGGCAGCTTCACATGGACTCACCTGTCCTGCGACCGTCGCTCTGGCCGGCGACACGCCTCCTTGTTAAGGGGGCGGGTCGTGCGGCGTCATAGCGACGTCACACGGCAGGCGGCCAATCGGAGCGGAGGGGCGGAGATGAGTGGAATGTAAACATCCCGCCCACCTCCTTCCTTCCGCATATCCTATGGAAGCCGCAGTGACGCCGGTAGGAGATGTTCCTCGCTCCTGCGGCTACACACACAGCGATGAGTGCTGCCGCAGGAGCGAGGAACAACATCGGACTGTCGTGTCAGCGTAATCATGGATTACGCCGACGCTGCACCGATGATACGATTATGACGCTTTTGCGCTCGTTAATCGTATCATCGAGCCTTTACACACTACGATGTCGTATGCGATGCCGGAAGTGCGTCATTTTCAATTTGACCCCACCGACATCGCACCTGCGATGTCGTAGTGTGCAAAGCCCCCCTTAGTTTATCTTTGATTATTTCCTATTAGCCTATCTTACCCCTTGAAATCTTGTTCTTTTAACCTAGCTCTGGTATTATTGTCCTGAGAGTGTCACAGGGAAGGAACAATAGAGATTAGCATCAGGAGTGATCGACAGGGTTATTCATTAATGTGACCACTGCGGTAAAGGGCTCTACTACCGGTGCATGGGGTCAAGCTGCACAAATTGTGTAGGGCATTGTGGCATGCTACGTTAATAGCCTAATACGTCAGCTGTTCTGTGAACAATTGAAACATCAACAAATAATTTTTGTAGAGGAATAAATAACACAATCCACACCAGCACTTTGTTTTAAACACATATATTTTGTATATAAATATTTTAAATTACAGAAACACAGGTAAAAATATACTGGTATAAGGAAGTTACAGATGATTCTGGCAGGTGCAAGGTAGCTGTAGATGGTTCTAGGGAATGGAAGTTAGCCGTAGATGGTGCTGGCAGGTGGAAGTTAGCCGTAGATTGTTCCGGCAGCTGGAAGTTAGCCGTAGATGGTGCTGGCAGGTGGAAGTTAGCCGTAGATGGCGCTGGCAGGAGGAAGTTAGCCGTAGATGGTGCTGGCAGGTGGAAGTTAGCCGTAGATGGTGCTGGCAGGTGGAAGTTGGCCACAGATGGTGCTGGCAGATGGAAGTTAGCCGTAGATGGTGCTGGCAGGAGGAAGTTAGGTGTAGATGGTGCTGACAGGTAGAAGTTAGCCGTAGATTGTTCCGGCAGCTGGAAGTTAGCCGTAGATGGTGCTGGCAGGTGGAAGTTAGCCGTAGATGGCGCTGGCAGGAGGAAGTTAGCCGTAGATGGTGCTGGCAGGTTGAAGTTAGCCGTAGATGGTGCTGGCAGGTGGAAGTTAGCCGTAGATGGTGCTGGCAGGTGGAAGTTGGCCACAGATGGTGCTGGCAGATGGAAGTTAGCCGTAGATGGTGCTGGCAGGAGGAAGTTAGGTGTAGATGGTGCTGACAGGTAGAAGTTAGCCATAGATGGTGCTGGCAGGTGGAAGTTAGTCGTAGATGGTGCTGGCAGGTGCAAATTGGCCGTAGATGGTGCTGGCAGATGGAAGTTAGCCGCAGATGGTGCTGGCAGGAGGAAATTAACCGTAGATGGTGGTGGCAGGAGGAAGTTAGCCTTAGATGGTGCTGGCAGGTGGAAGTTAGCCGTAGATGGTGCTGGCAGGTGGAAGTTAGACGTAGATGGTGCTGGCAGGTGGAAGTTAGCCGTAGATGGTGCTGGCAGGAGGAAGTTAGCCGTAGATGGTGCTGGCAGGTGGAAGTTAGCCGTAGATGGTGCTGGTAGGAGGAAGTTAGCCGTAGATGGTGCTGGCAAGAGGAAGTTAGCCTTAGATGGTGCTGGCAGGAGGAAGTATGCTGTAGATGGTGCTGGAAGGTGGAAGTTAGCCGTAGATGGTGATGGCAGGTGGAAGTTAGCCGTAATGGTGCTGGCAGGTGGAAGTTAGCCGTAGATGGTGCTGGCAGGTGGAAGTTAGCCGTAGATGGTGCTGGCAGGAGGAAGTTAGCCGTAGATGATGCTGGCAGAATGAAGTTAGTCGTAGATGGTGCTGGCAGATGGAAGTTAGCCGTAGATGGTGCTGGCAGGAGGAAGTTAGGTGTAGATGGTGCTGGCAGGTGGAAGTTAGCCATAGATGGTGCTGGCAGGTGCAAGTTAGCCGTAGATGGTGCTGGCAGGTGGAAGTTAGCCTTAGATGGTGCTGGCAGGTGGAAGTTAGCCGTAGATGGTGCTGGCAGGTGGAAGTTAGCCGTAGATGGTGCTGGCAGGAGGAAGATAGCCATAGATGGTGCTGGCAGGTGGAAGTTGGTCGTAGATGGTGCTGGCAGGTGGAAGTTAGCCGTAGATGGTGATGGCAGGTGGAAGGTAGCCGTAATGGTGCTGGCAGGTGGAAGTTAGCCGTAGATGGTGCTGGCAGGAGGAAGTTAGCCGTAGATGGTGCTGGCAGGAGGAAGTTAGCCTTAGATGGTGCTGGCAGGTGGAATTTAGCCGTAGATGGTGCTGGCAGGAGGAAGTTAGCCTTAGATGGTGCTGGCAGGAGGAAGTTGGCCGTAGATGGTGCTGGCAGGTGGAAGTTGGCCGTAGATGGTGCTGGCAGGGGGACGTTAGCCATAGATGGTGCTGGCAGGAGGAAGTTAGCCGTAGATGGTGCTGGCAGGAGGAAGTTAGCCGTAGATAGTGCTGGCAGGTGGAAGTTAGCCGTAGATGGTGCTGGCAGGAGGAAGATAGCCATAGATGGTGCTGGCAAGTGGAAGTTGGCCGTAGATGGTGCTGGCAGGTGGAAGTTAGCCGTAGATGGTGATGGCAGGTGGAAGGTAGCCGTAATGGTGCTGGCAGGTGGAAGTTAGCCGTAGATGGTGCTGGCAGGAGGAAGTTAGCCGTAGATGGTGCTGGCAGGAGGAAGTTAGCCTTAGATGGTGCTGGCAGGTGGAAGTTGGCCGTAGATGGTGCTGGCAGGAGGACGTTAGCCATGGATGGTGCTGGCAGGAGGAAGTTAGCCGTAGATGGTGCTGGCAGGAGGAAGTTAGCCGTAGATGGTGCTGGCAGGTGGAAGTTAGCCGTAGATGGTGCTGGTAGGAGGAAGTTAGCCGTAGATGGTGCTGGCAAGAGGAAGTTAGCCTTAGATGGTGCTGGCAGGAGGAAGTATGCTGTAGATGGTGATGGCAGGTGGAAGGTAGCCGTAATGGTGCTGGCAGGTGGAAGTTAGCCGTAGATGGTGCTGGCAGGAGGAAGTTAGCCGTAGATGGTGCTGGCAGGAGGAAGTTAGCCTTAGATGGTGCTGGCAGGTGGAATTTAGCCGTAGATGGTGCTGGCAGGAGGAAGTTAGCCTTAGATGGTGCTGGCAGGAGGAAGTTGGCCGTAGATGGTGCTGGCAGGTGGAAGTTGGCCGTAGATGGTGCTGGCAGGGGGACGTTAGCCATAGATGGTGCTGGCAGGAGGAAGTTAGCCACAGATGGTGCTGGCAGGTGGAAGTTGGCCGTAGATGGTGCTGGCAGGAGGACGTTAGCCATGGATGGTGCTGGCAGGAGGAAGTTAGCCGTAGATTGTGCTGGCAGGAGGAAGTTAGCCGTAGATGGTGCTGGCAGGTGGAAGTTAGCCGTAGATGGTGCTGGTAGGAGGAAGTTAGCCGTAGATGGTGCTGGCAAGAGGAAGTTAGCCTTAGATGGTGCTGGCAGAAGGAAGTATGCTGTAGATGGTGATGGCAGGTGGAAGTTAGCCGTAATGGTGCTGGCAGGTGGAAGTTAGCCGTAGATGGTGCTGGCAGGTGGAAGTTAGCCGTAGATGGTGCTGGCAGGAGGAAGTTAGCCGTAGATGATGCTGGCAGAATGAAGTTAGTCGTAGATGGTGCTGGCAGATGGAAGTTAGCCGTAGATGGTGCTGGCAGGAGGAAGTTAGGTGTAGATGGTGCTGGCAGGTGGAAGTTAGCCATAGATGGTGCTGGCAGGTGCAAGTTAGCCGTAGATGGTGCTGGCAGGTGGAAGTTAGCCTTAGATGGTGCTGGCAGGTGGAAGTTAGCCGTAGATGGTGCTGGCAGGTGGAAGTTAGCCGTAGATGGTGCTGGCAGGAGGAAGATAGCCATAGATGGTGCTGGCAGGTGGAAGTTGGCCGTAGATGGTGCTGGCAGGTGGAAGTTAGCCGTAGATGGTGATGGCAGGTGGAAGGTAGCCGTAATGGTGCTGGCAGGTGGAAGTTAGCCGTAGATGGTGCTGGCAGGAGGAAGTTAGCCGTAGATGGTGCTGGTAGGAGGAAGTTAGCCTTAGATGGTGCTGGCAGGTGGAATTTAGCCGTAGATGGTGCTGGCAGGAGGGAGTTAGCCTTAGATGGTGCTGGCAGGAGGAAGTTGGCCGTAGATGGTGCTGGCAGGTGGAAGTTGGCCGTAGATGGTGCTGGCAGGGGGACGTTAGCCATAGATGGTGCTGGCAGGAGGAAGTTAGCCATAGATGGTGCTGGCAGGTGGAAGTTAGACTTAGATGGTGCTGGCAGGTGGAAGTTAGCCGTAGATGGTGCTGGCAGGAGGAAGTTAGCCGTAGATAGTGCTGGCAGGTGGAAGTTAGCTGTAGATGGTGCTGGCAGGAGGAAGATAGCCATAGATGGTGCTGGCAGGTGGAAGTTGGCCGTAGATGGTGCTGGCAGGTGGAAGTTAGCCGTAGATGGTGATGGCAGGTGGAAGGTAGCCGTAATGGTGCTGGCAGGTGGAAGTTAGCCGTAGATGGTGCTGGCAGGAGGAAGATAGCCATAGATGGTGCTGGCAGGTGGAAGTTGGCCGTAGATGGTGCTGGCAGGTGGAAGTTAGCCGTAGATGGTGATGGCAGGTGGAAGGTAGCCGTAATGGTGCTGGCAGGTGGAAGTTAGCCGTAGATGGTGCTGGCAGGAGGAAGTTAGCCGTAGATGTTGCTGGCAGGAGGAAGTTAGCCTTAGATGGTGCTGGCAGGTGGAATTTAGCCGTAGATGGTGCTGGCAGGAGGAAGTTAGCCTTAGATGGTGCTGGCAGGAGGAAGTTGGCCGTAGATGGTGCTGGCAGGTGGAAGTTGGCCGTAGATGGTGCTGGCAGGGGGACGTTAGCCATAGATGGTGCTGGCAGGAGGAAGTTAGCCACAGATGGTGCTGGCAGGTGGAAGTTGGCCGTAGATGGTGCTGGCAGGAGGACGTTAGCCATGGATGGTGCTGGCAGGAGGAAGTTAGCCGTAGATGGTGCTGGCAGGAGGAAGTTAGCCGTAGATGGTGCTGGCAAGTGGAAGTTGGCCGTAGATGGTGCTGGCAGATGAAAGTTAGCTGTAGATGGTGCTGGCAGGTGGAAGTTAGCCATGGATGGTGCTGGCAGGTGGAAGTTAGGCATTGTTGAAACTGATAGTTGGTCACATCTGGTGGAGGCAGGTGGTATTTAGTGGTAATTGATGTTGGCCGATGGTAGGTAGTCAACGATAGAGCTGGGAAATGGTAGTTGGACATTAAGTTTCATTTCATGGTGACGATTTGTGGTGGTTCATGAAGTCTGGTAGGGTTTGGGGGCATAAGTTAGTATAGGGTTGCATCTGATTCTGCATGTTTAGGAGTAGGTGACACGTGACCCCTGATGTTCTGGGGCAGTCACCAACTAGAACAAGAAAACAAAAAGGAAAAGGTTTAGTGGATTTTTTATTCAGTGCAGATATATATAATCATGGTTGTTTGCACCAATCCTCACCACTGTGATGTGTCGGCCTATGTTACACTATGGAGAATGTCATTATGTGACAATCCATTCTCTGTTTTTATAAAGACCCGTTCTGTTCATATTGATGTTCATACTGTGAATATTTCTATGTGACTCCATCCCCTAATTATCAGTGTAAAAGGGCTGTTACAGAGTGGTCTTCCTCTCCCTCCCACCCCGCAGAAATGAAGATATCTGCACTCTGAATTACCTCATCACTAATGGTTCTTTTTTGCTCTTTTCTTGGGGGGCGGCTTGCTGGTCGTATCAGCTTCGTGCCCCAAGTCATTCTCCTCATTTTGATTTTCTTCCCTGAAAAAGAAAAGAAATCCTAATGTTCTACATGTGTAAAGGGCAAGAAATAAGATCATGAGATGAAGTTCTAGTTGGCGGCCGGTGCCATCGCGGAGGGTAACTCACAGGTCGGGTGCTGTGGGCGCCTCAGGTTTTCCTTGTAGCTCTATAAGCCCGAGTGCAGCCTCGATCTCGTCTCTGTTTAGATTAGACAATAAAGGCATTAAGAAATGTGAGAATTTTCACTTAAGATCTAAAGAGACAAGACCCCTTCTATCCTGAATACATGGACGTAACAGAACCCTCCTAATCAGCAGGTATAGTACTGTGCGCATTGTGACTTACGGTGAGTACTGAGTGTCGTGTATTTCTGTATCAGGCTCTCCGATCTCGGGGAGTACGGCCGCCTGTTCCAGGAAGTATTTTAATGTTCTTCTCTTCCTTGGATATGTCGGTTCAACACGACGAACAGCTAATAATGGAGAATATGGGGAATATTAAGAGAATTCTCTGCTTAGGAAATCATCGCAGCTAATTTGGGATTTACATTTTAAAGGGAACCGGTCAGCATGTTTTTGCTACCTCATCTGAGAGCAGCATGATGTAGGCAACTAGGGATCCTGAATCCTAAGATGTATCACTTAGATTACTGGTTGTAGCCGTTCTGACATAATCAGAATTTTTAGATTTAGCCATCTAGCAAAGCTGAGTGAGCTTCTGCGCCCTCACCAGGCTCTCTATGGAAATAGTGCATTGACAGTGAGGCATCAGTCGGGGAGGAGGTGGGAAGGGGGAGCTTTGCTGGACTGTCGTGAGGTGACATTATAGTCCCAGCAATGATAAGTCCTGCTGGTTAAAGAAACATGGCAAATAAACAACAGATTGGACCTTGATAAGACAGGCATCTACGAATTCTATGTTTTAACTCTTCCAACTTACTGTCTTCAGCTTACATAGGAAAAATCTGCTGACAGATTCCCTTTAACTTCAGCTTTCTTCCAGAAGGTTTTCTTCCTGATCAATGATATCTATTTATTTTACTAGGATTATTAGTGATAATAAATATTAGGAAATGTCTTTTAATCCAGCTCTTTGTCAGGCTGCTCTTTTACCATGGTAAAGGGAACCTTTCACTCAATTAAATGGACTTTCTCATCAGATTTTTGGCACCTAATCTAATAGCATAATGTAGAGACAGAGAGCCTTCATTCCAGGAATTGTCACTTACTGGGCTGCGCAGTGTAGGTTATATAAAATCACTGTTTAATTAGCAGAAGATTATCATTAGAGGACTATGTGGCGTGCTGCCAAGTAGTCCAGCAGATGCAAGAGCTCATTATAACCCTGCTAGAGCTGCTCATTCAAATAACTGCTAGATCTGCAGCAGAGATAACATTGATTTTATACAAATAACACCAAGCAGCCCAATAAGTGAGACATTTCTGGAATCAGGGTCTCTGTCTCCACATTATGCTGCTCCCAGAATCCCGGTGACAGAGTTCCTAAACTACGTGCAGCATGAACCACAGCCCGGCTACACAATGACAGCAAGGGATGTTTTTCTCTAAATACGCTTTGATGTGTCAGAGATGTCATAGTGTGAAGAGCCGTCCGGGGACTTTCCTGACCTCTCTCTGCTGCCGTCCAGCTTTTCCCTACATGAGTCCTGGGGATTGATCTGTACACATGAAGGAGACCTGTCAATCAGCTAAAAAGGTGCAAGGAAATGCTGCCGGATCATTTCAGACAAAGCTGTGATTGCTGCTGCCCGTGGCTCCAGCAGCATTGACCTAATGACAGGCTCTTTTTAGAGAAATGTTATTGTACAGTTATTTTCCATCTTTATTTTACACTTACGTGGTCTCTCCTTTTCCCAGAGGGAGTTGAGCCGGCCATTACATACATATTCCTTGTATCTGGCCCCTTTATTTTGTCTAGCAGACCTTCTTTCAGTCATTATAGCGGATAGCGATGTCGATAGGTTCTCACTTCACAGAAAGTGAATAGAAAATGTCGCGTTTTCACCGAGTCAGTAAAACTGTCCCTGGCGGAATGTTATGTTGCCATAGAGACGGGATATTTGAATTGCTACATAATATGGCGGTTGGTGACGTCATTGCTCGCTGGGCAAAACCACTCACTGCAGGGTCGTATTCACCTCATATTTAAAGCGCACCTGTCTTCAAAATACTGTTTTTAGGCTGTAATCACATATAATAATGAGATATTGTTTCTTGTGAGGAGGACTGACTTTCACATGCTTCTTTATTAAAATAATTGATAATAACACATCATTAGGACACTCCCCTCCCCCTATAATGTGATGGTATCTCCCACTGTATTCTGGTACTTGACATTTATTTAAGGCCGTCCCCTGAAGAAGCCGCCTCCTCAGACTTATAGTTACACACTTTTATTCTAATTCATCTTATTAAAAATGTATTTAATAACGTGAAACCTGACACTAATAAGAAGGGGTTTGCGAGGCTCCTTATTATAGTGCATAGTCTGATACTAATGTAACCGATCAGCTTGTTATGTGGCTCAGCTTATGGTGATAAAGTGTCACAATCTGTTATTTGGGATTTTTATATAGGACAGGAAAGTTATATAAACCCTTTAGGCTACTTTCACACATCCGGTTTGAGCACTGCGGCTCAATCCGGCTGTGAAACCTATGCAACGGATGCGACGAAAACACCGCATCCTTTGCATAAGTTTTAAATGCGGCCCGTCCGTTTTTTTCCGGTTGCGGCATGCTACTGAGCATGCGCAGTGGAAAAACCGCATGCGGCGACCGGATGCGTTTTCTTCCGCATCGCGCCGCATCCGGCGTTCATAGGCATGCATTGAAAAATGCGCCGCAGCGGCCGGATGCAGCGCGATGCGTTTTTTTTTTGCCGGAGCAAAAAACGTTGCAGGGAACGTTCTATCCGGCCGCGGCATCGGCTAAATCTGCCGCATTCGGCAAAAACCGGACCGAACGCAAGCCCCTGCGGCACAATACGGCACTAATGTAAGTCTATGCAAAAAAAACCCGCAACCGGCGTAAAAAAAAACGGTTGCGGTTTTTCTGCAGAACGCTGTATTGTGCCGCAGAGCAAAAACCGGATGTGTGAAAGTAGCCTTAGTGAAGGAGCCAATTTCGACTTTAACCACTTCACCACCCAGTTTGATTTCAACTTCATGACCGAGCCAAATTTTTCTCTTTTGACCAGTGTCACTTTGGGGTTATAACTCTGGAACGCTTCAACGGATCCCAGGAATTCAGAGATGTTATTGTGACGTATTGTACTTCATGTTAGTAGTAAATTTAGGATGATTTTTTAAAAATTGGGAATTTGTCAAAAAAAATTCAATTTTGAAACTTTTAATTTTTTATGCCCCTGAACCAGAGAATTAAAGCCCAACAATCCCCAGGATTGTCCTATATAAACTGAAGCCAGTGCTATACTGGTCCTGTCATGCTGATTCTATACAGGCCTTTAGTTGTCAGATTGGATGTATAGTAAGGTACAGAAATAGTTAATAATTTCGCACATGTCTACTTTGCATCAGCGCCATTTGTGAAGCAGAATGTTTCTTGTTAGGACGTTAGGTTAAAATTCAGCAATTTCTCATTTTTCCAGCAAACTTTACAAAACCACATCTGAAGTGACTTTGAGAGGCCCAGGTGACAGAAAATACCCCAAAGTGACGCCAGTCTAAAAACTGCACCCCTCAAAGTGTTCAATACCACACACAAGAAGTTTATTAACCCTTCAGGTACTTTAGAGAAATTAATGAAAGTGGAATAAAAAAAATACATTTTACCTAAAAATATTGCTTTAGCCCCAATGTATTCACTTTTACAAGCGATAGCATAAGACACTGCACCCCAGTTTCTTCATAGTGCGCTTATCCCACATGTGGTCAGTAACCTCTATTTTGACAAACGGGAGGGCTCGCAAGGGAAGGAGCACTGTATGAATTTTGGAATACAAATTTGGCTGAAATAGATTGCGGGCGCCATGTCGCATTTGCAGGACCCCTAAGGTACCTAAACAGCAGAAACCACCCAAAATTGACCGCATTTTGGAAAATAGACCCCTCGTTGATTGTATCCAGGGGCATAGTGAGCATTTTTGAACTTCACAGAATTTGATAACATTAGGTCCTGATATTGAAAATTTTCATTTTTTTCAGAAAAATGTTGCTTTAGCACCAAATTTCTCACTTTTACAAGAGCTAAACCCAAAAAGTGGACTCCGCAGTTTGTTACCCACTTTCTTCTGAGCGCGTTGATACCTGTAGTCAAAAACCTCTGTTTGGGCTCCATATTGTATTTGCAGAGCCCATGAGGTCCCAAAACTGACCCCATTGTGGAAACTAGACCCTTGAAGTAATTTTTGTAGGGGTGTGTTGAGCATTTTGAACCCATAGCTGCGTCACAGAACTTTTAACGTGAATGTGAAAATGATAGTTACATTTTTTTTTTCCCTCTAAAATTTTATTATAGCCCCAATTTTGTAATTTTGACAATGGATAATAGGAGAAAACGGACTCTATATTTTGTTATGCAATTTCTCTCAAATGCAGTGATACCTCATATATGGTCAAAAACTATTATTTGGGCACATGGCAGGGCTCGGAAAGCGAACAGCGTTATTCAGTTTTTAGAACGCAAATTTGAACAACTTGTTGCATTTGCCGAGCCCCTGAGGTGTCAGAAATGCAGAAACACCCATGTGTGACCCCATTTGGCAAACTATTCCCTATAATGAATTAATTTACTGGTGTGGCGAGTATTTTAACCCACAAACTACACAGAATTTAATTATCTTGGGCCGTGAAAATGAAGAACGTTGAGGTTTTTCTGTTAGAATTTCACTTTATCCTCAACAGTTTAATTCACACAAAGGGTAACAGGAGAAAATGTACAGGACAATTTGTTATGCAATTTGTGCTGACATGGCAGTACCCCATATGTAAGGGGTGGGCAATTAATTTTCTCATGGGGCCGCATGAGAAATTGGGATGGTTTTAGAGGGCCGGACAAATATAATTAACTCAGTTTTACCTAATACTGTATACAGTATATATTCTATCCCTTCATAAACAAACAGTAAGTTAAACAATACAAAGATTCAATGCAAATATGGAGGACCTAATTACATCATTATTTAATGAGATGATGAACTTTAATGAACTTGTGATTGTTCACTTTAGAAAATTGTCAACTTTAGGCCGGTTTCAGACGTCCGTGTTTTATGTACATGTGATATCTGTTTTTAACATGGATGTCACACGTACCCATGTTGTTATTTGCTGTTACTCACACGGCTGTGTTTTCACATGGACCGTGTGACCCCCTCGTGGCCCCGCACGCACACATGTCTGTTTTTTCACCGGTAGCACGGGTGTCACACGGATCGCACATTGATGTGATCCATGTGACATCAGTGTGACACGTACCAGAGAAAACACGGGTCTTTTTAATAAAAAGATTTCTATATTTACCTCTCTCCAGCGATGCTGTTTCCGGCTCTGCTGCCTCCCGCTCCTGACTCCCGCTCATTATACTCACTGAATATTCAGTGCTTTGTGGAGCTGGAAGTGGGGACAGTGCTGAGGACTTCAGTGCCGGGGACCGCATCTCTGGGTGAGTATACAGCAGAGTGTGTGTTCAGTGTATACATGCATGAGTGTCTGCTTTGTGTGTGTGTGTGTATGTGTGCGTAGTGACAACCTGGAAGCCGGAGCATTGCGGGGACAGCATCGGGGACTCATCACAGTTCCCAATGAACTCTGATGAACCCGTGAAGCTGTAGCTTGGGTGTCGCAGGAGGGTCATCAGAGTTCATTCGAAACTCCGATGACCTCCTTGATGTCACTGTGTTTGCAAAATACTCACCTGTCACCGCGGTGATGTCCTCAGCGGTGTTGTGCCCGACGCTGTCACCGCGATGCTCTGGCTTCCAGGTCCTGAGTGCAGTGACTAATCGATGAATGAGCCGGGGTCATGAGCGGGGAGGCAGCAGAGCCAAAGAAAGCAGGTAAATATGGAAAATCTTTTTATTTCACAGACTCGTGTTTTCTCCGGTACCTGTCAAATGTATGCAAATAGGTACCGGGGCGGGGAAGGAGCGGTGGTACCCGATGTAACTTCAGTACCACTCGCAGTTTTGGGCTTTTCTCTTCGCTGATTCTAGGTACCAGACCCGCTCTAGTTATGTTTGAGCTCCACACGGAGCCAATACCGGGAGCACCACAATCAAGTGTCTGCTCTCAGCAGCAGGGGTGGACACTGACAGCTTGGGGCCCCTGTGCAAGAAATTGTATTATCGCGGGCGGGGAGGACGCCGCTGCGCTGCGCTCGCTAACGCTCGGGTCCGGCGCTGCTGCGACGGCTGCTCGGTGGCTCGAGCGGTGGGCTGGATTCGGGGACTCGAGCGGCGCTCGTCGCCCGTGAGTGAAAGGGGGTAGTTTGGTTTGGGGATTTGGGTCCGTGACGCCACCCACGGGTTGAGGTGAAGTTGGGCACCACCGCTGCTGGTGACGGGGATCCCGGGAGCGATGGCAGAGAGCAGCTGGGATGTTGTTCTCCCCCTCCGTGGGTAGGGGTTGGTGGTCCCGGGGCCCGGTGAGGTGACGGGGAGGCAGGGCTGGCAAGGTGCAGGGTCGCCTGGACTGCGCAGCGCAGTGCCGGCTGGCACGGTTGTACTCACTCAGCCACAAATGTACGCAAAGTGTCTGGTAAACCAAACGGCTGGATGGACGGGTCCCGCAGCCGGCTGCTGTGGTTTCTCCTGGACGGTTAGTGGTGGCTGCCTTTCCCTACACCTTTGTGTATGTTCGGTCCCGATGGCTTCCCACCGGTAACCCGCTCCCCAGTGTATATATGTGCCGGAGGAGCCCTTTTGCCCGCAGGCTCTGGCCCTTGGAACTCTAGCTGTGGCGGTAGCTGTATTTCCTCTTTCTGGTCGGACGGTTGCCTTCAATCGGGTCTTGGCTGTTAGGAAACCCCTGGGGTTCCGGTCACTGACGGATTTGACCTCTAATGGCGACTCCAAGCCTGGTCGGGGTCCGTAGGCCCTGCCTGTGTGTGCTGGCTTCACTTCGCTCCCCGGTTCGGTACCGGCGGGCCACCGCCTGTCCCCGGTCCTACGGTTCCGCGTTGATCTGCCTTTCCTGCAGACGGCCACCACCGTCTGCCAACCTTGCTCTTGGTGCCCGGGCCACACACCCGGACATGGTCAGTTTGCTCCTCCACTACTTCTTCACTCCTTTCATTTGCACTTCCCTAACTGATCTGATCTGACCTCCTTCTCCCGCCTCCAGGACTGTGAACTCCTCAGTGGGTGGGGCCAACCGCCTGGCTCCACCCCACCTGGTGTGGACATCAGCCACTGGAGGGAGGCAACAAGGATTTTGTGTCTGGCTGATGTGCCTGTCTCAGGGTGGGGATGTGTGTTGTAGTACCTGTGACGACCTGGCTAGTCCAGGGCGCCACAGTATCTGGCCCCCCTTCTATGGCGACAAAGCTGCATATAGTATAAATACACACACACACACACACACACACACACACACACACACACACACACACATATATATATATACTAGAAGGTGGCCCGATTCTAAAGCATTGGGTATTCTAGAATTTATTGTGTAGTTAATGTATCATTTTTGTTATATATATTAGATGTTGTTGTGTGTAGTTGCCAAGTGTTTGTGTAGGGCGCTGTACATGTTCTGGGTGTTGTCTGGGTGTGGCGGGGGGTGAGAGCGGTGTTGTATGTGTCTTGCGTTTGTTGCGTTGTTTGTGGAGCGTTGTGTGTGTGTTGCGCGGTTTGTGTGGTGTGTTTTGTGGGGAGGTATGTTTTGTGCAATGTGTGTGTTGTGCGGTATGCGCATATATTTATGTATGCCGCGGTGTTTGTGTGTTGGGTGTTGTGTGTGTGCGGCGTTGTCTGTGTGTGTGGGTGTCTGTGTAGGGCGGTGTTTGTGGTTCACAGTGTGTGTGTGTGTGGTGTGTTGTGCAGTGCGCGTATGTGTGTGTGTGTTGGGGGGAGGTGTGCACCTCCCATCGTGCTCCATCCCCCATGCTGCGCACCCCCCATCGTGCTCCATCCGCCATGCTGCGCACTCCCAAACGTGCTCCATCCGCCATACTGCGCACTCCCAAACGTGCTCCATCCGCCATGCTGCGCACTCCCAAACGTGCTCCATCCGCCATGCTGCGCACTTCCAAACATGGTCCATCCGCCATGCTGCGCACTCCCAAACGTGCTCCATCCGCCATGCTGCGCACTCCCAAATGTGCTCCATCCGCCATGCTGCGCACTCCCAAACATGCTCCATCCGCCATGCTGCGCACTCCCAAACGTGCTCCATCCGCCATGCTGCGCACTCCCAAACGTGGTTCATTCGCCATGCTGCGCACTCTCAAATGTGCTCCATCCCCCATGCTGCGCACTCCCAAACGTGGTCCATCCGCCATGCTGCGCACTCCCAAATGTGCTCCATGCCCCATGCTGCGCACTCCCAAACGTGGTCCATACCCCATGCTGCGCACTCCCCATCGTGCTCCATCCCCCATGCTGCGCACCCCCCATCGTTCTCCATCCCCCATGCTGCGCACCCCCCATCGTGCTCCATCCCCCGTGCTGCACCAGCATCAGCCTCTCTGCCCGCAGCATCAGCCTCTCTGCCCGCAGCATCAGCCTCTCTCCTCCCAGCATCAGCCTCTCTCCTCCCAGCATCAGCCTCTCTCCTCCCAGCATCAGCCTTTTCCGTCCCCAGCATCAGCCTCTCTCCTTCCAGCCTACCCCAGCCTCAGCCTCCCCCAGCCTCTCTTCTCTCAGCCTCCCCCCTCCCAGCCTCCCCCTCCCAGCCTTCCCCAGGATCAGCCTAGCCTACCCCAGCCTCAGCCTCCCCCAGCATCAGCCTCTCTCAGCCTTCCCCCCTCCCCCTCCCAGCCTTCCCCAGGATCAGCCTCTCTCCTCCCAGCCTCCTCCAGCACGCCGTGCTTCTCTGCCGACACTCACAGATCCGATCGCAGACACTCACACACACACACCCACCCGATCGCATACACAGCCGATCGCATACACACACACACACACACACACATACACACACACACCCGATCGCATACACTCACACACACCCGATCGCATACACTCACACACACCCGATCGCATACACGCACACACACATTGACGATATTGCACATACACGCTCACACTCACAACATCCGGAGATACCACATGCTTCTGGCCATGTGATTCTCCGGCAGGTCCTGGAAGCTCACAGCACAGTATCGGCGCCGAGAAGCAAGCGATATCCCAGGATGTTGGGAGTGTGTGGATGCGATTTGATGTGTGTGTGAGAGTGAATGTGATCTGATGTTGTGTGTGTGTGTGTGTGTGTGTGTGTGTGTGTGTGTGTTGTTATGTGTGTGCAAGTGTGTATGTTCCGCCGCTGCAGGACCTTGATGCGCTGGTAACTATGCTACCATGGTTACCAGCGTATCCCGTCCCCCGCTCGCACGGGAGCCCACACAGGCATACGCCGGCCAGCCCCAGCAATGCGAGGGTATGTGTCGGCTGGGTTTGCGGCGTACGCTGATGTGGGCTCCCGGGGGTACAGTACTCACCTGGGAGTCCTGGCTCCGTGACCGTGTCGGTTCGGGGAATGCGTGGGGGGGCGGGGCCAGAGCTAGCGTGCATTGCGTGAGGGGGGCGGGGCGTGGCCAAGTTGCCAATGCCTGCAGGGTGCCGGGGAGAGAGGCCAATCTGTGGGGGGGCGGAGCCTGGGCGAGCGGCCGGCCAATCCGTGTGGGGGCGCAGCCTGGGCGAGCGGCCAATCTGTGCGGGGGGGCGGGGCCATGGCGAGCCCAGCGGCCAATCAGCTTTGTGTCACCGTAAGGACACAATTTTGGAGCAAGACAGACAGACAGAATAAGGCCATTATATATATAGATAGATAGATATATATATATATATATTCATATATTTATATATATACATACACTAATATATATACACACATATATGTATATATATATATATATATATATATAAAAAACACACACATTATATACATATATACGCAAACAATCCCCATATACTACATCACTACACCCCTATATACTACACCTGTAATATACATCACTACATCCCTATATACTACACCTGTAATATACATCACTACACCCCTATATACTACACCTGTAAAAAACTGCACCTCTACACCCCTATATACTACACATGTAATATACCTCACTACACTCCTACATACTACACCTGTAATATACATCACTACACCCCCCATATACACCTGTAATATACTACACCTCTACATTCCTATATACTACACCTGTAATATACTACATCACTACACCCCCCATATACTACACCTGTAATATACTGCACCTCTACACTCCTATATACTACACCTGTAATATACTACATCACTACACCCCCCATATACTACACCTGTAATATACTGCACCTCTACACTCCTATATACTACACCTGTAATATACATCACTACACTCCTATATACTACACCTGTAATATACATCACTACACCCCTATATACTACACTTGTAATATACTACATCACTACACCCCTATATAGTACACCTGTAATATACTACATCACTACACCCCCCATATACTACACCTGTAATATACTGCACCTCTACACTCCTATATACTACACCTGTAATATACATCACTACACTCCTATATACTACACCTGTAATATACATCACTACACCCCTATATAGTACACCTGTAATATACTACATCACTACACCCCCTATATACTACACCTGTAATATACTGCACCTCTACACTCCTATATACTACAAAAAAGGGCTAAGAATACCTCTCGTTCCCAGCTCCTTCTCCCTAGACAAAAATCTCCTCAGGATTGTTCCAGTGTGAGATTCATCACCACCTATAATAGTGAATGGCAGCATATGAGGGCCATCCTTAATCGACACTGGCCCATCCTGAGGACTGATCCTGCTTTCAGGGACTCACTCTCTGACTATCCCCTGATGACTGCTAGAAGGTCTTTAAATCTAAGGGATAAGCTTGTCCAGAGCCATTATGTTCCCCCTCCGTCTGGTTTTCTTGGCTCTACCCAACCCCGAGTTGGTTGCTTCCCTTGTGGCCACTGCCTGGCTTGCCGCAATGTCTCGCGCAGTTTTGTGTTTACATCTACTGATGGGAAGCGTGAGTTTCACATCAGAGACTACATTTCTTGTGGTACATCTAATGTTATCTATTACGCGGTATGCGGGTGCTCACTAATCTACATTGGGTTGACATCCCGTGAGCTCCGCATCCGTGTAAGGGAACATGTGCGAGACATTGCGGCGGCTCGGGCAGTGGACGATCTTGCCACTTTGAAGACGTTGCCGCGCCATTTTAAATCACACCATGGTTGTGATCCCAAATCTTTATTGGTTCGCGGCATTGAAGTTATTCATAGTGGCATTCGTGGTGGCAACATCAAGCGGAGGCTGGCCCAGCGTGAGACCAGATGGATGATGACTCTTGGAACAGTCGCCCCATCTGGCCTCAATGAGGCCTTGAGCTTTGCCTCTTTTCTTTGACACCACTTTGTTGGTCTGCCCCCCTTCTTTTTAGGGGTTTTTTATTGTTGTTTTTATATACCTAATACTGTGGCCTAAATTTTTTTTTGGCTTAATGTTTATGCTTTTTTCTGCTGTTTGTGCTTTAATATTTTCTTCTTTTTTTTTTTTCTTTCTTTCCCCTATTTCTATTTGGCACAGTTTTCCCAGCTGGGTCTCTAAATATGATCTTCTGCGACATATCTCAACTTTCCACCTATACACGGATCCCTGGAACCAGATTATGCAGTTGTCTTGTTACTCTACTGTGACTTTCTTTTGTATCTATTTATGATTCATGGTATTACCACAGCTTGCGTCCCTGGCTCTCTGGGCTCTGTCCCGCATTGATGTGCGCTTGCGTACTTCTCGCCGCCGACTCTGCCTTCCGCGGCCGTCTCTGGCCGATCAGTGCGCATGCGCCGGAGCTATGGAGACGCGTCCCCGCTCCCGCGCATGCGCTGGATCGTGACGGCCGATGGGAGGTGCCGGGTCTGTATGGCGCGATGTGCTCATGCGCCGAGATTTATCAGTGCGGCCCCCCAGCTGTGTCTAGGGCTATTTATAGTAGCCCCTCTGTGCTACGTACCCACTCCCTGACGAAGCGAACACTTCACCATCGTGAAACGTACGTTGGAGTCTGTACTGGGGGCTTACCCTCCCTGTCACCTCTGGTTGGCTGCACGTCCTATTGGTACTTCCACCCCTTCTTACAGGTTTGCGGTACTTGTGATTTGGGTTCACATGCGTTTGGCTTGTCCCGGTCTCTCCTCTTTCTTTTTTCTTTTTTCTACACTGAACCCTTATGGGTCTATCTACCTAATAGGGGCTGCCCGATGCATGTATTCCCATAGTATGACTACTGCTTGCCTGTTGTATATCCTCCTCTATTTTGGCCAGGGTATCTATCTAAACTTCGGCTTTGCCTTTGATAAATTAGCCCACTTGGGCTCTTTATTGTCTGTCTGGATATATGTGGCCTGGTGGATGGAGATCTGATTCCCCCTTAGTGTTGGTCGTGCAGCTCCCAGGTGTTATTGCCTTTTATACCATCCTTCTCTCTTGTGCCTGTTTTATCTAAATTTGACTCTGCATGTTTAATATTTATATCAATAAACTATTTGATATTTTTGAAGCTAATTTACTCTGTTCTCCTTGTTTTTGATGTGCTCTAAGAGTAGCTCTGAAGTGGTGTGGTGATTGTGTATGACCCACCCCAGTTCCTTGTTTGTATGGATTTCTATAGTCTACTCCTATATACTACACCTGTAATATACTGCACCTCTACATTCCTATATACTACACCTGTAATATACTGCACCTCTACACTCCTATATACTACACCTGTAATATACATCACTACACCCCTATATACTACACCTCTAATATACATCATTTCATCCCTATATACATCACTAGACCCCTATATACTACACCTGTAAACTACATTCCCATATATTACATCACTACACCCCAAATATTAGTCAACAGTTACCGCCCCTCCCCCCCATTGTCCCCTTAGGTTACTAGTCACCACTCACCTCTCCCTCCTCAAGCACCTCCGTACGGGCCCTCGCCGAGATGCTTCTTATCTCTGTACGGGCCCCCGCCGCTGCTTCTCTCCATAAGGGCCCCGGCTGCTGCAGCTTCTTCTCCAGCCGGGCGGGAACTTTTCAAATGACACACACGCGTGCCATACTGACGACATCAGGGCGCACATGTGTGTCACAGAGAACGGTGCTGGGCAGGGAACAGAGGACAGAGTCTTGCGTTCCGCTGCCTACACTGCTGCCTACATGCAGCGTTTGATGAGGGCGATCTGACCAGGGGCCTCCCGGAGCCTGGAGCTCTGGACAACAGGTCAGATTTCCCTCATCACTGACCGGCGAGCAAGGACGCCCTGAACCAGGCGGGCCGGTCACAGACAGTAGGAGGGTCGGATGTGGTCCGCGGGCCGCCCCTTGTCCAGGTCTGCCATATGTGGTTGGACACTAATGTCTGAGTATATGGCAGGCATCAGATGGGAAGGAGCACGACTTGGTATTTAGAAAGCAGATTCCATTTCAATAGATTATGGCTTCCAGTAGCCAAGCCCCTGAGGTGCTAAATCAGCAGAACCCCCACAAGTGACTCCATATTGGAAACATGACTGCGTAAGGAAGTCATTCAGGGGGTGTAGTGAGCATTTTGAACCCACAGATGCCTCTCAGCATTTTATAACATTGGGACTTGGAAATATAACATTTTAGTTGTAAAAATGTAATATTTTAGTAACTGCTTATTTGTCAATTACACAAGGGTTAAAGGTGAAACTAGACCTGACAATTTATTTCGCAGTTTCTCCCAAAATCATCAGAAACGTCTGTTTGGCCACATGGCAGTTCTGAGCAGGAAGGAGCGCTGTTGGATATTTGGAGTACAGATTTTGCTAGAATAGTTTGTGGATGATATTTGTGGAGATCCAAAGGTGCCAGAACAGCAGAAAACCCCAAAAATGACCCCATTGTAGAAATTGAACCTCTCAATTAATTTATCTATGGCAGCAGTGACTATTTTGTAGGATCCACACCACACTCTTTTTCTGGAGAATTACAAATATGTCAGTTTAGTGCCCATACATTGTGCCCCCATATACTGTATCACCCCATACATTGTGCCCCCATATACTGTATCCCCCCATACATTGTGCCCAGCATGTGCTTCTGGAGACTGCACCCTGTAAATTGTTAAGTGTGCTCTCTCCACTACAATAATGCCACGCACAAGGGGGATTTGAAGGAGGGGGACATTTAGATTTGGGAGCCCAGGTGTAACTGGATTTCATTTGGGTGATGAGACCCATATTGCCTTTCCAGAGACTTTGTTCTACCAGTAATGTGGGACCCCCCTGTATTTCCAGTGACAGATGACGGACCTGAGTGGGGGCTGAATTTGTGTGGGATAAATTAGGGGTTTTATTGGTAACATTTTGGGGTACAGAACGTTTTTTGATCGCTCTCAGTATAAGGCTGGGATCACATTCTTGAGTTCTGCGCTGAGCACTTGTGTCGAGGTTTCCATGTAAATTCTCCAAAAATCTGATTCCAAAGGGGGTTTTGTCTGAATCTCGTATTTTGAGATTTACATGACAACCCCAACTTAAGTGCTAAGTGGGAGACGGCAGAATAAATATCAGCCGAGCCTTATTCCAATTTTTAGGAAGCAGAATGAAGAAATAGACAGCTGTATGAGAATCATTCTTGTTTTTATATTTGCGCTGTTCACCGTGAGATATTAGTGATAGGACAGATGTATTTTGGGAGTCGCTGCCATTACAATGATACCAATTTTATATCTTTTTTTTTCTGTTCTAGTACACAGTAAAAATGTTTTTGTGTTTTGTTTTTTTTTATAGTTTTTGCTCTGCAATATTCTGCGAACTGTAACTTTATTTTATTTTTTGGCAAACAGCTGTATGAGGGCTTGGTTTTTGCATGACGAATTAGAGAATTTTTTCAGACTGTTTTGAACATTTTTGATCGCTTTTTATTCACATTTTTCAGATGAAGAATGAACAAAAACCAGCAATTCCGTTATTGTTTTTTATATTATTTTTGAGAGGTTCACTGTTCAGTAAAAGTGATCAGACTGATTTATTCTTCAGGTCAGTACGGTTACAGCGATACCAGAGTTACATTGTTTTTTTTTTAAGTTTTGCTACTTTTACTTTTGCTTCTCGTGATTTATGTGCTTTTTTGTGTGTTGGGTTTGTTTGTTTATTTTTACTTTTTCACTTGCTCCCACTATGGGGCTTGAATATTTTATATTTTAGTTTGATCGCTGTTCGCCTGCATTGTTGTACTCGTGTACCGCACTTCAGGAGACCTGTCAGTGATCACTGACACAGCCTGTAAGACCCAGCTTTATAGCAGGATCTTACAAGCCACTGTAGCTTGGGGTCATCAGATGACCTCGGGGTACTATGGCACGATTGGCACTCGTGATTACGATCTTGGGGGCCGATCCGTGGGGTCTTTTAACCCCCTGTTAACCTCTTAGATACAGCCTTCGCAATTGACAACGGTATTTAAGGGGTTAATCAACTCCATTCAGTTCCAAAACTGGTCAGGGCCAATGCCCACGGATGTCAGTTATCATGTACAGCTGTCACTTGTGGGAATTTCACCCATGGGGCGGCCCTATTTACTTATTCCTCAGCACCATTAACCACATTTATTTGTGTTTATTCCAACAATACAATTATTAAAGAAACTCAGGAATCCTTAAATGAAACATTAAACCAAGGTATTTATACACCCATTGAAGATATATGTGTATGTAAACCGGATACTATTACATTTCATCCGGCTCAAGTCAACAACTTTACTTATAGAGAATCGATAGATGCTATGCATAAAATTATCTAAACAGAAGTGTATATCTGGGATACGTAGGAAAAGAAGCCAAGTAAGAAGAAGAGCAGCCAAATTATACAGTTGAAAGGGAAACTTTCACCAGGAATTTGTCACCTAATCTGAGAGCAGCATAACATGGGGCAGAGATCCTGATTCCAGCAGTGTGTCACTTACTGGGCTGCTTAGTGTAGTTTTAATAAAATCACTGTTTAATTAGTAGTAGATTATCATTAGAGGACTACTTGACGTGCTGCAGGTAGTCCTGTATATTCATGAGCTCTGTTTAACTGCTAGATCTGCAGCAGAGAAAACGTTTATTTTATCGAAATGATAACAAACTGCTCAGTAAGTGACACATCGCTGGAATCAGGGTCTCTCTCTTTACAGTATGCTGCTCTCAGATAGGGTAGCAAAATCTTGGCGACAGATTCCCTTTATAGAGAACCTTTCAGAAGATTTTGGCGTTCTAAACCAAAACTGGCACCTTAAGCAGCGCCTGTGCAGCATTTTATAAAGGTGCATCTTGTACCCTGACTCCCCTGTAGACCCCCACAAACTCCTTTACACGGCTACATTCACACGACCGTCCCATTTTTGCGGTCTGCAAAAAACGGTTCTGTTATGCATCCGTGTGACATCCGTATCTGTTCCGTTCCATATACAGTCCGTATGTCATCCGTGTGTCATCCTTGTGCCTTCTGGTTGTTTTTTTGTGGACCTCAAAAAAATTGGAAGCAGCTAGAAAGATAGATGAATAGATAGATAGATGGATAGATAGAAACATAGATGAATTGATAGAGAGAGAGAGAGAGATGGATAGATAGATGGATAGAGAAAGGAATAGATAGATAGATAGAGGTATAGATAGAGAGATGGATGAATGGATAGGTGAATGGATAGATAGATAGATAGATAGATAGATGAATTGATGGATAGATAGATAGAGGGAGGGCTAGAGAAAGGAATAGATGTGTGTCGGAGGTTGCGCGTGACACTGACACACACTGGTCAGTGCTGGCATGCTAGCGTCGCAGGAGAATGCTGGGGGAGCGCAGGGTAGGTGAGTACCATGGCCACCAGTCGCACAGGGCCCCTTCCAGCAGACAGCAGATAGGGCGCCGCAGGGAGCAGCAGTTCACTGTCATTTGCTGCTCTTGCGGTGCACAGGCTCCAGCACAGGGCGCCCTCCCCTCCTCTGTGTCCTGTCTGCTCCCGTCTTTACCACACTGCTGCCGGAGAAGCTGCTTCTAAAGACCCCCTGAACTCCAGGAGGCTAAGAAGGAGGTGACTATAATGTGAATCGTGTTATGTGCTGCCTGTATGTGTTATGTATAAGGTATGTGTGTCCTGTATCGTGTGCAATATGTAGCTGTCTGTCTGTCTGTGTATATACAATCTGTCTGTGTGTACTGTCTCTCCATCCTATCTGACTGTCTGTATATCTATCTATCCATCTATCCATCCATCCTATCTATCTATACAAAATTCTATATGCCTCATTATGAAAATGAACACATAGTACAATTGTTTATTTTTTTTTTTTTAATGTGTGCGGCACGGTGCAGGGCTATGTATCAGAATAAGTGGGCTAGTCACACATCAGATTGCATACACTCACACATCAGATCATACACACCCCATATTGCTCATACAATCGCACCAGCACACACTCACCACATCCAGTGATACCACTTGCTTCCGGCCAGCAGGTCCTAGAAGATCCAGTGAACAGAGTCAGATGATGTGTTCCACCCACAGGTCTTGAAACCTCCACTGCACATTGCACAGCGTCACAGGTCCTTAAGCCGCCCAGAAGCAATCAATATCGCTGGATGTGGTGAGTGTGTGTGTAATCTGATGTGTGTGTTCTGCTGCAGGTCCAGATGCGTTCCACTGCTCCTGCTCGGTGTCTGGTGAGTATGATTGCTGGATTTTCTTTTTTTGGGGGGTGTCTGCTTTCTATAATGAAGTGTCCTACAGTATCTTTAACTTTTTTAGCTGCACGGACACTTCATTATTGAACTGTGACTAGGGCTTATTTCCGGGGGATGTCTTTTATATTTAGGCCTTGCTAAAAACTCCTGCTAGGTCTTATTTTCAGGGGAGGTCTTATTTCCAGGGAAACACGGTAATACCACCACTGTGCCCCTTACATGGTAAAATGCCTCCTTTGTGCCCTTGAGATGGTAAAAAATATTAATGGTAGAAAATATTAATGCCCTGAGCAAGTGCCCTAGAAAAGTGTCCACATTTAGCTCCTAGGAAAGTGATAATAATGCCCCTTGTGCTCCTTTGATGGTCACAATACCCTGAGTGCCCCTATAACAGTAATGGTTCTTAAGTGCCTTCTTAACATTTAATAATGTCTCCTAAGTCTCCTCATGTACACCTCCCCTATCCACAGTATGATGCAACTACACCTCCACTATAGACAGTATGATGGGTCCACAGCTCCCCCAAAAACAATAGTCCACACACTGTATAATGGCCACCACAGTAGCTGACACACTGATTGTCCCAACAGTAGTCCCCACATTGTATAATGGCTTCTACAGTAGTCCCAACACTGTATGAGAACCCGCAAAGTATTCCCCACAGTGTATGACAGCCCCCCACATTAGCTCCCATCCTGTATAAGTGCCCTCTACACTGTATAACTGGGAAGGGGGATCTGCATTTCTTGGGGGGTAAATTTACCCCAAACCATGTCTCCCCGAAAATAAGACCTTTTTTTGGGGCAAAAAAAAATATAACAGTGTCTTAATTTCGGGGAAACACGGTATGTGGGGCAGTACTAGGAGTACAGTATTTCTGCCACACAGCTGGTGCAGTAATAAGGGCACATACGGCAGCAGCGGCTCAGTATTGGGGTATCAGGAGGATGAGGAGTTTGTGCAGGTTGGGAATAGATGGGACGGGGTCGGAAATGTGAGGTCAAATGTGTCTTTGTTGTAATCTCTGCAGATGAGTTGTTCCTGGAAGAAGTTATGTTGGTCTGGACCAGATGGAAAAGATGGGAAAAGTGAACAATTCCATCCGAAAGAACATCAGCTGTAAGGCTATGTGCACACGCTGTGTTTTTTTGATGCTGCGTTTTTGTGCTTTTTTGGCCGCTAAAAATGCACAAAAACGCACCCGCGGCAAAAAACGCATGCGTTTTTACCGCGATTTGGTGCGTTTTGCTGCGTTTTTGATCTCTGCGGTTTTCTGCATTTTTCCATTGCATTGCATGGGGGAAAACGCAGAAAAACGCAGGAAAGAATTGACATGTCCATTTTTTTTTTTAAGCTCAAAAACGCAGCTTAAAAAAAAAGTTGTGTGCGGACAGCAAAAATGAAAACTCGTAGACTTTGCAGAGGAAGCAAAGTCATGCAATTTTGAGGCCAAAAACGCACCCGAAAAACACGCAAAAACGCCGCGAAAAACGCACTGTGTGAATTTACCCTAAGTCACCATCTATAACTGCACTGTGATCTCTTGTATGTCCTGCAGCACCGATATCTACCACTATATAGTCACCATACAGTGGTAATATCAGTGTCATCTGCTGAGGTTCCACTATACCCACGATTAGGCTGCGCTTCTGTAGTAATCATGGTTACCTGGTTAGGGGCCCACTCTGATGTTTCACCCCTCCTGAGCTGAACCCCTAGCTACCTCTATATTCTAATCATGAATTGTGGTAGCTGTTAAAGGGGCCCACTGGGAATCTTTCCCCCAGGGCCCTCAAAAACTGGAGCCGGCCCTGCATCTGGCTTTTGCCAGAGTTGCTAGATGGCCAGTCCGGCCCTGACTACAGCTCCTGTCATTGCTCCCCTTTGCTACTGCGCCTGACATTGTGCCCCTTGCTCCTCTGATACCATCCCTGGCATTGTGCTCCTTGTGCCACTGCTGCTGTGCCTGGCATTGTGACCCTTACCCCTTTGTTACTACGCATTGCATTGTGTCCCTCGCCCCTCTGTTACTGCACCTGGCAATGTGTCAGTCTTTCACTACTTGCGCCTGGCAGGGTGCCCCTCTCCTACTTGCGTATGGTAGGGCGTCCCTCACCCCTGCGCTCTTTGCGCCAGGTAGCATTCCCCTCGCGTCCTCGCTCTGGTGTGGCAACTGGCAGCACGTCCATGATACTGCGCTGGGTGGCATGTCCCTTGCCTCTCCGTGCCTCTACCTGACAATGTGCTCCTCTGCTACTGCACTAGGCAGCGTGCCTCTCTGCTGTAGCACCTAGCAGCACACCACTCTGCTGCAGTGCCTGACAGCGCCCCCATCGCCCCTACTCCTCTCCTACTACAGCTGGCAGCACACCACTTGCACCTGGCAATGGTCCCCTTTCCCTCTGCTGCTTGAGCCTGGCACTGCAGCCCACACCCCTCTGTTACTGCGACGTACCCCAGCTCCAGGGCTGCATCTACAGAGTAGCTGCTGGCCAGAAGAGTGAGCTTGAGGCTGGAGTGGCTGAATCAACCCTAAATGAAAAAACTGTCTACTGCGACTCTCTTGTTAGGACCTGTCTGAGGCCGTTGGCTCAAAAAGGCTTCCTAGGACAGACTTGACACTAGCCACTCTATCCTACAGGATCCAAAGGAACCCTGGCCTTCACTTTTACACCCCTGTACAGAGATACTTACCACAGGCAATGGGTTGCATCTACAGAGTAGCTGCTGGCCGGAGGAGCGCGCTTGAGGCGACTGGTTGATTCAACAATACGTTAAACATAGCAAATGAAAAGGCAACAGTATTCATCTGCCCAGGTCACAGAAACTGATGCACTAAAAGGATACAGCAGCCCTCCCTAATAAAGATGAAGGCAGCACATGGGCAAAATACTGATGAGACAACCACTCACAACCTACCAATTCATGGAGGGGGTGATTGCCCAGTATTAAATTGCACAGGCATTATGCTTGTATACGGGGCGGGTAATTTAGTGCACAGTGCGCCTGGCTTACAGCCTATTACAATTACTATTAGATCAAACGGACTACCCAGCACTCTATCATTGCACTCCACCGGGACAGACACCCTACCCAGCACTCTATCATTGCACTCCACCGGGACAGACACCCTACCCAGCACTCTATCATTGCACTCCACCGGGACAGAGACCCTAGTTTACAAGACCAACATAGATGGGATTGTCTGTAATCGAGAATCGTGTACATAAAAATATAAATGAAAGAGGTATTGGTTAATATTTTGGCCAAAATACGCAAGCTCACAACCTAACGTCAAGGGTCCTCATTGTTTTGTGAGTCCCTATACTAAAAATATATGCAAAGCCACAGAAAAATTAAAATTTCCCAAATTCAATATAGCAAAAAAATACTGTTGTATTTACCCAGGTCACAGAATGTAATGCAGTAACCGGATGAAAGCAGCCCTCGTTGATAAATATGGAGGTAACACAGGTGCAAAACACTGATGAGACAACCACTCACAACCTGCCAAATCATGGAGGGGTGATTGCTCAGTATTAACATTGCACACAGAGAAGGCCTGAATAGGGGGCTGGTCACACACATGAAGTGCACAGTGCCTGGCTTACAGCCTATTAGTGATGCCCATAGTATTAGATTAGGCGGGCTGCCCAGCACTCTATCAGTGCACCCCACAATCACAGACACCCTAGTTTACAAGGCCAACATAGATGGGCTTGGCTGCATCCTGCATAAAAGGAGATGTAATATTCAAAAAATATATAATAAATTTTTGTGGCATGGGTCAATATTTTGGCCAAAATATACAAGCTCGCAACCCACGTCAAGGGTCCTCATTTTCTTGCGAGTCCCTGCCTAAAATTAAATGCAAAGCCACAGAAAAAGGAATTAAAATTCCTCGAAAGTTCAATATAGCAAGAAAAAAAAATAAATCTTTGTGTGGCTTTGCTTTTAATTCACCCTTAAAGGAGTTTCCCCAATAAAGTTAAACTTAATCAATTGAACAGGATCACAGCTGATTCTTTTTGTGAGGTAAAACATTTCACTACTTTTAAAAAATCGTTTTCCTCAAAAAAAGAATAATTTGTGATCCTGTGCTGTAATGTCCGCATACTTTTTTAAGTCCTCCCCTGCCCAGGAGTATGATCAGACTATGTCCATGTACGGTCAGACACATCCATTACACAGTACATAGCAGGGGCACTTACAGTCATATGAAAAAGTTTGTGCACCCCTATTAATTTTAAACTTTTTTTCTTTATAACAATTTGGGTTTTTGCAACATTTATTTCAGTTTCATATATCTAATAACTGATGGACTGAGTAATATTTCAGTAAGTTGAGGGTCGCATGGATTCAACTCAGTATCAGCAGATTCTTCACAATAATGTACAAGAATCAGTGACGAAGTTGAAGTTACGCAGGGGATGGATATTTCAGCAAGACAATGATCCAACACACCGCTCCAAATCTACTCAGGCATTCATGCAGAGGAACAATTACAATGTTCTGGAATGGCCATCCCAGAGGCTGTTATTTTTGCAAAAGGAGGATCTACAAAATATTAATGTCACTTTTACGTTGAGGTGCCCATACTTTTGCACCAGTCAAATTTTGTTTAAATGCGGATTGCACATTTTCTGTTAGTACAATAAACCTCATTTCAATCCAGAAATATTACTCAGTCCATCAGTTATTAGATGTATGAAACTGAAATAGCTGTTGCAAAACCCCAAATTGTTATAAAGAAAAAAGGTTAACATTAATAGGGGTGCACAAACTTTTTCATATGACTGTATATAGGATTATCTCACCACAGGAACATTTTTTTTAATTACATCCAATTCTGGAAACTATTATTATTCCAAGATCTATTGATTTAAATTTATGTTAAAATTAAGTTTGCTCATGGGAAAACCCCTTTAACTAACTAAAGCTTCCCTCCCCCACCAAATGTTGGGATCTGTCTAAGGACATCAGCTCAAAAAGACTTCCTTGGATAGACTTGGAGCAAACACTCCATTAATGCTGGTCCCAAAGAAACCCCGGCCTACACCCTTGAGCTTCAATACAAAGACAGTTTCATAATTTTAAAATTGAAAGACACAAGTCCATGAAGTTCATTCTAAAAGCTAATGTCCTGATCCAGAGGAAGGCAAAAACCCCATGAGGCAGATGCTAATTGCCCCATATTAGGGGAAAAATTCCTTCCCGACTCCACATATGGCAATCAGACTAGTTCCCTGGATCAACTTCCCATAACAAAATCTAGTAACAATAACCTGCAATATTCTATTATTCACAAAAGGCACATTTATGCCATCCATTAACATTTTTCTTTCAGCCGGGGTAGTAATGGAGGTGTCTGATAGACACCTCTCCATTACTAACCCCTGGGGTTGATGCCAGCTGTAAATTCACAGCTGACATCAGCTGCAAAAGTATTAATCCGATTGCCACCACACAAGGGCAATCAGGAAAAGCTGGGCAAAGCGCCAGAATTGGTGCATCTAATGCTTCTAAGGCTTCGGCACTGCATCCTCAATGCTGAACAAGTGCTGAGTGATCAGGTCGTTCATACCTCCATCATGCAGCACTTCTCGCCCGTCTGCGGCTGTGTTTACACTGTGAAGGAGAAGGTGGGAGGGCCTGAACTAGCTCCGGCTGTCACATGACCGGAGCTCGTGCAGGCCCCGCCCACCTCCTCCTTCCTGCTCCTGTACACCGAGGGGAAATGACCGGGTGTCTGCTATCAAGGCAAGTAAGTATGGGCCAAAGCAGGGGATTTCCGCAGGTAATGCCGCAGGAATAATTGACATGCAGTTATGTGCGGCTGCGAGATATCCGCAGTATATTCCGCAGCCGCACATTCCGCAACATGGACACAGCACTCCCCATGTCCCATAGGATAACATGGGGAGTGTCTGTACATGCTGAAACCTGCGGATTTATCTGGATAATCCTTATAAATCTGCAGGTTTTCCGCGACAAAATCCGCAGAAGCAAGCTCCCGTGGGCACGCAGCCTAAGAGTTCACTCCTCAAGCAGTTTGCACCAGAAATTTTACAAGGGGAACTATTTACTTTAAAAGGGATTTCCCGTCGTGGACAATCATTTTATCATTTTAATATATTTAATATATAATAAAATGTCATTTTTGTCTTAAAGGGGATGTCCAGGCTTGAGGTTAATGATAGACTTTTGAATCCTAACAGGAACTGCAGTGTGCGCTGTGAGGATTCGCCTGTGCCAGTATCGGGCAGTCGTGGCCACTAGTATGTGACATGCATACATGCGTTCAGGTGCTGACACCTAGAGCAACTGCAGACTTTTACCTCAAGCCTGGAAAACCCCTTTAACAAACCTGAATTAAAATTCTGAAAAAAAAAATATTTACACACAGATTTTTCTCAGCACTTTCAGTGTAACCAGAAAGCTCATAAAAATAAATCGCTAATTGTTTTGCATATTTTACACTGCACCCTGTACATGAGTCTCCCAAGGAGCTGAAGGTACAGGGAGAAGTCACAAGAGACCCTCATTCCACTGATGTGTCACTTACTGAGCTCATTGCTGTCATTTTGATAAAATCAATGTTTTCTCTGCTGCAGATCTAGCAGTTATAAAGAGTTCATGAATATGCTGGACTACCTGGTAGCACGCCAAGTAGTCCTGTAATGATAATCTCCTGCTGATTACACAGTGATTTTATCAAAACTACACTAAGTAGCCCAGTAATTGACACATCACTGGAATCAGCATCTCTGCCCCTACGTTATGCAGATTAGGTGGCAAAAACCTCCTGACAGATTCCCTTTAAAAGATGAGTCAAATTCATTAAGAGGAAATGAATTTGGTGCATGTTACTCCAACGGGCGCTTCATGAAGGTTGGTATAGAAAAACACCAGCCTTGATTAAAACGCCACCAAAGGGTTACATGACATTAGCAGATACAGAGCAGGGGAGGGGTATACGTCACCAGGTTCACATCATGGTCCTGGGTCGTCCTCCATCGGCTCTTTTTTCATTCTGATGAAAATGTCTCATTCTTATCCTGTTCCTCTCCAAAAAGGCAATAGGGGTGCAGGGCTCCACGGTTTATAATCCAAAGGCTCGTTCTTGTCCTTTGTCCTATATAAGAAAGTAATATTGTTGCAGGGCTCCAGGTTTATATTCCAAGAGCTCCACTTACGTCTTTCTGGCTGCCATAGTTCGGCTCTATCATCCTGCCTCTATAGGAAAAAAGTGCAAATGGCTGTAAAGCTCCCAGGAGCGGTTTGTTTAGAGCCTTTGATCATTGTGACATCACAAAGTGATGACATAGGCAAGTGGGCGGGGCACCTTTATTAGTTATTGGGTGTGGTCAGATGCAATTTGCATATTCTATGACGGATGGAATTTACATATTTCATGATGCCATAAACCTCTGATGTCACCACAATGAGAACAGACATGAACATTGCATTTGGGGCCCGGCTGTCATCATCATCTGAGCTATTCATGACTGCGGCGTACAGATGTCAGTGTTCAGTTTTCTTGTCTAGTTACAAAGCAGAGGACTTAAGGGGGCACTTTGCACACTATGACATCGCAGGTGCGATGTCGGTGGGGTCAAATTGAAAGTGACGCACATCCGGCGTCGCAGGCGATATCGTAGTGTGAAAAACCTTTTTGATACGATTAACGAGCGCAAAATCGTCGTAATCGTATCATCGGTGTAGCGTTGGTCATTTCCATAATTTGGAAATGACCGATGTTACGATGTTGTTCCTCGTTCTTGCGGCAGAACACATCGCTGTGTGTGAAGCCGCAGGAGCGAGGAACATCACCAACCTGCGTCCTGCGGCTCACGCCAGCTATGCGGAAGGACGGAGGTGGGCGGGATGTTTACGTCCCGCTCATCTCCGCCCCTCCGCTTCTATTTGCCACCTGCCGTGTGACGTCGCTATGACGCCACACGACCCGCCCCCTTAATAAGCAGGCGGTTCGCCGGCCAGAGCGACGTCGCAGGGCAGGTGAGTGCATGTGAACCTGGCGTAGCGATAATGTTCGCTACGCCAGCTATCGCCATGATATCGCAGCTGCAACGGGGGCGGGGACTATCGCGCTCGGCATCGCAAGCATCGGCTATAAAAAGCAAATGTGCGATCAATGGTTCCCCTGGATTCACAGCTCTAGAGCCGGAGGATCAGCCGCTAAGGATTCTGGGAAAGTTGAGTGACAGATATTAAAGTAAATAAAAACTCTGAATTTTTTTAAATCCGGGAGAGACCCTGGAGATGTAATGGTGGCCGCGTCTTGTGTTATACAGCCTTGTACGAAAAACATAAATATATAAATGGTACACTCCAATAAACTATATTATGGGTGTGGTGTCTCACAACAAGTCTCCTTTTGGTGATTTTGGTTTTGCGGTCATGCTTTGCACAGTACATCTCCTCTCTTATACCGTTATATACAGCCACTTACTACAGTACATCACTCCTGTCAGCCCCATCCTGCAGTACATGGCTCCTCTCATCTATATACAGCCTCCTCATCTAGTACATGGCTCCCCTGCCTAATCCTCCCCCTTGTGCAGGACAGCGCCGCTATCCGTTCCTCTTCAGAGCAGTTGATCCCGGTGCTGTGATACAGGAGGCTCCACCCCCTCCTGCGACATCATCATCGTTGTAGCCACGACCGAGCGCCTGCGCTCTTAGTTCACTTTCCAGTAGTAAAGATGGCGAACCAAATGAGCAGGTGAGTGGCTGATACCAGAGAGTTGTGATCAGTCAGCACCTGTTCCCAGTGCGGACAACACACTGGTGTACCGGACAGGACGTGTAGCGATGAAATCAGTCTGGAAGTTGTAGTTCCAAAGTTTGATAAGTCCACTTGTGCCCATAGGAAACACAGAAGTGCACACTTGGTAGAGCGACTGCCTGGGACACTTCCTGGTCAGCAAACCCCTCACCCCCTACTGCTGCCACCGGCAGTGCCTCGCCCGCCTGCAACTGTCTCTGGCAATGTGTCCTCTCATCCCTCTGCAACTGTGCCTGGTAATGTGCCCCTCTGCTACTGTGCCTGGCAATGTGTCCCTCTGCTACTGTGCCTGGCATTATTCCACTTGCCCCTCTGCTACTGCGCCTGACATTGGGCTCCTTACCCCCTTGCTATTTGCACTTGGCAGCACGCCTCTTTGCTAGTGCACCAGGCAAAGTCCCCTTTGCCCATCTGCTACTGCGCCTGGCGGCTTGCCCCTCACCCCTCTGCTGCTCTGCTTGGCAGTGTGCCCAACTGCTGCGGTGCTTGAAAGCACACCCTCTGCTTTGGCACCTGGCAGCACACCCGTCTGCTGGGGCGCCTTGCATGGCAGTGTCCCCCACCCAGTTGCAGTGCTCCCCTTGCTGCGGTGCCTGGCGCTCCTCACCCCTCTTTTACTATGCCTGGCAGTGTGCCCCTCTGCTGCAGCACCAGGCAACATGCACCTCCGCTGTGGTGCATACTAGAGCACTCCTCGCCCTCTGTTACTTTTGCTTGGCAGCACGCTCCTTGCCTCTCTGCTTCTGCGCCTGCAGCATGTGCCTCGCCCCTCTGCTACTACGCCTGGCAACTTGCCCCTCTGATACTGCGCCTAACAGCTTGCCCCTTTGCTACTGCGCCTGGCACTCTTTGGCAGCACACCACTCTGCTACTGTGCCCAAATCCTTCTATGGCCTATTTTCGGGATAGGTCTTATTTTCAGGGAAACGGTAACTGTTGGCCGAATGACAGCTGCATGTTATCTCTCTCTAGACTCTCCCACACACAGGATAACTTTCTCAATTGAACTGTCCTGTGTTTTGTATGAGAAAGCCGCTTCCGAACAACTTTGGTGTTGACTTCTCTCACTGGGAACAAAAGGAACGCCAGTCCAAAATCAGACATGGTGGATGGTTAATGCCTTCCATGACTAATGTAGGACTTACTGGCTGCTATAGGCTGCCATGAACTCTTTATTACCCCGATTGCCACCGCATCAGGGCAATCGGGATGAGCTGGGTAAAGTCCCGACTCTGTCACATCTAATGGATGTGGCAATTCCGGGCGGCTGCTGGCTGATATTTTTAGACTCCGAGGCTCCCAATAACGTGGGTCTCAGCAGCCTGAGAATACCAGCCCCCAGCTGTGAGGTTTTATCTTGGTGGGAAGAAAGGAGAAAAGCGAGTATATATGCAAATAAAAGAATTTTATTAATGAAGATCACACACAAAAGCCAGCACAAAATAACACTTAAAAATGCTACCGAATTATCAAAACATCACAGGGGGTGCGAGGGTTAAATTCAATTGGTTGATATGGAAGGTTCCTGTCTGTCTCAAATAACCATAGAGAAGGTGAATACACCTAAATGAGGAGACAATATGTGAAAAATACAGGAAACTGAAATGACAGACCAAACTCCATTGCATGATTCAGTAAAATTACTGACGACCACGAGGCTAAAGGGGTTTCAACTATGTAAGAAGAGAAATATATTCAACAAAGTAGAAATTCCTACACCAATTGGCAACAACAGGGGAAACCACAATATCACTAGATATGTATAAAACATAACCCATTACCTCATACATAAGAAAAAATGAAAGACTCTGACCCTCAGGTTCAAGGATCGGAATCATGGAAAACAAATGGTAATCATGCAAGGGGAGTTTGACCTCAGTCATGGACAGACACCAATTAAATGGAGTAGATCAGGGGCCCAAGTACATAGTACAAGTGTGGACTTGAACAGTCCAGTGTCTCTACAGGTGTGTTCCCAAAATCACTACTGCCCAGATCCACTAGATTTCCCCCCTCGTCCCTTTGTCCTGCCGTCGAGGTCTTCACCAGATTGGTGGTGGATGAGTTTAAACAAATCACGGTTAAGAGACAAGGGGATAACCTAACTCATAAACAAAGATCTGCCCTTGTTGAATTGAGCAATTACAATGACATTGTTATAAAACCGGCTGACAAGGGGGGCAATATAGTGATCTGGACAGTGGATAATTACGAAAAAGAAGCTTTACAGCAGCTTCGTGATAAGGACACCTACATGAGGCTGCCATCTAACCCCTTGCAGCGGTTTTCTGCCGACCTTTTGGGGATCCTGGAGGCGGCGTGTGAGAGCGGCATTATTGACAAAAAAATGATGGAGGGGCTCTCCACTAAATATCCAAAGGTATCTACATTCTACCTATTACCTAAGATCCATAAAGATGCTCTTAATTCCCCGGGGTGTCCGGCACAGAGGGCTTGTGTGACCCAATCTGTAAATGTATTGATCACCATCTAAAATCTCTGGTAGAAACCTTGCCCTCTTATGTTCGTGACACAACGGACGTCCTCAGGAGGATTGACGGCATCTTTATGGATCAAGATATGCTGATTGTAACAGCTGATATGGAGAGCCTCTACACATGCATATCACAATCTGATGGTCTGGGGTGGTCCGCCTTTTTCTTGAGATGGGCAGTCGTGATGGTGAATTGAACCTCTTCATCCTCGAGCTGCTCCACTTTGCCCTTACGCACAATTTTTTATTTTTAAAGATCTATTTTATCTGCAACAGCGCGGCACTGCCATGGGGGCGGCCTGTGCCCCTTCGTATGCCAACTTCTTCCTCGGTATGTGGGAGAGGTTGGTGTTTGGCGATTTGGGCATTAGTGCCAGCTCCCATGTGCAGTGCTGGCTCAGATATATTGATGATGTATTATTTTTTTGGCAGGGCACAGTGGAACAGCTTGATGCATTTATGGGTCAATTGAATTCTAATAATCTTAATATAAAGCTGACATACAAGCATAGCAGCAGGTGAATTGATTTTTTGGACATCAACATTGAGGTGGATCCCTTGTCATTCATACAAACTAGTATGTATCGGAAATCCACGCATCTTCAGCTCATACCTCTGCCTCCATACGCGCCATCCCAACCGGCCAATTTTGAAGGATTAGGCGGATCTGCTCCTCTGACCAGTCATTTGAAAAACAGGCCGCAGAACTCAAGCGCCGTTTCCAGAATCGTGGATACAGTAACTGCTGCATTAAGAAGGGGTACTCACGTGCCAAAAGAACTCCGACCACACAATTGCTTCAATATAATTGTAAACAACAACAATCACACACTGACCCTCCTATTCGCTTTATAGGACCTTTTAACAACCACTGGCAGACGATGCGGGGCATCCTTGATAGACACTGGCCTGTTCTACGCACAGATCCAATCCTGGCAGACATACTCCCTTCAGGTCCCCTCATGACAGCTCGCCGTGCTAAGAATCTCCGTGACATCCTGGTAAGGAGTCATTATATTCCTTCGCCTTCCATTCCGTTTGGTACTCGCGGCCCGACACAGGGATGTTTTCCCTGTGGGCGGTGTGTCGCTTGTCCTAATATTCTCCGTGCCACGACTTTTTCTACATCGGATGGCACACGGATAATAAATGTACGACACCATATCACGTGTGCTACTACGCATGTGATCTATTATGCTACTTGTCCATGCTCTCTGGTATATGTTGGTCTCACATCACGCGAATTGCGGGTGCGTACCAGAGAGCATGTACGGGATATCCGTGCTGCCTCCGATGTGATTGACATTACCCTCCTGAAGACACTTCCACGACACTTCAGGAGGTTTCATGGATGTGATCCTTCGGGCCTCAAGGTACGGGGAATAGATGTTGTCTGTGGTGGTTCCAGGGGTGGTGACCTTAAGAAACGCCTAGCCCAAGTTGAGGCTCGTTGGATTACCACTCTTAACACCTGGAGGCCTGAATGAAAACATCAGCTTTGTGTCCTTTTTATAGGGTTTGTTTGAGCTTTTCCAAGCATAATTTTCTCCTTATATCACTTGGTCGTTTTTAACATTGCATCTTTTGTTTTAATTTTGTTTTTTATCATTCTACCGCTAATCAATTATTCATTTAGTGGCGAGTATATTCTCCAGTGGTTTCTTTTATGTATACTTATTTCTCTCTTGTTTATCTCTTTCCTTCAGAACCGTCTTTTGATGCAATTTTAAAATTCGTTATCTGATTTTTGGACGTACCATATAAGATCCTGTCTTCCTGTTGCCTTACAAGTTCATGTCGGCATCACTGAATACCAATGATATCTTCTGAAGAGACATTTCTGCCATCCTATGATTTTATCACCATATATTTTTATACCTCTGATATAATACCTGCTTTACACGAGACGACCGATCGTGCGATTTCACAATCGATCGTACCCGCCCCCGTCGTTTGTGCATCACGGGCAAATTGCTGCCCGTGTCGCACAAACTCCTTTACCCCCCGTCACACACACTTACCTTCCGGACAACCTCGCTGTGGGTGACGAACGTCCACTTCCTGGAGTGGGAGAGACGTTCGGCGTCTCAGCGACGTCACACAGCGGCTGGCCAATAGAAGCGGAGAGGCGGAGATGAGCGGGATGTAAACATCCCGCCCACCTCCTTCCTTCCACATAGCCGGCGGGAGCCGCGGAACGCAGGTAAGCTGTTGTTCATCGCTCCCGGGGTGTCACACGGAGCAATATGTGATGCCACGTAAACGATGAACAACCGGCGCCATTTTAATTAAACAATTTTATGAAACCTAGCGACGAGTACACGACTCATGATTTGTGAGCGATACTGCGTCGCTAGGAGGTGTTACACGAGATGACGTCGTGTACGATGCCGGATGTGCGTCACGAAAACCGTGACCCCGACGATGCATCGCACGATGAGTCGTCTCGTGTAAAGCCCGCATAAGTGTGTTGATATATTTTTATTGTGTTTGGTATAATGCACGACTATTTTTGAAACATATATACACCAATGTACTAGTCTATTGGCCTCTCACTACAATTATATTTGAAGCATTTATATGTTATGAGCAATGGCGTACTTTCAACATGACACGTGATTTAACAATTAGCATGTCCTTTATAAGCCCCTTTTTTATTTTTGATACATATCCTATTCCCTATTTATAAGTCTAGTCTGCTGGGGCAGCATTATTGTCCACTATATTTGGTATTCTTTTATTTTGATGTTTATACAAACGTTTCTAGCCTGCTGGCAGCGCGTCGCAGGGGTTAATGCTCTGCTCCGCTTGTAATGTTTACATGGTGCGGTGCACTTGCGTCCTGCAATGCGGTTTGCAGATAACAGGAAGTGTTAACTTACATCACTTACTACACACACCCTTTCATGCCCGTCTCTTTTGGGGCCAGGTTGGGAGGTTACCGTGGTGAGGGGCCTCCGGCGCTATTGGTGCCTTCTCTATGACCAGTTGGGGGCGGGACTCCTGGAACTATGTCCACTATGCCCTGCTTCACACCCTAATATGCTTGATGTTGGGTTGGCTCGCGTGGTTGCCGGGGTTACGCGTCCTCGGCACCACGTGTGCCTTCCTGACTCAGCCTGGGGGCGGGACACTCCTGCAGTGTGGGATACTTCCAGGCATTGTGGCATTATGTGTTTCCCGTTTGCTATGTTTGTCCCCCCATCTTAGCGGTACACCGTGCCATCAGCGCTGCCATACTTTGCTGTAACTGCGATAAGCAAGCTGTGTATTTTTCTCATAACCTGCTTCTCTGCGAGCGAACACTGTCACTTATGATTGTATGTTTGCCCCGTCAGTGATGTGAACCGGGTGTGATATACTTGTTATGGTATGTGGGTGTAAGGACATGTTTATCTATATTAACTAGCATATGTTTGCCTGCATACTCGTTCTTTATTTGGGATCGGCCGGGCAGTTGCTGTGGAGACGTCTCCCTGACGCCGCATGTGTCTGCTTTTTGAGAGGCTGGAGGCGTGACTCCCGGAGACATATTCACCATGTGTTGTGATACGTCCCATCATGTCCAATGCCGGGTTGGATCACATGGTTGCTGGGGTTACGCGTCTCTGGCACCATGTACTCCTTCCTGACTTGGCTGGAGGGCGGGACATCCGAGTAATGTGAGATACTTCCTGCTTCATCTTGTACTAGATGTGTCACTGTTTATATATTTGTTTTCACTATCAATAGTGTATTGCGCCACGTTATATTGGGACAACTGTTAAACATCTATGTGTTTGCTTTCCTTAGTGACGATTATGTCATCTATGTCTTAGGTCTCCGCCCACTAACTTGCTGATGTCCTATCACCTGCTTGATGGGTGTTACTATTTTGTTGCATTGTACATCCCTCGGCTGAGGGATTGTTACACCTGACGGTGATGATAATTAATTGAGAGGCTATTTATACCCACTTGGTTTATACTGCCATTAGGGTCTTCCTCCTTGAGAAAGCAACAGTACCTCAGCGAAACGCGCGTTGGTGGTGATCCTAATTCCTCTGGGTATATGCACATAGCCGTTACTATACTGCAGGGCTCCCTGTTTTCATCACCTGAATTACAGGATTTTTTTAGGAGATGATTTTAACCTGTATTTGAGCATAATTTTATCATGATTGCTGGCTCGTTATGTGCATTTGCACTTTACTATTTAGATTAATGTTATGATCTCATCCAGGTTTCCCCTGTTATTATGGGGTACACTTCAGGGTATTTTTGGTTAAACCTCCACACTTGTACTCTGTACTTCGTTAAAATTCGGTGATAAAACAACATTTTTGTGGGAAAAAAAAGAAAACATTTTCAATATTACAACTTAATGTTATCAAATTCTGTGAAGGTCCTGTAGGTTCAAAATGGACAGTATACCCGTGAATAAAAGGGGTCTAGTTTCACTTACATTGCGCATCAAATATTCGCAAATAGTCGAATTGCGGCGACCTATTCGGCGAATATGGGCGTTGGTGAATATTTGAGGTATTCGGTCATCCCTTGTCACTAACTGAACTGTTTGCTGTCATTTTGTTAATGATCTCTGCTGGAGATCTAGCCGTTATACAGAGCTCCTGAATATGCTGCACTACCAGGCAGCAGACCAAGTAGTCCTCTAATGATAATGTACTGCTGATTAATCAGCGATTTTATCAAAAGTACACTGAGCAGCCCAGTATGTGACACATCGCTGGAATCAGGATCTCTGCTCCTACAATATGCTGCTCTCACTTTAGGTGGCAAAAACTAGACTTGATAGTAGATCATTATAGGGTCAGTGTGCCAGAATAAAAAATATAGCTGTCGTACTGAGGCCATACATCAGCCGAATAAGTATTTGACTAAAGCCCCGTACACGATAGACAGCTGTCCCATCGTTCGGCTGGCAGCTATCTCGCCTAACTCTCCCATACACTATAGACAGCTATCCCATCGTTCGGCTGGCAGCTATCTCGCCTGACTCTCCCATACGCTATAGACAGCTGTCCCATCGTTCGGCTGGCAGCTATCTCGCCTGACTCTCCCATACGCTATAGACAGCTGTCCCATCGTTCGGCTGGCAGTTATCTCGCCTGACTCTCCCATACACTATAGACAGCTGTCCCATTGTTCGCCTGGCAGCTATCTCGCCTGACTCTCCCATACACTATAGACACCTGTCCCATCATTCGGCTGGCAGCTATCTCGCCTGACTTTCCGATACACTATAGACACTTGTCCCATTGTTCGGCTGGCAGCTATCTCCCTGACTCTCCCATACACTATAGACACCTGTCCTATCATTCGGCTGGCAGCTATCTCGCCTGACTCTCCCATACACTATAGACAGCTGTCCCATCATTCGGCTGGCAGCTATCTCGCCTGACTCTCCCATACACTATAGACACCTGTCCCATCATTCGTCTGGCAGCTATCTCGCCTGAATCTCCCATACACTATAGACACCTGTCCCATCGTTCGGCTGGCAGCTATCTCGCCTGACTCTCCCATACACTATAGACAGCTGTCCCATCATTCGGCTGGCAGCTATCTCGCCTGACTCTCCCATACACTATAGACAGCTGTCCCATCATTCGGCTGGCAGCTATCTTGCCTGACTCTCCCATACACAGGAGAGCTCACTTTGTCGACTGCTCTTTTGTTCTCTATGAGAGAGACACTACTGGACATCTCTGGCAGTGTGCTCATCTCTTAGAGGAATAAAGGATCCACAGTCGGAAATTGGACATGCTGGGTCCTCATCTCTCTGTAAATTATTAGACTGTCGGGGGAACCTGTCTATCTCTGGGTTTGGCCAACTTTAGTCTCTGTATGAGCAGCTTAACTACTATCGTACTTCCCAGACCCAGGACATCTGCGTTGCTCCGAGGTCCTCCAGTGATCCACAGCGGACGCTCCCAGCCGGTCCTTGTGTGTGTGCTCCTCAGCGTTCCTCCCCTGCTTCCAGCCGGCAGGGGGCCTGAGATGTTGTGGAAAGCATCCCTCAGCACACACAGGCACTCTCTATCTCTGTCTCTCTCATAGGGACGCGGATCTCTGTGGGAGAGCTTGTACATCCTCAGCACCTGAAAGCTTTGGCTGTTCGGGGTCTGGTGAGTATTATTGCGGAGTCTGTCTTCTCTTTTTTGGGGTTGTCTTCTCACTTCTAGGGCTGTGTTCTCTCTCTTTTGGAGGTGTCTGCTTTTTTTAATGAAGTGTCCTGCAGTATACTTTTTTAGCTGCATGGAGACTTCACTACTGAGCTGCAACTAGGGCTTACTTTCAGGGTAGGGCTTATATTTAAGGCTTACTCCGAAGGACAAAAATTCCTGCTAGGGCTTCTTTTCAGGTAAACAGCATCTTTATACAAGCTAAAGAAATCAAAACTCACCATCTGCAATAGGTAATGTCACAGCTCCCCTCCTCCTCCTCCCTTCACAATGAACTTTGCCCAGATCACATTTGCTCAGAAACCTGTCCTATACAAGTGAACAGTGCCATAATCATATGCTGCTTATCTCTGGCTGCTGAAATGAAAGGAAGTATGAGTCTAATACTAGGCCTTGTGGCCAGTGCGAAAATTGCAAGATTTCTATTTTCTTTTTTTCTAGTGTAGATAGTAAATTGAAGAAAAAAAATCTTAATTTAAATAAAAATCCATTTAAAATTAATTTTCTCATGACACTGTTTTTAAAGGGGTATTTCCCATATGAATTACTTTTAGCATATGGCAAGTATACAGAATATTGGAGTCGCTTTCTCCCCCGCATTTTGGAAGCCAAGAGGGGTTGAGACTTTGCATATAACCTGCTCTATAGAATTAAAATGTTTCCAAATAACGTCCTCTAGCACCAAGCTGTATAGATCATGCAAATGTGTGTGGTCCAGGCCTCTATTTACACTGAGGATGAATCCTTCACCCAATCGCATGCCGCTGCGCCAATTCTAATAGGGTGATATTGCCGTAGCCCTTTCATTGTGTGTCCACCTGAAGGCACATAGTGTGATAAAGGCCACGTTTCAGCTGCCTAGTGATCTTTTTATGCTATAACTTCAATTGTCCACTTGTCTGATTTCCACATTATACCACCAGAGCCACAGTTTATAGTTTGTACAGACGCAGGTCAATCCATGGGATAATTTGCTCTCGGATTTTCAATCCAATTTTTCATGCAGATTATGTAGAAATGTAACTTTTTCTAACTAATCTGTTGCATAACATATGAATTGCATTGCAAACAAAACTCATTTACATATGTATTCTGCAGATTGGTGCCTTTTTAAATAAGGTTTTCAGGACAGAATCCATACTAACATCTGTCCTTGACTTTGAGCTTGAAACTATTTAAAATTCTGGTCTGGCCGAGGTGAGGGTCACACTTCACTCACAGTCCGGGGACCTCCTAGCTGTTCGGCTCGGTATTTTTCACACCCATCCTTTATATATCATTATTCTCTGACGCTGAATGTCACCCTGTTATTTCCTATTTTCCTATTAAGCCTTAGTTTACCTTTGATTATTTCCTATTACCCTATCTTACCCCTTGAAATCTTGTTCTTTTAACCTAGCTCTGGTATTATTGTCCTGAGAGTGGCACAGGGAAGGAACAATAGAGATTAGCATCAGGAGTGATCGACAGGGTTATTCATTAATGTGACCACTGCGGTAAAGGACTCTACTACCGGTGCATGGGGTCAAGCTGCACAAATTGTGTAGGGCATTGTGGCACGCTACGTTAATATCCTAATACGTCAGCTGTTCTGTGAACAATTGAAACATCAACAAATAATTTTTGTAGAGGAATAAATAACACAATCCACACCAGCGCTTTGTTTTAAACACATATATTTTGTATATAAATATTTTAAATTACAGAAACACAGGTAAAAATATACTGGTATAAGGAAGTTACAGATGATTCTGGCAGGCGGAAGTTAGCTGTAGATGGTTCTAGGGAATGGAAGTTAGCCGTAGATGGTGCTGGCAGGTGGAAGTTAGCCGTAGATTGTTCCGGCAGGTGGAAGTTAGCCGTAGATGGCTCTGGCAGGAGAAAGTTAGCCGTAGATGGTGCTGGCAGGTGGAAGTTAGCCGTAGATGGTGCTGGCAGGTGGAAGTTGGCCACAGATGGTGCTGGAAGGTGGAAGTTAGCCGTAGATGGTGATGGCAGGTGGAAGTTAGCCGTAGATGGTGCTGGCAGGTGGAAGTTAGCCGTAGATTGTTCCGGCAGGTGGAAGTTAACCGTAGATGGTGCTGGCAGGAAGAAGTTAGGTGTAGATGGTGCTGGCAGGTGGACGTTAGCCATAGATGGTGCTGGCAGGTGGAAGTTAGCCGTAGATGGTGATGGCAGGTGGAAGTTAGCCATAGATTGTTCCGGCAGGTGGAAGTTAACCGTAGATGGTGCTGGCAGGAGGAAGTTAGGTGTAGATGGTGCTGGCAGGTGGACGTTAGCCATAGATGGTGCTGGCAGGTGGATGTTAGCCGTAGATGGTGCTGACAGGTGGAAAATAGCTGTAGATGGTGCTGGCAGATGGAAGTTAGCCGTAGATGGTGCTGGCAGGAGGAAGTTAACCGCAGATGGTGCGGCAGGAGGAAGTTAGCCTTAGATGGTGCTTGCAGGTGGAAGTTAGCCTTAGATGGTGCTGGCAGTTGGAAGTTAGCCGTACATGGTGCTGGCAGGTGGAAGTTAACCTTAGATGGTGCTGGCAGGTGGAAGTTAGCCGTACATGGTGCTGGCAGGTGGAAGTTAGCCGTAGATGGTGCTGGCAGGAGGAAGTTAGCCTTAGATGGTGCTGGCAGGAGGAAGTTAGCCGTAGATGATGCTGGCAGGTGGAAGTTGGCCGTAGATGGTGCTGGCAGGAGGACGTTAGCCATGGATGGTGCTGGGCGGAGGAAGTTAGCCATAGATGGTGCTGGCAGGTGGAAGTTAGCCATGGATGGTGCTGGCAGGTGGAATTTAGGCATTGTTGAAACTGATAGTTGGTCACATCTGGTGGAGGCAGGTGGTATTTAGTGGTAATTGATGTTGGCCGATGGTAGGTAGTCAACGATAGAGCTGGCAAATGGTAGTTGGACATTAAGTTTCATTTGATGGTGACGATTTGTGGTGGTTCATGAAGTCTGGTAGGGTTTGGGGGCATAAGTTAGTAAAGGGTTGCATCTGATTCTGCATGTTTAGGAGTAGGTGACACGTGACCCCTGATGTTCTGGGGCAGTCACCAACTAGAACAAGGAAACAAAAAGGAAAAGGTTTAGTGGATTTTTTATTCAGTGCAGATCTATATAATCATGGTTGTTTGCACCATTCCTCACCACTGTGATGTGTCGGCCTATGTTACACTATGGAGAATGTCATTATGTGACAATCCATTCTTTTTTTTTATAAAGACACGTTCTGTTCTATTGATGATCATACTGTGAATATTTCTATGTGACTCCATCCCCTAATTATCAGTGTAAAAGGGCTGTTACAGAGTGGTCTTCCTCTCCCTCCCACCCCACAGAAATGAAGATATCGGCACTCTGTATTACCTCATTACTAATGGTTCTTTTTTGCTCTTTTCTTGGGGGGCGGCTTGCTGGTTTTATCAGCTTCGTGCCCCAAGTCATTCTCCTCTTTTTTATATTTTTCCCTGAAAAAGAAAAGAAATCCTAATGTTCTACATGTGTAAAGGGCAAGAAATCAGATCATGAGATGAAGTTCTAGTTGGCGGCCGGTGCCATCGCGGAGGGTAACTCACAGGTCGGGTGCTGTGGGCGCCTCAGGTTTTCCTTGTAGCTCAATAAGCCCGAGTGCAGCCTCGATCTCATCTCTATTTAGATTAGACAATAAAGGCATTAAGAAATGTAAGAATTTTCACTTAAGATCTAAAGAGACAAGACCCCTTCTATCCTGAATACATGGACGTAACAGAACCCTCCTAATCAGCAGGTATAGTACTGTGCGCATTGTGACTTACGGTGAGTACTGAGTGTCGTGTATTTCTGTATCAGGCTCTCCGATCTCGGGGAGTACGGCCGCCTGTTCCAGGAAGTATTTTAATGTTCTTCTCTTTCTTGGATATGTCGGTTCAACACGACGAACAGCTAATAATGGAGAATATGGGGAATATTAAGAGAATTCTCTGCTTAGGAAATAATCGCAGCTAATTTGGGATTTACATTTTAAAGGGAACCGGTCAGCATGTTTTTGCTACCTCATCTGAGAGCAGCATGATGTAGGCACCTAGGGATCCTGAATCCTAAGATGTATCACTTAGATTACTGGTTGTAGCCGTTCTGACATAATCAGAATTTTTAGATTTAGCCACCTAGCAAAGCTGAGTGAGCTTCTGCGCCCTCACCAGGCTCTCTATGGAAATAGTGCATTGACAGTGAGGCATCAGTCGGGGAGGAGGTGGGAAGGGGGAGCTTTGCTGGACTGTCATGAGGTGACATTATAGTCCCAGCAATGATAAGTCCTGCTGGTTAAAGAAACATAGCAAATAAACAACAGATTGGACCTTGATAAGACAGGCATCTACGAATTCTATGTTTTAACTCTTCCAACTTACTGTCTTCAGCTTACATAGGAAAAGTCTGCTGACAGATTCCCTTTAACTTCAGCTTTCTTCCAGACGGTTTTCTTCCTTATCAATGATATCTATTTATTTTACTAGGAGTATTAGTGATAATAAATATTAAGAAATGTCTTTTAATCCAGCTCTTTGTCAGGCTGCTCTTTTACCATGGTAAAGGGAACCTGTCACTCAATTAAATGGCCTCTCTCATCAGATTTTTGCCACCTAATCTGAGAATAGCATAATGTAGAGACAGAGAGCCTTCATTCCAGGAATTGTCACTTACTGGGCTGCGCAGTGTAGCTTATATAAAATCACTGTTTAACCCCTTAAGGACGAAGCCAGTTTTGTACTTAATGCCCAGGCCATTTTTTGCAATTTTGACCAGTGTCACTTTATAAGGTTATAACTCTGGAACACTTCAATGGATCCCGGTGATTCTGAGATTGTTTTTTCGTGACATATTGGGCTTCATGTTAGAGGTAAATTTAGGATTATATTTTTTTATTTTATTTGTGAAAAAATCTGAAATTTGACAAAAAAATTAAAATAATAATAATAATTTTTATGCCCATAAACCGGAGAGTTATGTCACACAAAATAGTTAATAAATAACATTTCCCACATGTCTACTTTAGATCAGCGCAATTTTTGAAACAACATTTTTTGGGGTTAGGAAGTTAGAAGGGTTCAAAGTTCATCAGCAATTTCCCATTTTTTCAACAAAATTTACAAAACCATTTTTTTAGGGACCACATCCCATTTGATGTGACTTTGAGAGGCCTGGGTGACAGAAAATACCCAAAAGTGACACCATTCTAAAACCTGCACCCCTCAAGGTACTCAAAACCACATTCAAGAAGTTTATTAACCCTTCAGGTGCTTCACAGGAACTAAAGTAATGTGGAATGAAAAAAAATAAAAATTAACATTTTACCTAAAAATGTTACTTTAGCACTAATTTTCTTACTTTTTCAAGAGGTAATTCCAAACATTTGACCCAAATGTTTGTTACCCACTTTTTTATGAGCGCGGTGATACCTCACATGTGGTCTGAAACCTTTGTTTGGACAAATGGGAGGGCTTAGAACGAAAGGAGCAATATTTGAATTTTGGAAAGGAAATTTGGCTGAAAAAGATTGCGGGCACCATGTCGCATTTGGAGGACCCCTAAGGTACGTAAACAGCAAAAAACCACCACAAGTGACCCCATATTGGAAACTAGGCCTCTCAAGGAATTTATCTAGATGTTTGGTGAGTACCCTGAACTCCCAGGTGCTTCACAGAAGTTTATAACGTTGAGCCATGAAAATAAACAAAATAAAATTTTACCACAAAATTGTTACTTCAACCAGGTAGCTTTTTTTTTCACAAGGGTAACAGGAAAAAAATCACCATGAAATGTATTCTGCAATTTCTCCTGAGTTTGGTGATATCTTATATGTGGTGGAAATCAACTGTTTGGGCACACGGCAGGTCTTGGAAGGGAAGGAGTGCAATTTGACTGAACATTTGGCTGGAATAATTAGTGGACGCTATGTCGCATTTAGAAAGCCCCTAAAGTGCCTAAACAGTGGAGGCCCCCCACAAGTGACCCCATTCTGGAATCAAGAAACCTCAAGGCTTTTATCTAGGTGTATATTGAGCATTTTGAATCAACGAATACTTCACAGAATTTGATAAGCTTAGGTTGCCATATTGAAAATTTTCATTTTTTTCACAAAAATGTTTCTTTAACATCACATTTCTCACTTTTTCAAGAGGCCACAACAAAACGTGGACCCCACAGGTTGTTATCCAATTTCTTGTGAGCGCAGGGATACCCCATATGTGGCCAAAAAACTCTGTTTGGATATATGGGAGGGCTTGGAATGGAAGGAGCACCATTTGAATTTTGGAAAAGTTGAAATAAATTGCGCGCACCATGTCACATTAGCAGGGCCTCTTGGTTACCTATACATTAGAAACCCCCCACAAGTGACTCCATTTTGGAAACTGGACCCCTCAAGGATTTTATTCTGGAGTATAGTAAGCATTTTGAATCCACAGGTACTTCACAAAAATGTTGCTGTAGCAACAAATGTCTCACTTTTAGGCTATGTGGCCATGATCCAGCGACACGGCGTCTAGTACACAGTGTCAGCCTTCCTGCAGAGATGTGAGTGTTGTCCACGGGAGAACGCAGCTGCCCATGCCCACGATTTGGGTTCAGGCTGCTGTGGACTTTAGTTCTATGCTACCTGCAGAGCACACTCATCTCCGCAGCATAAATTGACATGCTGAGGCTCGGGAAGCTGCGCCACAGGTCGGTTTATGCTGCGGAGAAAAGAAGCACAGTGGGCACGGGATTTCTAAAAATCCTTCCACTGTGCTTCTACTGCACAACGCAGCGTTATGGACGCAGGGAAAACACTCTGCGCCCAAAACGCTGCAAACCCTGATTGTGGGCACACAGCCTAAAATGCTACAATGGATGAATGGATAGATGTCAAACATATATAACGTCCCACCCCCTGCATATTCTAAGCTGGCGCCCTTTAGTGCCTTTCATGTGGCACTAAAGGGTGCCTAGCCTTGTATTTAGCCCAAAAAGAAAAAAAATAATTAAAATAAATGACGTGGGGTCCCCCCTATTTTTGATAGCCAGCTAGGGTAAAGCAGACAGCTGTAGCCTGCAAACCACAGCTGACAGCTTCACCTTGGCTGGTGATCAATTTGGAGGGCTCCCCAAGCTGTGTTTTTTTTTTTAATTATTTATAAATAAATAATTTAAAAAAAAAACAAACGTAGGGTTCCCCCTAAATTAGATCACCAGTCAAGGTGAAGCTGACAGCTGGGGTCTGGTATTCTCAGGGTGGGAAGAGCCATGGTTATTGGACTCTTCCCAGCCTAAAAATAGCAGGCCGCAGCCACCCCAGAAGTGGCGCATCCATCAGATGCGCCAATCCTGGCGCTTCGCCCCAACTCATCCCGCGCCCTGGTGCGGTGGCTAACGGGGTAATAAATGGGGTTGATACCAGATGTGTAATGTCACCTGGCATCAAGCCCAGCAATTAGTTATGTCACAGCGTCTATTTGATACCAGACATAACTAATTGACAGTAATAATAAAAAAAAATTGACAACAAAAAAAATTTTTATTTGAAAAAACACTCCCCAAAAACATTCCCTCTTTGGCCAATTTATTGAAAAGAAAAAAAAAAAAATCAAGTCCCTGCTGTAATCCATTTGGACGTCCCGCGGCGATTCTGGACCTTCTAGAATATGGGGGGCACGTTCAGGGAACGTATCCCCCATTTTCTAGGAGGGCAGACCCTCCATTTGAGGAGAGTGGGTGCAAAGAATTTGCACCCACCCTCCCCGGGTCACAGCTGCAGACTCTGTGCAAGCAGCAACAGCAGCCAGCGTCTGAGTCACAGACACAGGAAGCTGACAGCTGCGCTCTGCACGTGTGTCCGGCGTCTGCTGAGAAGGAGCCGGAGGAGGGGGCCGCGGGGGATCAGAGCTGACAGGTATGTATGACACCGGGGGACACCGGGGGGGATAGGGGGGGACTTGGCAGGGCCTGGGGAGCAGGTTTCTGTCGTATGTGTCATAGCACATGCGACAGAAACCATGGGAAAGGGGGAAATGCGGCCGGCGCGCTGCTGTGCGCGCCGGTATGTGCGGCGCCATGTTAGATTTTCGGGAGGAAGGGGGGGTGGGGGGGACACTTTAGCGACACCGGGGGACCGGAGAGGACCGGGGGATGAGATTTATCTCCCATCTGACATGTTTGTTTATGCCAGATGGGAGATAAATGATTTTTTACCGGCGCGGTCATTTACTGTAACCTGATCATCGGTATACGGTGTATACCGGTCATCAGGTGAGCGGGGACCGGAAAAACCGTCCAGAATCATGATCTCCAGGGTCTCAGCTACCCCCGGCAGCTGAGACCCCGGAAATTTTCTGACTCTGGGGGGCGCTAGACCCTTTTTTCCGACCGCCGTTAAAAAGCGGCGGATCGGAAAAAGTACCCTAATTTGCCGCCGTTAAAAGGCGTATCGGCGGTCGTTAAGGGGTTAATTAGCAGAAGATTATCATTAGAGGACTATGTGGCGTGCTGCCAAGTAGTCATGCAGATGCAAGGGCTCATTGTAACCCTGCTAGAGCTGCTCATTCAAATAACTGCTAGATCTGCAGCAGAGATAACATTGATTTTATACAAATAACACCAAGCAGCCCAATAAGTGAGACATTGCTGGAATCAGGGTCTCTGTCTCCACATTATGCTGCTCCCAGAATCCCGGTGACAGAGTTCCTAAACTACGTGCAGCATGAACCACAGCCCGGCTACACAATGACAGCAAGGGATGTTTTTCTCTAAATACGCTTTGGTGTGTCAGAGATGTCATAGTGTGAAGAGCCGTCCGGGGACTTTCCTGACCTCTCTCTGCTGCCGTCCAGCTTTTCCCTACATGAGTCCTGGGGATTGATCTGTACACACGAAGGAGACCTGTCAATCAGCTAAAAAGGTGCAAGGAAATGCTGCCGGATCATTTCAGACAAAGCTGTGGTTGCTGCTGCCCGTGGCTCCAGCAGCATTGACCTAATGACAGGCTCTTTTTAGAGAAATGTTATTGTACAGTTATTTTCCATCTTCATTTTACACTTACGTGGTCTCTCCTTTTCCCAGAGGGAGTTGAGCCGGCCATTACATACAAATTCCTTGTATCTGGCCCCTTTATTTTGTCTAGCAGACCTTCTTTCAGTCATTATAGCGGATAGCGATGTCGATAGGTTCTCACTTCACAAAAAGTGAATAGAAAATGTCGTGTTTTCTCCGAGTCAGTAAAACTGTCCCTGGCGGAATGTTATGTTGCCATAGAGACGGGATATTTGAATTGCTACATTGGTGACGTCATTGCTCGCTGGGCAAAACCACTCTCTGCAGGGTCGTATTCACCTCATATTGAAAGCGCACCTGTCTTCAAAATACTGTTTTTAGGATGTAATCACATATAATAATGAGATATTGTTTCTTGTGAGGAGGACTGACTTTCACATCCTTCTTTATTAAAATAATTGATAATAACACATCATTAGGACACTCCCCTCCCCCTATAATGTGATGGTATCTCCCACTGTATTCTGGTACTTGACATTTATGTAAGGCCGTCCCCTGAAGAAGCCGCCTCCTCAGACTTATAGTTACACACTTTTATTCTAATTCATCTTATTAAAAATGTATTTAATAACGTGAAACCTGACACTAATAAGAAGGGGTTTGCGAGGCTCCTTATTATAGTGCATAGTCTGATACTAATGTAACCGATCAGCTTGTTATGTGGCTCAGCTTATGGTGATAAAGTGTCACAATCTGTTATTTGGGATTTTTATATAGGACAGGAAAGTTATATAAACCTTTAGCGAAGACGCCAATTTTGACCTTAACCCCTTCACCACCCAGTTTGTTTTCACCTTCATGCCTGGGACAATTTTTTGTCTTCTGACCAGTGTCACTTTGAGGTTATAATTCTAGAACGCTTCAACGGATCTCAGGAATTATTATTATTATTTATTATTATTATTTTTGTGACGTATTGTACTTCATGCTAGTAGGAAATTTAGGATGATTTTGAAAAATTGTACATTTTGCAAAAATTTTAATTTTCAAACTTTGAATTTTTTTGCCCCTGAACAAGAGAATTAAAGCCCAACAATCCCCAGGATTCTCCTATATAAACTGAAGCCAGTGCTATACTGGTCCTGTCATGCTGATTCTATACAGGCCTTTAGTTGTCAGATTGGATGTATAGTAAGGTACAGAAAATAGTTAACAACATTTTCCACATGTCTACTTTGCATCTGCATTTGTGAAGCATATTTTTTGTTAGGATAATTGATGGTTTAAAGATTTATCAACAATTTTTTCATTTTTCCAACAAAATTTACAAAACCATTTTTTTTAGGGACCACATCACATTTGAAGTGACTTTGAAAGGCTTAGGTGACAGAATATACCCAAAATTGACACTATTTTAAAAACTGCAACCTTCAATCACCTCAAAACCACTTCCAAGTTTATTAACCTTTCGGGTACTTTAGAGGAATTAATGAAAGTTGAATAAAAAAAATTACATTTTACCTAAAAATATTGCTTAAGCCCCAATTTATTCACTTTTACAAAGGGATAGCATGACAAAATGGACCCCAAATGTTCTTACCCAGTTTCTTCTGAGCGCACGTATTTCACATGTGGTCAGAGACCTCTATTTGGACAAACAGAAGGGCTTGGAAGGGAAGGAGCACTATTTGAATTTTGGAACACAAATTTGGCTTTAATAAATTGCATGCACCATGTCGCATTTTCATTTTTTCACAAAAATGTTGCTTTAGCACCAAATTTCTCACTTTTACAAAAGGTGACAGAAAAAGTGCATCCCACAGTTTGTTACACACATTTTTTTGGAGCACGTCGATACCTCACATTTAGTCAAAAACATGTATTTGGACAAATGGGAAAGTTCACAATGGAGGATGTAATATTTGAATCTTGCAACACAAATTTAGTTGACATATATTGCAGGCACCACGTTGTATTTGCAGGGCTCCTGAGGTACCAAAACATCAGAAACCCCCAAAAGTGACCCCATTTTGGAAACTAGACCCATCAAGGAATTTATGTAGCAGTGTATTGAGCATTTTTAACCCATAGGTGCTTCACAGAACTTTTAATGTGAATGTGAAAATGATAGTTACATTTTTTTTTCCGCTAAAATATTATTTTAGCCCTAAAGTTGTAATTTTGGCAATGGATAATATGAGAAAACGGACCTCATAATTTTGTAACAATTTCTCCAAAACACAGTGATACCCCATAAAGGGTCAAAAACTAATATTTGGGCACATGGCAAGGTTCGGAAAGGGAACAGCGCTATTCAGTATTTGTAACTCAAATTAATCAACATGTTGCATTTGTAGAGCCCCTGAGATGTCAAAAGAACAAGAACACCCACATGTGACCCCATTTGGCAAACTATTCCCTATAATGAATTCATTTATTGGTGTGGTGAGTGTTTTAACCCACAACCTACACAGAATTTGATTAAATTAGGCTGTGAAATTGAAAATGTAGCGTTTTTTTGTTAAAAAGTTTACTTTAGTTTCAAAATTTTAATTGACACAAAGGATAACAGAAGAAAATGGACAGGACAATTTATGCAATTTTTACTGAATGTGTTAGTACCCCATATGAGTCCATATATTACTATTTGAGCACACGGGTGGGATCAGATAAGGAACACTACTTGGTATTTATAACGCTGATTCCATTTCAATAGATTATGGCTCCTATTAGCCGAGCCCCTGAGGTTCCAGATCAGCAGAAACCCCACAAGTGACACCATATTGGAAATATCACTGTGTAAGGAATTCATCTAGATGTGTAGTGAGTATTTTGAATCCACAGTTGCCTCACATAATTTTATAACATTGGGACTTGGAAATATAACATTTTAGTGGTAAAAATGTAATTTTTTTTTTTTATTAGCTGCAAATTTGTCAGTTACACAAGGGTTAAAAGGTGAAAATGGACCCCACAATTTATTGTGTAAGTTTTCCCCAAATCATCAGAAACTGCTGTTTGGCCACATGGCAGTTCTGAGCAGGAAGGAGCTGTTGGATTTTTGGAGTACAAATTTTGCTAAAGTAGTTTGCGGTCGACATTTGTGGAGATCCTAAGGTGCTAGAACAGCAGAAAAATCCCAAAGGTGACCCCATTGTAGAAATTACATCTCTCAATTAATTTATCTCTGACTGCAGTGACTATTTTGTAGCATTCACACCACGCTCTCTTTCTGGAGAATTACAAATATGCCAGTTTAGTGCCCATACATTGTTCCCCTATATATTGTAACGCCCCCATACATTGTGCCCAGTTTGTGTTTCTGGAGACTTGCACCCTGTAAAGTAAGTACGCTCTCCCCACTACAATAATGTCACACACATGGTCGCTTAATGTGGTTTAGGCACAGGGGGGTCAGAAGGAGGGGGGTATTTACATTCAGAAGCCCAGACTTCACTGGATTTCATTTGGGTCGTGGGAGCCATATCGCCTTTCCAGAGTCTTTTTTTCTACCAGTAACGTGGGACCCCACCTATATTTCCAGTGATAGATGACGGACCTGAGTGGGTGCAGAGTTTGTGCAGGATAAGTTGGGTTTTTATTTATTATTTAGGGGTACAGAACGTTTTTTGATCGCTTTCAGTATAAGGTGGGGATCACATTCTTGGGTTCTGCGCTGAGCACTTACGTCGAAGTTTCCTTGTAAATTCCCCAAAAATCCGATTCAGATGAAACCCCCAACGAAAACTGAGGCAGATGGAGACACTTTGGATTCCGTTTGGGGTCTGTTTTGCTGGTGTCCATCTTTTTAGGTATGCACATGTGCCGCCCCAGCAGCTTATCGAACTGCTCGGATCCGGGAGTAGTGTCCGTTCGTGGCTCGAAGGTCTCCGAACCCGGGGGCTTAGGGGCCACACTCTAAAGTAAAAGGGGGATATTTACAGGGGATTTATAGTTCGTGACGCCACCCGTGGTGTGCGGTAACTGGGAGTACCGCCGCTGCCGTTGGGAATACCCAGGGACATAGAGTGGGGCAGCAAGGTGTTGTTGCCCTCCACGGGTAGGGGCAGGCCCCAGGACTCTAGATGATGCTACTGGGTGCTCTGAAGGGGAAATCACTCAGGTACTCATTCAGCCAATAAGCAGACGCTGACAATCAGGTAAACCAAGTCTCTGGGTGCCGCTGCCTCTCAAAGGGGAGCTCGTCCGGGTCCCATTCCCTGCAGTGCTGCCTGGTGATTTGTGACCTGCCTCCTGGCACAAAGTTTAAATTCACCGCAGTGGCCTAGTAGTCTGGAACTTGCCGGGCCCCGCTCCCCACTGTGGCTAAGTGTGGGAGCCTGCTCTCAGGGCTCACGCTTGGGATTTTAGTGGGCTGCTTGTATGAAAGGCCCTATCCCTCTCGTTGCACTAGTGCCCCGATTCTGGAACAGTCCATAAAGGCTCCGTTCTCCACAGGCTAATTGCCGGGTTGCCTGAAGCTTCTCCCCGACCAAGGGTCTGTGTACCCTGCCGTGCCTTCGGTCCCAGACTGGTGATAGGACCAAGCTGCTGACCGTCCTCTTTGACAGGTCCAGGCACCTAGCCTCAATCCCCTGCGACCAGGGGTCCGACTCCTCTAGGTTCAGACCACCGTCTGCAACCTAGTCAGCTTCTCCTGGGAGCCACTACTCCCAGCTTCCTCTGAGCTCCTCTCAGCTCAAGGGCTACTTCACTTCTCCTCTTCCACTTCACTACTACTACACTCCTCACCTCCCCTTCCTGACCCCTAGGTGATCGACGCTATTCTGCTCAAGCCGTCTACTGGTGTGTCTGGTGGGTGTGGTGCGAGGTGTATCTAGGATTTGATTTGCTGTTGGAGGCAGCACTGTAAGATGGGGACCCAGAACCATGAGGGATTTGAATACTGCACTAAAGAGAGTGCGTGCAGTACCCTGTGACGACCTGAATAGTCCATGGGCGTCACACAAAGATGTGTGGCCTTCCACAATTGTACGCTAAAAAGATGGGACACCGCCGGGACACAGACCAGTCAGAGTCCAAACTGTCTCCATCTGTCTCATTAGAGCGAGAGATTCCAAAAGGGGGTTTTGTCTGAATCTCGTTTTTTGATATTTACATGACAACCCTGACTTATGTGCTAAACAGGAGAGTGCAGAATAAATATCAGCCGAGCCTTATTCCAATTTTTGGGAAGCAGAATGAAAAAATAGACCGTAGGACAAGAATAATTCTTATTTTTACTTTTGTGCTGTTCACCATGCGATATTAGTGATAGGACAGATGTATTTTGCGGGTCTGTGCAATTACAGCGATACCAGATTTACATCTTTTTTTTTTTTCGTTTTAGTGTTTTATCACACAGTAAAAATGTTTTGTGTTTTTTTTTTCTAACAGGGTAGAGAAACCGGGTGTATGCCGCGCTGTCACCAGAAATTCCAGATGTTGATTAATTTACAGTTTTTGTTCAGGTCAACACGTTTCAGAGAGGTCAGTCTCCTTCATCAGGACATTCAAGAAAAAAATCAACAGTCTAAGGCCCCCTTCACACGTCAGTGATTCTGGTACGTTTGTGCTTTTTTTTATACGTACCAGAATCACTGACATACGCAGACCCATTATAATCAATGGATCTGCTCACACATCAGTGATTTGTCACTGAACGTGTCTCCGTGCAGCATACACGCGTGATTCTGCACGGAGACAAGTCCGTTTTTTTCTGGCATCACTGATGTCCCACAGACCACACTATGATCCGTGTGTGTGATCTGTGAAACACGTACCAGAAAAACACTGACATATAAAATAATAAACATTTTCAACTCACCTTTCCAGCGACACGCTGTGCAGCCTCCGCTCTCTGCAGCTTCCTGGTCAGCTCATGAATATTCATGAAAGCAGGAACAGCCGACCTGGAAGTAGCTGCAGAGAGCGGTGGGCGGACGCTTCAGAGCCGAGGAGTTCAGCACCATGGACAGCAGGAGCGAAGGCAGGTGAGTAATGTCCATTTGCAATCACGGATTGCACATGGACAACCCACGTGTGCCGTGAATCACGGAACACGGAGGGACATGTGCGTGTTTTACACGTCAGTGAAGAACGTCAGTGTTTTTCACTGACGTGTGAAGGGGGCCTAATACAGAGATAACCCCTGTATATACACACACAATGTCTGAGACCCACGTAGTGTATTTCAAAAAAAGGCGGGCAATTAACCGACTCTGTAAGGGAGAATGATAAATTGCTGCATAACAAAAATACATAATAAAATCCAGCTAATACATCATATTCAAATATCATAACAATTTGAGAAAAAAAATGGAAAAAAAAGAAGAAAAAGAAAGAATAGAGAAGGGCGGTGCGGGATCTGAACTCTGAAGCCTACTGGGAGTCAAATGGAATGGAGCTGCAGGAATCTATCCATGGCGCTATACAGAGAACTGAGATGAAGAAGGAAGAATCAGTGTCGGTGTTGTGATGTTAATGGTGTTTGAAACAGGTGTCTAAAAATTAAACAAGAGCTTTATGGTAAAAAAAAAAGATAATATTTCATAAAAATAGAAAATATAAATATTGCTTTAATCAAAAAGGAGAAATATAGGATAAAAAAATTAATAAAATAGTAGTGTGTCTAGATGATTGACCGTTATCTTATTTAAATGTGCAAAGTGTAAACCTAATAAAATCCCCTATATACCGCTAATATAAGACGTGGTATGTAATGCGCATGCTTCAGAAATTGAAATCAGTTCAAAGAACAACATACTGCGTTTAAGCAGAGGTATATTGGGGTTAATGGCTTTAGTAGTATAACGCTAGTGGGTGCAACTATAAAAAATAAAAAATAAGAGGAAAATAATTAAAAAAATAAATCACCAAAATCTATGTATCTAAGCATGTATTAGGCGTGTGAGCCAATTATTTGAATTTATTATAAGAAATATAGGGTTAGAACCCATGGATAATGTGGTATACCAATGTGTATAATACTTTGCTCCATCTGGGAACCGGAATAAACACTTGTGTGAATGGAGAAAAAAGTTGTGGAGTATTGTCACGCTCTACAAAGAGCTGGTAAGACACAGTACAGCATATTCCCACTAGGTGACAGCAGAGTAGTGAAGGAGAGAAAAAGTAACACTGTAACAGGCAGCTAAAGTACAGCAGAGTAACTTCAGCAGGCAGTTAACAGGCGAACCACCAGGGGGCAAGAGAGTAGTCAAACAGTCAGGGTCTTAGCCAGGAAAGTAAAGTCACTGCAAAGGGAGGATCAAAATCAAGTGAGAAAACACAACCGAGCCGGAAGCCGGGAGATCAGGTATGCAGAGGGAAATACAAACAACAGACAGGAGCGGGAAGATGGGGACTGGGACAGACGGATGAACAGGGGAGGGTACAGGTTATGGCGCGGTAACAAGGAGTCAGATCAACAGGAAATCTCACCAGAGCAAGTCACAGACTGCAGAGCAAAACTATAACCAGCACAGGAATGCAATTGTAGAGACCAGCTATAGTGTCTCCTGAAACCTGTCAGGCTTATGTATGTTTCTCTACACTAGATGTTCATATATCCTTTCTGGTGTTTCTTTATTTGGCTATGTTCACACACTGCTTCTTTTGCTGCGTTTTTGAGGTCACAGATGCACCAAAATGCATGCATTTCCTTCCTCCAGCAAAGTCTATAAGATTTCGATTTTGCTGTCCACACTGGGCATCTTTTGTTGGCTGCATCTTGGCTATGTTTTTCAAGATGTAGCATGTCAATTCTTTTTGCATTTTATCATGTTTTTGAGCCCTTCTAGTCAATAGATTTGACTTAAAAACCGCATTGGGCAAAACGCGGTAAAAACGCATTGCGTTTTTGGTACATTTTAAGATGCACTCAAGATGCCCTGACAAACAAGATGCCGTGTGCGAACATAGCCTTATACTGCAGCGTGTGAACATAGCCTTATACTGCAGCCTTTCTCTGCATACCTTCTATCATTACACTTTATATGTCTCTGTGAAAGACCAAACTTTGTCTCTATTCATCTATTGCTATTGCAATTTCTATTATGGTCTTTTTCCTTTGAGACTTCTGCCATCTTGTGGACACTTTAATATTTTGCACATTTACTATCTCTACATTTTATAGGTTTGTTTTTTTTTTTTTCTTTTTTAAGGATCCTTCTTGTCTCTATTTCTAGGCATGTTTGGTAATTTTGCTGTGATCCTTTTCTCTTTGGGACTATTGCCACTGTGTGGATATTTCAGGGCCACCGGAAACTACTGTTTACCCTATCTATTTATATTTGCCTGGATATCATCATTCTCTGGACTCTATAGTTTTCCATATTCATTTGTATTTGTCTGGATATTGTGACTACAAGATATATAGATAATTTTGGATATTTATTGCTTTTTTGTCTTGACAACCTTGGGTCTTCTGTCAGTGACCTCTTTTATTTCATATGTTTTTTAAAAAAAATATTTAAACACTTTCTTTTAAATTTAACATATATCTCTTTGGTTCATATACTCATGTTCTTAATCCAATTGAGATGCTGTGGAATGACCTTACAAAGGCGATTCATGCTCAGAAACCCTCCAATGTGGCTGAATTACAACAATTCTGCAAAGATGCGTGGCCAAACTTCCTCAAGAGTGTTGTAACAGACTCATTGCCAGTTATTGCACACGCTTGATTGCAGTTGTTGCTGCTAAGCGTGGCCCACCCAGTTATTAGGTTTGGAAGGCAATGATGTTTTCACACAGGGCCCTGTAAGTTTGGATTTCTTTTTCCCTTAATAATAAAGACTTACATTTATAAACTGCATTTTGTGTTTACTTGTGTTATCTTTGTCTAATATTTTAATTTGTTTGGTGATCTGAAACATGTAAGTGTGACAAACATCCAACAGAATAAGAAATCAGGAAGGCAAACACTTTCTCATCACTATATATATATTTAATGTTTGTAATACGTAATACAGATCCCAAAATTTACTGCTATTTACCATTGTTTTAGCATAATGTATAACTCGAATAGATAAAAAAAATCAATAGAACGTCCATCTGTCCCATAACACCAATGTAGGTGGGGATACAAATAGACATTCCTAGGGGAAAATGGTAGAAACCGGTTGTCTTCTCTTGGTCTAGGACGAGCTCTGCCATTCCTCCTCCTAGGTTCCCTTTCTCTTTGTGGATGAGGTAGACCCGGAAGCAACAGCAGCGCGGGTACAGCAGCGCTGGAGATAGGTAAGTATACCAGCTTATGCTGTCCGTGTGCTATCCAGATGTCACATTGCGCGCTCACGGACAGCACACTGAGAACATACACAAGGACGCACACACACATATACAACTTCACCACGGACTGTACAAAACGTTTGTGTTTTGCACGGATGTGGGAAGGAGGCCTAAGGGAGAGTCTAGGAAAGCATTCAGTATAGAGTTGAAATGATGGCAAAATGTTTTAAGTCCATTAACGCAATCATTTCCAAAAGACCCCAAATTCTTATGTTCCTCTGTTTTCTGCATCGTCCAGCACATCCACAACATATTGTATTTGATATGAGTGTGATGACATTTAGGAGTCATGAGACTCTATTTTAACGGAGATAGTGGATATACAGTTGTGCTCAACAGTGTAGATACTCCGGCAGATTTTTTGCTTTCTTTGCCTTTTTTTCAGAGAATATGAATGATGACACAAAATCTTTTTTTCCACTCATGGTTAGTGGTTGGGTGAAGCAATTTATTGTCAAACTACTGTATTTTCTCTTTTTAAATCATAATGACAACCAAAAACATCCAAATGACACTGATCAAAAGTTCACATACCCCAGTTCTTAATCCCTTGTTTTGCCCCCTCTAACATCAATGACAGCTTGAAGTCTTTTGTGGTAGTTGTGGATGAAGCTTTTTATTTTCTCAGATAGTAAAGCTGCCCATTCTTCTTGGCAAAAAAACACCAGTTACTGAAAATTCATGGGCTTTCTTCCATGAACTGCATGCTTGAGTTCTCCCCAGAGTGGCTCAATGATATAGAGGTCAGGAGACTGAGATGGCCACTCCAGAACCTTCACTTTGTTCTGCTGTAGCTAATGACAGGTTGATTTAGCCTTGTGTTTTGGATCGGTGTCATGTTGAAACATCCAAGTATGTCCCATGCGCAGTTTCTGGGCTGATGAGTGCAAATTTGACTCCAGTATTTGCTGATAACGTGCTGCATTCATCTTTTCTTCAACTTTGACAAAGTTTCCTGTGCCTTTGTAGCTCACAAATCCCCACATGATCAATGATCCACCTCCATGCTTTACAGTCGGAATGGTGTTTCTTTCATCTTAGGCCTTGCTAATACCTCTCCAAATGTAACGTTTATGGTTGTGGCCAAAAAGTTCGATTTTTGTCTCATTACTCAAAATTACCTTGTTCCAGAAGTTTGGAGGCTTGTCTCTGTGCTGTTTGGTGTAGTGTAGGCAAGATACTTTGTGGCATTTGTGCAGTAATGGTTTTCTTCTGGCGACTCAACCATGCAGCCCATTTTTCTTCAAGTGCCTCCTTATCGTGCATCTTGAAACAGCCATACCGCTAGTTTTCAATGAGCCCTGTATTTCAGTTGATGCTGTTTGTGGTTTTTTCTTTGCATCCCAAACAATTTTCCTGGCAGTTATGGCCAAAATTGTAGTTGGTCTACCTGTTTGTGGTTTGGTTTTTAAACAGCCCCTGATTTTCCATTTTTTAATGTCAGCCAGCAGTGTTCAAACTGTGATTATCAATTCTTTGGATATCTTTTTGTATCCCTTTCCCTTTTTATACAGTTCAACTATCTTTTCCCGTAGATCCGTTGACAATTCTTTTGCTTTCCCCATGACGCATAATCCAGAAACGTCATTGGCTGGGAGAAAGATGCAAGAGTCTGTCTGGATCCCAGAAACTCACTCCGCTTTAATGCACACACATGATTACAAGCAAACAGGTCACAGGTGAGGATGTTACCTTTATTAGCCATTCAACCCCATTTGTGTCAACTTCTTTGCATGTTATCAGGTCAAAATCACTAGGGTATGTGAACTTTTGATTAGGGTCATTTGGATGTTTTTGGTTGTCATTATGATTTAAAAAGAGAAAACACAGTAGTTTGACAATAAATGGCTTCACCCAACCACTAACCATGGGTGGGAAAAAAGATTGTGTTATCATTCATATGCACTGAAAAAAGGCCATGAAAGCAAAAAATCTGCCGGGGTATGTAAACTTTTGAGCACAACTGTAAGTGGTTGACGCCCAAGTCTGATTGTGCAACTCAAAGGCACCAGGGAAACCATAGTGTGAACAGGGTCAGAAGTCACCATGACACACGGTGAATTTAGAGCTGAACACCATGTGACAAAAGATGACATATTTCCTTTGTATTTTAAGCAAAAATATACTCTGAAAATGGTGAAGGCCACAAAGCAAATATTTTTAAGGTGCCTTTTCCTCAGTAGGAAATGAAATTAAGAAATGCAGTTACCAGGAACAGTGGAGGTCAAAATAAGGTCTGGAAGACCAAGCGAAATTTCTGTGAGAGCTGCTCGTAGAAATTCTAGAGAGGTAAACAAGAACCCTCACTTGACTGCAAAAGACCTTCAGGAATATTTAGCAGACTCTGGAGTTGTGGTACATTGTTCTACTGTTCAAAGACACCTGAACAAATATGGCCTTCATGGAAGAGTCATCAGAAGAAACCCTCTCCTGCATCTTCACCATAAAATTCAGCATCAGAATTATGTAAAAGAACATCTATACATGTCTGATGCATTTTGAAAACAAGTCCTGTGGACTGATGAGGTTAAAATAAAACTCAATTGCCACAATGATCAAAGGTATGTGTGGGGAAAAATAGGCACAGAATTTCAGAAAAATAACATCTACAACCATTAAGCATGGGGGTGGATCAATCATGCTTTGGGTTGTGTAGAGGCCAATGGCTTGGGGAATATTTCATGGGTAGAAGGATGACTGGATTTAATGAAATTTCAACAAATTCTTAATGCAAACAGAACAGCATCTGTAAAAAAAAAGCTGAAGTTGAAAAGAGGATGGCTTCTACAAATTGATAATGATCCTAAACACAATTCAAAAACCACAATAGAGTACCTCAAAAGACACAAGCTAAAGTTTTTATAATGACCCTCACAGCCCTCTGATCTATACATCATTGAAAATCTGTGGCTAGACCTCAAAAGAGCAGTGCATGCAAGATGACCCAGGAATCTCACAGAACTGGAAAACATTTCAAAAGAAGAATGGATACAAATCACTAACTAACCATGCAGGGTGCCTAAACTTTTGCATTGGCATTTTATTTTTTTGTTAATTTTAAAATGTAATTGATGAACTTTTTTTTGCCAAAAATACATAGGGAATGTGTCATCTTTAACGTTATGCCTTTTAGAGATCATTTCATCTTTACCGTGCTTAAGGCTATGTGCGCACTAGGCGGATTTTACAGCGGATTTGCTGCATGTTTCGCTGCAGAAAATGTTCATAAACTTTCTGCAGTGATTCACCAGCAAAACCTATGGGAAAAAAAAATGCTGTGCGCACTAGGCAGATTTTGACAGCTACAGGTTTTGCTGCGGGATTCCCGCTGCAAAAAGAATTGCATGTCACTTCTTTTCCGCAGGTCGCTGCTGCATTTCACTCCATTGACTGTAATGTAATCGTGAAATCCCGCAGGGAATAACGCAGGTAGCAAATTCTGTGCATTTCATTGCGTTTTCCTGCGTTATTCCCTGCGGTGTTTCGTGTTTTTCGGGACATAATGTTCATCACTGCCTGTGTTTTGCAGGGAAGTGATGTCATTATGACAGGAAGAGGAAGCGGAGCAGAGAGTAAACATACACAGATCACACTCACACACAGACATATAGAATACACATAGAAATCAAACGTAAATATTACAAATAAAAAAAAAACAAAAATGTGGGCTCAGCCGTATTTTTACCGTTCAGCCGAGGTAAACACACAGCGGCGGCCCGGTATTCTCAGGCTGGCGAGGGCCAGGGTTAATGCCCCCCCCCCCTCCTGCAGCCAAGAATATCAGCCCGCAGCTGCCCCGGGACTGTTGCATCCATTATGCGTCAGTCTCGGAGTGTCCCCGACTCTTCCAGATTGCCGTGATGCGGTGGCAATCAAGGTAATAACGAGTTAATAGCAGCGCACCGCTGCCACTAAGTCCTGGGTTAGTCATGGCAGCGTCTGAGACAGCTTACATGATTAACCCGTAAGTAAAGTGAATAAACACACACACCGAAAAATCCTTTATTTGAAATAAAATAGCAAAAAAGCCCCTCTTTCACCACTTTATTAACCCCTCCCAACACACAGCTCCGGCGTAATACACACAGGTCCCACGACGCTTGCAGACTGCTGCAGCCGCGTCTGACACACAGTACTTAATGCAGCCTCGTAACGAGACTGCAGGGGTAACCACAGGTCATTTCTCACGGTTGGTAATGGGAACACATTACCGCTCGTGAGAACTGCAGTGTGTCCTCACAGGGACTCTATCTATTGATTGATCTGTCCTCTATTGATTATCTATCTATCCATCTATATAACAATCTATCCATTATCTATCTATCTAACTATATCAGAAGGAAATTACCTTTTTTTTTTTCTTTCTTTTTTTCTTCAATGTGCTTTATTGCATTGAATTCATTAAAACACATGTACCAACCTGCGGAAAAACTGCACCAGACAGCAACAAAACGCATGCGAATTTTTTTTTCCCGCGGGGGCAGAAATCTTTCAGAGCCTGCGGAATTTTCTTTAGAAAATTCCATTTTCTAGTGCGCACAAGGCCTAACTGTTCACGACAACAGTAATTTTGACCAGGGGTGCCCAAACTTTTACATGCCACTGTAAATAATGAATGTAAGTTTAGGTACACACTATGTTTGTGTCCATTGGTGGACTAAGGAGGTAAACACCCTATTGTAGCCACAGTCAGGGCCGGGACTAGGTATTTTGATGCCCTAGGCAGACAAAGCTGATGATGCCCCCCCCATGAACCCTAATCCCCCGAGTAAAGGAATGAATCAGAGACTAAGCTAAAAGTACCCCTAACACACACACACCCCTCTGTTGGGTCAGGTAACAAGCTCGGACAACCACTACCACTAGAATTGTTAACTTTTTCACCCAAAAAAATCAGAAAAAGTAAACAAAAATCATGTACTTTAGGGGTGAGGCTTGGCAGGAAATAAATTTTCAAAGTTATACATATAAAAAGGCAACAAAAAAGAGGAATAAATATTATTACAGCAAAGATGGAACTGCAGCTGTACATTGCCCAGGCCAAAAACTACTACTCCAGCAGGATACAGCTAAGTCCCCACTAGGTGGAGGCAGCAAATCACACACACGCTTCCAAAAGATGGGGGGGCGATTGCTGGATGGTAAAACTGCACACTGATGTCTTGCATAGAGCACTGTTCACACTAGCAGATGCACAGTCACAAACCCGCAGTCTATTAGGTGACGCCCATACTATTAGATCAGGCGGGCTGCCAATCCGTACCCCAACTGTGCATCATACAGGAACTTTAACATGCAAGGCCTAACAAAAAGAGGCCTGGTTGTATCCTGTACAAAAAAATATGAGGGTTTTTTCGGTGTTATGGCCATAAGACGGAAGCCTACAACCCGCGTCACGGGAACCTCATGCTTATAGGTGATGGCTTGCATAGAGCAACAAAAAAGAGGAAATAATAGGCTGCGGGTTTGTGACTGTGCATCTGCTAGTGTGAACAGTGCTCTATGCAAGCCATGAGTGTGCAGTTTTACCAACCAGCAATCGCCTCCTCCATCTTTTGGAAGCGTGTGTGTGATTTGCTCCTCCTGCACCTGTGATGCCTCCACCTAGTGGGGACTTAGCTGTATCCTGCTGGAGTAGTAAATTTTGGCCTAGGTAATGTACAGCTGTAGTTCCATCTTTGCTGTAAGCAAAGTTATACATAGAATGATTCATGTTTGAAAACCATTTCCAGAATACAATGGAAATAGCAATATCCATCCATGTCATCCTATGTTATAATGTCAGACGCAAGGTCAGTCATGAAAATGAGTATAACCTAACTATAATGGGGGCCAACTGGTTTCAGTTAAGGTGTCCAGCATTTGGCAGATACCGTAATGGAAACTAAACAGACCCCACTATAAAGGGAAACTATGACTGTTTTTATGTCCGTCATGCGACAAATACAGTTTGCAACAAAACCATAGTTCTGGTGCATTATTCCTGTACTGATGGTGGTTCTGGAGATATTCCTGTACTAATGGTGATTCAGGTGACATTTTCATGTATTGTTTGTGTTTTTTATGTCATATTCCTGTACTAATGGTGCTTCTGATTATTCATTCTTGTAGTAATGGTTATTCTGGTACTGTATTTATTTACTGGTGATGTATCATGTAGTGATTGTTGTTCTAGTACTGTGTTCTTCTACTACTGATTGCTCTGATAATGTATTCATGTAGTGAGGATGGTTCTGGTGCTGTGTTGATCACCAGAACCATTATTAGTGCATGAATATGAAACCAAAATCATTGCCTGGTAATAAATAGAACACCCTAGCCATCAATAGTACATGGATACAGCACCGGAACCATAATCAGTAAACAAATAGGTCACCACCAACAACCACCAACAGTATATTAGTACAACACCAGAATCATCATCAGTACATTAATGCATCAACAGAACCCTCAATCTGTACATGAATACAGCAAGAGAACCACCATCAGTAAATAAATACACAATAGTCTATGAATACGTCACCAGATCCATCAGTACATGAATACACCACCAGAACCACCGTTAGTATAATAATACATCACCAAAACCACCATCAGTACATTAATATATCACAAGAACTGAAATCAGTACATGAATACATCACAAGAACTACCGCCAGCAAATAAATACAACAACAAGGCCATGTACACGTCGCCAGAACCCCCATCAGTACATGAATACATTACCAGGCTTTGCACAGCAATCAACTGTAATATGAAGTCAGATCCATATACATTTGTATCTCATGAACCTACAACTCCCAGTATGTCCTTAACTGTGGTAAAGAGATACTGGGAGTTTTTGTTATCAGAATGTATCAGACTGTGGACCATAGAGGAACCACAGTACTGATGAGACGTAGCCAGTATCAATAATTAAACATTTATATCCAGATACATTATAGGTGACATCTTCTCTGATTGAGTCTTTACTTTATTTTGATCTCTATCTTGTTCAGGCGACATGACTTTTCACATCCACAGCTTTCTCTCCAGATTCACTCTTCTCTGGTCTTCTGCAGCACATCCCCATACTGTTGCCTTAAAAAATAAGAGTGTTATTAAAATGCCCACAGCATAATAATATCTGTCTATACGAGGGACTACTGATAAGTCTTTGGCTTTAGCCGGAAAGAAAAGAAATAGGATGATGAAACTTTACATTTATTCCACATACTCTCCACTGATGTCCACACACTTCTTACATCGGTATTCCAAGTTCTGTAAGCCTAGCAAAAAGAAGAATTTTGGCTGTTCCTCAAACCAGGCATTCGTAGCAGCCATGGCATCAGAAATAGTGTGAAATTTGGTACCCTTGAGATGTTTCTTCAGGTTTGGAAACAGATGATAGTCGGGGGAGCTAGATCTGGTGAATAAGGTGGGTGGTCAACCAGCTCGAAGCACAGCTCTGCCAGTTTTGCCGTGGTCACTTGTGCAGTGTTAGGGGAGGCGTTGTCTTGCAGGAACAAGATTCCTTTGGACAACTTGCCATGCCTTTTGGCCTTCAGAGCTGCCTTCAATTGGTCCAAAAGTTTATTATAATACCTTGCATTGAAGTTGGAATCCTTTTGAAGGTAGTCCACTAGCAGCACGCCCTCCTTATCCCAGAACACAGACGCCATCACCTTAGTGGATGATTTTTGCACCCTGAACTTCTTTGGACAAGGAGAACTACTGTTTTTCCATTCTTTTGACTTCTCCTTGTTTTCAGAGTCATACAAATAAATTCAGGTCTTATCCATAGTGACCAGTTGATCCAGGAAGTTCTTATTAGTCCAGAGACGCAGGCAAATGGACCGGGAGGTTTTCAGTCGCATGCTTCTCTGATCTGTTGTCAAACATATGGGGACCCACTTTGCAGATAGCTTCGTCGTGTCCAAATGTTCATGGATAATGACACAAACACGTTCATGGGAAATCACCATGATGTCTGCTATTGCTTTAGCTGAAATTCGTTGATGCTCCAGTATGAGGTTGTGCACAGCATCAACGATCTCCGGAACAACAACCACTCTTGGTCGTCCAGGACGTTCCTCATCATTGGTGCTGAAGTGGCCGTTTTAAATTTGGCAACCCAGTTTTTAACTGGAATATGAAGGGCATTGAGCCCCCAATGTCTGCGACATATCACCATGAATATCCTTGGCAGACTTTCCTTGCAGAAACAAGAATTTTATCACTCCTCTGCTCTCAGTTGCTGTGAATATCGCATTAAACTCTGCCATTTTGTTTTCCCGCGTGCGTAAAACACTGTTGCCATAAGCAACAAACACAACATTTTGAAAACATATATTAGACATATAAGGCTTTCATGTGATGTAACATTCATTACCATAGAAACAAAAAAAAAACACAAAGCCAAAGACTTATCAGCAGCCCCTCGCATTATGACTTAAATAAGCCTCCTATGGTATATGGCCTCCAAACTGTCAGCCTTAATGATCTATACCACCATACTATCTGCCATTATCAGCTACAACTGTCAAACTGTCTGCAATTATCAACTATAATCGCCACGTCTACCCTTATGAACCACGGTCTATACAATGGCTGTCACCTCTCCACTGTTTTCCCTAATACTCTCTATCTCTCCCCTGCCATGCTAACCTCTCTCCTCTTCATACTGGGCCCCCATTTCACACTGCCCCTCTCCATATCCATTCTGTGCCTTTTTCACACTATGCCTTCATACTGCCACCACGTTGTCCTCTCCAAACTGTACCCCCACCTCACACTATCTCCTTACACAGTATTATGACCCCTAAAGCTTCCAGTATAATGTTACCCACAGTTTCCTATAAACTATATTGTCCCTATAGCCAGACCCACATATATGTCCCCACAACCACCCCCATGTATAGATCCCAACAGCCAGCCCAATGTATGTCCCCACTGCCAGCTCCAAGTATGTCTCAACGCCCAGCTCATGTCTCCACAGCCTGCTCCACATATGTTCCCACAGCCAGCAATACATAGGTCCCCATTGCTATCCCCACATATGTCCCCACAGCCACCACTTCATGTCTTCACAGCCAGCCCCATGTACAGTGCTGTGCAAATTAATTGGGACAAAGCAAAAAAAAACCACATTTTTGAATATTTAATAATAAAATGTTATGCACTGTTACATAACAATTTTAGTAAGAAATATGTCCTCCTTTAGCCAATATGAGATTTTCAATGCGTTTTGGCATTGATTCTACCAAGTTGTTGCATAAATTCTTTAATTCTTCATCATGGAACCACACATTGTATGGCGCTGTTTATCATGCGTTCTTTGGTTGTACAGTCCATTTTGCCAAGACGTCTCTTCACAATGCTCCACAAATTTTCTATAGGATTTAAGTCTGGTGAATTGCCAGGCCAGTCCAGCACTTTTACTTTATTTTCTTCCAGGAATTTCTTCACACACTTGGAATTGTGGCATGGAGCCAAATCTTGTTGGAATGTCCCTTCATATTTACGCATGAATGGCACAATAAAATGTTTTAAAACGTCTATGTATTTGGATGAATTCATCATACCATCAACAGGACAAGCTCCCTGTACCATCAGCTGTAAAAAAGCCCCAACACATGTTTTTGAGGTGTTTTACAGTTTGTTGAATATGATCAGCTCGCAATGGTTCTTTTTTGCTTCTTCTAACAACACTTGCTCTGTACCCTTGAACAAAAAGATGGATTTCATCACTGAAAGTTACCTTTTTCCACTGGCTAGTTGTCTAAGATTTATATTCTTTTTCCCATGCGAGTCGTTTTGACTTCATTGGAGATGTCAGAAGTTGTTTCTTTACTGGCTTTGTTGCTCTCCGACCAACTTCCAGAAGCCTGCGCCGTACAGTCGAATCGCTAATATCAATACCTGCAGCGAACAAGTCTCTTTGGAGGTCTTTACTTGTTTTTCTTTCATTAATTTTACTATTATTACTAAAAGTGTTTTATCAGTTCTTGGTGTCGTTTTCCTTTTTCTTCCACATTTCCCTTTTCAAAGCAGTTAAAACTGGTTTGAATCACTGACTGGTAACCAACTTACGATTTTACTTAAAAATATGCTTTGTCCCAATTAATTTGCACAGGACTGTATGTCTCGACAAACCTTTATGTCTCCCCAGCCAGCCCCTCTATGTCCCCACAACAAGCCCCTCATATCTCAACAGCCAACCCCATGTATGTCCCCACAGCCAGCCCCTCGTATGTCCCCACAGCAAGCCCCTCATATCTCTACAGCCAACCCCATGTATGTCCCCACAGCCAGCGCCTCGTATGTCCCCACAGCAAGCCCCTCATATCTCTACAGCCAACCCCATGTATGTCCCCACAGCCAGCGCCTCGTATGTCCCCACAACAAGCCCCTCATATCTCTACAGCCAACCCCATGTATGTCCCCACAGCCAGCGCCTCGTATGTCCCCACAGCAAGCCCCTCATATCTCTACAGCCAACCCCATGTATGTCCCCACAGCCAGCCCCTCATGTCCCCACAGCTTGCCCAACGTATCTCCCCACAGGTAGCTATTTCATTGGTGAAATAAAAATTGGAAATTTCTAAGACAAAATGTTTGCTTTCATCGGCGTTTTCCAAGACCTGTAACGATTTTTATTTTTCTGGGGATCTGGGGCTGTGTGAGGGCTAAGGCTATGTGCCCACGCTAGAATGTCCCTGCGGATTTTTTTGCCTGAAAATCCGCGACTTTCGCGGCAAATCCGCACCCGCGGATTTGCCGCGGATTTACCGCGGATTTGCCGCGGATTTTGATGCGGATTTTTTTTTTTTCCCCATTCAAAGCCAAAAATCCGCACCAAATCTGCACCAAACAATTGACATGCTGCAGATTTTTCCGGATCAAAATCCGCCGCGGAAAAATCCGCAGCATGGGCACAGCATTTCCAAAATGCCATTGAAATGGCTTGGAAGTGCTGCTGCTGCAGATTTTCGGCAAATCCGCGGTAAATCCGCGGCAAAATCCGCGGTAAATCCGCGGTAAATCCTGTAGCGTGGGCACATAGCCTTATTTTTGCTGCCTGAGCTGATGTTTTGCTGATACCATTTTGGGGTAGATTTGTTTTCATCATCTTTTATTGGATTTTATTGCAGTGTTGTGATGGCCAAAAAAAAACGTAATTCTGGTCTTTTTTTTTTTTTTTGTTACACTGTTTCCCGATCTTATTAATCTATTTTATATTTTGAAAGATCGGACATTTTTGAATGCAGCGATACCAAATATGTGTATTTTTATTTGTTTGTTTTATTTTCAATGGGGCAAAAGAGGGGTGATTTGAAATTCATATTTTCAAAAACTTTTTCCCCCACTTATTATTGTACTTACTAGTCACCTTAGATCTGATCACTTGTTGTGCTGTACAGAGCAGTGCATCAGCCCTGCTGTGTGCAGCAGAAAAGATGACTTCTTATGAATGCTGGCTTGCTGCCGGTGTTAACAGGAGAATTACAATGACGGAAATAGGGGTCATCATCTGAGCCTCGGATTTCATAATAACCCATCGGTGCCCAGAGGTGTGCGAATGGGAGCGGGGAATGATGAGCTCCCCGCTGGCACGTGTTAAAATGGGATTTTAATACGTTAACAGCTACGGTCAAATCTCCGATCCACCCGCGGCTGTTAGAGGCACATGATGCAAGTTCACATCAAAGGCAGGGACACGACATATGATGGAAGCTTACAGTCAGGGCCAGAAATATTTGGACAGTGACACAAGTTTTGTTATTTTAGCTGTTTACAAAAACATGTTCAGAAATACAATTATATATATAATATGGGCTGAAAGTGCACACTCCCAGCTGCAATATGAGAGTTTTCACATCCAAATCGGAGAAAGGGTTTAGGAATCATAGCTCTGTAATGCATAGCCTCCTCTTTTTCAAGGGACCAAAAGTAATTGGACAAGGGACTCTAAGGGCTGCAATTAACTCTGAAGGCGTCTCCCTCGTTAACCTGTAATCAATGAAGTAGTTAAAAGGTCTGGGGTTGATTACAGGTGTGTGGTTTTGCATTTGGAAGCTGTTGCTGTGACCTGACAACATGCGGTCTAAGGAACTCTCAATTGAGGTGAAGCAGAACATCCTGAGGCTGAAAAAAAAGAAAAAATCCATCAGAGAGATAGCAGACATGCTTGGAGTAGCAAAATCAACAGTCGGGTACATTCTGAGAAAAAAGGAATTGACTGGTGAGCTTGGGAACTCAAAAAGGCCTGGGCGTCCACGGATGACAACAGTGGTGGATGATCACCGCATACTTTCTTTGGTGAAGAAGAACCCATTCACAACATCAACTGAAGTCCAGAACACTCTCAGTGAAGTAGGTGTATCTGTCTCTAAATCAACAGTAAAGAGAAGACTCCATGAAAGTAAATACAAAGGGTTCACATCTAGATGCAAACCATTCATCAATTCCAAAAATAGACAGGCCTGAGTTAAATTTGCTGAAAAACACCTCATGAAGCCAGCTCAGTTCTGGAAAAGTATTCTATGGACAGATGAGACAAAGATCAACCTGTACCAGAATGATGGGAAGAAAAAAGTTTGGAGAAGAAAGGGAACGGCACATGATCCAAGGCACACCACATCCTCTGTAAAACATGGTGGAGGCAACGTGATGGCATGGGCATGCATGGCTTTCAATGGCACTGGGTCACTTGTGTTTATTGATGACATAACAGCAGACAAGAGTAGCCGGATGAATTCTGAAGTGTACAGGGATATACTTTCAGCCCAGATTCAGCCAAATGCCGCAAAGTTGACCGGACGGCGCTTCATAGTACAGATGGACAATGACCCCAAGCATACAGCCAAAGCTACCCAGGAGTTCATGAGTGCAAAAAAGTGGAACATTCTGCAATGGCCAAGTCAATCACCAGATCTTAACCCAATTGAGCATGCATTTCACTTGCTCAAATCCAGACTTAAGACGGAAAGACCCACAAACAAGCAAGACATGAAGGCTGCGGCTGTAAAGGCCTGGCAAAAGCATTAAGAAGGAGGAAACCCAGCGTTTGGTGATGTCCATGGGTTCCAGACTTAAGGCAGTGATTGCCTCCAAAGGATTCGCAACAAAATATTGAAAATAAAAATATTTTGTTTGGGTTTGGTTTATTTGTCCAATTACTTTTGACCTCCTAAAATGTGGAGTGTTTGTAAAGAAATGTGTACAATTCCTACAATTTCTATCAGATATTTTTGTTCAAACCTTCAAATTAAACGTTACAATCTGCACTTGAATTCTGTTGTAGAGGTTTCATTTCAAATCCAATGTGGTGGCATGCAGAGCCCAACTCGAGAAAATTGTGTCACTGTCCAAATATTTCTGGACCTAACTGTACATCATAAGTTGTGAAGGGGTTATCGCATTGGAGCCCTCAATGCTGCCATACATTTCACAGGGTGCTTCAACAAAGTATTAATCTACGAGTGTGTTTATTTATGCAACCATATTATTTATTTTTCTATCTGAAAATATTTGAGTCTCTTTTTCAGTTTAATTGTGCAGTTGGGTGACCCTAAAGGCCGCTTTACACGCTGCGATATCGTCACCGATAACGCTAGCGTGGGTATTCGCCCCCGTCGGTTGTGCGTCTCAGGCATATCGCTGCTTGTGGCGCACAACATCGCGCGGACCCGTCACATTACTTACCTCCCTAGCGATGTCTCTATGACCAGCGAACCGCCTTCTTTCTAAGGGGGCGGTTCGTTCGACGTCACTAAGAAAGCGCCCAATAGAAGCGGAGGGGCGGAGATGAGCGGGACGTAACATCCCGCCCACCTCCTTCCTTCCTCATTGCCGGCGGCCGCAGGTAAGGAGAGGTTCCTCGTTCCTGCGGTGTCACACATAGCGATGTGTGCTGCCACAGGAACGACAAACAGCATCGTTACTGCAGCAGCGACGATAATTGAGCTTAGGGGGGCATGTCACCGATTAGCAATTTTGAACGTTTTTGCAACGATTCAAAATTGCTCATAGGGGTCACATGCAACGACATCGCTAACGCGGCCGGATGTGGATCACAAATTCCATGACCCCAACGAGATCGCTTTAGCGATGTCGTAGCGTGTAAAGCGGCCTTAAGGCTATGTGCGCACTAGAAATGTGAAGTTTCTCAAGAAAATTTCTTGAAAAACTTCTGGGAGTGAAAGATTTCCGGACCTCCGGAAAAAATCCGCACCAAATCCGCATGCGGATTTGACGCGGATTTGCCGCAATTTTCCCGCGGGTGGTTCCCTGCGGATTTTTGCAGGCTGTACTGCCGAAATCCGCAGGGTACCTGCGGAAATAATGGACATGTTCATTTTCTCAAGAAAGTTTCTCGAGAAATTCTTCTCAAGGAAATTTCTTGAGAAAAATCCGCACCAGTGCGCACAGCTATTTTTTTTTACCATAGAATTTGCTGGGAAATGTCTGCTCAAAGATTGCAGACATTTCTCAAGAAATTTCCGCGACAAATCCGCGGGTAAAAAGCTCTATTGCGCACAGAGCCTAAGGCCGGGGTCAGACAAGTGTATAGCATCAGATGCAATATTCAAATGAACTTCTGCTCAAACTCTGCTGCGAGTGTGATCCGAGTGTCATTATTGTGCTCCATTCTCTCACATGTGAGAATTGGACCCCAAGTGCATAGAGATTAAGCTCTCCATCTTCTCTGCGTATACTGGACTGTATTCGGATGTTATTAGTGTAGTCTGATCTTTCACATGCACCCATAGACTTGTATAAACTCGTATGGGTGTGTGTGAGCAGAGATACGCTGCCAATCAGTATTTTTCTCATCCCGAATACAGATGAGAAAAAAATTGCAGCTCTGCTCTGCCTCCTGCAACAACATAGGTCCAAGTGCAATGTGATTTTTTGTTCTTCTTGCATTGCACCCAGCTGATTCATACTCTCATGTGATCAAGGCCTGATGGTGGGAAATTTTCAAAAATTATTCTTCTTGGTATGATTTTTTTTTTACTTGACAAAAACTGACATTTTAACAGGGGTGTGTAGATGTTTTGTATCCACTGTGCAGATTTGGGCAGCTCTGGTGGGAGCCTTGACAGTGACTTAAAGGAGTATTCTCAAGTATGATAGTTATCCCCCGTGCTGTGGATAAAGGCTAAGCTCCTGATGGCTGCAATCCTCCCTGATCCGAGGAGCCCAGGTGAATAGCACATTACTACTACAGTCACTTTTAATGGCAGTTGGAAGCCCACCACTGTCTCCTGCAGTTAGACGCCCACCATTCGCTTCAGCACTGGGAAGCCCACCACTGTCTCCTGCGGTTAGACGCCCACCACTAGCTCTAGCACTGGGAAGCCCACCACTAGCTCCAGCACTGGGAAGCCCACCACTAGCTCCAGCACTGGGAAGCCCACCACTGTCTCCTGCGGTTAGACGCCCACCACTCGCTCCAGCACTGGGAAGCCCACCACTGTCTCCTGCAGTTAGACGCCCACCACTCGCTTCAGCACTGGGAAGCCCACCACTGTCTCCTGCGGTTAGACGCCCACCACTAGCTCCAGCACTGGGAAGCCCACCACTGTCTCCTGCGGTTAGACGCCCACCACTAGCTCCAGCACTGGGAAGCCCACCACTGTCTCCTGCGGTTAGACGCCCACCACTAGCTCCAGCACTGGGAAGCTCACCACTGTCTCCTGCGGTTAGACGCCCACCACTAGCTCCAGCACTGGGAAGCCCACCACTGTCTCCTGCGGTAGACGCCCACCACTAGCTCCAGCACTGGGAAGCCCACCACTGTCTCCTGCGGTAGACGCCCACCACTAGCTCCAGCACTGGGAAGCCCACCACTGTCTACTGCGGTTAGATGCCCACCACTAGCTCCAGCACTGGGAAGCCCACCACTGTCTCCTGCGGTTAGATGCCCACCACTAGCTCCAGCACTCGGGAAGCCCACCACTGTCTCCTGCGGTTAGATGCCCACCACTAGCTCCAGCACTCGGGAAGCCCACCACTAGCTCCAGCACTGGGAAGCCCACCACTGTCTACTGCGGTTAGATGCCCACCACTAGCTCCAGCACTGGGAAGCCCACCACTGTCTCCTGCGGTTAGATGCCCACCACTAGCTCCAGCACTGGGAAGCCCACCACTGTCTCCTGCGGTTAGATGCCCACCACTAGCTCCAGCACTCGGGAAGCCCACCACTAGCTCCAGCACTGGGAAGCCCACCACTATCCCCTGTGGTGGGATGGCCACCACTATGTCTGGCAGTAAGAAGCCCACCACTATCCCCTGCGGTGGGATGGCCACCACTATGTCTGGCAGTAAGAAGCCCACCACTGTCTCCTGCGGTGGGATATGGTGGGATGCCCATCACTATGTCTGGCAGTAGGAAGCCCACCACTATCCCCTGCAGTAGGAAGCCCACCACTGTCTCCTGCGGTTAGGAGCCTACTTATTATTCACTTTCCGTTCAAACTTGGATATTATGTCAGACCTCTGGAGAGCCAGCAGTGATCACCGGGCCGCATGTACCCAGGCTCCATCACAGGGCACAGCAGACGGTGGCCGCCGCACTACGGTGTGAATGAGCCCTACCATCACTAGATGAAGGTCATGTGATCCAAATCACGTGATGTGACTGACGTATTCAGATCCGTTTCCTATTCGCACTTTAATAGGAGGGAATGTGCACAAGAGACAACGCCACAATTTCCTCTGATGAGAGGCTGTGCAGTATATCGCCATCGTGCTGCCGGTGTTTACGGTCCCGGTCACTTCTGCCCCCGGAGCTCAGGCTGCGCGGCCCCGGAGAAGACCACACCAGTGCGCTCACAGAGAACACTACTGAAATGGTCAGGAAGAGTTAAAACCGTGGGCGTCACTTTTGAAGCGCTAGACTCCGCCCTCTTCGCGGGCACGCCCACCCAGCGGCCTTTCGCCCAATCAGCGACAAGTAAAGGAAATGCGGGAAAATCTAAACACAATAAAAGCAAGAAAAAAAGGGGCGTCCTGCCATATAAGGGAAGGAGCGCGCATGCGCAGAACGTCACTTCGGGCCGCCGGGTTCCAAATTGGAATGCGGCCCCAGAGATAGAGCGGAGGAGACAGAGGCAGGAGCCGCCGCGGCCGCACAGCTCCGCCCCGGCACCTCGCACCACTCAGCGGCCGAATCCACCGCTCTCCCGGAACCCCGCTGCATGCGCTGAGCCCGGGAGATGTTAGGGCAGCCGCAGCCGTTCTACTGCTCGCACGGCGGCAGCGGCGGGGACGAGAGTCAGCTGGTCAGCTACGTGGAGGATTATCTGGCGTGCATCGAGTCCCTGCCCCTGGAGATCCAGAGGACCGTCACCGTGCTGCGGGAGATCGACACCAAGTACCGAGGTGAGAAGCCCACACGTGGCCGGGGACCCCGCACGATGGCGCGGCTGTGCCCGTCCTGCGCCCCCCGCACTGTGCGGCTCTGCTGCAGCCATATTGGAAGCATAAAGTGATGGAACTGTGCACAAGTTGTCTGCACACTGCAAGTCCCAGCGTGCACCGTGCAGCAGCACACACTGGCGCTGTCCGTGGCGACCCTGGACTTGTAGTTCTCCAGTGACCGGAGTTGAGCCGGGTTGCTGTGTGTACGGGACGTGGGGCGCTATGTAACAGCTCGGCGCTTTATTGTAGTCAGGAGCCGTGGTGGAGGCAGTGTACCCGGGGTTACTGTATCGTGTGTGCACCGTGTAATCCCCGTGTACTGACAGTGAGCGTCACTTCCGGGGACGGCCTGTTATCAGGAACCCAGCGCACGGGTCCGCCCACTGGGCGGGGCTTTCCTCGGATTGCTGGACCTCACCTACTAATAGGCTGGTGACACTAATGGGGCGCGTTCTAACATGCCGTGTTACGCCCACTGTGGGCGGTGCCAGTGGGGACAATCCCCTCCTACTGAAGGGTGGTTCGCATACCTGGAGGTACACGTCATGGGGTACTATTCACTGCTGCCAGCAGAGGGCGCCCGAGTGTCCTGTACAGTGCTCAGTGCCCAGGCACGTGTGACCCCAGGACCTGCTCCTCTGCCTGTGTCCCCTGCGTCTGTTGCCGCCGGATCCGTTTTTTCCTCCATAGACATTCATTAGCGCCGGATTGCCTTGCGTTTCATCCCGTTTTTTTTGCCGGATTCGGCAACATTTACTTGTCCGGCGGCCGGATGAAACATTGAACGTTTTTGTGTCCGGCAAAAAAACGGATTGCGCTGTACAGCGTGTTTTATAATGGAAGCCTATGAATGCCGTATCCGGCGTAATGCGGCAAAAAAACGGATCCGGAAGCTGGATCCGTTTTTTTGTGAACTGAGCATGCTCAGTATCACATCGGATCTGTCAGAAAACTGAAGGAACTGATGGAAAAAACTGACGCAACTGATCCGTTTTTTTTGCCGGATAGTGCCTGATGCCAAAAAAGTGATGTGTGAACATATCCTTAGGTGTCCCTTATTTGCCCATGGTGGTGCCCCCTACATGCTGCTGTGTACAGGAGGAGGTTGGCAGCCTGATATATAGTGATCATTGTGTTAGGACAACTAGAGGACCGGCTGGCCGGGCTAGCCCAGGGGAGGGGGGACCGGCTGGCCGGGCTAGGACATTGATAGAATTAACGTTGACATGTTGGACCAATTGCCTGACTACAGAATGCAGTATCTGCGGCTGGTATCGGACAGGAGCTGTCAGGGGCCCTGTAATCTCTTAACCCTTAACATTTTTGTGGGTCGAGTCGTACTATTAAATGAAACAATAAAAGTTTTACCATATAGTGTACTGGAAAACTGCAAAAAAAAAATGTGATTGCATGATTATTTTGGGATTATTTTATTCAGTGTTCACTATATTGTAAAATTGTGTGGGTGTGATGCCTGAGGTCGGTATGAGATCTTAGACACCAAACATGTATAGGTTTACTTTTATCTAAGGGGTTAAAAAATAAAATCAGAAGTTTGTCCAAAAAAGTGGTGCACTTTTTGCGCCATTTTTCGTGACTCTAAGAGTTCTCATTTTTTCGGATGTTACTTAGTGACTGCTTATTTTTTTCGTCTCGAGCTGACTTCTTTAATGGTACCATTTTTGCGCAGATGCTTAGTTTTGATTGCATGTTATTGCGTTTTGTGTAAAACTTGCACCATTTATAGATCAAATTAATTGAGTTTTATTCTTTGATCGGGCATTTCTGAATGCGGCGATACCAAGTGTATGTGAGATATATGTATGTGACATATCATATATATATATAAACCCTTTAATTTTCAATGGGGGTGACTTGAACTTTTAGGTGTGTTTTTTTTTAAATCTTACTAGTCTTGCTGGGGGGCTATAAGGATCAGCTGTCGGATTGCTCATTTATTTCTCCCGATCAGAGCTGCTCAGATCAGCAGAAATGCTTGTCTTCTGTTACAGCCAGCTCTCTGTCGGCTGTACCAGTAAGTGAGTCATGACAGCAACAGGAGTAGTCACATGACCCTGTGTTAACATTGGCTCCCCATGCTTGCGTCACGGGGCCTCCGATGGTAGCGGTTAAGTGCGTGTTACTTACCGCTTTACATCTCACTGTCACATTTTGACAGCGCGATTTAAGGGGTCAACAGGTGAGGGTGGATCGAAGATCCACCTGTTAGGCTCAGCTGCTGTAAAAATCAGCAGACGTGCGGGGATTGCCGTTGGCTCACTGCAGCGGTGATTACCCCTTCAAGATTTAGGACATACCGTTACATCCTTGGTCGTTTAGTGGTTAATTTTGTACCAATGACTTGACCTGTTACTTACCATGCTTTTCTTCTTCCAGAAGCACTAAAGGAGGTAGATGAGGTCTACGAGAAGCATCTGACTGAGAATGATCCCCAGCAAAAGAAGCGCCTACTGCAGCAGCTTCAGAGGGCGCTGATCGTCACCCAGGAGCTCGGCGATGACAAGATCCAGCTGGTCACACAGGTGTTTGAGCTAGTCGAAAGTAAGACCAAGCAGATTGATGCCCATTGTAAGGGCTACTTTGACCCAGATGAAAATGAAAAATCTACAGAAAAGGTAAAGGCCGACTCCAATACGGCTGAGCGCAGCACTCGAAGACCTCGCAGACAGCGCAATAGTGAGAGCAGGGACTTGTGTCATATGGTCAACGGGACAGATGACATTGATGATCCACCTAAAGAGAAGAAGCCAAAATCTTCCAAGAAGAAGAAGAGAACCAAGCACAAGCAGGAGCGGGATGTGTCTCCAGTTCCCTTTGCAATTGATCCCAATGAGCCGACATATTGCTTGTGTAACCAAGTGTCCTACGGAGAGATGATTGGCTGTGACAATGAAGAGTGTGCCATCGAGTGGTTCCACTTCTCCTGCGTCGGACTGACTTACAAACCAAAGGGCAAGTGGTATTGTCCTGACTGCAGAGGAGACAATGAGAAAACAATGAGCAAAAATACAGACAAAAACAAAAGGGACAGAAGGTCCAGATAGCGCAGGGGATTTTTTTTCCTAAGTTTACTGGTATAGTCTTTGCTTCGTTTTGTTTGTCGTTGGGTTTTTTTGGTTTTTTTTTTATGTTTAGGTAACGTGGACACATTTTTACTTGTATTATATTATTAAAAGCTGTTCGCTTTAACATTTTTTTTTTATTTTTTTTTTCTCAGCAACTATTTTGTGGACTGTACTAGCAGAGAGCTGAGATCTGGAGCAATGCTTAATCCTGCGCTGTCACCCTGACCACGTGCACTTAGATAAAACACTGTACCCAGATATAGTGTGTTTAAGGGAAAAAAAAAACCCCTAATGAACCAATTTTACCACGTATCAGTATTATCACAAACACAAGATTATAGTCTAGAAAAAAAAATTGAAAATGATTTACATAGGTCATGTACGGAATACATGGTGGAAAGTACAGAGGCTGCTGGGTGAACAGCCGAACCAGTAATAATCACACATATGATGGCTTAATTGCAAATAATTTACAAAGGTCATGTACGTAATAAACAGAGGCTGCTGGGTGGGCAGGGACAAGCCAGTAATAATCACATACATGATTACATGTAGTGAAGCCAGTTATTCCCCACCCAACATGTTTCCTGAGGAAGTGAAGCTACTGTGAAACGTGTGTTGGGGCAACGGGGACAAAGCTTAAACCATGGCTTCTTTGTCAGTACACCTTCTAATGTGTTATTGGAACACTAATATGTGATACAACTCTGAGCGTTTTTCTTGTTCAGTTCAGGGAAGATTGTATCCCTATTCATAGAACAATTGGATGTTCCTCATGCACTTTATTCACTGGCTATGGATTTTCCTTGCCCTATACATGCATTCATATACAATAAGCAGGTAGTCATCTTGCATTGCACATAACTTTAAACAGTGCAACCTCCTTTTATGCCATCAAGGTTTTGTTAGCTTAGTCAAGGCTTACTTGAAATTAATTTCATCATATGTGTGATTATTACTGGCTTGTCTGTCCGCATAGCAGCCTCTGTATTGTACTATGTAAATTACCTTTTTTTTTTTTTTTTTTTTTTTTTTTTTTAATCATATTCAATAAAATATTTTTTTTTTATACTCTATAAACCTGTGGGTGTTTGCTATCCCCAATACGTGGTAAAATCACGTGCACCAAGTAGTCTCTTTGTAATCAGGAAAGCACAAATCCCTCCAGGATCTTCTCCATCCCGCTTTCTTTATAGGTGGTGAATTTACAGATGTAAATAGCAGAAACTATGTACTTTTAATACTCTTGGGAATATTGTACATAAAGATGTTTCTTATGGTTTATCTGTCAGACAATTGTTAATTTTCCATAAATGTAACAAATTCTTCGGATGACTGACATACATGTAGTGACCTACGATAGAGCATTGTGTAGCATTGCCTGCGTACGGATACATCACTATGGGGAGAGCTTGTCTGCAGAGACTTTCATGGCTTCATTCACACCTGCCATGCATGGTGCTGTGAGTGCCCAGGATGCTGCACCTTCATGCCTCAGTCTGGAGCCATCACTGTCAGGAGGGGATTAGCGCTGTACATGAACAGACGGCCTCCTGAATTCTGTTGATTGCAGCATCAAGAGCAATAAAACATCTTTTGTACAGTTTATGCGATCCACCAGACTATTACCCCAGATATGTTAATACTGGTTTCCTTATACTCTAGTGTGTCTGATATGACCATTTCAGCAGTGCTGCCTCCTGTAGATATTCCAGTATCGCTGTTCTTCAACTTTTTACAAAACTGCGTACCTGAGCAACGGTGATCTCCCTCCACATGTGGTAGATGCCGCATCTGTCACTGGCATCGGCCAGATCTGAGCTCCGATTGCGGCATTTACTTTCTGGGGTTGCTGTTGAATGCACTAGTTCTCACAGGCAATGATGGGTCCCAAAGATACCCCCATCCCCCATATTGGTACTCCCGTGAGGCACAGGCTGAGTTTTCTAGTAGATCTCCGTTTACACTATCATAAGCTGGGAAATTGCTGTATTATAGTATAAGCAGTAGGCAATCACTGGTTCAGATCTGCTAAAGTAAGGAGAAATTCCAACTATACCCTTCAATTCCTTTCCCTTCATTGCAAATAAAAATAACTATTTTGGTATCTGCATCTGTAAAAGTCTGTGATATTAAATTTAAAGATGTCTGCCACCTTCTCTTGTTAGTGTCGCTTTCCTCACACTGACTGGCACTTCTGTCTGCACGCTTCTGTCCGGAGATGGCGGCAGACAGTGCCGGGTGAAGTATGTATGTATATGGGGAGATAAGGTATGCACACCAATGACTATGTAAGGGGAATACATGCAATAGCAGAAACTGCTGTGTGAATACTGACATGAAAAATCCAATAGCTATATGTAAGAATGAAATGTGAAAAATGGAACCTGCATTACTGCCATGAATATATGAATAAAGAGTCACTGGTGTGCATACCTTATCTCCCCATAGTGATGTTTTTTAGGTTTTTTTGCACCCAGTTCAGACATAGAATGGAGTTCCAAACGTTATTTCTTATTTGTTGTTAGTTTTTCGTTTGCGAACCCTCCCCATACACACCTATTGCCAATCCACATCGTATATATAGCTTGGGTCTCGGCTTCCCATAAAGTTTTTTAACTGCATGAGAGGACACACACAAGCTAGGGACCCCAACGTAGAGAAATACTTTGGCGTAGTGTTGGGGCTCTATTGCATTGATCAATTCAGTAGCTAAATTTCTCTTTATTCATATGTTCATGGCAGTAATGCAGGTTCCATTTTTCACATTTCATTCTTACATATAGCTATTGAATTTTTCATGTCAGTATTCACACAGCAGTTTCTGCTATTCCATGTATTCCCCTTACATAGTCACTGGTGTGCATACCCTATCTCCCCATAGTGATGTTTTTTTAGGTTTTTTGCACCCAGTTCAGACATAGAATGGAGTTCCAAACGTTATTTCTTATTTATTTAGTGCCGGGTGATGTGACTCGATTCTCGTGTGAGTCAGTCACAAGTGTGACATCAGCCTAAGGCCCGTTTCACACGTCAGTGAAAAACACAGACGTTCTTCACGGATGTGTAAAACACGCACCTGTCCCTCCGTGTTCCGTGATTCATGGCACACGTGGGTTGTCCATGTGCAATCCGTGATTGCATATGGACATTACTCACCTGCCCCCGCTCCTGCTGTCCATGGTGCTGATCTCCTTGGGTCTGCAGCGTCCGCCCACCGCTCTCAGCACTTACTTCCTGGTCTGCTATTCCTGCTCTCATGAATATTCATGAGCCAGGCAGGAGCTGCCGAGAGCAGAGGCTGTAGAGCAAATCGCAGGCAAGGTAAGTGTTTCACTGATCACACACGGATCACACCATAGTGTGGTCCGTGGGTCATCAGTGATGCCAGAAAAAAACTGACATGTCTTCGTGCAGAATCAGGGCCACGCGTACACTCTGCACGGAGACAAGTTCAGTGAAAAATCACTGATGTGTGAGCAGACGCATTGATTATAATGGGTCTGCGTATGTCAGCGATTCTGGTACGTTTTAAAAAAAGCACAAACGTACTAGAATCACTGACTTGTGAAACAGGCCTCAGTGTGAGGAAAGCTGAAGCCACAAGAGAAAGTGGCTGACATCTTTAATCTGTACAGTAACAGCAGAATTGTAGTCTTTCACGCAACATCTCCTTTAAAATGACAAAGAACACACTGCCATGAGATCTGTTTTTCTCTCTGATAAAATCCATCATTGAAATGTTACCCCAAAAATATCAATGAAAATGTCAGCTCGCCACCCAAAATAAGAAGGCCTCACACAGCTCTATTGATGTAAAATTAAATGTTATGGCTCTGGGAAGAAGTAGAGGAAAACACAAATCAAAAATTGTCTGCATCTAAACATCTGCATCTGGAACGCTATTCAAAGTCTGAACTGGTCGCAAAAACCCTAAAAAACTTCACTATATGGAGAGAAGGTATGCAGACCAGTGACAGTGCAAGGGGAATAAATGTAAAGCAGAAACTGCTGTATGAATACTGGCAGGAAAAATACAATAGCTATATGTGAGAATGAAAATATGACAATAGAATCTGCATAACTGCCATGAACTTAAGAATAAAGGGAAATTTAGCTACTGAATTCAATAATACAACAGAGCCCCAACACCTCGTCACGGTATTCACTGGTGTGCAGCCCTTCTCTCTACGTAGTGAAGGGTTTTTTTTTTAGGGTTTTTGCACCCAGTTCAGACTTAAGGGTACTTTACACACTGCGACATCGCTAGCGATCTCATTAGCGATGTGATATTCCAGATCGCAAGTGCGATCTTTCGATCTAAAATTTCACATCGCCAACGAGATCGCTAGCGATGTCGCAGTATGTAAAGTACCCTTTAGGCCATGTGCCCACGGGTCGCTCGTACCTGCGGATATAGTCGCAGGTATGGCCGCATGTTTCCCGCAGCTGCCCGCCGGCAGCCATTTTTAGCTGCGAGTTTCCAGCGGAATAGCTGCGGGAAACATGCGGAGTTTCCCGCGATTTACCTGCGGACGTCCCGGCCTCTATCTCCATAGTGGAGAGCCGCAAGTAAATCCGCATGAATAATTGACATGCAGTTAGGTGCTGCTGAGGGATCTCCGCAGGAGATTCCGCAGCCGCACTTTCCTTAGCGTGGACACAGACACTCCCCATGTCCCATAGGGTAACATGGGGAGTGCCTGTACATGCTAGAACCTGCGGATTTATCTGGAAAATCCGGTCAGGTTTTCCGCGGCAAACTCCGCAGCAAAAAGCTCCCGTGGGCACATGGCCTTAGAATTGTGTTCCAGATGTTATTTCTTAATTTGTTTGTAGTCTTTCGTTTGTGAACCCGACCCCACAACTATCACCAGTCCACATTATACATATATAGCCTGGGTCTCCGCTTCCCACACAGTTTTTTAACTGCAAGAGAGGACACACATTAGCTGGGGACCCCAATGTAAGAGATAACTTAATGACGAGGTGTTGGGGCTCTGTTGTATTGATCAATTCAATAGCTAAATTTCTTTTTATTCTTAAGTTCATGGCAGATTATGCAGATGCCATTGTCATATTTTCATTCTCACATATAGCTATTGTATTTTTCATGCCAGTATTCATACAGCAGTTTCTGCTTTACATTAATTCCCCTTGCACTGTCACTGGTGTGCAGTCCTTCTCTCTATATACTCATGGAGACAGGCTGGCCTCGGTGATGTTGGGTCAACTGAAAGTTGACACGACATCACAAGATCTCAGAGGTCACGGAGTCCAGGGTCACATGATGGGGATGAGCAGACCACAATAGCACTGTTCAGAGGCACTATTGACTAAACAAGGTATTTGAGAGAAGCCTTGTTTCTGATTGTTATATCGATGTGGCCAGTAATGCTTAAGTAGTGGACCACCTTTTTAAGGCCCGTTTCACACATCCGGCATTTCGCCGGATACGGCACGCATGCAGCACAGTAGATTAATTTACAGTGGAAGCACGACACTATGCGGACAAATGCGGTTGTGCATGAAGCACACAACCGAATGGTGTCGCGCTTCCACTGTAATTGAATCTACTGTACTGCATGTGTGCTGGATCTGGCATCCGGCGAAATGCCGGATGTGTGAAACGGCCCTAAGGTGTGAGAAATCCAGCACTGACATCGTATGCAAATGAGCTGCAAGTTCTTCGAAGTGTGGAAATGCACTTGCAGCACTCCTGCTCCCTACTACCAGTCTGCTGTCTGTGTATGACTGACAGGTCACTCCTGTTTGTGACCTGCTTTCTCTAGTGGCTTCAGTCCCTTGTTCTATGTGCAGTAAGGTCCTCTGACATCACTAGACCTAGGATATTGATTTGCTCATACCCCTCACCCCCATCTGGGGAGACGAAAGGCGTCAGTACAAGCAGTGTTGAAATATCGGGTCAGGGAAAGCAGGTTATTGAAATAAAGGGTGACCTGTTATGAGACAGGTGGGGATTAGTAAGGGTGGGCACTAGCTCTGCAAGTGCAATGTCTGCAACCCCAAAGCACTTGCAGCTCATATTCATATAGTTTCAACTCTGGATTTCTCAGGGAAAAATGGATTTCTACAAGCCAAGTGAGGATTTATTAACATGAAATCGCCTGTATATACATAGCATTAGTTTGAGACATAAAATCCTCATGGCAGGTTCCTTTTATGCCACTTACTCTGTTAGGCCTGGTTCCCTACAAGTTTTTCGGTATAGATTTTGAAATAGTCGCTGTAGAGTCCACATGAAGTATGTGAACTGAATACTGAAGCAAATCCTGAACCAAATTTTATTAGTAGATCAGCATCTATGTCTTCATCTGTAGCAACGCTTCGTTAGTACTGTGTTCTGTACAGGGATCCTGCCCTAAATACGGCCGATGATGGAGGAGGCGGTGATCATTAGCAGTTTCAATTGAAAACAATACTGTATGTGTGTTTGTTTCTCTTACTCTTTTAAATTGGGGCTAGTGTTGGACATTTCAGGTCATATACTTCTGCGTAATTGCCATGTGTAGGACAGGACCACTGTAGTTTGTCCTATGTCATTTGAGAGAAAAACTAAGCAATAGCCAACTCATCTGGGCCTGTATTCCAGGCAAGGAGTCCAGAAAGATGCCCTATTGTGGGCGAGGATCAGTAAAAGGGAAAAATCCAGCTCTAAAGTAGAACTAGAAATCAAGACTTTAATTTACAAATGGTTAAATTCCAATGTCCATAAATCCAGTGCAGGAAAAAGTTAATATGCTAATCTAAACCAATATGTCTCCTAAGATGCAGAGTGCAAACAAATTTTGTGTAGTCAGATCATGCCATTATCTATATGGATGTCTCCGCTTCTTAACCTACACACAGTAGAAGAGGGGGCAGATGATTAGTGACTGCAGAACCTGACTACACTGATTGTTTGTGGTCTGTTACCATGGAGACACAGATTTGAAGAACAGTTAATCACTATTAATGATGGCTGTTACCAGAGTTCACCCATTCATGCAGTGAAGCACGTTTCTGCCCAAATTTACTAAAAAATAATTATGACCGCTATGCTGCAGAACATGTGTACTTTACTCATCTCCTGTTCAATCAAAGAGGAATAGAGCTGTTATGTGGTATTATGGAATTACACGATATTCAATGGAAACCTTTTAATGAATGAAGGACTGTAAACAGGATGGTTTATCGTTGTGAATGTAAAGCACATTATCGTAAAATAGTTATGCTATGAGAGTTTTTTTAGTTGTACTAGATGATTTGGGCTTCATTCAGTCAGCTGTAGTCTGCCTGGTTTAGTCTCTGCATAATTGCCTAAAGTGATCAGTTTTGGTGCCAGTCCAGCATTGTCAGCACTGGCTCTCCAGGGGATCACATGACATTGTCACTGCGTCAAAGGCAGGGACATGGCCAATGACGTACGTATACGTCATCGTTCGTGAAGGTGTTGTATCCTGACCTTTTCTTTTGTGTTAAAGCATGTAGTGTGTGCAAAGCTCATTGTGAAGGGAGGGTGACGTCACTTACTTTATTAGTGAATCCTGTGTTAAAGGGAACCTGTCAGGTCCCATACATGTTCTATCCTGGAAGCAGAGTGATGTGATTTAATCAGCCGTCATGTGCCTCTGACACCCAAGGCTGTTAACCAGTTACATGCCGCTGTCAATCACTGACGTGATCGCGGGGCACCAATGGGTTGTCAAGTCTGTTGGGGGTCTGCAGATGACCCCTGTGTCTGTCATGACATCCTCGTTTGAACGCCGACTTCGAGCCATTGTTCATAGGAAATTGTGATTTCTGCTGATGCACTGCTCTGTATAGCACAAGCAATCGGACGATCGCAGCTTCATACAGTACAAAATAAATAAAACTAAATACAGTAAAGAAAAGTTAAGAAAAAAAGATTAAAGACATTTAAAAAAACACAAGTTCAAATCACCTCCCTTTTGCTCTATTAAAAATACCGTAAAACAATAAATAAAATACACATTTGGTAAAGTGTTGAAATGTTGATCTATCAGAATATAAAATTAATTAATTCATCGGTAAACAGCGTAATGAGAAAAAAAAAATCAAGCTCCAGAATTATGTCTTTTTGTCACCACAATATTGCATTAAAAGGTGATCAAAACATCATATCTGCTCCAAAATATCAGTAAAAATGTCAGTTAAGGGCAAAAAAAGTAAGCTCTCATGCAGCCCAAGGTTCCAAAAAATGAGAACGTTAGGGGACTTGGAAAATGGCAACAATTGCACATTTTTTTTCACCTCTTAAAGGGAACCTGTCATCAGAAATTTACCTGTAAACCTAAAAGTTTCCCCTTCTGCAGCTCCTGGGCTGCATTCTAGCAAGGTTCCTCTAGTTTTTCTGGCCCCTTTTATACCAAAATAAATACTTTATAAATTTGTACCTTTTCGTATGCAAATTTTGAAAATTATCCATGGGGGCGGGCTGCCTGGTGTCGGTTACTGTCCTCCTGCCGATTTACGCCGCCCCCTGCTGAATTTCAAACCTCAGGAAGCCGCCCGTGGTCCCGCGCATGCGCTGTGCGACTGTAGCGGTGCCGTGCACTGTGTGCACGTGTGACCGCTGGTGACGCTTTGCGCGGGCACGAGGTTATGGGCGGCGCTGTGAGTGTCATCAGCAAGTGCCGCCCATAACCTCGTGACCGCACTTTCCCCTTTGCCTCCTGCGTTCTGCGCAAGCGTCTCCTCGTAACCTGTGGTGGCCTGATCCGCTCCTCCCATCTATTTCCTGCTGCAGGGCAGGCAGGATGGGAAGAAGGTGACGTCGGATCATTTGGCCAGCGCTTGCGCAGAACGCAGGAGGCAAAGGGGAGAGCGCGGCCACGGTATTATGGGCGGGCACTTGTGATGCATTCACAGCGCCGCCCATAATATCGTGCCTGCGACCACGTCACCAGCAGTCCTCGCGTGCACGGGACCTCGGGCGCTGTGGGCGGCGTCCTGATCTATGAAATGAAGCAATGGGGGACGGCGTAAACCAGAAGGAGGGACAGTAACCGACACCACACGGCCCGCCCACATGGACGATTTACAAGAATTGCAGACAAAAAGGTACAACTTTATAAAGTGTTTAATTTGGTTTAAAAGGGGGCACAAAAAGTACAGGAACCTTGCTAGAATGCAGCCCAGGAGCTGCAGAGGGGGAATCTTTTAGGTTTAAAGCTAAATTTCTGATGACAGGTTCCCTTTAAATAAGAAAACCTGCATGTTTGGAATCTGCGTACTCGTACCGACCTGGAGAATATTACAGCGAGGTCAGATTTACCATATAGTGAACATGATAAATAAAAAACCCCAAAATATTATGCAATTGCATTTTGTTCCTGGTTTCCAGTACATATGTTCCAGTATGTTTTCTGTACAAGTGTGGCATAATTAACAGGGACAAATTATGCTGTGTAAAAGAAATGTAAAAAGCATGGTAACATGCTTTACAACAGCCAAGGTCATCAGCAACATAATACAAAGCCGCTTTGTACCCCTCAGAATTGAGCTTTTTTTGACCCTGGGCGTATGAGTCCTGGCTTCAGAGAGGCAGGCTCACTGCGCATGATCGGAAGTTGTCCACACTTCCGGTCATGCACACTACCTTTCTCTGAAGCCAAGACTCATACATCTGGAGTCAGAAAAGCTCAATGCTGAGGGGTCCAAAGCCATTCACACGTGCAGCTTTGTATCGCTCTGCTGAAGACGCAGGCTGTGGTAAAGCCAAGTGGGCTGACAAGTCTGGTAACTAATGCCCCTGGGACTTGTCACAGACCTAATTAGCATTACATAAACGATCTTTAGAAATTCTTTTTCTAAAGATCTCCCTATGTATGCTAGTATATGCTGGGACTGTTAGAGAGGGATTAAAGATATACACCCAGAACTGCTCGTGGTTCTGGGTTCACAGGAGACCTGACAGGTTCCCTTTATATAGCGGTCTATCTGAAAGGTAGTCACACTGCAAAGGGAAGCACCTTATTCTCAGCACAAGGAAGTACAAGAAGCTGAAGATACAGTACAAGATGGGATGAAAGTAAAAGGAAGGAGATTCAGATTAGACATTAGGAAAATCATTCTGACAGTGAGAGCAGTCAGAACAGGCTACCATGGGAGGCGGTGAGCTCTCCATCAATGGAAATCTTCAAGCGGAAACTGTATAAACATATAGCTAGGAAAACCTGTACTTACAGTTAGTTGGCCCTTGAGGTTCCTTCCAACTCTACCATTCATTGGTTCTATGAATATTGTCATTTAAAAGTACAACTTGTCCCTCAAAAAACAAGCATTCATATGGCTATATTGACTGAAAAAAAAAAAAAAGTTATGGCTCTTGAAAGAGGGGAAAGAAAAAACGGAAAATTGCCTGGGGGTGAAGGAGTTAAATAAGGAGACTAAGAGACCATTGCTGCTTCTTTATCCTCTTTGTGACATTAGATGTACTGGGTACGACTCGTGATGAGCAGACTTGCAGATAGGATTTAAAAAAAAATAAAATTTGGTTCCGGCCCTGAAATTATCTGGCCAGACACCAGTCTCCATATAAGTCTATGGAGACCATAATCCGCCGCATAAAAATGGTGGTAGAAGGGTTAGAGGAATTAGAGCAAGCGCTTCATACCAAGTCTCCGGCATGGCTCTAACTGCTCTCGTGGCTGCTCATTCTTTTTCTGGAGCTGTTCATTATTGCTCATATATATTCACTGCTTCCCCTGCCCGCCGGCAGTCCTGGCATCTGTGATTGGTTGCAGCCTGTGTGACAGCGTGTCTGACTGCTTTCAATCACAGATCCTGTCTGTGAGTCACAGTAGATTGGAGTAAAGATAAATAAAAAAATTGACGTAGGGTCTCCCCATATTACGATACCCGGCACAGATAAAGCATCTATGGATGTGGCAATGCTGTGCGGCTGAAGGCTGCTATTTTTAGGCTGGCGGTGGCATAAGTATGGCTCACCCCAGCCTGAGAATACCTACCAGCCCCCAGCTGTCGGCTTTATCATGGCTGGATATCAAAATTGGGGGGACAGCACTTTGGTTTTTAAAAAATATTTATTTAAATATTTTTTTTTAAAAAATGCTGCATGTGATTCATCTTATTTTGAAATACAACCAAGATAAGCGCACAGCTAGGGGCTGCAGCCTGTAGCCGTATGCTTTATCTGGGTTGTATATCATAATATGGGGGGACCATACACTTTTTTTTTATTAATTTATTTTTACACCATGATATATACCAGCAGACAGGGTCTGTGATTGGCTGCAGTCAGACGCTGTCACACAGACTGGGGGTGCATTTTGACTGCGACCAATCACAGTCACCAGGATGGCTGGTGGGTGAGGGAAGCAGTGCATATGGATTAGCAATAATGAGCAGCCCTGGAAGAAGACTGAGCGACCCGGAAGCAGTTACAGCCCAGGTCCAACACTCAGGTATGTTTGAAACCGCCCGGATGCAGACTTTTACCGTCCAGGTCTGCCTATCACTAGATACGACCTGATAGTCAGTGCGTTACCGACTAATGGCGTGTCCAGTATGTCATGGTGATTTTACGGGCACAGCAGCTGTGCTCGCGCAATTGCCGCCAGGTCTGTGGCTTATGTTAAAGCCAAGACCTGGCTCCCACCGTCAGGCGCGGTGCCACACCACTTCGGGCAGTATGGCCTCCTAAATGCTCCGATCAATAGTGATCAATAGCGATCGCAGAATTTAGGTGGCTGGGAGAAGAGTGTGTTCCCAAGCGATCGGGACCCCCGTGACTTGATCACAGGGACGCAATCACTGCCATGATAACTCGGGTCCTCGTTATGACGACCCCCAGGTCACCCACCTATAGAAAGTGTGAGACAAATGCAGCACTGACATATTCATTGCAATGATCGAGCATTGTTATGGATTTTCTGAGTGATCAATGATAAAAAGTGAAGCAACTAAAAAAAAAATGTAAAAATATTTTTAAAAAATCTGAAAATAAAGAATAAAAATGGCGCTACTTCCCTTCTTCACTTTGCACTGTGCCTCAAAAGTAGTTTTCTACAACCACAGTTGGGGTAGTGGCATACTCAGGATAAATTGCACAACAAATGGTATGGTCCATTTTCTCCTGTTAGCCTTGTGAAAATCAAAAATTTGGGGTTAAAGTAACATTTCTGTGGTTAAAAATGTATGTTTTCATTATCACGGCTTAACAGTATAAATTCTGTGAACTACCTGGGGATTCAAGGTGCTCACCAAACATCTAGATAAATTCCTTGAGGGATTTAGTTTCCAAAATGAGGTCAGAGCTCCACTGTTTAGGCACATCTTAAAATGCGACATGGCACCCGCTAACATTTCCAGCCAATTTTGCATTCGAAAAGTCAAATGTCGCTCCTTCCCTTCAGATCCCTGCCATGGCGTGTTCTCAAACAAGCACATCAAGAGCTCTCCAAACAAGAGCTCTCCAAACGAAACATGGCGTCCACTATCTATTCCAGACAATTTTGCAATCTAAAATTCAAACGACAAAATATGAAAATATAAAATTTGGGTCTAAAGTAACATTTTTGTGGGAAAAAGTAACATTTCCTTTTTTTTTTCTTCTTCCAGATTGCCTTAGTTCCTGTGAAGGACCTAAAGAGTTAATAAACTTCTTGGATGTGGTTTTGAGCAGTGTGAAGGCTGCAGTTTTGTCATTTTGGGTATATTCTGTCACCTAGGCCTCTGAAAGTCACTTCAAATGTGATGTGGTTCCTAAACAAAAATAGCTTTGTAAATTTTGTTAGAAAAATTAGAAATTTCTGATAAACTTCCTAACAAAAAAAATCTGTTTCCAAAATTGTGCTGATGTAAAGTAAACATGTGGGAAATGTTATTTATTAACTATTTGGTAAACTCTCTGGTTTAAGGGCTTAAAAATTCAAAGTTTGAAAATTGTGAAATTTTTGCTAAATTTCTGACATTTTATCAGATAAACATAAAAAGTATCATCCTAAATTTACCACTGTCATGAAGTAGACTATGTCATGAAAAAAACAATCTCAGGGATCTGCTGAAGCGTTCCAGAGTTATAACCTGTGAAAGTGACACTGGTCAGAATTGAAAAAATGGTTGGTCATAAAGTCGAAAACCAGGCTTAAGGTACCGTCACACTAAGTGATGCTCCAGCGATCCCACCAGCAACCTGACCTGGCAGGGATCGCTGGAGCGTCGCTACACGGGTTGCTGGTGAGCTGTCAAACAGGCAGATCTCACCAGCAACCAGCCCCCAGCCTGCAGCGACGCGTGGAAGCGATGATGCGCTTGGTAACTAAGGTAAATATCGGGTAACCAACCCGATATTTACCTTGGTTACCAGCGCACACCACTTAGCGCTGGCTCCCTGCACTCCTAGCCAGAGTACACATTGGGTTAATTACCCGATGTGTAGTCTGGCTATGTGTGCAGGGAGCAGGGAGCCGGCACTGACAGCGTGAGAGCGGCGGACGCTGGTAACGAAGGTAAATATCGGGTTACCAAGGAAAGGGCTTCTTGGTTACCCAATATTTACATTGGTTACCAGCGTCCGCAGAAGCCGGCTCCTGCTGCCTGCACATTCAGTTGTTGCTCTCTCGCTGTCACACACAGCGATCTGTGCTTCACAGCGGGACAGCAACAACTAAAAAATGGTCCAGGACATTCAGCAACAACCAACGACCTCACAGCAGGGGCCAGGTTGTTTCTGGATGTCACACACAGCAACATCGCTAGCAACATCGCTGCTACATCACAAAAGTCGTGCCTCAGCAGCGATGTTGCTAGCGATGTTGCTTAGTGAGACGTGGCCTTTAGGGGTACGGGGGTAAAAGATCCCGGTTTGAGTGGTGACTATGAAGGTTATATACCTTGTGACAATGCTGAAGACTGATATGAGATTGGAGTAGCAGAAAAGAACAGTGCTGAAGGAACAGCGGCCTGCACAGGCATGTATGATATTGCAAGCCTCTGTTGGGTCCCTAATTCAGGTCACCCATAGGGCTCATTTAAATGAGTGTATAATCTGGTTCTGTGCCGTCCATAGGTAAAATGTTTGGTATGTGGACAGCACACTGACCAATACAAGTCAGGGGGGTAGTAGACATGAATGTTTTAACATACAGACAGTTGTTCCACATTGGAAAAAAAAAAATCACAGTGTGCACTACTCTGATCCATTTTTATGAACAGATTCCACTATTGTACACAATGAGTGAAATACAAAACTGATGCTAGGTGGACACCATCCCTATAGCTTCCGTTTTTGCCCACATAAAAAACTGTATTTGGTGTTAATATAAAAATGAAATGTCATACAATTATAAAAAACAAATATACAAATGACAATATGGATGAAAAATTGATGATTTTGCATAAGTTTGTCTGATCCTGGACTCAAAATGTGCCTAAATAAGAAGCAAAAACATTGTGGTAATGAATGCGCAGCGTCACAGGCATGGTAGCCCTAAACTCTGCCGCCACAACTGGTTTTCGGCTCAATGCGCACAATCAGAACGTGCCAGGACTTCCGGTCATGTGCACTACACCACTTTGAAGCCGGGACAGGTACACCCGGCTTCATAGTACGCATGACTGGAAGTCCGAGACTTCTGATCATGCACACTAAGCAGACATCCAGCGTCGGGTGCGGTGTCAGCAGAGAGATCGACCATACCTCTGATGCTGCGCATTTATTAGCATGTTAGCACGCCCACAGGGCTAAGGTGTCCGACTAGCCAAGGGAAGTAACACCCTAGTCACAGACCTCATTAGCATATTATAAAGAATCATTAGAAATACTTTTTCTAAAGATCTTTATATCTATGCTAGTGTATACAAGGACAGTTAGGCAGGGATTAGCAAGATGCACCCAGAACTGCTCATGGTTCAGGGTGCATATGTGCCGCCCCAGCAGCGGGTTGAACCGCTCGGATCCGAGATAGTGTCAGTTCGTGGCTCAAGGGTCTCCGGACCCGGGGGCTTAGGGGCCCCACTCTAAAGTAAAAGGGGGTATTTACAGGGAAGTTGTAGTTCGTGACGCCACCCGTGGTGTGCGGTAACTGGGGGTACCGCCGCTGCCGTTGGGAGTAACCAGGGTGATGGATTGGGGCAGCAAGGTGTTGTTGCCCTTTACAGGTAGGGTTAGGCCCTGGGACTCTGGATGATGCTACTGGGTGCCGTGAAGGGGAAATCACTCAGGTACTCACTCAGCCAATAAACAGACGCTGACAACCAGGTAAAACAAGTCTCTGGGTGCCGCTGCCTCTCAAAGGGGAGCTCGTCCGGGTCCCGTCCCCTGCAGTGCTGCCTGGTGATCCGTGATCTGCCTCCTGGCACAAAGTTTAAATTCACCGTAGTGGGCCAGTAGTCTGGAACTTGCTAGGCCCCGCTCCCCACTGTGGCTAAGTGTGGGAGCCTGCTCTCAGAGCTCACGCTTGGGATTTCAGTTTGCTGCTTGTATGGAAGGCCCTATCCCCCTCGTTGCGCTAGTGTCTCGATTCTGGAGCTAGTGGGAACAGTCCATAAAGGCTCTGCTCTCCGCAGGTTAAATTGCCAGGTTGCCTGACCTAGGGTCTGTGTACCACGCTGTGCCTTCGATTCCGGACTGGTGATAAGACCAGGCTGCTGATCGTCCTCTCTGACAGGTCCAGGCACCTAGCCTCAATCCCCTGCGACCGGGGGTCCAACTATTCTAGGTCCAGACCACCGTCTGCAACGTAGACAGCTTCTCCTGGAAGCCACTACTCCCAACCTCCTCCACTGTACTACTCCTCTTTACATCTCCTCTACACAACTCCTCTTCACTCCTCACCTCCCCTTCCTGACCCCTAGGTGGGCGACCTTATTCCGCTTAAGCCGCCCACTGGTGGGTGTGGTGCAAGGTGTATCTAGGATTTGATTTGCTGTTGGAGGCAGCACTGTAAGATGGGGACCCAGAACCATGAGGGATTTGAATACCGCACTAAGGTGAAAGAGCGTGCAGTACCCTGTGACGACCCGATAGTCCAGGGGCGTCACACATATTGCACCTGACAGGTTCATTTTAAGAGGGAAATTTTCTCCTTATGGAGCGAGCCAAGTCAGCAACAGAAAATTTATAAGCCATGCAATGCTCCTCTGGGAATTTCTAAATGTAAATAGCCTCTCCTGAAAGAAAGAGGTTTGGACCTCTACCGACACCTTTTCGATATAGTAATCCAAGTTTTTCCTAAGCCGGAATTCTATAAATAAAGAAGGTTAAAATAAAACTAAATGAGAATTCAAAGGGAATTAGAAATAAAAAGGAAGGACTTCTCCCCGCTGCATCCATTTATGTCTATGGCTCCTAAAACTCCTCCAAATCTACATTTATGTCTCCAGCCTGAATCCCTTATGTGACAGACATTGGTGTACTAATAACAAGAGCTTTTCATCTATTAATGGAAAATAAATATATCTATATTGTAGCGCTATATAGCTGCGTATAATACATAATAAATTTACGATATAATGACCTCTGTGATAAACATGGCTACACAAATGCAGCTATTCATGTCATACATCCCTATATACAGCTCTCAGGATTTCTCCGCACAGATCCGCCTTCATAGCTGCTCACATACCTTCAAGAATTCACTTGGGAGGAAGTGAAAACATGAGCTTATAGCAACGGAAACATGAGGAATACGTCAGGTGAAGGTAATATATTCAGAAAGTAACTACATTAAAACTCTAGGAGTCTTTCCATGCTATGACGCAAAGTGTGTTGTACTAAACAACGTGTAAAACCTTTCCAAGGATACTTGTGTATGAGGTGGTCATGTTGCCCCCACTCCTACTGAGTTTCATACTGGTTTATGTGTAATATGTCAAATATGTTTTATATCGACTGTGCTGCTGTGGGAGGATGCGGTTCCTGATGTAGCAGAGCCAAGACTGTTTTGTGGCCGCGGCGCCACCTAGCGCTGAGGCCCGGTAAAGTCAACTGTTTGCTTATGTGATGTTAGTGTGTTGTAAACATATTAGCAATATACAGTATATGATAATGTAAAGTGTAATCTAAATGTGTTAGCAATGTGTGGTGAAGTAGGAGTAGCAGGGGGGAGAATAATAATAATATTTATTCATATATATAGCACTATTAATTCCATAGCGCTTTCCATACATTGGCAAATCAAAAAAGTCCGTGGAGCCTCTGTTAGGAGTCTCGACACAGAAACCAGCCAGATATCCCTCTTTTTAGGAGACCACCATAACCACCATATTAAGTGGCCCTTTTAGTCAATATCCAACTTTTTGACAAGTTTAAAGATATGACAAGGGAAATACCAAGGCCAGGTATCCATCCACAGACAGTTGTTTCGGGTTATTGCCCCTCATCAGTGTGGAGTAGGATTCTGGCCAGGTGAGAGCAATGCCTAGTTGACCAACAATACAATACATTGGCAACACTGTCCCCATTGGGGCTCACAATCTATATTCCCTATCAGTATGACTTTGGGAGGAAACTGGAGAACCCGGAGGAAACCCACGCAAACACAGGGAGAACATACAAACTCCTTGCAGATGTTGTCCTTGGTGGGATTTGAACTCAGGACTCCAGAGCTGCAAGACTGCAATGCTAACCACTGAGCCACCGTGCCACCCTGTTAGGTAGGATGCAGTGTGAGGTAAAGGTTTAGGATGTCATTTATGGGAAGTAATATCAAGCATAGGAATGTTATGTAGATAGACTTTTTCCAGTAATAGATATAGCAGTATAAGATACTTCCTGATGAAAGAGAGCTGCTAAGAGCAAAGGTGAGAGGAGTGACAGATGACCAGAAGGTTGATTGTAGGGAAAGGCCTCTAAGGCAGTAGTTCTGCAGTGAGGTTCCTAGAGTAAGAATGTGACCTTGTAATTGGGGTCCGTCGACGAGGTATTCTCCAATTGTCCTGAGGCTACGGCTCATCTTGGAATGAGCTTAGAAGAGCCCATGGACTAGACAGACGTGCACAAGAGAGAGTTTTTTCGGGATGTGCCTTAGGAAGTTGAGAGACTAGAAGCCATCCGAGGCAGTGAGAGGACCACAGTAGCCACAGCAGCTGGAAGACTGTCCCAGAGGGATAAACCAAAAGGAGTAACCCGGAAAACAGCGGCAGCAGTACTGGATAAGTGTGGCCATGTCTGTCGTGATGGTGGAAGAATAAATAAAACTGTTTACAGTTATGTTGCCCAGAGTTCTCCAGTGTCCTGTGTCTATCTACTACATCCAAGATGGCAACCAGCTGCAGGCTGGTGGACGCTGCCCTGAAGAGTACAGTAAGTGTCACACACCCCACCAGAAGCGTTCTACAAGCACTGGCGCTCTCTGGCAGAGGAGTGCAGAGCCCTCATAGCCGGGCATCCACACCTTCCTTCACTTGTTTCTTTACTATTACTTGCTCTGAAATTTGTTTTTTATTACTTTGCAAAATCAGATTTGCAACTGCAATGGTGGATACATCAGTGCACTTGCAGTCCCTGGCCCCTCTTCGCTTCTCTGCGCCAATGCCACCTTCTGCCTCTTGATAGACAGTGGATAACAGAGGTTACATGGTGCAGCAGATACTCTGTCTTCATTGTCAATCATGAAGTTAGGATGGTGCGGGCGCGGGGGGGAAGCAAAGTTAATCTGCATATGAATAAAAGATGAATTTCAGAGTAAGGGAGCTCACGATAGTGAAGACATGGATATTGTTGGAAAAGTTTTATATAGACTTAAGGCCACTTTACACGCTGCAATATCGGTACCGATATCGCTAGCGTGGGTACCCGCCCCCATCTGTAGTGCGACACGGGCAAATCGCTGCCCGTGCAGCACAACATCGCCCAGACCCGTCACACGTACTTACCTGCCTAGCGACGTCACTGTGCCCGGCAAACTGCCTCCTTTCTAAGGGGGCGGTTCATTCAGCGTCACAGCGACGTCACAGCAGCGTCACTCAACCGCCGCCCAATAGAAGCGCAGGGGCGGAGATGAGCGGGATGTAACATCCCACCCACCTCCTTCCTTCCTCATTGCGGCCAGGAGGCAGGTAAGGAGAGCTTCCTCGTTCCTGCGGTGTCACACGAAGCGATGTGTGCTGCCGCAGTTACGAGGGACAACTTCGTTACTGCTGCAGTGACGATATTTGAGAATGGACCCCCATGTCACCGATGAGCGATTTTGCATGTTTTTGCGACGATGCAAAATCACTCATAGGTGTCACACGCAATGGCATCGCTAAAGCGACCGGATGTGCGTCACAAATTCCGTGACCCCAACGTTTTCGCATTAGCGATATCGTAGCGTGTAAAGCCCCCTTTAGGCTATGTTTCCATGTCCAATAGTCATCCATTGGAATGGATCCAGCAGTAGTCCATTGCTAAAAAAGTTGTGCAAACATAACTTTTTTTGTCCATCTAAAAAAAAACCTGATTTCGACTGGACTCATTTTTTTAACTTTGAAGGAAAACAGATCCATTAAATAGTCATTAGTTTTTCTTTCATTTGAAATGAATACATTCTTTTCTTACTAGATTAGTTTCATATGGAAGATAACGGGTGGCTTATTAACGGATCTGTTTTCCATAGACTTCAATGTTAAAAAGGGATCCAGTTGAAATCAGTTGTTTTAAACAAACAAAAAAGTTGTGTCAATGGATTGCTGCTGGATCCATTCTAACGGCATACTGTCATGGTGAAAAGTGTTGGCACCCTTGAAATTGTTCCAGAAAATCAAGTCTTTCTCACAGAAAATTATTGCAATACACATGTGCTGTTGTACACATGTTTATTTCCATTGTGTGTATGTGACCAGCAGAAAAAAAACACAGAAAAAACCTGTGACAAGTAACGAGTGTGGGCAATCTGAAAAACACACCTGAAACCACATAAAAAAGGGAAAAGTTGATTTAATCTATGGATTGTGTGTTTGTGTGTGCCACACTAAGCATGGAGAACAGAAAGAGGAGAAGTGAACTGTCGAAGGACTTGAAAAACAAAATTGTTGAAAAAATATCAACGATCTCAAAGTTACAAGTCCATCTCCAGAGATCTTGATGTTCCTTTGTCCATAATCAAGAAGTTTATAACCTATGGCACTGTAGCTAATCTTCCTGAATATGGACGGCAGGAAAAAATTAATAAAAGGCTGCAATGCAGGATAGTTCAGATGGTGGATAAGTATCTCCAATTAAGTTCCAGATATTGATAGCATCTCTCACGTTGGAGAGGTTTTCTATTCACAGATGAATCCTGTTTTTCAGTGTACAGGGCAGATGGCATACTGGCAAATGGTGGTCACACCAAATACTGACTGGTTTTCTGACCCCCCCAGGAAACCCACATTACTTCAAAAGGAGAAGTGCTCACTAACATAGATTTAGACAAATTTGTGAACAATATTTGAGAGGCAAAAGCTCTATGTGTACATAGAAAAAAAGACTTAGATCTCCGAGTTCAGCCCATGAAAAATGGAAGCAAAAACAAAATGTTGCGTTTCTATTTTTGTGTAGTATATGTTCCTTATCCTGGTATATAAACTGACGAGCAAAAGGATAACAATGTTTTGAACTTTTGACTTTAAGGATCCATATCTCACCATCCACTATAGCTTTTGTAGACAGACAATCGTATTGGCTATCTCACACATAAATTGTCACTATTTAGCATATCATTAGTTATGCAGATTATTGTCATTGTTACTATTTTGCTCCTGGTGAACATTTTTTTTTCCTTCCTGTACACAGCAAATTACAACCTGTTCTCACATTTCCTAACAGTATGTTATTAGGTTGATTCCAAAGATAAAGTTCACTTGTTTGAATCGATGAGCAGCCATGAAGAAGATTTCCCAAGAAAAGAGAAACAACATTATCTAGAGATCATCAATAGTGGTCTCTTGGGCAAGAAAATTGCCAAACTGCATCATGTGAATGCCATGACACCTGGAAAAATACAAAATAAAGTCCATTCATCCATGCAAAAGCCAAGAGGTAAACGCTTGGGCAAAATATCGAAGTCAGCTCATCGTGAGTGCTATTAGTTCTGGCGTGACAAAAACGGCAGTGGAGGTGGCTCGTATGCTTCATATTAATGAGATCACAGACGTCCATGCAAGCACTGTGTAATGCATGTTACTCAAGTCTGGAATGGTGGCCCAAATAAAGATGAAGAAGCCTTGATTTCAATATCATCATAAGAAGTGTTGCCTCAACTTTGCAAAAAAGTACAAAAACTGGACAGCAGGAGATTGGAAATGGGTAATTTGGAGCGAAGAGACAAAAGTCAACAGACTAGGCTCTGATGGGTGCAAATTGGTATGGAAGAAACAAGGGAAAAGGGTACGAAAAATTGAAGGAACTGTAAAGTTTGGTGGAGGATGCCTGATGATAAGGGGTTGTTTCACATCCAAAGGCGTTGTATACTTGATCAGGGTTGGTCTCAATGCTGAGCTATATGTGAGTATCCTACAAGCCAAGTTACTTCATACACATGAGCACTATGGGTATGAAATGGACGACCTAGAGTTCCAGCAGGACAACGATCAGAAGTATACTTCTATTGGTGAATAAGTGGTTCAATGACAATGAAGTAGAGGTGCAGGATTGGCCCCCAGAATCCCCAGACCTCAACCAAATCAAACACATCTGAGTAGAGTTGAAGAAAAAGCTGTATACATACCCAAGTGAGTGACCAGTATGGAACAACATGGGGAACGTGTAGCACAGACCTGTCGAAACACGATATACTTGCTCCAAAAATTGAGATATTGCTGATTTGGTATACTGGTATATTAGCTCAAGTTACAGTGGCAATTTAGGCACCTAACTGCACAGTAGCGCTACTGGGAATTCAGCAGCCCCTGCTCCCTCCCTACACACAGTGATCATATGACCGCTGAATCCAAATTAGAAAGTGCAGTTTTTCACAGCGTGTGTTTATTATTCGTATACAGCTTTCAGGATGACAGAGGTGGTAATAAACCATCTCTGCCTTCTCTATAGGGAGCCCTTCTGTGCCTGACATCCGGATCTTTGCTCCTGCAGCGGCACAATTTCTTGTAGCTACTCTACTGTGCAGAATAGAACACGAACCACCCACACATTTATCATCTATGAGTGGTCTGGAAGTAGTTAATGATACAGGTTAAATATTTACTGTATATGATAGTAGTTAAAATTACAAAATTAACATTTTTTTTTCTGGTGAAAGAAAACATGCTAGGTATTTGCATACAAAAAAGGAAATAGATTTACAGACTAATCACTTAGGGGTACTTTGCATGTTGCGACATCGCTAGCATCAGCCAGCGATGCCGAGCGCGATAGTACCCGCCCCAGTCGCACATGTGATATCTTGTGATAGCTGCCGCAGCGAACATTATCGCTATGGCAGCTTCACACGCACTTACCTGCCCTGCGACGTTGCTCTGGGGGGCGGGTCGTGCGGCGTCACAGCGACACGGCAGGCGGCCAATAGAAGCGGAGGGGCGGAGATGAGCGGGACGTAAACATCCTGCCCACCTCCTTTCTTCCGCATAGCCGGTGGAGGCAGGTAAGGTGATGTTCCTCGCTCCTGCGGCTTCACACACAGCGATGTGTGCTGCCGCAGGAACGAGGAACAACATCGTATCTCTTATTGGTGCGACATTATGAAAATGACCAACGCTACACAGATCACCAATTTTCGACGCTTTTGCGATTGTTTATCGGCGCATCTAGGCTTTACATGTTGCGACGTCGTTACCGACGCCAGATGTGCGTCACTTTTGATTTGACCCTGACGATATCGCAGTAGCGATGTCGCAGCGTGCAAAGTACCCCTTAGTGTCAGACTGAGATTTGGAATATGTGATTTAAAGGTTTTCAGTTTTCCTGAACGTGTCCCCTCCCAAAAACAAAATAAGAGAATAGTGCCACATATGCAAATGGTATCTAGAGCAGAAATGTGTTAAACATATTAACGCACCCAACAAGAACCATGGCTTCCTAGTAAATAGGGTGTGTTTTGAGATAACACATGCCAAAATGTAGAGGCAAATTTCTGGCACAAAGCAAGCCAACAAATAAGTGGTGTAAGCTAAAGGTACCGTCACACTAAGCGGCGCTCCAGCGATCCCACCAGCAACCTGACCTGGCAGGGATCACTGGAGCGTCGCTACACGGGTTGCTGGTGAGCTGTCACACAGGCAGATCTCATCAGCAACCAGTGACCAGCCCCCAGCGATGCGTGGAAGCATGCTGCGCTTGGTAACTAAGGTAAATATCGGGTAACCAACACGATATTTACCTTGGTTACCAGCGCACACCGCTTAGCGCTGGCTCCCTGCACACCTAGCCACAGTACACATCGGGTTAATTACCCTATGTGTACTCTTCTACGTGTGCAGGCAGCAGGGAGCCGGCTTCTGCGGACGCTGGTAACCACGGTAAACATCGGGTAACCAAGTAACCAAGAAGCCCTTACCTTGGTTACCTGATATTTACCTTCGTTACCAGCGTCCGCCGCTCTCACACTGCCAGTGCCGGCTCCCATATTTTTCCATATGCTTGAGGCATTATACTATTATCTAAGTTTGATGTGCAGCCTTATCCTTATATAGTATGTATTTTTTGGCTTGCACTCAGAATATATATATTAGTGCTCACTTCAGTTATCCTATTCAGTTATATGTAGTTTTTTTTCTGAATGTGAACACAGCTCCGCCCCTTTCGGCCATGTTTTTCCATCTCCTATATAAGAAAGTCCTTGGTTACCCCTCTCCACCCACAGCAGTTTTTAATTGCAATGAGATGACACACAGTTAGGGTCACAGAGCTAGGGACCCCAATATAGAGATATACCTTGACGAGGTTTTGGGGCTCAGTTACATTGATCAATGTGATTGCTAAATATCTCCTTTTTCCTAATATTCATGGCAGGTATGCAATTTATTATTCACATGTTCAAGTTAGCAAGTAGCATTTTTCATTGTATTTTCCAATATTTTTCCATATGTATGCTTGAGGCATTATACTATTATCTAAGTTTGATGTGCAGCCTTATCCTTATATAGTATGTATTTTTTGGCTTGCACTCATAATATATATATTAGTGCTCACTTCAGTTATCCTATTCAGTTATATGTAATACATTTATTGGCTGTAATATGGAAACAGATAACTGAGCGACATATTGATGCTGACATCACAGCAGAGTGAAATATTTATTGCATTCAGTCATTTATAATTACCAGTCTTTACCTGCAGGTTATCTGATATACATAAACTTACAATGCAACATAAAATAAGGTCAATATCATATATTAGTATCAATAATAAAATTCTCCTATCTAAATTCCTAGACAACCAGAGAGTGACCTAGTGTACGAAATAGATCGGATAGTGATGAATATTGAGTAAATCTACTTCTGGTTATTACTGTTACCATAGCAATTGGTGCATTTTTAGGAAACAAAAAGCAGCATTTGTTCTAAAGAGTGTTCAAACCAGAAGTAGCGCCAACCTCAGAGAAGTAAATGTGGAGTAGAGGGGTCCCCACATTGTTTATGTTTCCCCAATTCGCTTTTGTTAACGTCGATGTCTGGTATAAAGCTACAAGTTTTCAGTCACCTAATGTAGACTTGTGAATCCTCACATCCCACACACTGTGCGATGTGAGGATTCTCCGGTGTCAGAGCTGGAAACAGCGGTCATGTGCCCGCGAATATATAATATGCAGACTCCTCGCCACATTCAGACTAGAGAGTGCGGCCTCGCATATTACATATTCGTGGCCACATTACCACCATTCCTGTATGTGACACAAGAGAATCCTCACAGACCGCAGAGCATGAGATGCAAGGATTCACATGTCTGCAGTCACATAGAATGACTGTAGACGTGTGAATTTAAACTGGACAACCCCTTTAAAGGAATGAAGAGTAAAGGCCCCGTCACACTAAGCAACATCGCTAGCAACATCGCTGCTAACGAACAACTTTTGTGACGTTGCTAGCGATGTTGCTGTGTGTGACATCCAGCAACAACCTGGCCCCTGCTGTGAGGTCGTTGGTTGTTGCTGAATGTCCTGGGCCATTTTTTAGTTGTTGCTGTCCCGCTGTGAAGCACAGATCGCTGTGTGTGACAGCGAGACAGCAACAACTAAATGTGCAGGCAGCAGGAGCTGGCTTCTGCGGAGGCTGGTAACCACGGTAAACATCGGGTAACCAAGAAGCCCTGTCCTTGGTTACCCGATATTTACCTTTGTTACCAGCCTCCGCCGCTCTCACTGTCAGTGCCGGCTCCTGCTCTGTGCACATGTAGCTGCAGGACACATCGGGTTAATTAACCCGATGTGTGCTGTAGCTAGGAGAGCAGGGAGCCAGCGCTAAGCAGTGTGCGCTGCTCCCTGCTCTGTGCACATTTAGCTGCAGCACACATCGGGTAATTAACCCGATGTGTGCTGTAACTAGGAGAGCAGGGAGCCAGCGCTCAGTGTGCGCTGCTCCCTGCACGTGTAGCTCCATGCGCTGGTAACCAAGGTAAATATCGGGTTGGTTACCCGATATTTACCTTAGTTACCAAGCGCAGCATCTTCCACGCGGCGCTGGGGGCTGGTCACGGGTTGCTGGTGAGCTCACCAGCAACTCGTGTAGCGACGCTCCAGCGATCCCTGCCAGGTCAGGTTGCTGGTGGGATCGCTGGAGCGTCGCAGTGTGACATCTCACCAGCAACCTCCTAGCAACTTACCAGCGATCCCTATCGTTGTTGGGATCGCTGGTAAGTTGCTTAGTGTGACTGGACCTTAAGAAAAGAAATGGGGTCTTCCCCTGCCTTGTGTTTGCTTGTAAAGATAAGGAGTCCTACACAGATTTACCCTGAAAGGTTAGCCAAGCTAGAGCTTGCCACTCTATTATTATTGATGGTCCACTTGACCGGTTGATGATGGACCCGGTGGGTGATGGAATGATCCTGAGAGAAGAAACTCCTATTGGAACATACAATGTATAATCTCCTATTGTGAGGTTACACTTGTGTCATGTAAAGTTTAGGAGGTTCCATATTACACATTTGATTGCATGTGTATTGTGTATGGCATCAGGGTAGGAACTTTTCAAAAATATCCTATTGTAATCATACAACATCACACATGGTTATCAGCAGATTTTGCGTCCTCAACAAAGATGGATGCATAAAAGTCTTGATAAAATTCATGAAAGTCCAACAACCTTCAATATACTGTATCCATTGCAGGAACAAGTGTTATGGTTTAGATATTTAAAATTTGGTCTCTCTCATCAGGTTCATCTTCACTACTTGTAGATTCTTCTCCAAAAAGATCTAGCCCTGTAAAGGATAAACTGTCCTTGTCCTTTGTCGCAATCTTGAGGGTGATGAGTGACGGTGTATCGCTCATGCCAATCAGAATTGTCTTTCTGTCAGCAGCTAAGGTCAAACAACAAATTTTACTATCAGGGGTAAAAACTGAAACCACTGTTCCATTATCGAGGTCCCACAAACTGACATCACCTAAGAAAAGAGAAAATCTGGTCAGATTGCAGTATACCATGGAAAACCCGCTTCAAAATCTTAGGGGTAGCATTTCTAGAGACTTAGAGGCACTGCAATGCTCTGTGGGAAAAGCAAAGTAAATTTGCTCTACTTCACAAGGAAGTACATGGGTTGTGTAATGATATCTTTTGAAGGTATCCATCTAAGAGTCAATGTTGCCAATATCATGAGCCTTGGCACATAACGTAGGGTGAGAGGCCGATACAACAAATTGTTAACACTAGAAAACTGGCATCAAGCGCTTTGCATAGTCACCAACTATGTCACCATTTTTTTTTCACAACAATGGAGTTGTGCAAAAAGTTTGAGACTTTTGCCAGTTTGATGCAGGTCCCCTATACTGAGCACAGCTGGGGAGGAGCGAGGGAAGGACGAGGAGTGGCTGTGCTCATCCATGAAATTCAGCAAAAGTGGTGGTGTTTCTTATACCAGAAATATTACTTGAGTCCCTGACCGGAATAACATTTCTGATGAAGCACATCTCTTAATGAATTTGGTGCATCCTACTCCAAAATTCCCTTAAAAAAGACTGGTGTGTGTATATTGCCAGTCTTAATGAATTGGGCCTTTAGTGTCAATTTCGATTATCTTCAGAAAACAACATATACAGTATAGATAGAAGTATTAGGATACCATGAATGAGACCTAAAGAAGCTTGAATCACATCCAGTTCTACATTAAATCCATAGGAAATCACTTTGTCACTTTGTAGCTTAAGCAACTTCCACTCTTCAAGGAAAATTTTAATGAAACTTTGGAGTGTGTGTGGCAAGCTTTGCCCTTTCATTCAAAAGATAATTTGTGAGGGCAGACACTGATGTTGGACTTGGCTCAGAATCTCTATTCTTCAATGGGGTTGAGGTCAGGGATTTCTGCAGCCAAACAAGGTCTTCCACAGCAACCTCATTCAACCATGCCTTATCTACCTTGCTTTGTGCACTTAGTCAAATTCATGCTGGAACAGAATCAGTCTTTATTCAAATGTTCCCACAAAGTTGAAAGCATATAATTAATGTCTTAATATGCTGAAGAATTAGGATTTCCCTTCACTGGAAATTAAGGGCCTTGATCAGACATTGAAAAACAACCTCATACCTTCACTAAACTGTACAATTGACAAAATACAGTCAGGCAGGTTACATTATTTTGTCACTTCCCAAACATCATCAGGGGGCGGCACTGGTGTCACTCACTGCTTTTAGCACCCCCTGCTAATAAATCATCAGCAGAGGACGGTGGATCCAAGACATATTTAGAAGGGGCGGTGATGCAAGAAACTGTAGTAAGTAACTGCCCTCTGATGATGACCTGTTCTAGAGGGGCACAATAGATTCTCCAGGGAGGGAGTACCAAACCAGCCCGTGGCATCATGTTTGAGGCTACTCCATAAACACCAGCAGTCCTGGATTAAACCTTTACCCTAACATCCAAAGGTGGAGATTTACTTGTGTTTTCTTTAACTAATCCAAACTGTAATTTATTTTCTTGTCTAATATGTCAGTCATATGGACATTATTTTTGTGGTTTTAGAGGAATGGAGGATTTCAGCAATGGACTCCAGTGGGACCATTAGATTGAAAGACTAATGCAATACAGATGACACGTGTTTTATGATATAAAAAAAAAATCCATACTTTATATGATTCAAATTCTATTGGTTGGGTGTGTTTCCTATGTAAATGGGAGGGACATATAGTAAAAAAGTGTTGCACTTTTTGTTATTGATTTTGGTGACTCCTTTCTCGTTGTAAAGTATACTTTTTGGGTGACTCCACCCAAAATTGCACCCTAGGGAAGCTTCCTGAATTTTTACTAGGAAATTACGCTGAGGAACGGGAGATGTGCCGTCTCATCCACATTTCTGATAGGCAGTGGCGTATCGCTAAAGAGGCAGGCCACATCACTGCTATGGTGCCGGTGAGCTGGGGGAGCCTGGCGGCGGCTGCCCGTGGTGTCAGCGCCGCCACTGGGCCCCCTGCCCAGAATCACATTTTCAAATTTATTGGCATCGCAGATCTTACTGTGTTGGGGTCACCATTCATTCCTGGGGTAGTTGAAGGGGGTACAGTAGGGTCATCACACTCTGTGTGTGGCGGATACTGTGGATGAATTTACTGTGGGGTATAATACAGTATTTGTGGAGCACCTTTGTTGCCAACACACTTTATGGATGCAATGAAAGGGACATCTAAGGGCTTCAAAAGGAGGTAAATTGCTTGGTAAGGGCTGTAAACTTGTGAAATATGCTCTTCTGTGACCCAGCCAAATATTTATTTATTTTTTTGGTGGGAAGAGGGCAATAAGGAATTCTGCTTTGGGGCCCCATGATTTCTGTGTACGCCCCTGCTGAGAGGTCTCCCCTTTGCTCAGGAGCCTCCCAGACACTCTAGGAGAGGCAAGTATGCTTTATAGGTATTCAGAGAGATACAGATGTACACTTACCTGATAGTAGGATTGCTTTTGAACCTTTTTCTATGATTTGCATTTTGCTATTTACTGTAAGACGGAGGTTTTCATATCCTGGGATTATTTTGTTTCTACGGTTGAAAGGATCCCAGACCCTGATTCTATGAATATAAAGGAAAAGTTTCAATTGGTAACACAGATTTTTTCAGTGCTTATTTAGTCTGTAGGATTTAAACATGCCATTCTTTTCCATGATTAGTACGTAAACATAAAAGAAAAGGATAATTACCAAGACATATCCCTTTGATATCTCTGAGATCTTACAGAAGAAAATAAAACGTGCAGTGGTTTAAGCTTTTTTTTTTATAAAAAAAAAAAACAAAAAACAAAACACAAAACTAAAAAATGCTATATGGCTCTGTCCATATTAATGCGTAATACCTTGATTTGGTCTTGGAATTTTTTTCTATATCAATTTTATGTACCAATTATTAATTGTTTTATATTTCTTATACTTACATGTTTCCTGATATCACGCCAAACACAACTCTGTCTGCATTATCAGTGATCGCCATGCAACAAATATTTGGTTCATTTTTCAATCTTTTCTTGACCTACAGAGTAAATTCTTACTGTCATATTAACTTATAAATTTATATACGTTTACTTTCCTAATATAAAGACTAAAAGACTAAAAAGTTATTTAATGAGAATCATTTTCAGGGACTCTGCACTCTGCTGAGCAATAGTTTCATAAGTGTCCTAATATAACTGGTTGAGTAAAATCTTCATCACAGTAAAGAGAAGGGTGGAAAGAACATACATACGACTGTCAGTGAGCACAATACAATCAGGTGATTTTAATTCTTGTACTGATATCAAACACAAACCTAGTGCGGGCGTTTGTGCGTCACGGGCAAATCGCTGCCCGTGTCGCACAAAGTCGTTAAACCGCCGTCAGACGTACTTACCTGCTGAGCGACCTCTCTGTGAGCAGCGACATCCTCTTCCTGAAGGGGAAGGGACGTTCGGCGTCACAGCGACGTCACACAGCGGCCGGCCAATAGAAGCGGAGGGGCGGAGATGAGCGGGACGTAAACATCCCGCCCACCTCCTTCCTTCCGCATAGCCGGTGGGTGTCACACGGAGCGATGTGTGCTGCCCCGCATATGATGAACAACCGGCGCAAAGAAAAATAAACGATTTTTTAAAAATAAGTGACGTGTACACTATTCACGATTTGTAACCGATTTGTGAACGTTCAGCGTCACACAAAACGACGTCGCAAGCGATGCAGGATGTGCATCACGAAAACCGTGACCCTGACGACATATCGCAAGATAGATTGTCTCGTGTGACGCCCGCATTAGTGAAGTTGATTGCCAACTACAGATCTCGAGTATCCAAAACTAGGAACACTGAAGGTAATTACTGACACGGTGAAAATAATAACAAAGCCGGTGGAATATTGGTAAGTTCACTTTCAGAGATCTGAGTTTCACACTCCAAATACAGGCCAGCTGGGGGATCGCCTGACCTGAACTTGACAGCTTCATATAGGTCTACGAAACCGTTGAGTTTGAGTCAGGAGACTCACGGGCAGAACGTACATTGTGGTCTGTACTCATCCTGTGAAACACAGATGTGGGAAATTGGCCTAGGCCTTTGGTATTTTACTTCAATATTTCTAAGCGAAAAATAGAAGTGGGTGAAAAATATAGAAGTGGTGCATGTGTTTCTATTATACTTTTTCTCTGACTGTTCTACTGCTGGTTTTGGCTACAAATGCTGAGGTAAAAACTCACCAAAAGTGTGAATGTGGCCTAATACAGATACCCATCACCAATTTATCCTAGATGGGCATTGATGTAAAAGGACATAGAGTATAAGCCATGATGACCCAAAATGACTAGTTATATAAAAAGAAATATACAGTGGTACCTCAGTTTTCGTTGACATCGGTTATCGATGATTTTTTTTGGTTAAAAATTTGTCTCGGCTATCGTTGGTTGCTTCGGATTTCAGCTGACTTCGACTGCATGCCCGCGTGACCACGCTGCTAATTTTGCGACTGCAAAGAGCGAATCGCGCGTTCTCCTGCTCATAGACACATTGTGTGAGCATCACCCTGGGTTTCAAAGTGTAAGTAACAACCCTGTAGGGGTGTCTCTTGCTAATCAGTTGGCTAATTGGTTAACCCCTTCCTTTTAGCTCCATTATGGGACCAAAGAAAGTTTCCAGGGCCTGCAGCCCTTTGAAGAAGACCAGGAACACAATAGACTTGAAGAAGGAAATTATTGGAAAATATGAGACTGGCATTAAGATTGCTGAACTAGCCCGCATATATGGGAAAGGAAGCAATAAAGGAGGGTAATGTAGCGAAAGGCGTGAATATGCTAACAATACAGAGATCGAAAACAAGTGAAGTGGTTGAACAGTTATTAATCTGGATCAATCAGAAACATTACAAGGGAATTCTGTTTCGGACACCATCATATGTGAAAAGGCCAGACTTAAGCCTGCTTTACACGTTGCAATTTCGCATACGATATCGTATGTGATTTGCAACGCCCCCATCGTATGTGCGGCATGTTCAATTTGTTGAACGTGCCGCACAAACAATTAACCCCCGTCACACGTACTTACCCGTCCATACGACCTCGATGTGGGCGGCGAACGTCCACTTCCTGGAGTGGGAGGGACATTCGGCGTCACATCGACGTCACGCGGCAGCCGGCCAATAGAAGCGGAGGGGCGGAGATGAGCAGGACGAAAACATCCCGCCCACCTATTTCCTTCCGCATTGCCGGCTGGGGCCACGGGACGCAGGTAAGATCTGTTCAATGTTCCCGGGGTGTCACACACTGCGATGTGTGCTGCCTTGGGAACATTGAACAACCTGACGTGCAATTCGTCAGGATTCAGGATTCAACGACGTGTATGCGATGAACGTTCAATCGCAATCGCACATACCTGTCACACACTACAATGTACCTTACGATGCCGGATGTGCGTCACTTACGACGTGACCCCGCCGACACATCGTAAGATATATTGTAGTGTGTAAAGCGGGCTTTATATGTTGATCCTATTAAGAAAAAGCCTGGGACAAGTGCTAGTGCATTTAGTGATTTTAAGGCCAGCAGAAGCTGGTTCGATAAATTCAAGAGGTGCACTGGCATACACAGTGTTACTAGGCATGGCGATGCTGCAAGTTCGGACAAGTCTAGGGCAGAAACATTTGTGTCTGAATTCAAAGATTACATAGCGGCTGAAGGATTCATCCCTCAACAAGTCTTCAACTGTGATGAAACTGGCCTCTTGGAAAAAAATGCCAAAGAGGACCTTTATTACACAGAAGGAAAAAGCACTGCCAGGGCACAAGTCTATGAAAGATAGACTTAAGGGTGCTTTACACGCTGCGACATCGCTAACGATTTATCGTCGGGTTCACGTCGTTAGTGACGCACATCCGGCACCGTTAGCGACATCGCAGCGTGTGACACCAATGAGCGATGATCAACGATCACAAAAACGTGAAAAATCGTTGCTCGTTGACACGTCGCTCCTTTTCCAAATATCGTTGCTGCTGCAGGTACGATGTTGTTCGTCGTTCCTGCGGCAGCACACATCGCTATATGTGACACCGCAGGAACGACGAACATCTCCTTACCTGCGTCCACCGGCAATGAGGAAGGAAGGAGGTGGGCAGCATGTTCCGGCCGCTCATCTCCGCCCCTCCTCTGCTATTGGACGGCGGCCGTGTGATGTCGCTCTGACGCCGCACGAACGCCCCCTTAGAAAGGAGGCGGATCGACGGCCAGAGCGACGTCGCAAGGAAGGTAAGTCCGTGTGACAGATGTTAGCGATGTTGTGCGCCACGGGCAGCGATTTGCCCGTGACGCACAACTGACGGGGCGGGTATGCTCGCTAGCGATATCGGTACCAATATCGCAGTGTGTAAAGTACCCTTAACGCTTTTGTTTTGTACTAATGCTAGTGGTCATTGCAAACTGAAGGCATTACTGGTGTACCATTCAGAAACTCCTAGAGTATTTAGCAAAAACAATGTGATTAAAAGTAAATTGTGTGTGATGTGGAGGGCAAACAAGAAGGTATGGCTCACAAGTGCAATTTTAATTGAGTGGATGAATGAAGTGTTTGGCCCAAGTGTGAAAAAATACCTTCAGGATAATCAGTTGCCCCTTTAGTGCCTCCTGCTAATGGACAATGCTATTGCACATCTTCCTGGTTTGGAATACACATTGTTGGAGGAGTTCAGTTTCATCACAGTGAAATTCTTGCCCCCTAATACCAGACCTCTCATCCAGCCCATGAACCAGAATGTCATTTCAAATTTCAAACTGTACACAAAAGCAGTTGTCGCGGGCGGGTGGCGCGCAGACCACATCAGGGGGGCTACTCAAGGCGCTCGGATCGTGGCTGCGGCTCGAGTGGCGACCGGATCCAGGGCTCGTGCAGCGGCCCGCCGCCCACAACACTAATAAAAGGGGATATTTACAGGGGAAAAGTCTGTCAGTGACGCCACCCGTGGGTTGCGGTGAGAGTTGGTAGCACCGCCGCTGCCTGCTGATGGGGCGCCCGGGACTGATGGAGCAGGGCAGCTGGATGGAATCCCCTCCACAGGTAGGGGAGGTGTAGTCCCGGGGCCCAGGTGAACGGGAGTAATGGCTGCGGAGAGTGTCGTGCAGGGTTGGACCGGGATGGATGGTGTACTCTAACTTTGGTGTTCCAAGGAATTGCACACAGAGTCCAGTGGTAAACCAAATTGCCAGTGACCGGTTGCCTCCGGCGGGTGTATTCGGGTCCCACGCCTTGATGTAGCAAACAAGGGTCCCTTCCTCCTGCAGTCAGTGTTTGTGTCTTCAATGGGACAACTTCGCTTAAAACGGGGAAGTCCACTCCCGGTACTTTGTATGTTGGGAGCTGTGGGTCCGCGAAATCTGACCCTTGGGATGTCTGTGGGTTCTGGCGGACACCCTATCCCCCGCATTGGGCTTCCGCTTCGCCATCTGGGCTTACTGTGGAACAAGGCCTGGAACCTTGTCCCCGGCTGGTCAATTGACAAGGGGCTTGAAACCTTCCTCGCCCTAGGATCCAGGCACCCCGACTGTGCACGGCCTCCAGACCGGATTCCTGCTGTCGGCACCGGCGGACTACAACCCTGCCCCAGTCCACTTAAGGTCTTCCGGGACCGGATCTCCATCGCCTGTGGTCCTGCTTGCCGTCTGCCACCTAGTCAGTAGTCCGGTAGTCCAGGGGACCCAACCTCTGACTCCGCTGTTACTTCACACTCCTCTCTCCTCAACTTAAACTGGACTTTTGAAAACTGACGTCCCCTGCCACCTCAGGACCCCTAGTTGGGCGCTCCCATCCGCCTGGTCCTGCCCACTGGTGTGTCCCTATTGTCATGGGGGGGTGACTAGGCTTTACTGGCTGGTGTTGTGCACCTGGGTGTGGGTTTTGTGTTGGTATGCCAAGGAGGATGGAGTCTTGCACCTGAGAGATTTGTAAAACCTCTGTGACTACCTGGTTTTGCCAGGGCATCACACAATGTTATAAAGGTGCTTTAAGGTGACATCAGATACAGAATTGTCCTTAAGAGAGTTCTGGAAAAAAAAACATTTCATCATTCTCAACTGCATTAGCCTCATTGATAAGGCTTGGCAGGGAGTGACATTCAGGATGTTGACATCTGCCTGGAAGAAATTATGGCCAGGATCTGTCCTTCAGAGAGATTTTGAAGGGATTGAGCCTTCCTCTGATGACCCTACAAATGTGGTGCAGTCAATTGTTGATTTGCGGACATCCATGGGTTTGTAAGTGAATGGAGAGGATGTGGAAGAGTTAAGTGGGCTTTACACGCTGCGATCTCGCTAGCGAGATCGCAAGCGATCATACCCGCCCCCGTCGGTTGTGTGACATGGGCATATTGCTGCCTGTGTCGCACAACCTTACTTACCCCCGTCACAAGGACTTACCTGTCCTGCAACGTCGCTCTGGCCAGCGACCCGCCTCCTTCATAAGGGGGCGGGTCGTGCGGCGTCACAGTGAGGTCACACGGCAGGCGGCCAATAGAAGCGGAGGGGCGGAGATGAGCGGGACGTAAACATCCCGCCCACCTCCTTCCTTCCCCATTGCCGGTGGAGGCAGGTAAGGAGATATTCCTCGCTCCTGCGGTGTCGCACAGAGCGATGTGTGCTGCCGCAGGAACGAGGAACAACATCGCTAATTAGAAATAAACGATTTTTTGTTTTAGGACGACCTCTCCACGGCAAACGATTTTTGCCGCTTTTGCGATCGTTTTAGATCGCACAAAACTGTTACACGCTACGATATCGTTAATGACGCCGGATGTGCGTCACATACAACGTGACCCCGACGATAAAACATTAGTGATATCGTAGCGTAGCGTATCGTTTGGATTTCATAGTTTTCGGATGGATGATCGACGAAAACCGAGGTACCACTGTATATGTATCTCCTGTTGTCATCTTATGGGAAGTATGAAAGGAATCATCATTTGATTTTGTGAGTGTTTTGGTTTGCTGATTTTATTATCCGATTTTGCTCACTTCACATATGAAAATCCCACTAGGTAAACCATAAAACACATGGCCGATATCATGTATTTATTACCAGTCCATTCTGAAGATCCCATAACGTTACATAGCTCGTTTTTTCAGCATCACAGTAATTGGAGAGAGCCAAAAAGCTTCCATTGTATGTTAAAGCAGCATTGTGTAGAATCAGCATTGACGTCTTGTCTTCCAGAGTATGTAGATGGCTGACGGTGTCCAGGTTAAACACACAAAGATGGTGCGCGTAGTATGAGCAAACTATCACCTGCAAAATATGTGAGACATCAGAGGCATATCTGACTGAACCCAAGACTTTACAGAGAAGTCATTCTAACAGATAAAACATGACAAATGACAATTCACTGGCATTGCATACACCAATCCTAATGAAGAGCTTGCTGGAGAATGATCTGCTAACTTCAAGAAGTGCACGGGAGATTCTGTGTATCTTCACTAAGGCCTTGTGCGCCTCGCCAGAAATGCTACTCCAGTAAGAGAATGGAGTACCTTTTCCAATCTAAGAAACGCCATCAGTTTTAATGAATTTGATTGGTGGGCATAGTCACACCCTGTCCCACCCCAGCTCCTCTCCAGTTCTGCCCATTTTGGTGGAGCTGAACGAATGTAACGTGAATCGCCAGGAGTTGAAAAATGTAGTGACTTTTCAAAGTATTTTACAGGTAAAAACTTTGATGAACCAGCTCCTATAAACCCACTTAGGCTAAGTTCACACTTCCGTTGTTTTGCATCAGTCACATGCGTCGCTTGACGCATGTGACTGATGCGCTGTACAACGGATGACAACGGATGACAAAGAACAGAATTCTTTGTCGGATTCCGTTGTGTGTGGGGGGCGGAGTTCGGGGTGGGTGGAGCCGAGCGGGGCCGTGGCATTGAGTACGTCAGTGCCGCGGGGACTGCAGGACAGGTGAGTGTGAGTGTAAGTGTGAGAGTGTGTGTGTGTGTGTGTATATGTATACATGCTGTGTGTGGGGGGCGGAGCGTGAGGGGGCGGAGTTCGGGGTGGGTGGAGCCGAGCGGGGCTGTTGAACTGAGGACATCAGTGCCGCGGGGACTGCAGGACAAGTGAGTGTAAGTGTGAGTGTAAGTGTGAGAGTGTGTGTGTGCGTATACACATGCTGAGTGCGGGAGGGGGTGGAGCCGAGTGGTGAAGTGTCTGGCTCCGTGCAAAGCCAGGGTAAATATCGGGTAAAAGCAAAGCACTTTGCTTGGTTACCCGATATTTATCTTGGTTACCAGCATACACCGCTCAGCGCTGGCTCCCTGCACCCGTAACCAGTGTAAATACCGGGTAACTAACCAAAGCGCGTTGCTTAGTAACCCGATGTTTATCCTGGTTACCTGTGTGGGGAGCCAGAGAGCGCATGCGCAGGGAAATCCAACGGATTCCACTGCACAAAAAACGTTACATGCTGCGTTGCTCCCGCCCGGCGGTCAGTCAAAAAACGACTGACCGCGACGCAGCGGATGCAACGCAGCATCATCAGTCACAATCCGTCACCAATAGAAGTCTATGGGGAAAAACTGGAATCCTGCAAAATATTTTGCAGGATACCGTAATTCCTCAAGGCGACGGATTGTAACTGATACAAAACAACGGAAGTGTGAACTTAGCCTTAGACAGTCTAATAATCACAAATGAGAGTTCTTAGAGATACTTGTTTCACGATTATCAACCTGTCTGAACAAAAAAGTGTAAAAGTCTTCGTTGCTGGCAGCACATCATTCTGTGTAATTCGAACATGTGCTTAAGATAAAACGTAGTGTTGTGTGCGTAAAACAATCGTATTAGGAATCGTTCCATGCGCATAGAGGTCGGGTCAGCCTGTTTAATCAAGCAATTTAAGACCGCAGATTGGCTTGCATGGACCCGTGCACTATATACATGATGGCATTCTGCAGTGTTTATATCCGTTCCCACTGGTCAATGCAATACAGCGCTACTTACGATTGATAATTCAAGCCATTGAATAGATGATAGATGTTGTGTCAAACCTCTAATTTTAATTTCCACATCATTTTTCCTTGACCTTTCTTGTGCCGTTGGTAATTATTTGTAATCTTTTTAATATTCACATTACCTTTTCATCTTCACTCAAGAGGTACTGATATATTGCATTGTCCTTCTCATTAGCCAGCTGTTCGATGTTCTCGATCTCCTGCTTTATCTGTCTTTCCTTTCTGCGTCGCTTTGCAGTTTTGGTCTCGTTGCGTTTTTCCCATGGTGTCAGAATAACTGAAAATTCAATATCTAATTGTCTTAAATATAATATTAAGAGTGAGCTGACTAGCACATACAAAGATGAGACTTTCTCTATGCAGATGGGCACAAAGAGCTACCCATGAACCAGTGAAGTCTACAATTCAACAGCAGTGTCAATACAGCCTAATGCAGAAATCTCAAACACGCGGCCCCCTAGGCTGCCTCTTGCGGCCCGCAGACCATGTGATGCAGGGAGCCAGCGCTGGCAGGGCTTTTTTTCCTTTGAATCATTTGCGGTGCCGCGGAGCTCTAAGCACTATACCAATGGCAGCCGCCGATTTATGACATTACCTACTTGCCTCTGATTGGCCGGCTGCTTGCCATTGGTATAGTGCTTAGAGCTCCGCGGTGCCGCAAATGATTCAAAGGAAGTAAAGCCCTGCCAACTCCTTGCATCTGTCCACGATCATCACTTTGTCTGCGGGCCACAAGAGGAAGGTACGTGCTCATGATCAGGACCTGCTGCGTCCTGGACGTGGTGAGCTGCTCATACCCACGATCCGGGCTCGGGCAGTTGCAGTCTCCCTGCGGAGGACACTTGCGACTCTGCGGTAAACAATTGACATGCTGTGGCTCGGAAAGCCGCACCGACGGTCAGAGTTTGCTGTGGAAAAACAAGCACAGTGGGCACGGGATTTCTAGGAATCCCATCCACTGTGCTTATACTGTATATCACAGGGTTTTGGACACAGCTGAAGCATGGAGCATGAAACTTCCAAAACGCTGCTAACACTGATTGTGGGCACGTACAAGGGCACTGAGAGAACTAAGGACAGGTGAAAAGAATCTTTTTTTTTTTTTTTTTTTTTTTTTGCGGATGTGAAGAGAGGCATAAGGATGAGGATATTACTAAAATGATGTACACAAGGATGTGTACATTACTACAGGGCACAAGGATGGGCACATTACTACAGGGGACAAGGATGGGCACATTACTACAGGGGACAAGGATGGGGCACATTACTACAGGGCACAAGGATGGGGCACATTACTACAGGGCACAAGGATGGAGCACATTACTACAGGGCACAAGGATGGGGCACATTGTAACAGGGCACAGGGATGGGGCACATTACTACAAGGCACAAGGATGGGGAACATTACTACAGATGATAAAGATGGGCACATTACTACAGGTGACAAGGATGGGCACATTACTACAGGGCACAAGGATGGGGAACATTACTACAGATGATAAAGATGGGCACATTACTACAGGTGACAAGGATGGGCACATTACTACAGGGCACAAGGATGAGGAACATTAATACAGGGCACAAGGATGGGGCACAGTACTACAGGGCACAAGGATGGGGCACAGTACTACAGGGCATAAGGATGGGGACATTACTATAAGGTACAAGGATGGGCATATCACTAAAGGGCACAAGGATGCACACATTACTACAGGGTACAAGGACGGGCACATTAATACAGGGCACAAGGATGGGCATAGTACTACAGGGCACAAGGATGGGAGACATTACTACAGGGAACAAGAATGGGGAACATTACTACAAGGCACAAGGATGTGCACAGTACTACAGAGCACAAGGATGGGGAACATTACTACAAGGATGGGGGACAATATTACAAGGCACAAGGATGGGGGACATTACTACAGGACACAAGGATGGGGAACATTACTACAAGGCACAAGTATGGGGAACATTACTACAAGATGTTGGCCAAGATTACTAATTGTAAAACAATATTATCTTCAATAACGGGATAAAATGTAAAACAAAATTCAGAATAAAGCATGACATTTTCTTTTACCATTAAAAGTGCTTTTTTATATATAAACTTAAACAAAAAGTGTACATTTGTTATAATAAACAAGCAAACAACGTTCAAGAAAGTGATCCAAAGATGTATAGAAAAAAAATATGGTATCACTAAAAATGTTACTTTGTCCTGCAAAGAATGTGGCCCCTGCAAATTTTTTTTCCTAAGTGCGGCCCATACACCAAACGGAGTTTGAGACCCCAGGCCTAATGCATTGTAATTAGTTAAAAAAAAAACAGTGCTATATTACCGTGTTACCATATATTTAATATTTTATAGTTCCCAACTGTAACTGGACACCAGTAAATAGCATGCATGCCTACCTGTCTCCTTTCCTTTCTTCTTTTGCTGCATCACTTTTTTCTGAATATTTTCCTTGGATATGTGATTATCTGCCAATATGTCTAGAGACCTGTCCTTAAATTGTGGCCTAAGTCGATCCTTTATGAAACCTGTCTCCATATTCCAAATAACAAAATGATCCCTGTAAAACAGCAACACGCATGGATTTAACATGTGACGTGTATGTGTCTTTAGATTGCGAACGTGCTCCAGCCTGCTGACACCCATGCAAGTACAAGTCATTGCCAAAGGTTGACATTCATATGAAAAATAATGGACCGATTTTCACCCATTTTTGTCCTTGTTTTCATTTTTACTATTCATATGTTTATTTTTCTCATATGCAAAATTTCCAAGTTTCCCATACCCATTAAAGAGTAAGAAATTAACAACACTCGGATGACACATGGATGGCATCTGTGTGTTTTTTGTTATTTTTTACTGTTCTATTGATGTGAATGAGCAAATTTGCTTGATGGCTCGGATCAAAAATAAACACATTTTCCTGAGGGCAGATATTTGTTCTTGAAATTAAGTGTTAATTATACTGCATATACTATCGCTAACTGGTACCTGCCCAATAAAGACCCCTCTCTGGCTTGCTCCTCCTGTCAGAATTCACAGACGGTGTGTTGGTGGCCGGCGGCGACTTTAATTTAACCTTGTATCCAACCGTGGACACATCATCTGGGCGCCATTTTGTTTTGTGCAGACAGATCAGGGCCTTAAAAAAAGTTTGCTAAATCTACACTTAGTAGACGCCTGGCGTATTTAACATCCAACTTATTGGGACTATACATTTTACTCCCCTGCATATTCAACTTATAGTCGAATCAATATGCTTTTAATTAGTCAATTTGCCTTGTCTTGGCAAGTCCAGCCATCCATTGGGCACATGTCATTGTCAGATCATGCCCCTGTTTGTCTCCATATCACTCCTCCGAATAGGTTCCAGTGGGCATTAACATTGCGACTCAATGATAACCTACTTAAGGACCAAGTGTTTCTCAAGGAGGTCCAGAGCTCTATCACTGAATTTTTGGGTATTCATTCGTTAGACCCAACAAGTGTGTTGTTCGGGGTATTTTGATTAAGCATGGTTCTAGGCTCAAGAGAGAGAGGGCCTCACTTATTTCTTCCTTATTGCAACATATTGAAAATTGGATCTTTATCTCAGTCAGTGTATACGGACCTCATCAAGTCAAGAGAAGAACTTCAATGCCATCTTGGACTAAAAAATATCATAGACAACAAAATAGATTTCGCAGATTTATGCATGAAAACGCACATAAAAACAGAAGAGCAATGGCACGGCTTTTACATCCCAGGAAAGATTCTGGCTATATATTATGACTAATAGGGGCACTGTCACTCGGGACCTGAATAAGATTGTAGAAATATTTCAGTCTTTTTATCAGGATCTTTATAACATTAAAGTTAAGTATAAAATAGACGAGTATAGTCGACGAACTTCCCTTCCAACGGTCCCTTCTGAGTTAGTGGAAGCCCTAAAAGAGGACTTTACTGAAGAAGAAATTTCCTCTATTATTAAGACCTCTCCGATGGGTAAAAGCCCAGGCCCTGTTGGCTTTTCTCCCAGATTTCATAAGGTTCTTGGAGATCAACTTGTGCCCTTCCTGAAAAACATTTTTGACTATGTGTCTGATGGGTCCCCCTTTATGGCACAATCTTTTGAGGCACATTAGTGTCATACCAAAACCGGGCAAAGACCCACCATTGTATCTAACTACAGACCAATTTCACTGATTAATATTGACATCAAATTGTTTTCCAGAGCTCAGACCAATAGGTTGGCCCCCATATTGAACAGAATTGTACACAGATAAGGTTGGATTTGTCATGGGAAGGGAGGCTAGGGACGACACAAATAAAGCTTTCCTGCTGCTGGCCCAGGAGAAAGCCAAAGCGATCCTTTTGTGTTTGCTCTCAGATGAGAGAAGGCCTTCGACCAGATCAGCTGGAGCTTCATGTTGGTGTCGCTTTGCCAGATAGGGTTGGGTTCCAAATTCATAGGAAAAATTTCTTCACTGTATAGGGGACCCTCAGCCAGAGTCAAAATTAATGGAATGTTGCCCTCGCAGATAGATATACACAACAGAACGACTCAGGGCTGACCCTGTCTCCCCTCCTATATGTTCTAATAATGGAGCATCTAGTGGTAGCTTTGTGGAGCAACCCCAATATTCACGGTGTCCTGATGAGAAATAGAAAAAGTAAAATAGCCCTTTTTGCTGACGATCTACTCTTGCTCATCTCACAGCCACTCGTCTCTTTCCCCACTCTGGTTAAGGAATTTGAGACCTTCGGCCACTTAGATAATTTCAAAGTAAATTACTCCAAATTGTAAGCCATAAATGTTACACTGGCCAGCCAAGAGGTAGCTCATTTAAAATCCAATTTTCCTTTTAAATGGCAGAGCTCTGCCCTTAAGCCTGCTTTACACGTATCAATTTCTCGTACAATCGCATTTGCGATCACACCTGCCCCATCGTTTGTGCGGCATGGGCAATTTGTTGCCCGTGTCGCACAAAGTTGTAAACCCCCATCACACGTACTTACCTCCTGAACAACCTCGCTGTGGGCGGCGAACATCCTCTTCCTGAAGGGGGAGGGACGTTCGGCGTCACAGCGACGTCACACAGCGGTCGGCCAATAGAAGCGGAGGGGTGGAGATGAGCGGGACGTAAACATCCCGCCCACCTCCTTCCTTCTGCATTGGCGGCGGGACACAGGTAAACAGCAGTTCATCGTTCCCGGGGTGTCACACGGAGCGACGTGTGGTGCCTCGGGAACGATGAACAACCGGAGCACAGAAGGACGATCGATTTTTTGAAAATGAGCGACGTGTCAACGAGCAACGATAAGGTGAGTATTTTTGCTCCTTCACAGTCACTCATTTGTGTTACACGCTACGATATGTCAAACGAGGCCGGATGTGCGCCACTAACGACGTGACCCCAACGACATATCGTTTGATATATCGTAGCGTGTAAAGCCCGCTTTAATTATTTGGGGATTAAGATACCGACAGACATCTCCAAAATATTCTCTCAATTAAAGTTCCCTACTAGAGAGGACGTTTAAAGACCTAAATAAATATGACAAGTACAATATATCATGATTTGGTCATATTAACGTACTCAAAATGGATGTCCTCCCTCGATAACTTCATCTATTCCAAACCGTCCCATTAATTCCCCCACCTTCCATTTTTGCTAGATTGCAATTGGCTGCTGGTAAATTTTGTTTGGGGAGGAGGTAGGCCCTGAATATGTATGAATACACTATCTAGGCTTAATTGCTCAGGTGGGGCAGGCCTCCCTAATTTTAAAATGTATCATAAACCTGCTATCCTGACTAGACTCTTTGACTAGCATCAACATAGGTCCTCCAAGTAGTGGGTGGGAATAGAGCATGACTCTTCCAGCGTCCCTTTGCCCTATCTTTCCTGGATCGATCCAAAAAAAAAAAAATACAGGCTCGTTTAGTCATCAGGATAACCTATTAAAAGCTGCACTGAGGACGTGGCATGCTGAGGTTGGCAGGGGCTCGCTCTCTCGGGGTCCTGAATTCCTCTCACCCCTTTTCTCTAATCCAGATTTCCCTCCTGGTTTGAGTGCTGATCGTTTTTTGGGTAGGAGGTCGAGTGCGGCTACCCGTTTTTTGTATATCCTTAAGAGCAAAAGCTTACTCACTTATTGTGAATTGGCTGCCCCTGAGAGGGCCCCTTCCCTGGTTCGAATATTTCCAAATCCGATCCTTCCTTTCCTATGGGATAGGAAAAGGATTGTCTCTACCCCACCGGCAGACGTAGTCTACTTTATCTATACTCTATTGATCGGACATACTGAAAAAAACGAGTACCAACTTCATGGAGAGATGGAGTGAGAAGCTAGGGACTGAAATCTTGGAGGCCGATTGGGGTATGATGTTTCTATTTACATATACATTTTATATGGCTTGTGCAGCACTGGAAAACAAACTACGGTATAAGATATTAACCCGCTGGTACCGTTGTCCTGCAGCGCTACATGCTGTTATCCCCTCCGTGTAGAGTGGAGTGTGGCACCATGCTGCACATCTGGTGGAACTGTGTTGAGATAAAACCATTTTGGGATTCTGTCTTCTCTGTTTTTGAAAATAAGTAGGGACAACACTCCTAACAAGCCACACGTGGCCCTTTTATCTGTCCTCCCAGCGTCAGTTAGGTCTCAAAAGAAGGGATAATTAAGATTTTGTTTAATGGCGGCCTGTACTGTTATACTTAGGCTTTGGAGGGCCTCATAGTCCACGACCCTTGAGGAGTGGTTTAGGGAGCTGGCCACATATTTGGTATCGCAGCATTCAGAAATGCCCGATCTATAAAAATATCAAATCAATTAACCTGATCGCTAAACGGCATAGTGGCAAAAAAATTACAAACGCCAAAATTATGTTTTTTAGTCGTCGCAAATTTTGCGCAAAATGCAATAACAGGCGATCAAAACGTAAACATCTCCGTAAACCATACCATTAAAAATGTTAGCTTGAGATGCAAAAAATAAGCCATCACTGAGCCCCATATCCTGAAAAATGAGAGTCGTGGAAAATGGCGCAAAAAGTGAGCCACATTTTTGGACAAACTTCTGAATATTTTTTTTTTAACCCCTACCGACCTGAGGCATCACACTGACACATCAGTTTTACCATATAGTGAACACTGTGAATAAAATATGTAAAACCAAAAATGCAATCACACTTTTTTTGCAGTTTTTCCGCACTTGGATTTTTTTTGCCGTTTTCCAGTACACTATATGGTTTCATTTAAAAGCACAACTCGTCTCGCAAAAAACAAGCCCTCATATGGCAAGATTGACGGAAAAATAAAAAAAATGTTATTGCTCTCGGAAGAAGGAGAGCAAAAAAACCCTGAAAAAACGGAAAATCACCCGGGGGTGAAGAGGTTAATAAAAAAGAGATTAAACATAAAATCAAACACATTTATGTTATGGGTGTTTGCTTTCATTTTTTTTTTAAAAAACTCTTGGTTCTCCCCAAAAATACAGACATGTGAACAGCCCAAGAAACTACAATTTACTTGTTCAATACAGTGAAACCACGGAAAGAAAATGTATGTGACTCACAGGCTTGAGGAGGCCATGGTGAGACAAGCAAAAATAGGAAATGACACATACCAAGTTGCTGATAGAAAGTTCAACTTTTCAGTTGTATATACGACGAAGCCATGTGGGTAAATTATGTTAAATGACAGACAATTTTGTCAAAATCATTCTGTACATGGCCGTACCATTATGAAAGCTTTTTACATAAGAAGTAATGTAAACTTCTACAGTGACATACAAACGTTTGGGCACCCCTTGTCAAAATTACTGTCATTGTGAACAATTAAGCAAGTTGAAGATGAAACTCTCTCTAAAAGGCATAAAGTTAAAGATGACACATTTGCTTTGTATTTGAGGCAAAAAATCTTTTACATTTTAAGATTACAACACGGAAAATTGGCCAATGCAAAAGTTGGAGATTTGTGTGCTCAGATAACTTTCACCATGGTTTCAGACCTTAGTCTGTTAGGGTTATGAATTGTTCACTATCATAGTTATGAAAGGCCAGGTGATGCAAATTTCACAGCTTTATAAAAACCCAGCCTCCTCTAACCTTGTGCCAATAAATCAGCAGCCATGAGTCCTTTTAAGCAGCTGCCTAGCACTCTGAAAATGAAAATGGTGGAGGCCCACAAAGCAGAAGGCCATAAGAGGATAGCAAAGCATTTTCAAGTTGCCCTTTGCTCAGATTGAAATGAAATTAAGGAATGGCAGTTAACAGGAACAGTAGAGGTCAAGATAAGGTCTGGAAGACCAAGCAACATTTCTGTGAGAGCTGTTCATAGGATTGCTAGAGAGGCAAATCAGAACCCTCACTTGACTGCAAAAGACCCGTGGGAAGATTTAGCAGACTCTGGAGTTGTGGTACATTGTTCTACTGTTCAGAGACCCCTGCACAAATATGTCCTTCATGGAAGAGTCATCAGAAGAAACTCTCCTGTGTCTTCATCAAAAAAGTCTGAGTCAGAAGTATGCAAAAGAACATCTAAACAAGCCTGATGCAGTTTGAAAACAAGTCTTGTGGATAGATGGGGTTAAATAGGATTATTTGGGCACAATAATCAAAGGTATGTGTGGAGGAAAAAGGGCACAGAATTTCAAGAAAAGAACATCTCGCCAACCCTTAGGCATGGGGGTGGATCAGTCATGCTTTAGGGTTGTGTTGCAGCCAATGGCACGGGGAACATGTCATGGGTAGAGGGAAGATTAGATTCAATTAAATTCATGATGCAAACATAACATTATTTGTAAAAAAGCTGAAGTTAAAAAGAAGAAGGCTTCTATAAATTGATAATGATCCTAAACACACTTCAAAATCCACAAAAGACAATCTCAAATGGCGCAAGCTGAAGGATTTACAATGGCCCTCACAGTTACCTGATCTGAACATCATAGAAAATCTGGGGCTAGATCTCAAAAGAGCAGTGCATGCAAGACAACCCAGGAATCTCACAGAACTGGAAGAATTTTCCAAGGAAGAATGGATAAAAAATCCCTCACACAAGAATTGAAAGACTCTTGGCTAGCTACAAAAAGTGTATACAAGCTGTGATACTTGCAAAAGGGGGTGCTACTAGATATTAACCATGCACGGTGTCCAAACTTTTGCATCTGTCCATTTTCCTTTGTGTTAATATAAAAGATAAAAAAACATATATATTTTTTGTCTAAAATATAAAGGAAATGTGTGATCTTTAACTTCATGCCTTGTATAGATCATTTAATCTTCTACTTGCTTTATTGTTCAAATAACAGTAATTTTGACTAGGGGTGCCCAAAGTTTTTCATAGCACTGTATACATTATTCCATTTTCTTACCGGTTCTCTGAGAGCCCCAGGAGTAGACCTTTATCCAGAACCCTGTATTCATGCTTAGGACAAGGTATAATATAGAGGCCTGTCTGCCGGCGGACATATTTTTTCTTCAGTAAATCATACGTTAAAAGGGTCTATCAAAAGAAAAACAAGTAAAAATAAAATATCATATATATGTCATCTGTCTGCCTTCTTTATACAGATCTCATTTCCTTCACATGACAAGTGGTTTCCTTAAAAACATTTATGGCCTTCTTACCTGAAATATAGGTCTGGGTGTGTCAGTGAATGACGCCATCCCCCTGTCTGTGAGGATATAAAGCTTCATGTCTCTGACCAGTACGATATCATTGTTCTCCACCAGGCCTCGCTCCACACGCACCGCGCTGCTTTTACACTTTGATTTTACAATGTTCCACACAGAGATCACACCGGGCCTCACATTTCTACAGACCACATATCTGTCCACAGCAAAGAAATAGACATTTACAGAGCCACGTTTTATTATAGACACACGTGACTGCCTGAGGGGAATGCATTGCTTGTTTACATTCCTTAATTATACAGAAATTTATATTATTTGCCATTTTATTAATATGCAGGAGACTTTTTATTTTTTGGGATAAATAGATCATGGTGTCTAAAAGGTAAATAGTTCTATGTCCTTTTTGGAGCGAGCAAGAGCTAATTATCATATAACATAAAAGGGTATTCAAGTTTCCCTTCCTCATGGTTTTAAGATCTCTGCTTGCTGTCAATAATCTCCTCTGTTTATTTCAAGTTGACAAAATTATATACTGTATATATCTATATTATAAGTAGCAGTATCATTGTAGATACCGTATAGATAGTATACTGTATATATACTGCCGTCACGCTTTATTTCAATTGAAAGCTTTGCGGCGGCCCCGTCTGCTATCAGCGCTTTACTTCAGTTGAATTCTTTGTGCCGCAAAGCATTCAACTGAAGTAAAGTGATGACAGCAGAGGCAGCTCTGTGTACTAGTCAAGATCATTCAGGGGTCTATGTGACTGCGGTACGCAAGAAGCAGGTAAGAGGACCCCGTGGAAACGGAGGACAGGTGAGACTAATTTTTGTGTGTGTGTGTGTGTATGTGAACAATGGCATAATAGGGAACAAGAAGGGGACCAGAATGAGGACATCACTAAAGGGTGGGGCACATTAATACAGGGCACAATTATAGGGCACATTACTACAGGGCACAAGGATGTGGCACATTACTACAGGGCACAAGAATAGGACACATTACTACAGGGCACAAGTATGGGGACATTACTACAGGGCACAAGGATGGGGACATTACTACAGGAGACAAGGCTGGGCACATTACTTTAGGGCACAAGGATGGGGCACATTACTACAAGGGGGTGACAAGGATGGGGCACATTACATTTTATTGGAATCTATTTTTATTTTTAAATGTACCAGTAGCGGCTGCATTGTCCACCCTAGGCTTATATTCGAGTCAATAGGTTTCCCAGTTTTTGTGGTAATATTAGGTGCCTCAGGTCAGCTTATACTCGAACATATATTATAAATAGCATGACCTGGATATTTTAGCTCAGGATTAAGAAATTACCTGGGAAAGTTCTTCATTGTCACAATCTCTTGGATTCCATTGGCTACCTTTGCATTGTTCATGCTGGCCGTCAGAGACTGGTCGTTTATACGATTGGCTAAATTCCACGATCGTAAGACATTCTCGCCTTCACAGAAAGCTAGGCAGTATCGGAGATCAAAGCAGACTCCTACAACGTTACAGGAATATATGTTAAGATGACTTCTGCATATATGAGATCCCACTGGATGTAAAATGTTATATACATGGTTTAATATCCAGTTACTAAATATCCTAAATCTCTATATCGCCTGTATTTTCCTACTTTCTTCTTTCAGGTTTGGGAAGTGAACACCATAATAATTCGGTCCCGGTCCTGAATGCTACTTAAAGGACCTGTGACCTGCTAAATATATGTCATTTTTCACCTGTTATAAATGTGGCACCCTGGACTAGCCAGGTCGTCACAGGTAACACACACACACCCCTACCCCCACTAGACAGTAACATTAGCCAAACACAAAACCTTTGTTGCTTCCCTCCAGGGTCTGATGTCCACACCAGGTGGGGCAGAGCCAAGCGGTTGGCCCCGCCCACCGAGGAGTTCACAGGCCTGGAGGCGGGAAAAGTGTCAGTGAGAAGTTGGAGTTCAGTGGAGGAGGTTGAAGTGAGAGGAGAAAAGTGAAGAGTGTCTGGGTTTGTGTCCCATACACTGACAAAAAGGTTGGCAGACGATGGTGGCCGTCTGCAGGAGTGGTGAATCGACCCGGAACTGTAGGACCGGGGTCGGGCGGTGACCCGCCGGTACCGACCGGGAAGCGAAGTGAAGCCAGCACACACAGGCAGGGCCATCGGACCCCGACTAGGCTTGGAGTCACCGTCAACAGTCAAATCCGAGTGTGACAGGAACCCCAGGGGTTTCCTAACAGCCAAAGACCCGTTAGAAGGCAACCGTCCGCACCGTGAGGGTATACAGCTACCGCCTAAGGCTAGAGACCCAAGGGCCAGCGCCTGCGGGCAAACGGGCTCCTCCGGCATCCATACACCAGGGAGCAGACTACCGTTGGGGATCCATCGTAGTCAAAACAGAACACAAAGGTGCAGGGAAAGACAGCCGCCATCACCTGTCCGGGGAGAGACACTGCAGCCTGCTGCGGGACCCGTCCATCCAGCCGTTTGGTTTACCGAGGACTTTGTGCATCTCTTGCTGAGTGAGTACACCCGTGCCATCCGGCGCCATGCCGCGCTGTCCCTGCAACCCTGCACCTCACCAACCCTGCCTCCCTGTCACACCACTGGGCCCCAGGACCACCGACCCCTACCCACGGAGGGGGACAACAACATCCCAGCTGCTCCCTACCATCGCTCCCGGGATCCCCGTCACCAGCAGCGGTGGTGCCCATCTTCACCACAACCCGTGGGTGGCGTCACGGACTAAATCCCCCAAACCAACCACCCTTTTCACTCACAGGCGAGGAGCGCCGCTCGAGTCCCCAGATCCGGCCCACCGCTCGAGCCACTGAGCAGCAGCCGCAGCAGCGCCGGACCCGAGCGTTAGCGAGCGCAGCAGCGGCGCCCCGCCGCCCGCGACATAAATACCGTTCTCCTGAATCTGGTGATGCTGTTTTTCTTTTATTCTTGCTCCTCTCTGTACCTGAGCTATGTCCTACTTTTCCCTTTACAAAAATCTGGTCTTGTTAGCCAAGTGGGCGTAGCCCCCAAAACTATTCTGTAGCAAACTACCTTGTCTTCATATTCAGAACAGTAGCATTTCCATCACATAAAAAATGACATTAAGGTAAGCGACAGGTCTCCTTTAAAGGGACTGTCACCAGGTTTTTGCTACTTAATCTGAGAGCACATTATATAGAAGCAGAGACCCTGATGTATCAGTTACTGAGCTGCTTGCTGTAGTTTTGATAAAATCACTGTTAACAATAGAAGATCACTAGAGGACTTTTTGGCCTGCTGCAAGGTAGTCCAACCCAGCCCCCACCACTGATTGGCAGCTTTCTGCTTTTGCACAGTGTAAACAGAAAGCTGTCAATCAGTGGTGTGGGTGGGGTTATACAGAGCTCAGAACTGGTAGATCTACAGCAGATAAATCAGTATTTAATCAAAACTCCTGCCCAGTAAGTGACATATCACTGGAATCAGGTCAGCCCCTACACCATGTTACTCTTAGGGCGGCTTTGCACACTACGACATCGCAGGTGCGATGTCGGTGGGGTCAAATCGAAAGTGACGCACATCCGGCGTCACTTGCGATGTCGTAGTGTGTAAAACCTTTTTGATACAATGAATGAGCGCAAAAGCAACGTTATCGTATCATCGGTGTATTCTCCGACATTTCCATAATGCCGGTGCAGCGACAAGTACGATGTTGTTCCTCGTTCCTGCAGCAGCACACATCGCTGTGTGTAAAGCCGCAGGAGCGAGGAACATCTCCTACCTGCCTCCCGGCTGCAATGAGAAGGAAGGTGGTGGGCGGGATGTTTACTTCCTGCTCATCTCCGCCCCTCCGCTGCTATTGGCCGCCTATCGTGTGACGTCGCTGGGACGCCGCACGACCCGTCCCCTTAGGAAGGAGGCGGGTCGCCGGCCAGAGCGACGGTCGCAGGACAGGTGAGTACATGTGAAGCTGGCATAGCGATAATGTTCGCTACGCCAGCTATCACAAGATATCGTATCTGCGACGGGGGCGGGGACTATCGCACTCGACATCGCAGCATCGGCTTGCGATGTCGTAATGTGCAAAGCCCGCCTTAGATTACATAGCAAGAACATTGTGACAGATTCCCTTTAAATCTCTATGCCTGGTTTTAGGCGATGCTTCTGTCCCTTCTCCCTTGGTGGTTCTGTATTGTCTATAGAGTTGTAGATTACTGACGATGACCTAGCCGGTGCTCTTCAAGTGAATTCTTAAAAGGGAATGATATGTAGGTTACTAGAGCAGTTCAGTTATTGATCTGTCCCTAGTAAAAATGGTTGTAGACCCAATATTTATTTTATCGTTACTCATATTTTATATCACCCACCTCTCATGACAAATATTTATTTTTATTGCTTATCTTGTGCAATTAATTCCACAGTGCTTTAGAAATGTCAGCAAACCTCAAACAGAGGGAGGCCACTTATCAAATAATAGTGAATATAGCAATAAGAGGCTAAAATTTAACTTTTAATTCTAAAATATTAAAAGCCCAAGAGGGGTACATGTAACCATGAAACTCTCCAGTGCTCTGGGATCTCAGATAATAACTTATCGTAGCACAGGGAGTCAATAATGTATAACAAACATAACAAAAAAACACAAAATACATAAATGATAAATTGAGTAGATTATATCCACCCGTGGGACAGTGGTCCGCCTACTAGGGAAGAAAAAAATAATCAGAAAAACTCAATATACCTAAATCAAGAGCTAGATGTTGGTCCTCAGTGGAAAGACCAACACAAATGCTATTGCTCAATATGCAAATAAATGGGAACAATCTCACCCATGTTCAGTGGTCCAGGGCAGCTCAGGATCTCCTCCGTGTGGGTCCTCTTTATGTCATCAGGTTGTCACTGACCCTACATAAACCTAGGAGATTAATTTAGCCTGTTGCCCAAACTTCTGTCCTGACAAGGACAGACCACAGCTGGCCCTCTCTATATACCCCTACACCGATCCTAGCCACGTCCCGACGCGTTTCATCATATAAGACTCATCAGGGGACTCCGGTGTTTAGATAGAGGCCAGAGGTCCTAAGCCCTCGCTCCCAGAATAACATAAGGGAACCAGAGCCTCAGTGATAGAGGGTATATAAATGGTAACAGTCCAATAGGGATTATAGACCAATTAAGAGACTCACCAGTGGTGATTCAGTTACGCAGGTGGATCCATATCTAATATGATACATATTAATGTCCAATGATGACGCCGCCTCCTGCACCAACCTCGTGTACACTTGGAACGCAAACAGCGTCCACGCTAAGATCCCATAGAGCACTTCCGGTCTCGCGACGATAAGCCGGAAGTGCGTCATATCGAGAGCGGGACCATCGTTACAAGCTAGTGCGCACGCTCCAAGCCACAGGCACAGGGCGGCGTTCAATTCGCCTATCGGAAATGAGGTGACGCGATCAGGAGGTGGTGGGAGTGGCAGGTACGTCATACAGACATCAAACCACCCACCGCCCATCCAGTGAGATCACGGATCATGATGACACGCCCTACACTCCCAGTGCCCAGAATGCACGTAGGGGAACAGACCCCGGTCCACTACACATCTCGTGCACCGGATCGAATCCCAGTCTCACATTGCAAACAATAAAAGGCACAAAAACACCATCGTCAGGATGGGGGCACCATGCAAATCGCAGTGCCCATACCCCAATAACAATAACAGAACCCGACAGATGGGAAGTACCACATTAGCACATAAAGGAGGGGATCATGGGGCAGGATCACATTGCTGGATGCACCTATCCGAAAATCACCACATATCTTAGTATGAGTCGTCCTAATAAACTTATTCAGTGTATTCGGCTTTCATCACACATAAAATTATAGTCATGTTACCCAGGTGTTACAAATGTGTACAAATCCAGGGTTCCACATATATAGAGGGATTAATCACTGTATTCACTGTCCCTCCAAGACTATACAGGTTACATTTACTTCAAAAGATTGGTCAAGGTTATCATTGGCTGGTAATTCTCCTAATGTCTAGATAAAGCTGGCAAATTGAAGCTGTTCATTTAGGCCCCCCGGAGACGAGGTGCCTAATCTAAATATCCATTTTGTTTCCTGTTGGAGAACCCGCCTGTCCCAGTCGCCACCCCGCTTTGGTCTGGGGACGACATCAATACCCACAAAACGGATAGCCGTAGGATTGCCACCATGTTTAGCCCAAATGTGTCTGGCTAGTGGTTTGTCCCTCTTGTGTTCGATGTCGCCAAGGTGGTCTCCAATTCTTCGCCTAAATTCGCGGATCGTTTTCCCCACATACTCTAAGCCACAGTTACAGGTAGCTTTGTAAATCACTCCTTGAGTGCGACAATTTATGAAATGACGTATTTCAAAGTTCCTGTCCAGCACCATACTTCTGAACGTTTTCCCAACTTCCAGGTAGGGGCATGCTATGCATTTAGAGCATCTAAAGCAGCCTTTCACCTCCCTGGACAGCCAATTAGTCTCCTGGTGTCGTTCAAAGTGGCTATGCACCAGCCTGTCACCAAGGGATCTCCCTTTTTTGTAGGTGATCAGTGGTCGTTCAGGCAAGGAGGGGCCCACATCTCTATCCATTAAAAGAATAGGCCAATGGTTCTCCAGTATTTTACGGATTTCAGTTGCTCCGTTATTGAAAGTTGTGATGAAGCGAGAGAAACCATTCTGCTCCAATGGCTTCTCCCGGTCCATCAACAATTCCATTCTGGGGGTGTTTTTTGCTTCATTATAGGCTCTCTTGAGAATTTCCCCAGGGTAGCCCCTCTCTTTAAAACGATCACGGAGCTCCCTTGATTGGCTTTCAAAAACCCTTTTATCCGAACAGTTCCTCCGTAAACGGAGGAACTGTCCTTTAGGGATCCCCTTCCTCATGTGGAAGGGATGACAGCTCTCCCACATGAGGAGAGAGTTGGTGGCTGTGGGTTTACGGTAGGTTGAGGTGGAGATCTCACCATTCCCACTTTTCTGGATAAGAATGTCCAGGAAGGGGAGATTGTCTTCCCCAATGACATGTGTAAAGGTGAGCCCAATATCATTTTGATTAAGGCCCGCTACATAGTTAGACAGTTCAATCCTCGAACCTGTCCATACAATCAGTATGTCATCTATGTAGCGGGCCCATATCTCAAAGTTAGATGTAAATTCTTCCATCCCTTCCACAAAAATCCGCGTCTCCTCCCACCAACCCAGGAACAAATTGGTGTAAGAGGGAGCACATGGGCTCCCCATAGCCGTGCCCCTGAGTTGGTGGTAGATCCGCCCATCGAAGGTGAAGATATTTCTCGTCAAACAAAACTCCAAAAGTTTCAGAACGAATCTGTTGTGTTCCCTAAACTGACAACCCCGCGTATTCAGAAAGTAATCCACCGCCTCGAGTCCCTTCGTATGGGGAATAGAGGAGTAGAGAGCTTCAACGTCCACACTTCCAAGAAGAGTGCCCTCACTAACTGATATCCCATCTAATTTCCTCAATAGGTCTGGTGTGTCTTTCACAAAAGAGGGTAGGGCTGCAACAAATGGCTTAAGAATTCTATCCAAGTATGTTCCACAGTTTTGGGTCAGGTTGTTGATCCCAGAAACTGTTGGCCTACCCTTCAAAGGGCAAAGGCCCTTATGAACCTTTGGTAGGCAATAGAAGGTCGCCATTGTTGGTTCTTTTGGGAGAAGGAACTCATACTCAGTTTTACTGATTACTTCAGACAAGAGGCCCTCATCCAGGATACCTTTAAGTTCACTCAAGTATTGTTTTGTTGGATTTGCAAGGAGTCTTTCATATCCAGTCCTGTCATTCAGGATCTTAATACACATTTCCGCATACTGGTCAATGTCCATGACAACCACATTGCCCCCTTTGTCCGAGGGTTTGATGACAATGTGGTTGTCATGTTCCAGTTCTCTCAAAATCCCCATCTCTTCCTTCGTGAGGTTGTATGGTGTATAAAGAGAGGATTGAGAGATGGATTTAATTTCACGGGTGACAAGTTCCTCAAATACATCAATTGCCGATTGATCCCCCGAGGAGGGAGGAAATTTCGTGCTCTTATTTTTTACATCAGTAAAAGGTCCCCTGCCCTGAAGACTGGGGTCCATAGTACCGATGCTTTCCAACAAGCGTATGTCTGGTAAAAGGTCAGGTGGAATATCAAGATCCTGACACAGTCTGGTATCTTGACGCAAAAAATGTTTCCTCCACCTGACCTTCCGCAGGAATAGATTCAGGTCTTTGATGGCTTCAAAGGTGTCAAAATTAGAGGTGGGGACAAAAGACAGCCCCCTCTTAAGGAGTTCAATCTCCATGCTACCCAGAGTTTTTTTAGACAGGTTAATGACCTGTACACTGGAGGTTAACTCCTGGGCTGCTGGAGCCGGTTCCTGAGGGGATAGGGTTCTAAAAAAGGGCTCAACGGTAAATTACCTCCCCTATCACCAGATCTGGAGCCTCTTCTTCCTCTCCCTCTTCCCCTTCCTCTATTCCTGTTATTCCTCTGTCTCCTATAATTGTCACTATCTGAGAAATCAGTATCCGTAGAGGATGGCTCACATTCAGTCAGTTGACCAGGCAGCTGGTTACTAACTACCTGATAGGCCCGATTATCCTTGAAATCAGAGTAGTCCCTCATATATTGCTTATGTTTCCTCTCTTTTAGTCTGTATTGGAAACGTTCCAATTCGTCCTTCAGTTTATTCTCTTTGGTGGTGAAGTCAGATTCACCTGAAAACTTTTTAGTTATGTCGATACTTTCCTTTAATTTGTCATCCAGCTGGGAGAGGTTAGCTCTTTCCTCCTCCAACATCAATTGCATCAATCGTATTCAGCTGTTGGTTGCTTCTCTCTCCCAGTTGGTGACAAAATCTGGATTTCTGTATCTGTTTGTTATACATTATTGACTCCCTGTGCTACGATAAGTTATTATCTGAGATCCCAGAGCACTGGAGAGTTTCATGGTTACATGTACCCCTCTTGGGCTTTTAATATTTTAGAATTAAAAGTTAAATTTTAGCCTCTTATTGCTATATTCACTATTATTTGATAAGTGGCCTCCCTCTGTTTGAGGTTTGCTGACATTACTATATAGAAACGAGGTATGGCAGGTTTTTTGACTACTGGACTAAATACTGATGATTGGCTGGCTGAAGCACAACAAATATTCTCTGACCAAGGATTTGTACAAAAGAGATATACCCCCTCCTATGGAGTGGCATTTAAGGAACTAACACAGGTGTATAAGGACCAGGTGGTATCTTGGTGGGAGGTGAAGAGTTTAGAGAGCTACATCAAGGCGGGCATAGTCCCACGTGGCCTCCGTATTCACCTCACGGCGGGTTCTAGATACAGAAATCCAGATTTTGTCGCCAACTGGGAGAGAGAAGCAACCAACAGCTCAATACGATTGATGCAATTGATGTTGGAGGAGGAAAGAGCTAACCTCTCCCAGCTGGATGACAAATTAAAGGAAAGTATCGACATAACTAAAAAGTTTTCAGGTGAATCTGACTTCACCACCAAAGAGAATAAACTGAAGGACGAATTGGAACGTTTCCAATACAGACTAAAAGAGAGGAAACATAAGCAATATATGAGGGACTACTCGGATTTCAAGGATAATCGGGCCTATCAGGTAGTTAGTAACCAGCTGCCTGGTCAACTGACTGAATGTGAGCCATCCTCTACGGATACTGATTTCTCAGATAGTGACAATTATAGGAGACAGAGGAATAACAGGAATAGAGGAAGGGGAAGAGGGAGAGGAAGAAGAGGCTCCAGATCTGGTGATAGGGGAGGTAATTTACCGTTGAGCCCTTTTTTAGAACCCTATCCCCTCAGGAACCGGCTCCAGCAGCCCAGGAGTTAACCTCCAGTGTACAGGTCATTAACCTGTCTAAAAAAACTCTGGGTAGCATGGAGATTGAACTCCTTAAGAGGGGGCTGTCTTTTGTCCCCACCTCTAATTTTGACACCTTTGAAGCCATCAAAGACCTGAATCTATTCCTGCGGAAGGTCAGGTGGAGGAAACATTTTTTGCGTCAAGATACCAGACTGTGTCAGGATCTTGATATTCCACCTGACCTTTTACCAGACATACGCTTGTTGGAAAGCATCGGTACTATGGACCCCAGTCTTCAGGGCAGGGGACCTTTTACTGATCTAAAAAATAAGAGCACGAAATTTCCTCCCTCCTCGGGGGATCAATCGGCAATTGATGTATTTGAGGAACTTGTCACCCGTGAAATTAAATCCATCTCTCAATCCTCTCTTTATACACCATACAACCTCACGAAGGAAGAGATGGGGATTTTGAGAGAACTGGAACATGACAACCACATTGTCATCAAACCCTCGGACAAAGGGGGCAATGTGGTTGTCATGGACATTGACCAGTATGCGGAAATGTGTATTAAGATCCTGAATGACAGGACTGGATATGAAAGACTCCTTGCAAATCCAACAAAACAATACTTGAGTGAACTTAAAGGTATCCTGGATGAGGGCCTCTTGTCTGAAGTAATCAGTAAAACTGAGTATGAGTTCCTTCTCCCAAAAGAACCAACAATGGCGACCTTCTATTGCCTACCAAAGGTTCATAAGGGCCTTTGCCCTTTGAAGGGTAGGCCAATAGTTTCTGGGATCAACAACCTGACCCAAAACTGTGGAACATACTTGGATAGAATTCTTAAGCCATTTGTTGCAGCCCTACCCTCTTTTGTGAAAGACACACCAGACCTATTGAGGAAATTAGATGGGATATCAGTTAGTGAGGGCACTCTTCTTGGAAGTGTGGACGTTGAAGCTCTCTACTCCTCTATTCCCCATACGAAGGGACTCGAGGCGGTGGATTACTTTCTGAATACGCGGGGTTGTCAGTTTAGGGAACACAACAGATTCGTTCTGAAACTTTTGGAGTTTTGTTTGACGAGAAATATCTTCACCTTCGATGGGCGGATCTACCACCAACTCAGGGGCACGGCTATGGGGAGCCCATGTGCTCCCTCTTACGCCAATTTGTTCCTGGGTTGGTGGGAGGAGACGCGGATTTTTGTGGAAGGGATGGAAGAATTTACATCTAACTTTGAGATATGGGCCCGCTACATAGATGACATACTGATTGTATGGACAGGTTCGAGGATTGAACTGTCTAACTATGTAGCGGGCCTTAATCAAAATGATATTGGGCTCACCTTTACACATGTCATTGGGGAAGACAATCTCCCCTTCCTGGACATTCTTATCCAGAAAAGTGGGAATGGTGAGATCTCCACCTCAACCTACCGTAAACCCACAGCCACCAACTCTCTCCTCATGTGGGAGAGCTGTCATCCCTTCCACATGAGGAAGGGGATCCCTAAAGGACAGTTCCTCCGTTTACGGAGGAACTGTTCGGATAAAAGGGTTTTTGAAAGCCAATCAAGGGAGCTCCGTGATCGTTTTAAAGAGAGGGGCTACCCTGGGGAAATTCTCAAGAGAGCCTATAATGAAGCAAAAAACACCCCCAGAATGGAATTGTTGATGGACCGGGAGAAGCCATTGGAGCAGAATGGTTTCTCTCGCTTCATCACAACTTTCAATAACGGAGCAACTGAAATCCGTAAAATACTGGAGAACCATTGGCCTATTCTTTTAATGGATAGAGATGTGGGCCCCTCCTTGCCTGAACGACCACTGATCACCTACAAAAAAGGGAGATCCCTTGGTGACAGGCTGGTGCATAGCCACTTTGAACGACACCAGGAGACTAATTGGCTGTCCAGGGAGGTGAAAGGCTGCTTTAGATGCTCTAAATGCATAGCATGCCCCTACCTGGAAGTTGGGAAAACGTTCAGAAGTATGGTGCTGGACAGGAACTTTGAAATACGTCATTTCATAAATTGTCGCACTCAAGGAGTGATTTACAAAGCTACCTGTAACTGTGGCTTAGAGTATGTGGGGAAAACGATCCGCGAATTTAGGCGAAGAATTGGAGACCACCTTGGCGACATCGAACACAAGAGGGACAAACCACTAGCCAGACACATTTGGGCTAAACATGGTGGCAATCCTACGGCTATCCGTTTTGTGGGTATTGATGTCGTCCCCAGACCAAAGCGGGGTGGCGACTGGGACAGGCGGGTTCTCCAACAGGAAACGAAATGGATATTTAGATTAGGCACCTCGTCTCCGGGGGGCCTAAATGAACAGCTTCAATTTGCCAGCTTTATCTAGACATTAGGAGAATTACCAGCCAATGATAACCTTGACCAATCTTTTGAAGTAAATGTAACCTGTATAGTCTTGGAGGGACAGTGAATACAGTGATTAATCCCTCTATATATGTGGAACCCTGGATTTGTACACATTTGTAACACCTGGGTAACATGACTATAATTTTATGTGTGATGAAAGCCGAATACACTGAATAAGTTTATTAGGACGACTCATACTAAGATATGTGGTGATTTTCGGATAGGTGCATCCAGCAATGTGATCCTGCCCCATGATCCCCTCCTTTATGTGCTAATGTGGTACTTCCCATCTGTCGGGTTCTGTTATTGTTATTGGGGTATGGGCACTGCGATTTGCATGGTGCCCCCATCCTGACGATGGTGTTTTTGTGCCTTTTATTGTTTGCAATGTGAGACTGGGATTCGATCCGGTGCACGAGATGTGTAGTGGACCGGGGTCTGTTCCCCTACGTGCATTCTGGGCACTGGGAGTGTAGGGCGTGTCATCATGATCCGTGATCTCACTGGATGGGCGGTGGGTGGTTTGATGTCTGTATGACGTACCTGCCACTCCCACCACCTCCTGATCGCGTCACCTCATTTCCGATAGGCGAATTGAACGCCGCCCTGTGCCTGTGGCTTGGAGCGTGCGCACTAGCTTGTAACGATGGTCCCGCTCTCGATATGACGCACTTCCGGCTTATCGTCGCGAGACCGGAAGTGCTCTATGGGATCTTAGCGTGGACGCTGTTTGCGTTCCAAGTGTACACGAGGTTGGTGCAGGAGGCGGCGTCATCATTGGACATTAATATGTATCATATTAGATATGGATCCACCTGCGTAACTGAATCACCACTGGTGAGTCTCTTAATTGGTCTATAATCCCTATTGGACTGTTACCATTTATATACCCTCTATCACTGAGGCTCTGGTTCCCTTATGTTATTCTGGGAGCGAGGGCTTAGGACCTCTGGCCTCTATCTAAACACCGGAGTCCCCTGATGAGTCTTATATGATGAAACGCGTCGGGACGTGGCTAGGATCGGTGTAGGGGTATATAGAGAGGGCCAGCTGTGGTCTGTCCTTGTCAGGACAGAAGTTTGGGCAACAGGCTAAATTAATCTCCTAGGTTTATGTAGGGTCAGTGACAACCTGATGACATAAAGAGGACCCACACGGAGGAGATCCTGAGCTGCCCTAGACCACTGAACATGGGTGAGATTGTTCCCATTTATTTGCATATTGAGCAATAGCATTTGTGTTGGTCTTTCCACTGAGGACCAACATCTAGCTCTTGATTTAGGTATATTGAGTTTTTCTGATTATTTTTTTCTTCCCTAGTAGGCGGACCACTGTCCCACGGGTGGATATAATCTACTCAATTTATCATTTATGTATTTTGTGTTTTTTTGTTATGTTTGTTATACATTATTGACTCCCTGTGCTACGATAAGTTATTATCTGAGATCCCAGAGCACTGGAGAGTTTCATGGTTACATGTACCCCTCTTGGGCTTTTAATATTTTAGAATTAAAAGTTAAATTTTAGCCTCTTATTGCTATATTCACTATTATTTGATAAGTGGCCTCCCTCTGTTTGAGGTTTGCTGACATTACTATATAGAAACGAGGTATGGCAGGTTTTTTGACTACTGGACTAAATACTGATGATTGGCTGGCTGAAGCACAACAAATATTCTCTGACCAAGGATTTGTACAAAAGAGATATACCCCCTCCTATGGAGTGGCATTTAAGGAACTAACACAGGTGTATAAGGACCAGGTGGTATCTTGGTGGGAGGTGAAGAGTTTAGAGAGCTACATCAAGGCGGGCATAGTCCCACGTGGCCTCCGTATTCACCTCACGGCGGGTTCTAGATACAGAAATCCAGATTTTGTCACCAACTGGGAGAGAGAAGCAACCAACAGCTCAATACGATTGATGCAATTGATGTTGGAGGAGGAAAGAGCTAACCTCTCCCAGCTGGATGACAAATTAAAGGAAAGTATCGACATAACTAAAAAGTTTTCAGGTGAATCTGACTTCACCACCAAAGAGAATAAACTGAAGGACGAATTGGAACGTTTCCAATACAGACTAAAAGAGAGGAAACATAAGCAATATATGAGGGACTACTCTGATTTCAAGGATAATCGGGCCTATCAGGTAGTTAGTAACCAGCTGCCTGGTCAACTGACTGAATGTGAGCCATCCTCTACGGATACTGATTTCTCAGATAGTGACAATTATAGGAGACAGAGGAATAACAGGAATAGAGGAAGGGGAAGAGGGAGAGGAAGAAGAGGCTCCAGATCTGGTGATAGGGGAGGTAATTTACCGTTGAGCCCTTTTTTAGAACCCTATCCCCTCAGGAACCGGCTCCAGCAGCCCAGGAGTTAACCTCCAGTGTACAGGTCATTAACCTGTCTAAAAAAACTCTGGGTAGCATGGAGATTGAACTCCTTAAGAGGGGGCTGTCTTTTGTCCCCACCTCTAATTTTGACACCTTTGAAGCCATCAAAGACCTGAATCTATTCCTGCGGAAGGTCAGGTGGAGGAAACATTTTTTGCGTCAAGATACCAGACTGTGTCAGGATCTTGATATTCCACCTGACCTTTTACCAGACATACGCTTGTTGGAAAGCATCGGTACTATGGACCCCAGTCTTCAGGGCAGGGGACCTTTTACTGATCTAAAAAATAAGAGCACGAAATTTCCTCCCTCCTCGGGGGATCAATCGGCAATTGATGTATTTGAGGAACTTGTCACCCGTGAAATTAAATCCATCTCTCAATCCTCTCTTTATACACCATACAACCTCACGAAGGAAGAGATGGGGATTTTGAGAGAACTGGAACATGACAACCACATTGTCATCAAACCCTCGGACAAAGGGGGCAATGTGGTTGTCATGGACATTGACCAGTATGCGGAAATGTGTATTAAGATCCTGAATGACAGGACTGGATATGAAAGACTCCTTGCAAATCCAACAACACAATACTTGAGTGAACTTAAAGGTATCCTGGATGAGGGCCTCTTGTCTGAAGTAATCAGTAAAACTGAGTATGAGTTCCTTCTCCCAAAAGAACCAACAATGGCGACCTTCTATTGCCTACCAAAGGTTCATAAGGGCCTTTGCCCTTTGAAGGGTAGGCCAATAGTTTCTGGGATCAACAACCTGACCCAAAACTGTGGAACATACTTGGATAGAATTCTTAAGCCATTTGTTGCAGCCCTACCCTCTTTTGTGAAAGACACACCAGACCTATTGAGGAAATTAGATGGGATATCAGTTAGTGAGGGCACTCTTCTTGGAAGTGTGGACGTTGAAGCTCTCTACTCCTCTATTCCCCATACGAAGGGACTCGAGGCGGTGGATTACTTTCTGAATACGCGGGGTTGTCAGTTTAGGGAACACAACAGATTCGTTCTGAAACTTTTGGAGTTTTGTTTGACGAGAAATATCTTCACCTTCGATGGGCGGATCTACCACCAACTCAGGGGCACGGCTATGGGGAGCCCATGTGCTCCCTCTTACGCCAATTTGTTCCTGGGTTGGTGGGAGGAGACGCGGATTTTTGTGGAAGGGATGGAAGAATTTACATCTAACTTTGAGATATGGGCCCGCTACATAGATGACATACTGATTGTATGGACAGGTTCGAGGATTGAACTGTCTAACTATGTAGCGGGCCTTAATCAAAATGATATTGGGCTCACCTTTACACATGTCATTGGGGAAGACAATCTCCCCTTCCTGGACATTCTTATCCAGAAAAGTGGGAATGGTGAGATCTCCACCTCAACCTACCGTAAACCCACAGCCACCAACTCTCTCCTCATGTGGGAGAGCTGTCATCCCTTCCACATGAGGAAGGGGATCCCTAAAGGACAGTTCCTCCGTTTACGGAGGAACTGTTCGGATAAAAGGGTTTTTGAAAGCCAATCAAGGGAGCTCCGTGATCGTTTTAAAGAGAGGGGCTACCCTGGGGAAATTCTCAAGAGAGCCTATAATGAAGCAAAAAACACCCCCAGAATGGAATTGTTGATGGACCGGGAGAAGCCATTGGAGCAGAATGGTTTCTCTCGCTTCATCACAACTTTCAATAACGGAGCAACTGAAATCCGTAAAATACTGGAGAACCATTGGCCTATTCTTTTAATGGATAGAGATGTGGGCCCCTCCTTGCCTGAACGACCACTGATCACCTACAAAAAAGGGAGATCCCTTGGTGACAGGCTGGTGCATAGCCACTTTGAACGACACCAGGAGACTAATTGGCTGTCCAGGGAGGTGAAAGGCTGCTTTAGATGCTCTAAATGCATAGCATGCCCCTACCTGGAAGTTGGGAAAACGTTCAGAAGTATGGTGCTGGACAGGAACTTTGAAATACGTCATTTCATAAATTGTCGCACTCAAGGAGTGATTTACAAAGCTACCTGTAACTGTGGCTTAGAGTATGTGGGGAAAACGATCCGCGAATTTAGGCGAAGAATTGGAGACCACCTTGGCGACATCGAACACAAGAGGGACAAACCACTAGCCAGACACATTTGGGCTAAACATGGTGGCAATCCTACGGCTATCCGTTTTGTGGGTATTGATGTCGTCCCCAGACCAAAGCGGGGTGGCGACTGGGACAGGCGGGTTCTCCAACAGGAAACGAAATGGATATTTAGATTAGGCACCTCGTCTCCGGGGGGCCTAAATGAACAGCTTCAATTTGCCAGCTTTATCTAGACATTAGGAGAATTACCAGCCAATGATAACCTTGACCAATCTTTTGAAGTAAATGTAACCTGTATAGTCTTGGAGGGACAGTGAATACAGTGATTAATCCCTCTATATATGTGGAACCCTGGATTTGTACACATTTGTAACACCTGGGTAACATGACTATAATTTTATGTGTGATGAAAGCCGAATACACTGAATAAGTTTATTAGGACGACTCATACTAAGATATGTGGTGATTTTCGGATAGGTGCATCCAGCAATGTGATCCTGCCCCATGATCCCCTCCTTTATGTGCTAATGTGGTACTTCCCATCTGTCGGGTTCTGTTATTGTTATTGGGGTATGGGCACTGCGATTTGCATGGTGCCCCCATCCTGACGATGGTGTTTTTGTGCCTTTTATTGTTTGCAATGTGAGACTGGGATTCGATCCGGTGCACGAGATGTGTAGTGGACCGGGGTCTGTTCCCCTACGTGCATTCTGGGCACTGGGAGTGTAGGGCGTGTCATCATGATCCGTGATCTCACTGGATGGGCGGTGGGTGGTTTGATGTCTGTATGACGTACCTGCCACTCCCACCACCTCCTGATCGCGTCACCTCATTTCCGATAGGCGAATTGAACGCCGCCCTGTGCCTGTGGCTTGGAGCGTGCGCACTAGCTTGTAACGATGGTCCCGATCTCGATATGACGCACTTCCGGCTTATCGTCGCGAGACCGGAAGTGCTCTATGGGATCTTAGCGTGGATGCTGTTTGCGTTCCAAGTGTACACGAGGTTGGTGCAGGAGGCGGCGTCATCATTGGACATTAATATGTATCATATTAGATATGGATCCACCTGCGTAACTGAATCACCACTGGTGAGTCTCTTAATTGGTCTATAATCCCTATTGGACTGTTACCATTTATATACCCTCTATCACTGAGGCTCTGGTTCCCTTATGTTATTCTGGGAGCGAGGGCTTAGGACCTCTGGCCTCTATCTAAACACCGGAGTCCCCTGATGAGTCTTATATGATGAAACGCGTCGGGACGTGGCTAGGATCGGTGTAGGGGTATATAGAGAGGGCCAGCTGTGGTCTGTCCTTGTCAGGACAGAAGTTTGGGCAACAGGCTAAATTAATCTCCTAGGTTTATGTAGGGTCAGTGACAACCTGATGACATAAAGAGGACCCACACGGAGGAGATCCTGAGCTGCCCTAGACCACTGAACATGGGTGAGATTGTTCCCATTTATTTGCATATTGAGCAATAGCATTTGTGTTGGTCTTTCCACTGAGGACCAACATCTAGCTCTTGATTTAGGTATATTGAGTTTTTCTGATTATTTTTTTCTTCCCTAGTAGGCGGACCACTGTCCCACGGGTGGATATAATCTACTCAATTTATCATTTATGTATTTTGTGTTTTTTTGTTATGTTTGTTATACATTATTGACTCCCTGTGCTACGATAAGTTATTATCTGAGATCCCAGAGCACTGGAGAGTTTCATGGTTACATGTACCCCTCTTGGGCTTTTAATATTTTAGAATTAAAAGTTAAATTTTAGCCTCTTATTGCTATATTCACTATTATTTGATAAGTGGCCTCCCTCTGTTTGAGGTTTGCTGACATTACTATATAGAAACGAGGTATGGCAGGTTTTTTGACTACTGGACTAAATACTGATGATTGGCTGGCTGAAGCACAACAAATATTCTCTGACCAAGGATTTGTACAAAAGAGATATACCCCCTCCTATGGAGTGGCATTTAAGGAACTAACACAGGTGTATAAGGACCAGGTGGTATCTTGGTGGGAGGTGAAGAGTTTAGAGAGCTACATCAAGGCGGGCATAGTCCCACGTGGCCTCCGTATTCACCTCACGGCGGGTTCTAGATACAGAAATCCAGATTTTGTCACCAACTGGGAGAGAGAAGCAACCAACAGCTCAATACGATTGATGCAATTGATGTTGGAGGAGGAAAGAGCTAACCTCTCCCAGCTGGATGACAAATTAAAGGAAAGTATCGACATAACTAAAAAGTTTTCAGGTGAATCTGACTTCACCACCAAAGAGAATAAACTGAAGGACGAATTGGAACGTTTCCAATACAGACTAAAAGAGAGGAAACATAAGCAATATATGAGGGGACTACTCTGATTTCAAGGATAATCGGGCCTATCAGGTAGTTAGTAACCAGCTGCCTGGTCAACTGACTGAATGTGAGCCATCCTCTACGGATACTGATTTCTCAGATAGTGACAATTATAGGAGACAGAGGAATAACAGGAATAGAGGAAGGGGAAGAGGGAGAGGAAGAAGAGGCTCCAGATCTGGTGATAGGGGAGGTAATTTACCGTTGAGCCCTTTTTTAGAACCCTATCCCCTCAGGAACCGGCTCCAGCAGCCCAGGAGTTAACCTCCAGTGTACAGGTCATTAACCTGTCTAAAAAAACTCTGGGTAGCATGGAGATTGAACTCCTTAAGAGGGGGCTGTCTTTTGTCCCCACCTCTAATTTTGACACCTTTGAAGCCATCAAAGACCTGAATCTATTCCTGCGGAAGGTCAGGTGGAGGAAACATTTTTTGCGTCAAGATACCAGACTGTGTCAGGATCTTGATATTCCACCTGACCTTTTACCAGACATACGCTTGTTGGAAAGCATCGGTACTATGGACCCCAGTCTTCAGGGCAGGGGACCTTTTACTGATCTAAAAAATAAGAGCACGAAATTTCCTCCCTCCTCGGGGGATCAATCGGCAATTGATGTATTTGAGGAACTTGTCACCCGTGAAATTAAATCCATCTCTCAATCCTCTCTTTATACACCATACAACCTCACGAAGGAAGAGATGGGGATTTTGAGAGAACTGGAACATGACAACCACATTGTCATCAAACCCTCGGACAAAGGGGGCAATGTGGTTGTCATGGACATTGACCAGTATGCGGAAATGTGTATTAAGATCCTGAATGACAGGACTGGATATGAAAGACTCCTTGCAAATCCAACAAAACAATACTTGAGTGAACTTAAAGGTATCCTGGATGAGGGCCTCTTGTCTGAAGTAATCAGTAAAACTGAGTATGAGTTCCTTCTCCCAAAAGAACCAACAATGGCGACCTTCTATTGCCTACCAAAGGTTCATAAGGGCCTTTGCCCTTTGAAGGGTAGGCCAATAGTTTCTGGGATCAACAACCTGACCCAAAACTGTGGAACATACTTGGATAGAATTCTTAAGCCATTTGTTGCAGCCCTACCCTCTTTTGTGAAAGACACACCAGACCTATTGAGGAAATTAGATGGGATATCAGTTAGTGAGGGCACTCTTCTTGGAAGTGTGGACGTTGAAGCTCTCTACTCCTCTATTCCCCATACGAAGGGACTCGAGGCGGTGGATTACTTTCTGAATACGCGGGGTTGTCAGTTTAGGGAACACAACAGATTCGTTCTGAAACTTTTGGAGTTTTGTTTGACGAGAAATATCTTCACCTTCGATGGGCGGATCTACCACCAACTCAGGGGCACGGCTATGGGGAGCCCATGTGCTCCCTCTTACGCCAATTTGTTCCTGGGTTGGTGGGAGGAGACGCGGATTTTTGTGGAAGGGATGGAAGAATTTACATCTAACTTTGAGATATGGGCCCGCTACATAGATGACATACTGATTGTATGGACAGGTTCGAGGATTGAACTGTCTAACTATGTAGCGGGCCTTAATCAAAATGATATTGGGCTCACCTTTACACATGTCATTGGGGAAGACAATCTCCCCTTCCTGGACATTCTTATCCAGAAAAGTGGGAATGGTGAGATCTCCACCTCAACCTACCGTAAACCCACAGCCACCAACTCTCTCCTCATGTGGGAGAGCTGTCATCCCTTCCACATGAGGAAGGGGATCCCTAAAGGACAGTTCCTCCGTTTACGGAGGAACTGTTCGGATAAAAGGGTTTTTGAAAGCCAATC